>NC_064622.1:190616677-191252302 GCF_023898315.1 Schistocerca nitens
ACAGGTTGACTGGCCGAGCTGGCAGCCAGATGCAGCTGCAGCGGACACCTATAGACGTCGCTGGTGGCCAGCTGTCCAGCTGTCCAGCCGGCTATTGATCGCCGCCGCCCTCCCGTGGCGAGGATATTATCGTCCCTCCGTTTCCGGCGAGATCTCTCTTCTCGGCGTCCCCCCTTCCACCATCAACCAGGAGCGACAGACCTCTAGGGAACGGGCCGCAAGGTAGCGCCAGTCGGCAATACTTCACTGGCAATATGGAAGACGCCAAAGACGTCAGGGGGATCGTGGAGGAACGACGCTCCAATAAATACGGAGGATGAGGACTCCTTATTGAGGAGCGGCATTCCAACTGATCAGAGAACTAACACGTTAACCAACAAATCTTGCCACTGTGTAAACTACGTGGCAAGTCACACCTACACTCTGAAAAGCGAGAGATTATCAAAGGATTGACTCGGCAGAACTAGAAAGAAGAAGAGTCATTGAGCAATGGTGCCGAGTTGAGAGACTACGGTACGGTTGTCAAACCGGAAGGAACATCTCCTTCTGAGACTAACTACGAACATGTGGGGACTAGGCGACACATTGGTCAGACGAGAATGCTGCATATTAAGGAAAATTTTAGCCAACAGATGGGTTAACGGGCATACATTTTTGAATCAAATGAGGAACTGTACAGGCGACAAAAGTCATGGCCTAGCGATACGCATATATATAGATGACTGTAGTATCACGTATGCAAGCTGTAACAGGATACTGCATTGGCGGAGCTGTCATTTGTACTCAAGTGGTTCATGTGAAAATATTGCCGACCTGATTATGGCCGCACGACGGCAATTAACAGGTTATGAACGCGAAATATTAGTTGGAGCTAGATGCATGGGACCATCGATTTCGGAAATCATTATGGAATTCAGTACTCCCAGGTCTGCAGCGTCAAGAATGTGTCGGGAATACCAAATTTCAGGCATTACCCCCACCACTGTCAACACAATGGCCGACGGCCTTCAATTAACGGTCGAGAGAAGCGGCGTTTGCGTACCGACAGCAGCCAAGCAACACTGCGGGACTTGCGGCGAACATATCCGTTAGGACGGTGCAGCGAAATTTGGGGTTAACGGGCTACGTTAACAGATAACCGACGCTAGTGCCTTTGCTAACAACACGACATCGCCTGCAGCGCCTGTCCTGGACTCGTAACCATGTCGGTTGGACCCAGACGAATGGAAAACCATTGCCTGGTCAGATGAGGCCCCTTTTCAGTTGGTAAGAGATGTTGGCGGGGTTCGAGTGTGGGACAGACCCTACGAAGCCATGGACCCAAGTTGTCAAAAAGGCACTAAAGGCACTGTGCAAGCTGGTGGTGGCTCCATAATGGTGTGGCCCGTGTTTACATGGAATGGACTGGATACTGTCGCCCACGTGAAACGATTGTTGACTGTAAACGGTTACGTTCGGCTCCTTGGAGACCATTTGCAAGCATTCATGGACTTCACGTCCCCAAAACAACGATGGAATTTTTATGGATGACAATGCGCCATATCGGCGGGCCACAGTTGCACGCGATTGGTTTAACGAACATTGTGAACAATTCGAGCGAATGATTTAGCCACCCCAAGAGCTCCCTAAATGAATCGCATTTAACACTTACGGAACATAATAGAGAGTTTGCGCACAAAATTCTGCACCGGCAACATTTTCGCAATTATTAACGGCTATAGAGGCAGCATGGATCAACGTTTTAGCACGGGACTTCCGACGGCTTGTTGAGTCCATTCCACCACGAGCTGCTGTACTAAGACAGCAAAGAGGGTGCGACACAATACCACGAGGTATCCCATTACTTTTGTCTCCTCGGTGTAGAACCAGTACCATCATCGATTAAAAAGAAAAGGCTGTTGTTCTATGGGCGCATCTTCAGAATGTCAGATGATTGTCTAGCAAAGGAAATCTAGCAAAGTCAAAGGGATTGGGCTGGTTCCATGAAGGTGGTAAAGATCTTAAAGAAATCTGTGTCCCAGAGGGCAGAATCGTGCATAGGAGAGTCTGTCTACAAATGTAGAAAATCTATCGGGGGTTTAAGCTAGGAGAAGAACTCGAAATACGAGCCGGGAGAAGACCAGTAGATGGACTCAACAGGCACTGGCAGGACATCAAAGCTGGCAGACGAGCTAAAAATGGAGAATGATATTCATTGTTAACTCATAGTTCATAGCTGCTCAGTTCCATACCGCAAGGCCTTACAGATTACGTGGTAGTGCCCCCTCCCCCCCCACCCCCACCCCCAATGCCCGACGCGGAAGGAGACCCACCGCTGTCTTGGGTACGAATTATATGGCACAATTATCGGGCCGGTGTTCCCGAGGTTGGAGCGCGGTCAGGTTGGAGGTGTTAGCAGACGTGTTGGAAGTCCATCATGATACTCAGCTACATTCCGCTACTCGTGACTATTTATAACGTGGCTGGTGGCAATGCTCCTTCCTAGAGAGTCTGAAGGCAATTGTGTCGTGTCAGTTGGTTTGGTGATATTATCATTTGTTATTTCAACTGTGTTCTCAGGTCAACTAATATTTTGTGAGCGATTACTTCTTGCTTAATGGAATTTGTAATAACTGCTTTGGTTCATTATCGATCATAGACAGGCATTGGGCGAAAATATGAAAACAGTGCAAGAAAAGGAAGCTTGAACATAATTGCAGGTGATAGCCAAGCCTGCAGCTTGCGCTGCTGTATTTGGCCACGAACGGCAGCTGTGAAATGTTTCCAGTAAGTTGCAGGACTGGTTTCGAGAGCACGAGGATGAATTGTCGCATCTCTCCTGTCAACTACAGTCACCAGATGTCAGTACTGTTGAGCCTTTGTGATCTTTTTTGGAGTGAATGGTGCGCGATCGCTGTCCATCATCATCGTTAAATCGATAATTTAACTTGGCACTTTTTAGCAGGAAGATTAGTATAAGAATCCCTTGACAGTTATACAGGGCCTGAATTTATGTATTCCGAGACGACTGGAAGCTCTTGATTGCCAATGGTTTTCCTGCACCACATTAGGCATGCTGATGTGTTGTGTTTCCGATGCTTCTATATTTTTGTCCATTATCTGCACATATCGATAATAGTTGCTTGTATTAATTACCTTTCATTTATTCAATATTGCAGGGCCAGTTTCGAGCTTTATCGCCCATCAACGGTGGCTAGGCCATACCCGTATTTAGTCAATGTATATGAAAATGCATCACCTCGTTGTGGTCAGTTGTAATTATGTTAGAAACGGAAAAGGACTTTATCACGTGAACGACATGAATAGTGCCTTCAAAATCAGTTGTAAGGTGAATGCCAACAAAAATAAAACAAGGCTATTGGAATGTAGTCGCATTAACAAGACGACGAGGAAATAATTAGATTACGACATGAGACACTAAAAGCAGACTTGTTTTGTCGTTTGTGGAGCGAATAACTGATGATGGGCGAATCAGGGAAGATATAAAATACAGACTGGCAATAGTAAGAAATGCGTTTCTTAACAGAGAATTATGTTAACCTCGAATACAAATTTAAGTGTTAGTAAGTCTTTTCGGAAGGAATGTGAAACATGGAAGACGAACAGTGCGGAGAGAATAGAAGCTTTTGAAATGTGGTGCTCCGGAGGAGTACTGAATATCATATGGGAAGATTAGGTACTGTTGAAGACATTCCGAATCGAATTGAAGAGGAAAGAAATTTATGGCACAACCTGACTTGGCGCTGTTTAGCAGATCCTGAGGCATCAAGGAATAGTTAGTTTGGTAAGTGGGAAGTGTAGCGGGACAAAAGCTGTAGGCGTAACTACATCAAGCAGCAGGCAGCTCCAAGGGTAATGCAGGTTGTAGTAGTTATGTAGAGACAACAGGCACGCGTAGGATGGCGTGAAGAGCTGCATCAATTCAGAGATCTAACTGAAGACCTCAACGACAATGATGTCTCTTTATTTACGTTGAAACTCTCGTACGTCTGTATAAGTGAACGACCTGAGTACACAGGGTGTCACAAGAGGAATGGATCACGGATATGCCAAGAATTCATTCGAAAAAAAAAAATCTAGTAAACATGTTCTCTACAATGCACACTTTAAGAGCTGTGAGCACTTGTTCATCTTCACTACTTTTAAAAACATCTTTACTGAAGAAGTGCTCATTGCCCTCCAGGTATGCATTTTAAAACTTACTTTTACTAGACTTTTGTGCTTCGAATGATCGTTCCAGTCGTATTCCAGAATATTGAACATTCCTCCAGGGGCGTCCTGTATCTAACATAACGGTGACAATGCGTTATGTTCCATGATATCGTGTTTACTTTGGCATATGTGAGTTGTAACATACACAGTCTGATGACTAGCAAGTTTCCCGGAATGTAGCGTAGAAGAAGTTATAGGCAACAGTTTATGTTGAGGTACTATACAGGTGTCGCATTTTAATCCCCTCTGGATGTATATGATCTAGCTGCGTATGATTGTTGGTAATGCCCGAAACTGGGCGGGAAATAAGGTATCAAAACATAAAAGAAAATTAATACATGCAGCATTTGTCGATACTTACGTCATGAACGACCTGCACCTCCATCAAAGGTACACAACACCCAATGATTGAAGTTTTTCATTGTGTGTATATATTGTATCCACGTCAATATCCAATCTGAGATTTTGTAAAGGGCCACAAGTCGCACCCAATATTTTTTTATTTGCCGGTTTCACTGACCAAGAGCACCATCAGAATATACACTGTAAAAGATACAAACTGAGATAATACGAAAAACTTGCATAAATTACATATTCTACTTCCAATATGTACTTTACGTAACGTGAATGCAAGTTTTCTGTATTATCTCAATTTTTATCTTTTTCAGTGTGTATTCTGAAGACGCTCTTGTTCGTTTGAAGAGTGAAAGCGGTATATAAGAAATAGTAAGTGCGATTTAGGGCTATTTTCAAAAACAGTCTTAACAGTCGCTCCGCCTGCAGACAATGCTTGCTCTTGCTAAATTTGCAGTATAATCGTCATTAGTCGGCGCGTAAGTTTGCTCTCTAGTTTATTTTCTTCTTCTTCTTCTTCTTAACTGATATTAGGTATTCGGTTCGCGTGTGATATCTGCCTTTCTTCTATTGGCATATTTGTACAGCACACGCTGCTTCTGTGTTTCTCTGCATTTGCTTCCTTGTTAAATTTCCTTTTCTTTTTACTCTTCGATGTTACTCAAAAGGAACGAATGTCCCCTAGCCGTCCTCTAGTGAGATTATTTGTATGAGAGGAGCTTAGTCCTTTTATTTAACGAAAAGCTATACTCGCATTGCCGACATGGAACTGACATTACAGAGACCAAACGCAGCACTCTTCCTTGGATAAACCCTTTATTTCTGAAGTACTGGATGTCTCCTGATCGTTTAACGGCTCCTGGCGTACTTCCGAAGTCTCTGGCGCGTTGTTTACACTGTTGCCCCGTTCTTCCCTCCTCTTCCTCCTCCTCCTCCGCCTCCTACTTCTCGTTCCCAACTCCTCCAGTGCCCTGTTGCGGCAACGCATTAGATCATCGGGAGCAAACAACCTGGCGAACAAACACCATTATAGCCGACACGAAATCTGCTTTACGGGCGGGCGTGCGAACGGCAAGGCGCATACGATGCATTGCTCAGAAGAGAACGCGAGGCAGACAGCATCAGGAAGGAGGGAGCAGAGGGAAAGGAGGGGGGTGGGGGGAGGAGGAGAGAACTGCAGTGCAAGATATGTAGGGGGTAGGAAAGGTGGTGGGGGGGGGGGGGGGAAACGAAAACTACGTCTGAAGCAATAAAGCACGCCTGCCGTAGTCTCCAGTTTCATACCGCTTGGAAATATGGCGCGAACGTGCACGGAATTTAAATTCGCACCCAGGACCATTTCCGACGCCTTTTCCCTCCCACACTGCCCGTCCGTCGTGCCGTCTTCCACCACTGCCTACCGCTCCTTTTTCCCCATCTCTTGGTCATATTTTCCACCACAGTTCCGCCGAAGAGATATATTAAAGCGGTCCGGCAGTGTGTGTGTGTGTGTGTGTGTGTGTGTGTGTGTGTGGGAGGCGGGTGGGGGGGGTGGTGTGTGGTGTGGTGAGGTGAGGGAGTGCGTGGGTGGTAGAGAGGGTGGGAGGTAGGGCGAGGCAGTGGTCCAAGACCTGATTTAACGGCGGTGCTTTGCCGAAAAATGAGGCAGCTTGCAGAAGGTAAGGCGGTTCGTGGCGAGGGAATGCTCTAGCAGGACGGGTCACCCCAGGAAGAACGCCCGCCCTGCGTTGCTCACGAACGGTGAGTTTGTTGGCGGCGACGCTGGCTTTGGCGGTCACGCAGCGGTCTCTGCGCGTCTCCCTCGACCACGCATGTCCGCCTGCGGGCGCCCGCGGTGCGTGGCCGCGGGAGCCCATTTGTCTTTCCGCCGCCGCCCGTGAGAAAGGCCGGCATTCTGCGTTTGCGCCACGCAGCGCCTATTTCGTCTCTTTTTTCAGCGAGCCGCTCTCGGAATTCGGTCTGTGTGGCACGAATTTGTTTAGCTTGCTCGCAGCGCCGGGTAAGACGTGCGCTTTCGCCTGGAAGGCAGACGACAATGTGAAAGTGTTGCAATTCGTTCGTGTCACGCAGCAGCTCCTGTAAGCTGTATTCCCAATAAACGTCGATGCACAACGTGATAAGTTGGTGACGTAATACATTGTTTTTTCAGTTATTGAACACTGCAAATACGCGAACATCAGAATAATTATCAATTTCGTTTGTTTCCTTATAGAACCTCATGAACTTGAGCCAGTCACAGCTTCCTTTTCCTTGTCTATTTTCTTCCCAAAACCTCTTTTTTTCTTCTCTTTATTTCTTCTTCTGAAATTTTCAATGACTCCAGTTCTTCTACAGTTTCTTTCATTCAGCTGGTCCTTAATTTACTTACATTAACGTTCTGAGATTCTCAACCGTTCAAGGTCTTCCTGTGCTTCTTTCATCGAACTGGTCTTTCACTTACTTGCATTAAAAACGTTAAGTAAGGAAAAATTCCCTACTTTCCTTCCATGAATATGCCCCAACTTTGGTGTCAACTCGACCTCGCTCTAGAAAACACCCTCTGAGAGGGACCCAACAACTGGTAGCTACTAACTTCAGCAGGGATCCTAAATGGCACAAGAACTGGAGTAATAACGCTTCCCCGGAGAACCGTGACTATGTCAATCCAGTAGAAAACCTAAGGGCCTTCAACTTTCACAACAGATATGGGAAAGCCTAAACAGACTAACGGGCCATGGATAATGCGCACACAATCTTCACAGGCCTTAGTTGTGATTGCCGATCTTCAAATCAAATTGCCCAACACACTGCCCAAATCTGTGAACTGAGAGCCTATGAGAGCAGTCTGTCTGACTTCGACGGTACACGGTTCTGGCTCGAATGGATCGCAGATCTGGACGTCAGAATGAACAAGTTCCGCAATTTATCTGATGCAGTGTTACGTTAAAAAAAAATGGCTCTGAGCACTATGCGACTTAACTTCTGAGGACATCAGTCCCCTAGAAGTTAGAACTACTTAAAACTAACCAACCTAAGGACATCACACCCATCCATGCCCGAGGCAGAATTCGAGCCTGCGACCAGAGCGGTCACGCGGTTCCAGACTGCAGCGCCTAGAGCCGCTCGGCCACAAAGGGCGGCTGTTACGTTTTGTTTATTGTCTTGTTGCATTATACATTTCATCTCATTTGATCTTATTTTATTTTGCATTTTTCATTGACGTATTTTGTAGAATATTTCATCATTGGTCACAAAACCAGTGTAAATCATACACTATATAGATAAATAAAATAACAATGTTAAAAAAATTTTCTCCGTAGTGTTGGAAATACATTGCAACCTGCATGGCCAAAGGAGCATTCTCAAGGTGCACAACAAATGAGTTATTAAAAACAGTGCACCCAATTCTGTCCAGTCATTTCCTCTTCTAATATGACTGGGCCACGCGGGATTAGCCGAGCGGTCTCGGGCGCTGCAGTCATGGACTGTGCGGCTGGTCCCGGCGGAGTTTCGAGTCCTCCCTCGGGCATGGGTGCGTGTGTTTGTCCTTAGGATACTTTAGGTTGAGTTGTGTGTAAGCTTAGGGACTGATGACCTTAGCAGTTAAGTCCCATAAGATATCACACACATTTGAACATTATTTGAAGATGACTGGACCTACTGGATCTATCAAGATACCACCCATTTACGTTTAATGTGTTCCTATCTCGGAAAGGTTTTTGCTTCAAATGAGCCTTCCTGCCATATGCCTGAATATTTACTATTCCTCCTGGGACAGACTGTATGTGATGTATGTAACACCCGCACATACAGCTAATAACAGTAGTATATGCCAAAATAAAGAAACCGATAAAACTGTGAATGAATGTATGTTACGTATTTTGATATCAAACATGAGGACTTTTACACGCTATAAAATTTATGAAATATGAATTCGAAAAATCTTGGATTTCCCTCAATTGAAGAATTGGATCATGGTTTTTTATCATTGCATACTGTTGCATGTAATTTTCACTACACTATAAAAGAAAGAAATGTACTTGCAGCGTGCCCGAGATCACCAGAACTGTTTTCACGAATCCTGTGCTGGTGTGGCCGTGGTCCTAGTTGAGTCTGCCTGAATTGGCCTGTTTTGTGCCTTCGATATGCCTTGTTCCGGGGCGGTAGCCAATGGAAAGCATCAGAATCGTGTAAGTGAAAGACGGGTGCAGTCATTGCTGTGATGGATTTGCTCTGTCGATGTCTGATGTACAGTTCAGATGTTAAAATCCCCAACTCTGCCTGTGGCTTCAGAAGACAGTGGCACACAGGAGAAAGTTGAAACTTCCTGGCAGATTAAAACTGTGTGCCCGACCGAGACTCGAACTCGGGACCTTTGCCTTTCGCGGGCAAGTGCTCTACCAACTGAGCTACCGAAGCACGACTCACGCCCGGTCCTCACAGCTTTACTTCTGCCAGTATCTCGTCTCCTACCTTCCAAACTTTACAGAAGTTCTCCTGCGAAACTAGCAGAACTAGCACTCCTGAAAGAAAGGATACTGCGGGGTCTCGGTCGGGCACACAGTTTTAATCTGCCAGGAAGTTTCATATCAGCGCACACTCCGCTCCGTACAGGTGTTGAGTGGCACATGGACCATAGACTGACCGCCTTCTGGTACACAAAAAACTCTTCCAGATACGATTTAGTGACGGCAGTTTAGATACGAGCTTACATACAAATCGGGGCGAGCAAATCCCAAGAAACTTTAGAGTACTGTCAGACATTGTTCGAAGATTATGCGGACGTAGTCAATGCACTGTTAAATCACCTTTCTGTTCCGAACTTAGCTGCTGTCCGCCATGCTGAAGTCAGCGTAAAAAGAATATACGAAAGGACAACCATCGTATAACTCATCTTTCACTTCTTTTATATTGATTTAAATTTTTGTTTTTTACCTGCTTGATTCTTCGTTTGGTTAACTTGTAGTAAAAGCTTATCACTGAATGAGAACTAGTTCATTTTCGTGATATTCCTGATAAAGTTTACAGATAAATATACAATTTTCTTGCGTTATTTATGCAGTCACTTCAGGTTAATCTTATTTCATGTTTTCTTAATTTTGTGTTTTGGTTATATGGGTCATTGCTCGAACCTCTTAACCCTTTGGTAACCAGCGGTTTCTGCCTGAAACCATCATTTTATAAACCACTGATTCTTTAGCAAGACAGATACGTCAAATGGTACACTAAGGTACGTACTTCTACGAATGTAGTTATTGTAGCAGTCTCTTCCAGCGTTCAAAGGAACAACAGGTGACTATGTTCAGGAGGTTGTTGACAATGAAAGTACGTGTATCTGAAGTTACTGCAGCTTAAATTTGAGTTTGTACTACCGCTTTTATGAGTAGTTTGGAAATGTAATCAGTGAGGTTGTTTTGATACAAAATTCATTTAGTTTTTGGCCCCATTTTTGATTAACATTTAGGGCCATAACTTGTGTTAGGCAATTTGAGTTCATGGAAGTTTCGAGACGTACGACACTGTATAGAAAAAACTAGAAATTGTTGCTTTCATATGTAGCACATGGTGTAATGGGCAGTTGGAGCTGTACATCCTAGTGGTTTCAATGTGAAACCACCTCCATAAGACATGTGATAGTTTACTTTTTGCCAGTTTTTTCTTGTATTCGTTCTTAACTAAGATTATAGAGGTTTATTTTGCGAAAAATTTTAAAACTGAATTTTTTTCATGTTGTTGGGACGCAAAGGGTTACACAAAAGGTCTCGTGCCGCGCGGGATTAGCCGAGCGGTCTTATGGTTCAAATGGCTCTGAGCACTATGGGACTTAACATCTATGGTCATCAGTCCCCTAGAACTTAGAACTACTTACACCTAACTAACCTAAGGACATCACACAACACCCCGTCATCACGAGGCAGAGAAAATCCCTGGCCCCGCCGGGAATCGAACCCGGGCGCGGGAAGCGAGAACGCTACCGCACGACTACGAGCTGCGGACAGCCGAGCCGTCCAAGGCGCTGCAGTTATGGACTGTGCGGCTGGTCCCGGCGGAGGTTCGAGTCCTCCCTCGGGCATGGGTGTGTGTGTTTGTCAAAAAATGTTCAAATGTGTGTGAAATATTATGGGACTTAACTGCTAAGGTCATCAGTCCCCAGCCCGAGGGAGGACTCTAACCTCCGCCGGGACCAGCCGCACAGTCCATGACTGCACCGCTTTTAGACCGCTCGGCTAATCCCGCGCGGCGTGTGTTTGTCCTTAGGATAATTTAGGTTAAGTAGTGTGTAAGCCTAGGTACTGATGACCTTAGCAGTTAAGTCCCATAAAATTTCACACACATTTGTTTGAAAAGGTCTCGTTATTAATCATCACTGTCTTAAACTCAACCGTAGACGTCTTGATTCAAAGCAAGGATAACAAAACAAGCAATGACACAGAAAGTGAAGAGAGAAAACGCGAATGAATGTAGTATTAATAGATGAGAGTTCGGTAAAGAAGTACGTTTGTCAGAATTTATCCCAAATGTGGACAACCTTACTGTTGACTCTGCTTCTTCGAAATGCAGACAAATCAGCATCCAGAATTTGCAATCACAAGAGTTAAAAGACACATGACGCACTCCAACAATACCACGCACCCGCCCTTGACGTTATTGCGGAAAATGTCCTTCCTCTCGCTCCGACCTCTTCCAACTAGATGCTCCCCGACAAACACTTGGCGCTTCTATGTTCCCTGCCCCCCCCCCCTAAACACCCGTACCCTTCCTCCCCCCTCTCTGTCTCGGTGTCTATGTGTATGTGTGTATGTGTGTGTGTGTGTGTGTGTGTGTGTGTGTGTATGTGTGTGTGTGTGTATGTGTGTGTGTGTGTATGTGTGTGTGTGTGTATGTGTGTGTGTGTGTATGTGTGTGTGTGTGTGTGTGTGTATGTGTGTGTGTGTATGTGTATGTGTGTGTGTGTATGTGTGTGTGTGTATGTGTGTGTGTGTATGTGTGTGTGTGTATGTGTGTGTGTGTGTGTGTAAGCGCGTTCTCTGGTTTCAGTCAGCTTCCAATGTTCGCACGTTAGCCGTCGAACAAACAGCAGTCGGCATGGATGCGCCACAGAGTACTGTATCGAAAAGAAGGAAAAAAGGTGCGCTGAGGTGAGAAAAGGGTTAACATAGAAAGAGACGGAAACGGCGGGCGGTCGGAAGGGGTGGGAAGTGGGGGCGGGCATGTCACAGCTGCTGTCAACGTTCCGCCTCCTGGCGTTTTGGCTCGGCCCCTGTTCATCTGGGCCTCATGCGCGCCGACACCGCCAGTACAAATAATCTCCCTCGTGCTCTGTTTACGTTACACTCTCACCACTTCATACGGTTTTATTTTCGCCAAAAAATGATGATAAAACAGTCAAAGCGGATGGAGTTTCAGTGAGCACACCCGGAGCTCGTCGCACTGCCTACCATCATTTTTCACAGCAGTGAAGACTGCTGTAGCCCTTTTTTTTATTTCCCCTGAAAAAAAATAGCACTGTAAAAGTAGCAGAGAACAGTGGGACAGAAGAGCAACCAATCGATGTAGGGGCATTAACGCACACATAAATGTCACACCCGATTCTGACAGCCATTGACGCTCTCCGGTTTGATGGCCCGTAACAGGCAACGCATTCCTTCCCCCACTTTCCATTTTTAATACTAACGATCTGCTAATGCTCCCGATATTTTTCAAGATAACGCGCACAATAAATCAGTACTAGTGCCGGCACATTTAACATTTTTTCCGTAAAAAACGTTTTACGCAATACGGGTTCTGCTGCGTACACATGTACTCTGTTCTGGTCCCATAACAACACCTTCATTTTAACGGCCAGTCGTCAGCTGGGCCGGAGTTATGGCATTACACATCTCCGCCGTCGCACACTGGGTCAACAAACTAACGATAAAACTAAAATATAGCGTGGTGCGCGAAACGTCATACATCGAAAACATATTTTTGAATTCTTAATTTAGGTTTCTGGTCTTCCATTTTTTACAACAATGGTCAGCCATGTTGAGCACGGGTAGCGTCCAGCTTCAATTTTGCGAAAGGCTCCAGAGAAAGAAAAATTGATAGTTGACCGTTATATGACTTCTTGTTGATCTTCGTATCTACGTATCAGTCAGGAGTTTTTTTACTTAACTTCCAGACATATATCCATAACTTGGTTTACAGGTGACGTGTTTCCATCAGTCAGACTACATGAACACACGAAACATCAGACAATGGCGTGGTGTAAACCTCCGTATAATCCTCGAAACGGAACTGCTTGATGAAACGTTTATAGTGTGCTGCGCTGTGTCAGCTTCCAGGATTGTTGCCCCATTTTCTTTGGTACGATCGTAGACACTACAGTCTATACGGGCATCTTCAACACATCTGTGGAGCAGCTGGATGACGTCGAACTTACAGGAAGTTATTTACAACAAGATGGAGCTAGTGTTACATGTCTAACACTTTCCTATTCAACTTGTAACCAATTTCTTTGGTGACCGAACAATCTCAAAAAATTTGTGCCCCCCTCCACGACAACTGCAGGACTCCGTGAGGCCACCGCACACGAAATAACCAACAAGGGCGAGGGATACGCTTCGCAGAACGTTGCGAAATACTGTGAAACGAGAAAAAAGTAGTGCATCGATGATGCGAGGACTTTGTACCTATGAATGTAATGTCCCAGTTACATATTACCATCTGCCGGCCGCTGTGGCCAAGCGGTTCTAGGCGCTGCAGTCTGGAACCGCGCGACCACTACGGTCGCAGGTTCGAATCCTGCCTTGGGCATGGATGTGTGTGATGTCCTTAGGTTAGTTAGGTTTAAGTAGTTCTAAGTTCTAGGGGACTGATGACCTCAGATGTTAAGTCCCATAGTGCTCAGAGCCATTTGAACATATTACCTCACGAGCTTGACTTCTCTCTCTCTCTCTCTCTATCTCTCACACACACACACACAAACACACACACACACACACAATTTGTTTCTCGCAACTTATTTACTAACTTCTCATATGTGTTCTACATCTATTTTCTACTTACGATAAACAGTGACAGGATGTTTCAAATCCGAAAGTTGCTCTAGATTGGCTAGCGGAGGGGAATATGAGCTACGCACAGACAAGCGGCAACTCTCAAACGAGTACAGTGGTTGGTCCATACGTAAAGCAGTCTAGCTATCCTCAAACAGACGATTGGTAAGTGAGCATCACTCTATTTGTTCAGACTAATGACAAGGTAGATATAGATAGCATCGCTGGATCCTAAATGTACGTTACTGAGAGAAAGAGAGATTTTCAGCAGACGTTAGAATCTTATCGGGTAGCATGAAATTTGTAAAGTGTGCTTTCTATTGACCTGGAATTCGGGAGCACGACGGCTCTGACCCTTCAAAGCATATGGCTGATGTCCTGCTCTACACACCATCGACCCTCAGCTCCGTCGTCGATGAGACAGTTCTATCTTTCTAATGACCTCTTCCTCGTTGAGACGGGTACCACTAATCCTCCTTCCTATGCCTTGCGCTACTATTTCAGCTGAAAGGGAACTGATAAGAAGGTATTCTATTCCATCTTTGCAGCAAATATGCGTCTATGTTGCGACCATGTCATATAAGAATACACGAAAGATAGACTTTTGCTAGCACTTTTAGAGAATTTATTCAGGAACAGAGGCTTTAAAAAAATTTAAAAAAAATAAAAATAAAAAAAGGATTCAGGTTACTTGAAGAACACGTAGAAACTTACGAATCAGTAAGTCAGCCGTTTCACCTCCTCCAACAAATTACGAATTCAGTTCATCGTTGTCAAGTTGCAGTTTGTTTTTCATGTAGACTTCGCAGTCCTGACTCAATTCAAATGATTCAAATGGCTCTAAACACTATGGGACTTAATATCTGAGGTCATCAGTCCCCTAAACTTAGAACTGCTTAAGCCTAACTACCCTAAAGACATCACACACATCCAGGCCCGTAGCAGCAGCGCGGTTCCGGACTGAAGCGCCTAGAACCGCTCGACCACAACGGCCGGCCTTGACTGAATTGAAAACAACTAATTTTCAGTTCACTGTGCTATGTTCTTAATAATTTTCACGAATAATATCAATTTATGATGATAAAACGAAGCGGCAGCTCTTTGCTCATTTTTTTAGACCTTGGCTGCTTTCGGACACCACTGCCCACACTCAGACTGCTATGTTATTTTGAAATTCAGTGCTGGGTACAGCATGTGGCATCAACAGAATGGTCGCGGGTGCTGTTTTTCGTGAGAGATGATTTTTAGCATAGAGGCGTGAGAGATAATCTTGAGCACAGAGGCACTTTCAGTACATAAGGTTGGATGAAACTGATGAGAAATGCAACCATACTAGCTGTAAGACAAGAAAACTTATTGGAACATCAGTAACACACGGACTAGGTTTCCACCTGTCGTGAAAACGGTAACGAACACGGGCTACATTCTTGCCTAGCGTGTATGTTCGTCAGTCATCTTGCAACAAAATGGAGGCAGCAGAATCAAGACGTGCAGTGCACATAAGCTGGTCGGTTTTCCTTTATTAAGCTGTATTTGCCTCACAAAAATCTGTAAGTCTAAACTAATCAGCTGATTTTGAAGTCTAGGACCATTACGTAGTGTTCCTTGTCTGCAGATATTGATCGCTTGATAACAGCCGTAAAGGTCGAAATCAGCTGACATTATCTGTCTAATAGAGGACACAGGGCTCAAGAATTTGATACAAGTTAAGGATCACACTTACAAGAAATTATCAATAACTGTAAGCAGGAATCATGGTAAGTTAGAACCAAACTGTTAAAGACATTCAGTCATTCATCCTGCGATTTCAGAGGAGATGAAATGCCTGATCGAGAAACCTGTCTTCACAGGTAAAAGGAACCAAAGTAATACCCGCTACACACTAAGACAAAAAGAGAAAGAAAAAGACAAACCACGAAGGAATTATCCGAACGGGGTTCAAATGGCTCTGAGCACTATGGGACTTAAGATCTGAGGTCATCAGTTCCTTATAACTTAGAACTACTTAAACCTAACTAACCTAAGGACATCACACACACATCCATGCCTGAAGCAGGATTCAAACCTGTGACCGTAGCGGTTGCGCGGTTCCACACTGAAGCGCCTAGAACCGCTCGGCCACTCCAGCCGGCTATCTGAACGGGACGGAAATCGGTAAATGTAATGTACATGTACAGACAGCCGAATGATTACAATTTCAGGAAAATTGTATGATTTTTTCACGAGAAAGAGCTTCATAAATTGAGCAAGTCAAAAACGTATTGGTCCACCTCTGGCCCTTATGCAAGCAGTTATTCGGCTTAATAATAACTGATGGAGTTTTTGGATGTCCTCCTCAGAGATATCACGCCAAATGTGTCCCAATTGGCGCTTTAAATCGTCAAAATCTCCACCTGACTGAACGGCGCTGCCCATAATGCTCAAAACATACGCAACTGGGGACACATCCGGCGACCTTGTTGACCAAGGTAGGTTTCGGCAGGTCAGGTCTGCGGCCTGGAATCTCATTGGAGTAGAATTGTCTTCAGTGATGAAGTGGCTTCGATCTGAGCCCCAATGATCGGCGAAGAATTGTCTGCAGACGCAGTGGGATTCGAACCTGACCATCGCCTGCCATACGGCCCGACAATCAGGTGTAATGAAACGTCAAATGAAAACACTTTCAGCAATTTAAATTTATAGTTTTATTTTATTTGTGCTACCAGTTTCAGCGTTGCATTACGCCACCTTCAGACCCCCTGACCGACGTGTAGGAAGAATCCGAACTCCTGTACAATAGAAATAGGGGTCAGCATAGTCACTGGTAGTCTTCTCAACACAGCAGTCTCTTCTGTCATCACTTGCAGATTAATGTCTGGTAGCACAAATAAAATAAAACTTAAAATTTCGATAGTTGAAGGTGTTTTGATGTGACGTTTTGTATTGAACAGCCAAGTCCCGCAACCGCCTTGTATAAAGATGGACTTACAGAGACCGGGAATGATGGGTCTGGAACGCTTCTTCATTTCGTAGCAGGACCCCTTTGTTTGTCATCTGCGGCGCCCTTACAGCCCCCCCCCCCCCTTCTTTGTGCCTTTCATGACAAGGCACCCTGGGCTTAGATTTCAGTAATATGCCTGCCCTCATACGGTGAGAGTTTCAACTGCTTGTCATTGTTCTTTCCCGACCTTACTTTGGCCAGTAATATCGCCGGATCTGTCCCCAGTTGAGAACGTCTGGAGCACTGAGGGCAGGGTCCTCAGACGAGCTCGGTATTTTGACGATCTAACGCGCCAATTGGACAGAATTTCGCACGATGTCCCTGAGGAGGACAACCAGCAGCTCTGTCAATCCATAGCCGCATAACTCCTTGCATAAGGGCCAGAGGCGGACCAAATCGTTGTTGACTTGCTCAGTTTGTGAAGCTCTTTCTGAAGAAAGGAGACTGGGTTTGTCTCGTCGACATTGAGGTCATTAGGGACGGAGCAGAAGCTCGGATTGTGTGAAGAATGGGAAAGGAAATCGGCCTTACCTCTTCAAAGGTACCATGTCGGCATTTGCCTGGAGCGGTTAGGGAAGTCATGGAAAATCTGGATGGTCGCACGCGGGTTTGAACGGTAGTCCTCAAGGATGGGCGTCCAGTGCGCTAACGACTGTGCCACCTCGTTCGGTAATTTTTCTGAAATCTTAATCATTTGTTTGTCTGTACATGTACATCACTTCTACCAACTTTCGTCCCATTCGAATAATTCCTTCGTGGTGCGTCATTTTTTGTCTTCGAGCATATTATTTATTGTAGTAAGGAACAGTTACCTCCTCGCCCCAGCTGTTCGGAAACCCGAGGAGATAGCGCGCAGAAAGTGTACCGGCAGTTCGTGCTTTGAAGTGTTTAGTGCGTTATCCGGGACAGGAAACGCGGTTTACCACCTGCGCGCTAAGCGTCGTCAACGACAGCCCAACACACTTCCGAGAAACCTGCCCCACGTGGTCGCTCTCCGTACGCAGGGTTCATTCATTCCAGCGGGCTGGTCTTCAGAAACTATCTTACGGCGACCTGTCCACAACCACAGAAGTGATATAATACACAGAGTCGATGCTTTAGAATCCGTCTTGCACCTTTAAGTCCTTTCCGGTCACTTACCATCTGTAGCCACAATAGCGGTAATTAATACAAAATGATTTTCTTTTACGCATTATTTTTTCTAAAACTTCATATATTTCAGGTCGTTATGCGTATAAAACTTGATTCTAAACAAAGGCGATGGAAGAGGATATATAGGACATAATGTGTTCTTTAAATTCGACTTCATGTCAAATATCGGTCATGTTTTCCTGACACCACAGCCCTAAAACAAATAAAGGTAATTATGTCCAGAAATATGCTAGACACAACCGAGCGGCCACAATATTGACAATACTAGACTTCAGCAAAGCATTTTATATCTTTACTGCTCACAAAAAGCCGGCCGCGGTGGTCTCGCGGTTCTAGGCGCGCAGTCCGGAACCGTGCGACTGCTACGGTCGCAGGTTCGAATCCTGCCTCGGGCATGGATGTGTGTGATGTTCTTAGGTTAGTTAGGTTTAAGTAGTTCTAAGTTCTAGGGGACTGATGACCACTGCAGTTGAGTCCCATAGTGCTCAGAGCCATTTGAACCATTTTTGCTCACAAAAATTCAACTTCTAAAAGTTTCAGGCGATGTGCTGAGACAACCTGAAAACTACTTTAGAAACAATGGCGTTGTCTGTAAGGAAGAGGGCCAATCATGGTACGTCAGGGACATATAGTTGGTTCTGTCCTCCTGTAAACATTTCTTTGCTAATGGTTCAAATGGCTCTGAGCACTATGGGACTTAACATCTATGGTCATAAGTCCCCTAGAACTTAGAACTACTTAAACCTAACTAACCTAAGGACAGCACACAACACCCAGCCATCACGAGGCAGAGAAAATCCCTGACCCCGCCGGGAATCGAACCCGGGAACCCGGGCGTGGGAAGCGAGAACGCTACCGCACGACCACGAGATGCGGGCTTTCTTTGCTAATGATCTCCCACTTTGCATAGGTGACAGACTTTAAAACGTCAATACTGCCACCGTGTAGATGAATAGCGATATTGCGTCATCGTTCAGATGCGCACCAAACCTTGGATTTAAAGTAATTACTACAGTTTTAGGATTCCAGAAGAATTTCTTCAATTCTGAATCCCGCGAGCAGTTGTCTCCATCATTGAATGCAAGGCAGACCTGAACTGCTCAAAACGACGTATTACAGGTATCAACAGTAATCTTCTTGAAATGAACTTTTTGTGGTATCTCAGTTTCATTTTTACGCCTCTGCCGTATCAAGTTTTAAATTTTCACATTATATTTTAAACATATTGTCCTCCTCGCAGCGTAATCACGGAAAAATGTTCTTTTGCTCTCGGGGATGTACGCCTTCCCGTTTACGGAGACAAAGACGATACTACAGAATAGTTTTCGTTCATAAGCTCGTTGAAATACAAGCCGTTGTGACGAGCTCCGCCATATAGAACTAGCCGCCATTGTAAGAGGCATAAGCAACTGAATATCAGTGCGGAGAGAGATACTAAAGCTAAAATTACCTATAACTGACCATATTAAAACGGCATGGTTGGAACTGTGCTTAGTGTTCGAAGCAATAAAAAAACCAAAGAGTAGAAACAATTCTTCCCTTATTTCACGGTCCATTAAAACATTCAGAAGTCTGTGTTCTCAGATAAGCAGCTACGGAGAGACAGAAGGAAAGTTATTTGTTCTGTTATTCTCTCTGTCGTACCACGCAAAGGGATGACACGGTAATTAATTGTTTGCAGGACATTAGACATCGGCCTGGTGGCGTTACGTTATAAAAGCCTGATAATATTAATGTCAGGTAGACATTTCTGGTTGCCACACGACGTACAGTGCGATCCATGTAAACGCGAACTATTTTAATAAATCCTAACATTTGAACTAATAATGGAATACATTTGCAATTTCGACGATTGGAAAATATTCTCGAAAATTGCTTTACTTTCCACGCAGAATCGTCCAAGCTCTAGAAAATCATTAAAAAGTACCTGTAAATCACATACAACTGTATTACAAATTGAAACTACAAATGAAATAAATTGTCTTAAAATAATGTTACTGTCATCTGTGTATACATTACAGTGGTACATTCTTGCGCAGTTCTTGTACTGAAAATTCATTATTCTGTCTTTCTTCGAAGCAAACAATTCAACAATCGTTTCGCTGAAAATAGGAATGCTGTGCCCTTTTCTATCGAGAGCACTGCTGATACACTCAACTTAGTCTCCCTCACTGTGTTTCCCAAAAAATATTTCTAGTCTCATCAGTGTAGTGAAACATCTCTCAGGATCAGCGGTAGTCGCAGACGTCGTGAGGCACATGTCTAAAAACGTTGTTTACAGTTAATTTTCTATTACGATTTGATGGAAATTGTTATGGCGTGGCAGTATGTTGTACATCACGAGCAAATGTATTCCATAGTCCACACCTCCATTACTTTTGCTTGTGGTGTAACTGTCAACTTAGGGGATCCACATAATGAAATAACAGATGCCGGATTCATATAGGGGTAGGCGATGCATTTTTCTATTGAACTACGCGATAAATGCGATTTCTTCCATTTCGACCATTCAGATTTGTCATGTAGTAATGCCTTGAAAACACCTTTATAGTCAAATAGTTTATTTATGACGCGTTTAGAGTAATCATAATCAGATTAAAAATGCTTAGGAACGCTCATACGAGTGACCAGTACTAGAAAAACGCACTCTCTCGTGTGCAATTGTCGTAAAGTGTATTTTCAAAAGTTGTTACTCTGAGAGGTCTCGTGCCATTGCTCGAGTATTCGATGCATTATATTTTCACATTTACGACTTTGATTCAGACTATCATACTTACTAACCGTTGCCTAAGATCATTTGAAGTAATTTAATTACTATTAGACAGCAAAATTCATCATATAATTTGACATATTAAATTACGAAAACGTAGAAATCAGCCGGCCGCTGGTGGCCGAGCGGTTCTGGCGCTACAGTCTGGAACCGCGCGACCGCTACGGTCGCAGGTTCGAATCCTGCCTCGGGCATGGATGTGTGTGTTGTCCTTAGGTTAGTTAGGTTTAAGTAGTTCTAAGTTGTAGGGGACTTATGACCTCAGCAGTTGAGTCCCATAGTGCTCAGAGCCATTTGAACCATTTTTCGTAGAAATCAAAACTTTCTGCAAATACGTTTCAGTCCGTTTTGAATTTTAATGTCAACACGATTGTTTAATACAGTTTTTTGGCCACATATCATACCGTAGAACACTCTAGAAAAGCACGTAAAACAAGATACCTGTTTATTGAATTTAAAGGGAATGGACTGGGACCTCTCGTCCAAATGAATAGAACGGAAATGGCTACGTTCGGATACTTGGAGACCATTTGCAGCCATTCAAGGATGGCAATTTTATGGATGACAATGCGCCATTTCACCGGGCCGCAGCTGTTCGCGACCGGTTTGGAGAAAAATTCTGGACAATGCCAGCGAATAATTTGTTCACCCAGATCCCCCGACATGAATCACATTGAACATTTATGGAACATGTTTAAGAGGTAAGTTTGAGCACAAAATCCTGCACGAGCAGCACTTCCGCGATTATGGACGGCTATAGAGGCAGCATGGCTCAATATTTCTGCAGGAGACTTTCAGAGACTTGCGGAGTCCATGTCACGTCGAGTTTCTGCACTCCGCCAGGCAAAAGGTGCTCCTACACGATATTAATAGGTATCTCTCGTAACATTTGTCACCTCAGTGCATATATTTATAGTATAATTACATGTAAGGGTATGTCAGACACTTCATCTGAAAATTTAACGATTGTAATCTAAATTTTATTTCGAAAAAAGACGTCGATCAGGGCACACTGTCGCCGAAGAACGCTAATCGTTATGTCATCTGTACGGCTTAGTGGTGATGAGCGACTAGGGAGTCACCGAAGCCGCATGGCGCGATAGCCGCACGCAAGGTGAGGTGTGCCCACACCAATTACCAGCCGATTGGGCGGTTAATGGGCGTGGCGCCATCGCCGATACGATCGCGCGTTGGGCGTGTTTATGGGCTCGTGGCTGACGAAGCCCTCCCATGCTCTCCGCAACAACCGGTAGCCGCGCTGAGGTCACAGGCCGACCTGGAAGACCTGACGGAGCCCAACATTCCGAATAAGCGGCAGCAGTGTCGCCCCTTGCACGGAATTTCCCTCGCGTCTCCTGATAGTACCCTCCATCGCAGAGGAATCTGTGGCTAACGATACCAAAGGCCGGCTTCCGTAAAAGCTGTATAAATTGTTCCGTCTCAGACATGAATGGCACAGATCTGTTGACGAAGACAAAGTATTTTTTACCTTGTCCGGGATCGCTCTGCACTGTACGATACACGAAGAAATCAAATTCTGAGTTTTCGGACACGTGTAGAGCTCGAAGCTATAATTCACCACGATAAGCACAATGAAAAAAAAAAAATCCACTTGCAGGAGGCACTGCACTAACAAAACGATTTATTGACACATAGTCAGCACTGTTTCAGAAAATATCGGTCTTGTGAAACACAACTAGCTCTTTATACTCATGAAGTAATAAGAGCTATCGACAGGGGATGTCAAATTGATTCCATATTTTTAGATTTCCAGAAGGCTTTCGACACCGTTCCTCACAAGTGTGTTCTAACCAAACTGCGTGCCTACGGAGTATCGTCTCAGTTGTGTGACTGGATTCGAGATTTCCTGTCATAAAGGTCACAGTTCGTAGTAATAGACGGAAAGTCATCGAGTAAAACAGAAGTAATATCCGGCGTTCCCCAAGGAAGTGTTATAGGCCCTCTGTTCTTCCTGATCTATATTAACGACATAGGAGACAATCTGAGTAGCCGTTTTAGATTGTTTGCAGATGATTCTGTCATTTACCGTCTTGTAAAGTCATCAGATGATCAAAACGACTTGCAAAATGATTTAGATAAGATATCTGTGTGGTGCGAAAAGTTGCAATTGACCCTGGATAAGGAAAAGTGTGAAGTTATTCACATGAGTACTAAAAGAAATCAGCTAAATTTCGATTACGCGATAAGTCACACAAATCTGAAGGCTGTAAATTCAACTAAATACTTAGGGATTACAATTACAAATAACCTAAAGTGGAAGGATCACATAGATAATATTGTGGGTAGAGCAAACCAAAGACTGCGATTCATTGGCAGAACACTTAGAAGGTGCAACAGGTCTACTAAAGAGACTGCTTACACCACGCTTGTCCGCCCTATTCTGGAGTACTGCTGTGCGGCGTGGGATGCGCATCGAGTGCGACTGACGGATAACATCGAAAAATTACAAAGAAGGGCAGCTCGTTTTGTATTATCGTGAAAAAAGGGGAGATAGTGTCACAGACATGATACGTGAATTGGAGTGGCAATCATTAAAACAAAGGCGTTTTTCGTTGCGACGCGATCTTCTCATGACATTTCAATCACCAGTTTTCTCCTCCGATTGCGAAAACATTCTGTTGGCACCCACCTAGGGAGAAATGATCATCACGATAAAATAATAGAAATCAGGGCTCGCACAGAAAAATTTAAGTGCTCGTTTTTCCCGCGTGCTGAATATCAGTGTAATCACGTACATGTAGATGTACTGCGCTACCCCACTTCTAGCTGTAGTCGATACTGAATGCTTCAATTTGACGAGGAAAAGTGTATACAAGTTTCTTCATGTAACTCGTATCTATATAAAGCTACCCATTGATTACTGGTTGCAGTAGAACTGTCGAACTGCCGAGGATATTGATTGCTTCCTTTCATGCGCTGGGCCACCTACTCCTAAACACATTACGAGCGGTATTCAAAAAGTACTGCAACGGATTTTTTCGTCGGTCAGTTTCGGTTGGAAAAATGCGGAATTTGCTGTGGAGCATTGTGGAATATTCCGCGTCTCCACCTCTATAGTGTTATGAAGTTCCGATAGGTAGCGGAGGTGTGATCCTAGCAGAGCGCTACTATTGAGTTTCTTTTGGCGCGAAAGCAGAGCATCGCACATATTGGTAGGCGCTTGCAGAATGTCTGCGGAGATCTGGCAGGGGACAAAAGCATGGTTCGTCTTTGGCATAAGCGCCTGTCGTCATCGAAACAATGGCGCTCAATCCTGCCTGATCTCCGCCGGCGGACACTCATTCGAGGTGATCGACGGATCACAGTCAGACACTTCGCTGTACAACTGAAGTTGTGTGTTGGTACTGCTGACACACTCTTCCACCACTTGAGGTGCTCAAAGGTGTCTGCCCCCTGGGTTCCTCGCCGCCAAACAGAAGACCATAAGGAGCAACGAAGGACCTTCTGTAAGGAATTGCTTGAGTGTTAAGAGGCTGATGGTGACAATTTTTTGTCGAACATCTTCACATGTGATGAAACGTGGGTTCATCACTTCGAACCATAAAAAAAACGGTAATCCATGAAGAAAATGGTTCAAATGGCTCTAAGCACTATGGGACTTAACATCTGAGGTCATCTGTCCCTAGACTTAGAACTGCTTAAACCTAAATAACCCAAGGACATCACGTACAGCCATACCCGAGGCAGGATTCGAACCTGCAACCGCAGCAGCAGCTCGGTCCTGGGCTGAAGCGCCTAGAACCGCTCGGCCACAGCGGCCGGCAATCAGTGGAGAGGTGTCACCACCACCTCTCCGAGAGAAAAAGTTCAAAGTCGGGTCCTTAGACGGTAAAGGAATGGTGGAGGCCTTCTCGGACTCTTGAGAGACTATTCTGCTTGATGTCCTCCCTTACGGTGCATTGATCAACTCTAACGTGTGCTGTGCTACCCTCAGGAAACTGAAGGAGCGATTTCAGCTTGTTCGTTGCCACAAAAATGCAAACGAACTACTACTTCTCCGTGACAACGCAAACCTCACGTAAGTCCGCGCATACGAGAGCAGCTCACAAAAGTTCATTGGATTGTTCTTCCTGAGCCACCGTATAGGCCGGATCTTGCACATTCCGGCTTCCATCTGTTTGGCCCAATGAAGGATGCACTCCACGGGAAGCAGAACGTGGATGAGGGGAAGTTATTGATGCAGCAAGACGTTGACTCCGGCGTCGACCAGTAGAGTGGTACCATTCGGGCACATATCGAGATGGCGTAAGCCTCCGCGATGAACGGAGATTATGTCGAAGAAACGGTTTTGTAACCAAAAGAACGGGGAATAATACGGTGCAATGGAGTCCTGATCAAAACCAATCTGCTTTCAGAAAAAAATGTGTTGCATTACTTTTTGATTGGTGCTCGTAAATTAGAAATGAGACACTAACAGTAGTAGATGAGTGTCACTATTTGGGCAGCAAAATAACTGATGATGGTCGAAGTAGAGAACATACAAAGTGCGAAGAGAATAGATGCAGTTCAAATACAGTGCTATAGACTATGACGATTAAATGGGTAGATCGAGTAACTAGTGAAACGTCCCCTTAGAAAAATTAATGAATTACTGTGCTGATAAACCTCTTACATTATTTGATTTTCAAACAACTAAGCAGAACTGAACGTACTCACACATTTCGCTCTTTACCTATTCTGGTCAACACTAAGCTGACACAGCCTGACTAAAAGAAGGGATAGGTTGATAGAACGCATCCTGAGACATCAAGGATAATCTGTTTCGTAATAAATGGAGGTGTGAGGGGGTAAAAACCGTAAAGGGAGGACAAGACTTGAACACAGTAAGCAAGCTAACATGGATGGCTATTTCAATAGTTACGCAGAGATAATGAGGCAGCGGACAGCTGCAGCAAACCAGTCTTCGGACTGAAGACTACAGCAAAAACTTCTAATTCAGACTGACAGGTCCGAGAGTTTTGAGAACCGCAGCTTTGTCTGTACGCTGCTCGGAGAATTTTAGAGGGTAGGGTAGACACTCTGTTGTCAGTTTCAGCCATTGTGCAAAATTCTGCCTGACGAACTCTGCGCTAACAAGATACCAAATCGAGCGTTGGCGTTCCCAATTACCCATATGAGAACAAAAGCGAAATTGAATTACAGTGGTAGTAATTATATGGAGAGCTATTAAATCAGAACCCGTTTTTCACGTTCGTGACTAATGGCCCGCTGCATCGACACCGCAGTTTTTCCGAAGAACAACGCGTGACGGTGTTTTTGTTTTTTGAATAACATTTTGTGAAAGGCCGGCACAATAAGCGAGAGGTTTTCCCGCTAAATAGGATGTGTTCATAACGCTAATGGAGCCGATTAGCGGCGGATAGCGATGGACCTCACTAAAAGCACCGTCTATAATTGAGTTATACGGCAAAGCACTTTTCAGAATTAGAGATTTTTCTGGCAGCCGCTGCGAAAGCTGATATTATCCAGTGCTTATGGGATGCTCTTTCTCATCGAATCTTCCAGACAGCACTCTGACAGAGCGCACCACATCATGAGACTTTCTGGGAATTCTGAGTGAGCCAGTATCAGTTATACAACGGCTAACATTAAATAGGTCAAAGAACTTCTACAAAAAGTGTTATCAATAAAACGAGACTAGGTAAATTTTGGTCTTTGAGATTGACGGTTGATTATTACAGCAAATGGATTATTACAGCAAATGGACGTTCATTTGAATGAAGCACAGGCAGGCTACAATTTCTACACAGAGTTTTAAAAAATAAAGTTTCCAAACTAAAGTTTTGAATCAGTGTGCATACCAGGTTAGCCATACGGAAGCAAGGAATGGACTTTTAGCTTCTAAGACCACTGTAAAGATTGGGCTTGTTCAGCGAGCTACGGAGGGACGTAGTCTGGGAACTACTTGGAGAAATAGTAAAATAAACAAATAGATTCGGTAACAGTCTAGAGACGAATACTTAATGAAATAAGATTCCATTGTAAATTCCCGCATATTGGTATGGTCTCTAGTGCCTAGACAGAACAAAGGAAAAACAATAATAAAAGAAGTAGTGATGGTACTTATATATAAAAGACTGCATGATATGCGTAATTTTTTATTTCAGGTCTTGTTATCTGTTTATACTTGGGTATGAGATGAGTGCTCGAATCTGGTC
This sequence comes from Schistocerca nitens, assembly GCF_023898315.1. Taxonomy (NCBI): domain Eukaryota; kingdom Metazoa; phylum Arthropoda; class Insecta; order Orthoptera; family Acrididae; genus Schistocerca; species Schistocerca nitens. The sequence continues at coordinate 190,643,342 of NC_064622.1, forward strand.
CTTTGCCCTCCATGGACTATGTTGTACTAAATGAGAAAGGGATAACGATACAAACTGGAATCGACATTCGGAATACAGTTTCAATGTCTGGAAAGTCGGTTTTCAAACAGTGAATTTGTTGACGGCTACGCAGCGTAATTTCTTATGGCTAAATAACGTACTCGTGCTATTGTAAATAAATAAGTCAGATTTTTGTGTGTAATGTGCTGTATGTCGAAACTGTCAGTATGGAATAAGCCAACACACTGTAGATAAACTTTTATTGGCTTACTCTTTATCGCAGCAATGTTGGTGCTTTAAGTATGAAAGATAATTTTTGAGGGGCTTCAAAAAGTACGGAGGAGGTGAATTACGATTTAACGTCCATCGAGACCCCCCCCCCCCCACAAGATCATTAGGAAGAAAAATATGGCTGATGGTTTTCGAAGGTTCCATCACGGTATTTGCGTAAATGAGCTATGAAAATCGTAAAATTAAATCTGCAAGGCTAGACAGGTGTTTGAACAGCCGTCGATCTGAAGATTTCACTGTCTAAGGTACAAAAATGATATAACTTCGAAGGAAATCATACAGAAAGAAAAAAACTTTTAATTGAAATATTAAATAATATACAAGTATTTCAAAAAAAAAAAATTCCAGAGACTTATATTTACACTCAATGCTAACATATTTCTTAGTTTTATTAAAGCTATTACCAGGCTGTCGTTTTTGTTCTCCTTACTTCTGCCGTCATCAGTTATTTTGCTCCACAAACAGCGGAACTCGTTTACTAATCTCCTAACTCACTTCTACAGCAATCGACTATCCTTATTTTTCCTTATGTTGATGTCCATTTTATTACCTATTTCCAATACACTGTTCATTCCTTTAACTGATCCTGCAATTCTTTTACTATCTTTGACAGAACAACAATATCATTAGCTAACGTAAACGTTTTCGTTTCTTCTTATCTCTTCTTGTTAGTTTCGTGCTCAGTTGTTCAAATGGTTCAAATGGCTCTGAGCACTATGGGACTCAACTGCTGAGGTCATTAGTCCCCTAGAACTTAGAACTAGTTAAACCTAACTAACCTAAGGACATCACAAACATCCATGCCCGAGGCAGGATTCGAACCTGCGACCGTAGCGGTCCTGCGGTTCCAGACTGCAGCGCCTTTAACCGCACGGCCACTTCGGCCGGCGTGCTCAGTTGTCCAGCGTAGTACAGACATCGGTGATGGGCTACAAACATGTGTCACTCCCTTCTGAACTACTGCTTTCCTTTCATGTCCTTCGACACTCACAGTTGCAATACGGTTTCCGAACAAGCTGTGGATAATCCTTTTTTAATTTTGCAGAAGATTGTTTTGACTTTACTGTATGTTGTGTCATTCCATCCAACAATCATTTCTTTTTTGATTTTTTCTTTTTAAATCAGGTGCACGACATCTATACCACTCAAAGTACAAAGTTACGGAAGAATGCCTTCCAAATGCTATATTTCTCTAAATAATTATTTCCTGTACATTACGCTACAGCTATATGCTAAGCACTGATGTAAACAAATCATAGTTATCATTGTGGCCGCGGAGTTCCTGCGGGGAGGGCTCTAGACTCCGACTTCGGAGGTCCTGAGTGCAATCCGGGATAGGTGCGAAGATTTTTCCTCGTTCCAGTCCCTCTAGGGTGGTACCACGTCGACTCAGCCTGCAATGAATTGAATACCGGGGATCTTTCCTGAGGTAAAGTGGGTCCAGGGCGATAGTACTTATATACACGGTGTCCCAGAAAAATTGCGAAAAACTTCTAGGGGAGATGGGACACATCGTAAGGATTGAGTCATATTTTCTCTAGCGTTTCAGCAGATACATGCAATTTCGTTTTTGTATTCTGTAGCTGCAGTCAGCCCAAACATAGTGCTCGTCACATCTTTCACGTGACGGATAGTGTAGATGGAAAGCGTAGCCTTGCTTCCTGTTACAAACAAAATTATTTTTAAAGCGGAATTTTACGGGTCTATTCGATAGAGCACACCCAAATTATTTTAGCACGACATTTTTTGTTGAAATGTGTTAACAGGCACAATATAACACGAAGACTAACCAGTACTACAGCAGCGAACTGACTGCTAACGCCAAGCATGCAGCGCTGAGTCGCAGCCGGATAGCCGCTGATTCTTCGTGTTTTACTGTCCATGGTAATACATATCAATAAAACGAAGACAGAACTAGACTAATTTGGAAGCGCTCTATCGAACGGGCAGGTAAATTTTCGATAAAAAAAGTAATTTGGTTGGTAATGGGAAACAAAACCGACGCTTTCTGTTGTCACTGGGTGTCGCATGAAAGACGCAACAAACAATAACTGTTTGAGCCGATTCCAGCTACACAATACAAAAATGAAACTGCAAATATCTGCCGAAACACCAGAGAAAACGCACCTGACGATTGTTAGGAGAAACATGCGGTATATGGGCGACGTTTATTACTCCTATTACTGAAGCGCCAAGGAAACTGGTATTCAAATACAGAGATATGTAAACAGGCAGAATAAGGCGCTGCGGTCGGCATCGCCTGTATCATACAAGTGTCTTGTGCAGTTGTTAAATCGGTTACTGCTGCTACAATGGCAGGTTATCAAGATTTAACTGAGTCTGAACGTGGTGCTCTAGTCGGCGCTCGAGTGATGGGACACAGCATCTCCGAGGTGGCGACGAAATGGCGATTTCCCGGTAATACCACTACACGAGTATACTGTGAATATCGGGGTTCCGGTAAAACATCAAATTTCCGACATCGCTGCGGCCGGAAAAAGATCCTGCAAGAACGGGGCCAACGACGACTGAAGAGAATCGTTCGACGTGACAGAAGTGCAATCCTTTCGGAAATTGCTGCAGAATACAATGCTGGGCCATCAAAAAATTGTTCAGATGTGTGTGAAATCTTACGGGACGTAACAGCTAAGGTCATCAGTCCCTGAGCTTACACACTACTTAGCCTAAAGTATCCTAAGGACAAACACACACACCTATGCCCGAGGGAGACTCGAACCTCTGCCGAGACCAGCCGCACAGATCAAGACTGCAGCGCCCTAGACCGCTCGGCTAATCCTGCGCGGCGCTGGGCCACCAAAAAGTGTCACTGTGTCAACCATTCAACGAAACTTGACCGATATGGGCTTTCGGAGCCGAAGGTCCACTCGTGTATCCTTGATGACTGTACGACACAAAGCTTTACGCCTCGCCTGGGCCCGTCAACACCGACATTGGACTGTTGATGACTGGAAACATGTTGACTAGTCGGACGAGTCTCGTTTCAAATTGTATCGAGCAGATGGACGTGTACGGTTATGGAGATAACCTCATGAATCCATGGACCATGCCTGTCAGCAGGGAGATGTTCGAGCTGGTGAGGGCTCTGTAATATGCGCATGTGCAGTTTAAGTGATATGGGACCCTGACACGTCTAGATACGACTCTGACGGGTGACACGTACGTAAGCATCCTGTCTGATCATCTGCATTGCACTGTGCAATCCGACGGACTTGGGCAGTTTCAGCAGGAAAGTGCGACACCCCACAGGTCCAGAATTGCTACAGAGTGGCTCCAGGAACACTCTTCTGAATTTAAACATTTCTGCTGGCCACCATACACCGAGACACGACCATTACTGAGCATATTTGGGACGCCTTCAAACGTGCTGAGAGATCTTCACCCCCTTATACTCCTACGGATTTATGGACAGCCCTCCAGGATTCATGGTGCCAATTCCCTCCAGCACTGTTTCGGACATTAGTTGAGTCCATGCGACGTCGTGCTGCTACACTTCTGCGAGCTCACGGGAAACCTACACGGTATTAGGCAGGTGTACCAGTTTCCTTGGCTCTTCAGTGTATATGTCCTCCAAGCAGCAGCTCCCTCCCCCTTCCCGCCTCCTCCACACACCCCGTCGAAACCCAGAACTTCACTGGTCACGACATCAGGAGGCACGCGACTGACTCACCCGTTGGCCTCTCGGCATAAAAATCTGCCGCCTATTGATTATACAGGAACGAACTGGTCATGGACCCAATGGACTCGCATTCGGGAGGACGACGGTTCAAAAAAATGGTTCAAATGGCTCTGAGCGGTATGGGACTTAACATCTGAGGTCATCAGTCCCCAAGAACTTAGAACTACTTAAACCTAACTAACCTAAGGACATCACGCATATCCATGCCCGAGGCAGGATTCGAAACTGCGACCGTAGCAGTCTCGCGGTTCCGGACTGCAGCGCCTAGAACCGCACGGCCACCGCGGCCAGCGACGAGGGTTCAATCCCGCGTCTGGCCATCCTGATTTAGGTTTTCCGTGATTTCCCTAAATCGCTTCAGGCAAATGTCGGGGTGGTTCCTTTGAAAGGGCACGGCCGACTTCCTTCCCTATCCTTACCTAATCCGATGAGACCGATTACCTCGCAGTTTGGTCTCTTCCCCCAAACCCAACCAACCATGGACCCGAAACCTCCGCAGAAGAAGACTGTCAGGAAACCCATCTAAAGGTAACGACAACACGACATTAGTACTCGGCCGATAACTCGAGAAGATTTCACCGGTATTAATGTGTTGTTTAGGGGCGGATGGGAATTCACGACCTCCATGACCCCGTCCACCGCTTGGATCCGCATCTGTCCAGGTGTCCCATTTCAGACCGTGCCGCGGGGCAGACTGGAGCGCACGCAGCACACGGACCCAGTCCTGGTGTGCGGGCAGAGCACGGCGACACTTGACGGGAAGCACGCGGCGCGCGGCGACCCTCCGCTGCAGCCTGTCCCGTGTTTACCGCCGCGTCTGAGTGCCGCGCCGCACCCACTCTGCCGCCGCACGGCAGGCCCTGCCCGCCTCTGCCCCGCTCTCTCCAGTGTTTACAGTAACCTGCAGCCGGCCGCCGTCTGGCGCCACACAGCGCGACACTCTTACCGAGCCGAGTGGGAAGGCGCTGCCGGTCACGACGACTCTGTTAGCGACAGCGGCGCCCTGCCAGGGAGCGCCGCGAGGCTGCGGCGGGCGCTAGCCTACACTCCGCGCGAAGTGATGCACGTCAGCTACACACGGGGAAGACAACAGGGACAGCCTGCGTTTCTATGTGGAGCATTTAATAAGTAAAGCAACACCTTTTTCTTCAGCCAATCTCGATTGAAAAAACCCGTATGAGCCGTGCACGGCTCGTGTTCATGTCATTCATTGTTTGTCATCTTCTATTACGGTACTGCTGTCTCGTTTTCTTATTCCATTTACTGGAATCATTAACTTCCTGCCTTATATGCCCGTGAGCGGCAGCACCAGCGCTTATCGATAAGTGCATTGTCGTACCATCTCTGGGATAGTATTTTCGGGTCGTCGTGTGTCTGGCAGTCAGTTCGTTCACCCGCAGCATGAACGTGGTCGCGATGTGCCGCCGACTCCAACTAGCGTGCGACGTCGTGGGGGCGTGGTCCACCAAGTGGAGACTCAAATTTAACGCCGCCAAGAGCCAGGCGGTCGTCTTCACTCGGAGACGACTGCCTCCTGCCCTGCCGCCTGTCACGTCTCGGGAGGCCCTATGCCGTGGTCACCGTCCGGCAAATACCTCGGTGTGACGCTGGACAGGTATCTCACCTGGCTGCCGCACATCCGAGACATCAAAGGGCGAGCGATTGGGCGTCTCCGGGCGCTCTACCCGCTGCTGAACCCCGAATCCACCCTCCCACCTCGGCACGGCCTGACTGTTTGGCCCTCGTCCGGCCAGTGCTCGAGTACGCCGCCATAGGGTGGGGGAATGCAGCCCCGTCGCACGTCGCGATGCTCCAGCGCGTCCAGAATCTGTCGCTCCGACTCGCTCTACACAAGCCGCCTCGTTGACGAGGCTCCTTCACGAGGAAGCAGGCGTCCCGCTGCTGTGGGATCGCTTCAGGCAGTCCGCCAGGGCGTTCTATGCCTCCGCCGAACACCCTGGCAGTCGTCTTATTCGTGGACTGGGACATCAAGTCCACCACAGGCCGACCACGTGCTGGCCTGATCTGCTGCGGGAGTAGTTTCTTCCGCAGCCCCGATGACTATTTCGACGAAGCGTCCGCTCCCACGCGGCCGCTCACATAGGCCAATCCCACCCGTGAGGCCAGAAATCGTTATTGAGGTCCACACAGGAACAGCAGCTGCGCAGCTTAGCCTGTTTCACTCCTGGTTGATGTCACCAGAGATTTGCAGTGCAGTGCAGTGCAATGGCAGTCAGTTGGAGACCGACCAGCAGTGCAACCGGCACGCAGCAGCAGTGAAGTCGGGGACGCAGCACCGGTGAGGCGCCGACAGCCAGTGCTCGCCGACCGCTGGCGACGCACATGAACTGTCCGACGGAGGGAGACTGGAGCGCGAAGACCGTTGATTGGTCGTTCGGTTGGTTGGTCGTCTCATCGGCCGACATATATTTGGTCCTTTCATCGCTTCTGGGTATGGGCAGTTGGTCGGTTGGCGTGTAGCAGCGAGGAAGTCTCCGTGGCGCGAACTTTGGCCGGGGCCGCTGGGGCGTTTACGCGCGGTCGGAGTGTGAGAGACTGTTCCCATTGCTACGAGGTCCGCCGCTCACCGATTCCGGACACGAATGTTGAGTCTTTACTTAATCTACTAGCCAGCCATCACTGTTCGCATGGTGTCGTTTGAATTTCGTTGTGGGCTGTTGAGACATTCCCGCGAGCAGCAACGCGTGTTTTCTAGTTGGCGAAATTCTTGCCGCTCTCCTGTGGTGTTTAACTTAATTATTTTGAACTGAAGTGCACCAGCGGAATCTTCTGCCTTGTGGCCGTTAACGTTCCGGTTAACTGCCCTGGCCGTTGACGTAAATTCAGCCAGTGTATGTTCCTCTTCGTGTTGTGGCTGTCCAGCACGGTGTGTAGTTTGAAGCTGAATGTGTAATTTGTTGCGGGCGCCGATACCTTCTGCGTTGTTCCATTGAACTCCCTGTTGTGTGCTGGTCGGGTGGAGCGGAAGTTATCCTGTCGCTTCGTCCGTTGACTGACTGTCGGTTTGGTTGCCGTCGGATTGAGAATTGTTGGGCCGACTGCCTGCCTCACCTGAGCGAGAGTTAGTTTTGAATTCCAGGCCGACCCTTAGAAACTTCTGAGCGCCTTTCGATGACTTTCGTTTCTTATTTGTCCTTGTTGTTTGTTTATGAACGGCTTCTAGCCGATTTTAGAATTAAAATTGTTTTGCCCTTGAGGCGTGAGATTGAATGGCGCATTTAGCCGGGAATTAAGTTCTAAAATTAATGTTTGGCTTGCTCTGTTTTTAATGTTTTCTTTACTCTTGTAATGTTTGTCAAATGAATAAAGTATGTTCGAGTGCAACTGACAGCCACTCATTTTGGCCCCTTTCTACAAATTAAACCATCGGTCCGGTCCTGCTGGCATACTATGGAATCTCTCAGTAATTTTCTGTAGGACATCGTGAATCCTGATTCAGCTCCAATAGTTTTATGAAGTTGCTATAGGTGGCCAAGCTATACTTTACCTTCAAAATGGCGTCTGTAACAGAGGTGCGTTCGAAGCAGAGATCTGTCACCGAGTTTCTTTTGGCGGAAAGCCAGAGCGTCGTAGATTTTCTTTGGCCGTTGCAGAATGTCTGGCAGTGAACAAAAGCACGGTGAGTCGTTGGGCGAGGCGTTTGTCATCGTAGCAACAAGGTCTCACAAACCAGCGTGCCAGCGGACCATACACAGCTGTGACTTCTCCGGTGTTGGAACATGAGGACACACTCATTCGAAGTGATCGACGGATCACAAACACCTCACTGCACAACTGGACGTCTATGTTGGAAGTGCTGATACGTTTGACCACTTGTTTGACATCGGGGCTCATCAGTGAAGACAGATCTACTCCCATCAATGAGATTCCGCGCAGAAGACGTTTCTGGCCATCGAGACCCATCACTGAAGACTAGTCCAGTAAACGAGGTTCCGGGCAGAAAACGTGTCTGCAGGACAGCGGTGGAATACTAATCTGACTGTCGCCCACCATACTGCTCGACAAACAAGTGTGATGATCTGGCGTGCCATTTATTTTGATAGCAGGACCCATTTAGTTGTCATCCGATTCCCTCTTATAGCACAGGAATACGTCGACGATATTCTGCACCCCGTTTTCTTGGCTTCATGAGAAGCCATCTTGAGCTTACATTTCAGCAAGATAATGCCCGCCCGTATACGGCGACAGTTTCTACTGCTTGTCTTCGTGCTCGCCAAGCCCTACCTTGGCCAACAAGATCACCGGATCTCACCGCGTTTGTGAAAGTTTGGAGAATTATGGGATTTTGACCATCCAACGCGCCAGTTGGATAGAATTTGGCACGGCATCACTCAGGAGGACATCCAACACCTCCATCATTCAATGACAAGCAAAATAACTGCTTGCATAAGGGACAGAAGTGGACCAACGCGTTTTTGGTTTGGTTTATGAAGTTCTTTCTCTTGAGTAAAGCATTCAATTTTTCTGAAATTGTTATCGTTTGTTTATCGTAGGTGTAAATCACATTTTCCGATTTCCGACTTATTCTGATAATTCCGTCGTGGGTCGTCGTTTACTTTTTGTCTTCAGTGCATTTAATGTGGTCTCTCTTAGCGGCCACACACTGTATACTGAACTTGCTATGAAATTTTGATTTGTACATTGTGTCACATGAAACAATCTCTTTTTATACGCTTCGACATTTGCCATTACAATGTGCACTGTTATTATGAAAGAAGCAGGTACGAAAAACATAGATAAAAGTTGTAAGTAGCTTTAAATGCGAACATTTTTAGGTTAGGCTTTACCGTGACTGTTACTGACATTAAATGAAACAACAAGTTTATTGTTACCAGTCACCGTTTTATTTTTTCCACAACGCGTTTCGAAGGTTTAAACCTCCATCATCGGGTGGATTTACATTAGTTAGTATTACATATGTGTGTATGTTGTGTTACGATTTTGGAGGAACTTGTGGCACTGCCTCCAGTGGTCTCAGGTTCCTTTTTCTGTCGTAACACTTCACATGTATACTGCCACATTTATAAACAAATATGCGTGTGTCCGTCAGGAAAAGGAAATTTGTTTACAAATGTGGCAGTATACATGTGAAGTGTTACGACAGAAAAAGGAACCGGTGATCAGTGGAGGCAGTGCCACAAGTTCCTCCAAAATCGTAACACAACATACACACATATGTAATACTAACTAATGTAAATCCACCCGATGATGGAGGTTTAAATCTTCGAAACGCGTTGTGGAAAAAATAAAACGGTGACTGGTAACAGTAAACTTGTTGTTTCATTTAAAATTGTAAGTAGGCTGTTTAGGTTTTAATGTTGGTAACGCCACTTAGTGCTCTGTATGAAAATCGCTGACTGCGCTGTGTGCAGTCTGTGGTTGATTGGACTCATTGTTGGAATATTCGCTTGTGTAGTGTTGGGCAGTTGGAAGTGAACAGCGCGTAGCGTTGTGCAGTTGGAGGTGAGCCGCCAGCAGTGGTGGATGTGGAGAGAAGGATGCCAGAGCGGACGACTTGGACGTGTGTCCGTCAGGAAAAGGAAACTTGTTTAATTGGATGTCACAAAATTATATATATATATATATATATATATATATATATATATATATATATATATATATATATATATAATGACTTTTGACCGTTATTGAGGTAAATACATTGTTTGTTCTCTATCAAAATCTCTCATTTGCTAACTAAGGCTATCAGTAGTTAGTACCTTCAGTAGTTAGAATCTTTTATTCCTGGCAGTATTGGCGCTCGCCGTGTTGCAGTAGTTCGAGTAATGAAGATATTTGTGAGGTAAGTGATTCATGAAAGGTATAGGTTATTGTCATTCAGGGCCATTCTTTTGTAGGGGTTATTGAAAGTCAGATTGTGCTGCGCTAAAAATATTGTGTGTCAGTTTAGTGATGATCAGAATAATTAAGGAGAAACCTGTCTGAGTACGATGAGTTTTACTCAGCTGTTTCTGTATCAAATAACGTAAGAGTTTTACCAGTCCAGTCTTTCATAATTTTTGAAAGGAGACGTTTCAAACTGAAACATTCCTTTATGCTCTCGTCATTCCTGGAATGCGAAGTCTGAAACAACATGTTCGTGATTCGCTGCCTCCACACAGTAACAATTTTCTCTCATTCCTCTGCTCCACAAGACGTGGGAACGTCAACTGCTTTCCCAGACCCTCTACCCCGCGCTGCCATCCGAGCCGTTCTCGAGTTAAGCCGTCTCGCCGAAGTTCCAAACTTCCATCATTGTTAGCGGTAAATTAGGTAAAGTCGGAGGAAATGCACTGTAAGATTGCTTGGAGACTGGGGAGAAGTTTTGATGCCGGTACTTCTGAAGGAGATAGATGTCAGGAGAAAATTATATTCCAGTTTGATAACTGAGAGTCTCTCGCTGCAATAAATGCAACTCTTAGCAATCAACGCTCTTCAGAAACTCTTCTATATTAATTAGCATTCAACTTGCACTGTAAAATTTTTCCTTCATTGCATTTTAGAATAGACAGAATAGCTTAAAAATAAGATTTTATATTGCGAAGCACTTTTTGCCGTTGTCTTCAGAAATTTGCGCAAAAACTCAGGATGTAGTTGAATGTCGTACACAGGGCGAAAAAAAAAAAGCTGTACGGAACAAGTTTTGACTTAGGAATTGGTCTTTTCCTACGATAACAACGATTGTAGATGCAGATGGCCCCAGACACAAACGCGAAGATGTGAAAACACTTGTTTGTCGTTGAGGATCGTAATCATTCTGTTACAATATCTAATAATTCTGGTAACACTTAATGCACAAATATGCGACAATTTTCTCTGCGTGTTGAGCAGAAGATATGGCCTCACCAGATAATTGTGTACGAAGACACATATGGTGAAGATGGCATCGTCGTCGGCGAAGGCATCAAGCATGGAAGTATATAGGTAGTCCTCAGTGATGATGGTTCATATGGTTCAAATGGCTCTAAGCACTATGGGACTTACATCTGAGGGCATCAGTCCCCTAGACTTAGAACTACTTAAACCTAACTAACCTAAGGACATAACACGCATCGATGCCCGAGGCAGGATTCGAACCTGCGACCGCAGCGGTCGCGCGGTTCCAGACTGTAGCGACTAGAACCGCTCGGCCACCACGGCCGGCCCTATTTCTGTGATTGCGCTTGGGCGCCTATTCTTGGTTTCACCGTGCTTCAGTCACTTTCCTTAGATACGACAGAACTACGCCAACATCTTGTTTGTTGCATCGTTTTCGAGACGATCGTTTCCAGCTGCCATAACAGTACGTCCTTCGTTAAAGTCGGTTGTGCGAGCAGACTTTCTCGTATGTGGCTCGTATGGTTGCTGGTACGATTCTCCATTTGTCTCAGCTCCACTTATACAGGGTGTCTCAAACCCTTTGGGACAAACCGAAACAGGTGATAGTTGGTCCACAAACGATTATACCGAGATAGGGGCCCAGCGGGGTATCAGCGAGGTCTATGGCGCCTAGTCACGTTTCGTGAGGCTCCCCTCGTGGGAGGTTCGAATCATCCCTCTGGCATGGCTGCGTGTGTGTTGTCCTTAGCGTAATTTAGTTTAAGTTAGATTAAGTAGTATGTAAGCCTAAGGACCGATGACCTCAGCAGTGGTCCCATAAGAGCTTACCACAAATTTCCAAATTTCCTGAGATAGGGAACCAGTGACCGAAAATGCATATTTATTGTGCAGTGACAATATCGGAACCAATGAGGTTCGTCTGAGGTGCGATTATTACTAGTTGAAAAATTTTTCTATAGACATACACAACGTACACCGTGTAACAACGACGTAGCTCATGGTAATTGTTCAATGCAACGCTCAACAGTCTCGGTGCATGCATAGCAACATTACATGAAGTTCTGCCCCACTCCCGCCGTGTGTCTGTTGTAGACTGAACAAGCAGCGGGTGATAAACATCGTACACCTCTGAGCACCAGACAGACATACTGTAAACAACTTAGCTCATAGCACATGTGCCATGTGACAACCGCACGCACCGCACCGGCGCAATAATATGTGCCGCATACAGACCACTATCTCCGGTGTCAGTTTTCCATTGCATCAGATGTGATGTGATGTGTCCATGGTGAGTTGTGTTACTGTGTACAGTGCATGACGTATGGTCAAAGATGTATCATTACTCGTGACAAGAGTTGGCAGAAATATATTTAATGTACAGTGCGGCAGGATGTAGTGCCCGTAAAGCAGCACGAATCTACAGAGAACGCTTTCCGAACAGGCGTTATCCTAATTGGAATATGTTAATATCCATGGATACCAACTTATGAGAGATGGAGTCGTTCACGTCACAGAGAACCGGGGCAAGTCTCCCACCAAAGACATGTCCGAACGTCAGACTAGCAATAAGCATCCGTCAACTTGTGCGTAAAACTCACACTTAGAAGGATACAATATGCAGAGTACTGGTGGAACAGGTATTACACCCCTATCGGAAATGGCATGTGCAAGCACTGGGACCAACAGATTTTGTTCAAGCGTTCACTGTTGTCGATGAATTACTCAGCGCAGTGCTGTGGTGGCGAACATTGTACAGTTTGTATTGTTCATCGATGATGTCTCATTCACCCGTGATGGTGTTTTCAACAGCTGTAACAGCCATGTCTGGAGTGAGAAAAGTACTCACATCAGTAGCCACTAACAACTATTCTCTGTCATCGTATGGGCGGGCATTGTCCTAGATCACCTAGTAGAACCTTTGACTGGTCCACGTTACCTGGTGTTCCTCTGAGATGTGCTGCCACAGTGCTGTACCCCTTGTTGTCCGCAAAAGGATGTGTTTTCAACACCACGATGTACCAGCACACTACGATGTCCATGTCTGCGAACACCTGAACAACACGTACCCTCATCGTTGGATTGGAAGGGGAGGTCCTGACCCAAGACCAGCGCGATCGCCGGATCTCAAACTCCTAGACTTTTTCCTCTGGGGTTACGTCAAGACGTTGGTGTAAGAAACCTCAATAAAAATGGATGAAGACCTGCTTGCTAGGATCAAAGCTGCCTGTCTCCCGGTAAAACAGATACGAGGTATCTTTGAGAGGGTGCCAGAGAATTTCACCCGACGTTGCTATGCATGCAATGAGACTGGCGGTCGTCACCTCGAACAATTACTGTGAACTACGTTGTCGTTATGCGGTGTTCGCTGTGTGTGTGTCCATAATACAACAAATATGCGTCTCCGACCATTGGCCCCCTACCTCAACATAATCAGTTGTGAAACCACTATCACCTGCTTCAGTATGACCAAGAAAGTTGTGGTCACTACGCATACTTTCCACACCGCGTCCCGTGCCCGAAACACTGTTCCCTTCGTCTTTCTCCCAGACCCCTTCTTATTTCTAACTTTACACACACACACACACACACACACACACACACACACACACACACACACACAAATCGTATCACATCACAGGAGCCACGAAACAAATATTGGAAAGTAATTTCGTACAGCTACAGTCTTTTTTATTCTGAGGAAAGAGGGAAAACACACTATCGTTATGGACGTCACAGTCAAAGTGCTTGTATCCCCGCACGGTGAATATAATTAAGAGTCCGCTCAGCCTATTTATACGCTGAGGCATTTCATGAATATGTACGCCGACTATTTTTGCGTGGCGCTTCGCTCATGGGAGGGAGCAGCAATTCGCGCAGCCGTAATAATTAACTGGGAACATTGTTCGCGTGAACACAGATAACAGCTGTAGCGTTCCCCGGATCCCGCGGCCGAGCGCCGCCCCCCGCTACTTATACAGTTGCATTCAAAGTAAACTCTGCCCCCACCACCCGCTGCCGTCCCACTCACGTGCCTTAAAAACCTTTCTGATGCTAATACGAACGGGAGCACCGACTCCGCCCCGTGTCCAGATGTCCCAGTTCCCTCCGCGCGGGGGAAAAAAAGGTGCGGTGACGGAGACAGAGGGAGATAGAGGAGCACGCCACGCCGGCCGACCCGTGTCCCCGACTTACATAAATATTTATGCTAGACCCGCGGGGGTCGCACTGGATTACCACTCGGTTGGGGAAGCCTTGTCTCCCGGCGGCCTGCACCAACTCACTTTGCGGAAGGCGAAGGCTAAACTCCAGAACAGTAATCTTAATTTGAGAGAAAAAAAGCTGTTACAGAGTTTAAAGTAATACGCCATTAGGCGCACAGACATCTAATCTGTCAATTGAAAGTCACGACGTCCGTACCAAGTGATTGTTTTATTTTCTGAGGGATCAGTATTCCTTCCATATCCGGTTCTCGTTACGTACTGCACATTTCTTTAATTTCTCATTGTACTATGGGAAGGTACCTGGGATTGAAAACAAACTGTGCATTCTCTTAGTACACTGAGTGATCAGAAGTAACGGCAAGCCTTTAATATCGACTAGCAATGTGCAGTTGTTGATTTCGATTTCATCATTGATAATTACGGACCGAAGACATGAATGTAGCCTTGGAGCTCAAATATTAAGTGCATTTTTTGGGATTCGATCTACAGTAGTCTATCCTTGGAGGTGTTTTTCCCTTCAGTTACGAACTACTCCACCCCTGGCAGTGATTGGTGTATGTGATAAATGCCAAGTTGTTCTTTTTCTTCTTCTTCTTCTTCTTCTTCTTCTTCTTCTTCAAACATTACACTAGCAGATCCGTTGCAACTTCTTGAGCCACCCGTTTATTATTGTGTCTACTAATTATTCACTATCCCTTAGAGACGTACTGTAGCAGTTACTTAGAAATATGTTAAACGTAAATTCTTTCTAGATATATAGTCTCTCAATCCTTTTCAAATGGTTTAAATGGGTCTGAGCACTATGGGACTCAACATCTGAGGTCATCGGTCCCCTAGAACTTAGAACTACTTAAACCTAAGTAACCTAAGCACATCACACACATCCATGCCCAAGACAGGATTCGAACCTGCTACCGTAGCGGTCACGCGGTTCCAAATTGTAGCGCCCGACCACTCCGGCCGGCAATCCTTTTCGATATTCCTTTTCGTTCCATTCTCCCGGACGGTCTAACTTTTTGATAGCTTAGAACAAGGTGGCATTTTCCACGTTTGCTATATTCATTTCATATGTTCGAAACTAGTTTCAACTTTCTAGCCCATTCTGAAGTGACTTTGTGGTTCTGTACGAAACAAAAAAATGTTATATAAAATCCACAAATAGAAATGTAATGATGAGAATGTAAACGTATTTGAAATACATTTACCGGCGACAGAAAACTATGCCTCACGCACTGCAGGAAGTTGTACAGAAGAGCTTCTGTGGAGTTTGCAAGTACAAGCAAGATATTTTATCAGCAAAGTCGTGAATCGGGTCGCAACAGTTGCTTGAATAACTGAGTGCGTAAAAACATAACTCGCGAAAGAAAAGGGTCCCGACACGAACCCCGTTGCTGCAGCAGGTTTCAGTCTACCAGGAAGTATCAAAACTGCGCAAACTCCTCCGCTGAATGAAATGTTAATTCTGGATTGTAGTTTCCCAGTTTCGCGTGGGAAGAGATGGCCCACACGTTTTTACTCCGCACCTACTTGCGCTGTTACTAACGTCCACAGACGCGACTCTTGTGCCAAAACAACCCTCCACTGTATCGACGTCCTCTGTAAGCATTCTTCCGTCTGCAGGCCATAAAGCTTCGATTGTTTGCTATTACAAAGCAGATGTGTGATAGCACGCTGCGGCAGTTACAGCCAAGCGCAGTCTCCACACACAGTCGTCGTAATGTCAACACAATGTTCTGAGGTCATAACCCCCGTGTTTTCTCTCGACGGCTGGACCTTGCTCAACAGCGCTCTCTTCTCCTACTGTCCCCTCCCACACCCTTTCTTAGCCTTCTTTCTGCCTGCGGTCACAGGTCTGAATCGTTTGCATACATTTGAAACCCACGCCAACCACTTCTGTGAAATCTGATATGGAAAACAGCAATTAGTGCGTACACTTCCCTGTTTGTGATGCACGTTAGATTTTTCTTCGATTCAGCAAGGACAAACATTTCCAGTCTACAATGAAACTGAAAAAAACCGTTGTTAGGGATTCAGATCGGCATCATCAACTTCCGATTGAAATGACAACTTCGGAGTATTTCCTGGTCTTATACAGATATCATTTTATGTATATAGACTGAAGCAGCGAGTGAAAATTTGTACTAAGGCCGGGAATCGAACCCGAGTCTCCTACTTACTAGGCAGGTGCGTCTCCTACTAAGCCACCATTTCACAGCGGTTCACACGACTGCACTGGCACGCCTCCCTCTTCCATCCAAATTCTTCTCACTGCCACCCCAGTCTACCATAAATTCCCCCTTACACACGAACAGAAGTGCGGAGGTTCACCATGTTCTGGAATAGCACCTCAGCATCGATAGTAAATGCGGGATCCAGCCTGAAATCCAGGTGCAGGTACGTATGAAATGAGGGACCATCAGAAACTTTACTGGTCTCATACAGATAGGGTTTTATTTCAACATGAGACCAGTAAAGTCTCTGAAGTTGTGTTAGTTGTAGAAGTACCTGCACTTGGGTTTCAGGCTGTATCCCCAACTTACGTTCGGAGCTGAGGTGCTATTCTAGAACATGGATAGCAAGGGCAATTGTGTTCGTGTGTAGCGGGGAATTTACAGTATTGGTTGACGCACCTGCCTCGTAAGATGGGGCCTAGGTCCGATTCCCGGCCTTGGAACAAATTTTAACTCTCCGCTTCAGTCTATATGCATAAAATACTCTTCCGAAACCATTCCTCTGTTAGTTACGCTCTTCGTGCAGGCATCGCGACCTGATGCAAAGTTTTAATCTGCCACACTTTCTGTACTATTGATATCACTGAACTACCTAGAAGTCTGGAAGTAACGATAAAACCCGCAACGAACACGATGCCAGGCATGAGCATAACGTGACTTAACTGGGTGTTTGAAACGTTTTTATTCAGCTTCATTCCCTATTTCCACACAAAATGTCTCACTACGTCACAGAACACAAATTCGCTCTTATCACCCTGCACGTTAATAATCCTGCTATATTAGGATCTATTAATCTGTGGATTCAGCTGAAATAAACTGCCGTGGTTTAGCGACCGTTGTCCAGGTACGTCTTTCAAACTGAATGTGATTTATTGGCTGTTTTCCACACTTTACCATACAAGTCTCGCGCTGGTTGACTAGCTTCCGCTCATAAACACAATAGATGAAATGTTAAAATATTCAACAGCAGAAAAAAATGTTGAAAAAGAAATACAGAATTGCTGATAGACGATTGTCAGAGATTAGCATTTTATACTTTTTCCTCTCCTCCGGACTGGTCTGTGTCCTCCAAAACACAATGTGTGAGTAGCGAGTGCACCCTGACGCAAAACAAATGATTTGTTTTACCCATATGCAAATGGTTCAAATGGCTCTGAGCACTATGGGACTCAACTGCTGAGGTCATTAGTCCCCTAGAACTTAGAACTAGTTAAACCTAACTAACCTAAGGACATCACAAACAACCATGCCCGAGGCAGGATTCGAACCTGCGACCGTAGCGGTCTTGCGGTTCCAGACTGCAGCGCCTTTAACCGCTCGGCCACTTCGGCCGGCTACCCATATGCAAAAAGGTTTTGCCATCAGCAGTGGGTTTTTCTTCTTTCGCCTTATCAATAAACTGTTACACAATGTGTCCGTACATCCCACACATGTCGCGTAGCAATTAGTTAATACCTCATTAAACGACAGGAATAGATAGCAAAACATTACTGAAACTAGTTCGCGCGAAACAGTTTTGCATAAAGGTGGCTCTATAAACTTCGACCTTCAAATGGTGGTGTGTTCACTCAAACCCGGACGTCTACATGACGTCATATCGTTTAGCGCAGTACCGAACTGTAAGAGTTAGGTTCATAGATGATATAAAATGGTGGGATATGATAGCAAAATTAAAGAACTATTAATGATGGAGTTTGTTAATGGTCAAAGCCAAATCAAGTTTAAGACTATACGAAACGACAAAACCCAGCATTATAACAGAAGTGAACACCCTTAGCTTCGGAAAGACTGGCAGTAGCGCATACGTCACAGCACGTTACACTGCAGGTATAAAGAGTGCCAGCAGCCGTCTCTGGCGGGGAGCAAGTAACTATTTCAGACGAGTTTAATAATTCTTGACTGCGCATATAAATGCATGCAAGTTCTCGATACCACACGAAAAATTTAAGGCCGTTAGTGAGAACCTTCTCAATCACATTTTGACTTCTCGTTATAGCTGCGAGGTGGGGCAACGGCCTTGCCGCAGTGGATACACCGGTTCCCGTGAGATCACCGAAGTTAAGCACTGTCGGGCGTGGCCGGCGCTTGGATGGGTGACCATCCAGCCGCCATGCGCTGTTGCCATTTTTCGGGGTGCACTCAGCCTCGTGATGCCAATTGAGGAGCTACTCGACCGAATAGTAGCGGCTCCGGTCAAAGAAAACCATCATAACGACCGGGAGAGCGGTGTGCCGACTACACGCCCCTCCTATCCGCATCCTCACCTGAGGATGACACGGCGGTCGGATGGTCCCGATGGGCCACTTGTGGCCTGAAGACTGAGTGCTTTTATAGCTGCGAGGAGCCGAGCGTTCGCGAAGAGCGGCGGACAAGCCGACTAGTGTGACGTCACAAGTTCGTTGTGGTGCCAGTATTTCTCGTGGGCCCCGGATGCTAGCACGTTACGTCATTCTAGTCCTATCAACGTCAAGGAGAATCCTTCAAGTTGACGGCCCGTTCCATTCTGCTGACATGTGTTTGGAGAGATCCATTATAGAATGTTTTGACTTCCCTTCTGTGGCATCCAATTTGATTGTACCTTAATGCTACATGATTCTGAGGAAAGGTTAACACGATTTATGTAAGCGCCTTAGACCGTTCCTGTAGCGCCAGTTCTGGTTGCCGAAATGCGTGTCGAGATTATGCCCAGTTTCAATTTCACACTGCTGATGTGGTGGTTTTGGCATTAGTAAAGGTAGTGGTGGTGGAGGTGATGTTTACGTCAACATTGGTGGTGATGGATGTGGCCGTAACACTGGCATTAGTGATAGTAGTGTAGGAGGAGAAACTCAGGAAAATATTTACTAAACCTTATCTCTACAGTAAGTCACTGCCACGTAAAAAGAAAGAAGAAACATATTTAGAAAGTTTTGAAATATGGCTGTGGAGAGAAATGCGTAAGGTGAAGTGGGCTGACTGACGTAAGGATGGAAAATTAAAGATGATAATAGGGGAAAGAAGAAGATTATTGGAAGTGACCAGAAATAAGAAAAAATTATGGCTGTGACATGTACTGCGTAGGAATTGTCTGCAACAAAGAATTACAGAGCGAAAAGTAAAACGAATGCGACAAAGTTGTAGGAAGAGAAGGAATGATGGATGACATCAGCAACAGACGAACACGGAGATGAAGCACGATAATCAGAACAGGACACGACGAACAGCCTCCAGTTGAAACCTTTGATTTGACAGATACATTAAAGAAGAAGGCATAAGAAGGTGGAGGAGGGAGGAAGAAAGAGGGAGGCGTGGTTGGGGAGGTGGTGCTTTGTGAAACAGAATTATCGTTAGTTTCATTTTCTTCGTAAATGAAGGGTTCTTGGTGGACCCCAAAAAGAGTTCAACTAGTCTTTCTCCTCATGGGCTGTTACACACACTCCGAGTAAATACTGTTACTACGAAGCTGTTAATAGAGCGTGTGTTGAGAAATAATGCCACCGAAGGTTTTTTTTTAAGAAACTCCTGAAGCTTTTTAAATGAAACAAATTTATTAACATTATACATCTTTTTCATTTATGCATATTTATTCTTCAACATTGTCATCCTGAAGACGAACACATGTCTCCCAACAAGAGATCAGTTTGTTGATACATCACAGTAGAGTGTTTGCTGACGGAGCCACAACCTCACATCTGCTTGCACGGCTTCATCACTATCGACGTCGACGAAGTGTTCTTTAAATTTTGGAATCAGATGAAAATAGGGTGGGGCGAAGTCGGGACTGTATGGAGGAGGATCGATGACACTGCACGCAAGGTGTCAGATTGTTGCGGATGTCGCAGCGCTCGTGTGTGATCTGGCACTGTCTTGCTCAAGGAGAGGGTGCTGCACGTGCGGACGAACTTTTTGAATTAGTGTTCACAGTTTTCTAAGCTGTTTACCATGCGGTGACATAGGTACTGCACATAGCGCCATGTTACACGCCACAATTTGGAACTGTCTAGTATTGAGGGCTACAACTTGTGTCAGCGAAGAGGGAAAGTCGAGCGAGTAATATGCATGACATTTGATACGTCATCCGATATCGAGAACAGAACAAAAAATTCGGAAGCATTACTTTCCATCACGCCTTCGTCGAAATAACACCTTCGGCAGCATTCATAAATATAATTTTATTTGTAATCGATTTCAGTCTTACATTACACGATCTTCAGTTCACTTTATGATACCAAGTGATAATACACACCACACACAACACACACAAATTCACCACCCTGTTACAACTTGGCTGCCTAATTTCTGTTTCTGCAGTCGCAAGCAGAACGGCTCCATGGGGTTAGCTACGATGTTGCTGGTGCTGCAGAGTTGATCTGGTAGAGCAGAGAACGAACGTCTGCAGCCGGGAATTACCATAACTTGGCGAGCAATGTGGGAGAGAAAAGCGACCGATCGACCGCAGCAGATAGCGCCGTCTAATTAAGTGTACAGTTGTGTAGTATAGTGTAGTGTAGTGTGCCAGCGCCGCAGCTTGGCTCCGTGCCAGTCTCCTTCCGCTGCCGGTTCCTTCATACCGGGCTCGTTTGGCTGAAATTACAATGTGTGGCCCATTTTATGGGTTGTGGAAAATCCTATCCAATGGTTCAAGCACAAAGAAATGAATCGTTACAATATTGCAACCTATAATTCAGTCAGCTTTTTCCCAAGACTAATTTTTCCGAACTCTAGGACATTTTAAAATACCAAACGTTTTCAGTTGTACTTCTTAACGTATCGTAATACACTGACGAAAAAAAGCGCAAAAAGTAAGGTAGCAAAATTTCGGGAATACACTTGTCTAGGTAACACAGGTAAGTGTTTAACATTGTAAGATCACAGGTTAATGTAAGGTAAGGCATTGCAAATGTAAAATGCTAATACATTGTTAACCTGTGTAGCCAGAGCGTTGTATGCACGCATGCAAACGTGTATAGGTGTTGCACCGGTGCCGGATGTCAGTTTGTGGGATTGAGTTCCATGGCTGTTGCGCTTGGTTTGCCAATTCAGGAACGATTAATGCTATTTGTGGATGACGCTGGTGTTGTTCGATGATACCCCAAAGTGCTCGATCGGAGACAGATCTGGTGGTCGAGCAGGCAAAGCAACATGTCGCTATCTGTAGAGTATGTTTGGTTACAACAACGGTAAGTGAGCAAGCGTTATCCTGTTGGAAAACAATCAACATGAATGGGAGCGAAACAGGCCGAATCACCAGACTGACTTACAAATTTGCAATCAGGGTGCGTAGGATAACCCATCCCATACCATAACAGCAGGTCCGATCTGTCTAGCATGTAGACAGGTTGGTTACAGGCCCTCAAATAGCCTTCTAACCAATACTCAGCCATCACTGGTATCGACGCAGAACTAGCTTTGATCAGAAAACACATCAGATCTTCACCGTGCCCTCCAATGAGCCCTCGCCTGAGCCATTGTAATCGCAAATGGCAGTGGTTTGGGATCAGCGAAATGAACGCTGCAGGCCGTCTGGTTCCGAACTGTCCTTCAACAGTTCGTTGTGTCACTGTAGTGGCAACTGCTGCTCAAATTGCTGCTGTAGATGCATTTACAATGCACCAGAGTAATACGCCAAACACGATGGTTTTCCCTGTCGATAGTGCCACGTGGCATACCGGAGCTAGGACTTCTTGCGACCGCACATTACCGTGACCACAGCTACTACCTTCTTGCCAAGCCTTTCTGCAGTATCGCAGAAGGAATATCCAGTTACTCGTAGGCCTATTACATGACCACGTTCACACTCACTGAGGTGTGGTAATGGCCCGTCACCTTAAAGGCATGACTAACACCAACTCACCATGCAGAATCTCAAAAGTAAATAATGCTCATAAACGTTGCAGCGTATATTTAAAGCAAACATGATCACATCTTCATAGTGGTACTACTGGTGCGAGATATGATAGACATCATCCTTCAGAGGTAGGAACGCGCCTACCAGCTTTCGTCTTATGTCGCACAACCTCTTCTTGGTGATGCGATTTTTTTCCCGTCAGTGTACTTTGGTATCGAGAAGAGCTTCTGACGAGGTTGGGTCCTGCAGTAGTTTCACAGCGCTGTGTTGAAACGCAGTGCCCCCTGCTGCCCTGATGGCTGGGGTGGCGGAGCAGCGCACAAACCGCCACATCTTGGGGAGGGTTGGAGCCGGATGGGGCGAGAGCGGCCGACACGCCTTCAACAGAAGTGCGGCCGGCGGTTTCCGCGGCCCGCGGCACCAGGATCGGGTTCCCGGGTCGCCTGGATTAACGAAAGCGCGGCCCGCTGCCGCAGCCGCACACCGCCTGACAAAACAACAGAGGGCAGGGGCTGGGGAGAGCCGAGAACGCGAGCGCGAGGCAAAGGCCGCACCGTGGGGTCTTTGTAGGAGCCTGAGAGGCGCGTGCGCGGCGCGAGCCGGCCAATTAGCGCGATGCTCTTTTGTTGCAAGACGGCTCTAACCTGATGTCGGAACTCTTTAAAACGTGCTGCTCGTGCCGACTGTAAAATTCTCTCGGTATTCCAGCAACATCACATCCGAGAAGAAACTCGAGCTTTCGATGATTTACCCTTCATCGAGGGAGGAATGTGAGGATGGAGGAGCTCTTCGAAAGCTCGAGTTTCTCCCAAAATCTGTTACAGTATGAACCCTGAAAGAATTTTGTGCAAGTATGCTGCCGCGAGAAAATTTAGGAAAAAGACTGACATTAAGAGAACTTTCCAAATCAAACCAAATGACTAAGCTCTATGGGACATAACATCTGAGGTAATCAGTCCCCTACACTTAGAACTACCTAAACCGAACCAACATAAGGACATCACACACACATCCACGCCCAAGTCAGGATTCGAACCTGCGATCGTAGCGGTCGCGCGGTTCCAGACTGTAGCGCCAAGAACCTGTCGGCCATCCCGGCCGGCCAGAACTCTCCAGATAGCAATTATCAGCTCAGCACATCTGATTCTTGGTGAGTCCAGACTTGAGCGCTTTTCACGGTGGTAGCTCGCACGTACTGGTGATCGTAAGAGGAAGATGCTGCGGTGTTTAGCTCATCATCAATGTAATTTTCCAGGGTTCTGATAATGGTGGCATTGGAAGTGGTAGTGATAGTTCTGGAGGAAGATGATGATGATGATGATGAGGAGGAGGAGGAGGAGGATGAGAATGATGAAGAGGAGGTGGTGGTAGTAGTTTTGGTGGTAACGCTGGTTGTTGCTGGGTGGCCCGTGGTGCTTTACAAATCATTACTGTAATTCATTCCACAAATTAGGAGGTCTTGGTGGCATCTCAAAAATGGACCAGGCAGGCTCTCGTTTTCTGGCCCGTCGTACACACTCTCAACAATCCGACAGCGAGCTGCGTAAGCGCCATCCTCTTGCAGTGTCAGCTCAGTTTAACTTTGCTGTCGTGTCGGCCGTCGTGCCTCTGATCACAAGCAGAGCACCGCTACGGGTCTGCTGTGCTGACGCCGCTGCAGAGTTCCACTGATCCGGCACCCGGCGATCGCCTGCAGAGGGAAATTACCGCAACTTGGCGAGCTGTGTAGCAGCGGACGGCGGCCGATCGAGCTCCTGCCGCAGATAGGGCCGCCTAATTAACTGCACAGTACTGAAACCAGCGCCGCAGATGGGCTCTCTGCTTGGGGATTTGCAGTCTGCACCCCGGCCGAGCTGACGGTTGCTTCGTACTGAACTCATTCTGCTGAAATTACAAGCTGTAGTCCATTGTCTGGTGCGATGAAAGTTATTTCCAACAGGCCGACATTGGAGAAGTGAATTTTGGCGATACTGGTTCAAATGGCTCTGAGCACTATGGGACTTAACATCTATGGTCATCAGTCCCCTAGAACTTAGAACTACTTAAACCTAACTAACCTAAGGACATCACACAACACCCAGCCATCACGAGGCAGAGAAAATCCCTGACCCCGCCGGGAATCGAACCCGGGAACCCGGGCGTGGGAAACGAGAACGCTACCGCACGACCACGAGATGCGGGCTTTGGCGATACTGCAACCGCTTAGATTGTCCTCTTCCTCCCACCAGTCATTTAACTGAAGTCTATGATGTTTCACAATGCTTCCCCAGTCGCACTTTTTAGAGTACTGTGGTAAGATTTTTGCCGTAGATATCTTACGGTGTGCCAAAAGCCCGATAATCTCATACCTAGCTCTCCTACAGTTTTCCCTTTATCACACCTCGTAGGGTATACACCTAGAAACTTAGCACAAGACTGTTACCGTATCCTTATTTTTATGTTTTCCACAACTATTTTAGTTAAATTCTTTCTACTTTTCTCAGTGTCGATTTCAAACACAATTACTAAATCAAATCTTCTAGTCAGTTCTATACTGCCTACTTGTGAAATGTTACAAACAACCGTAATGTATCTTCCAAATTCTATGTCAATAGTCTGAACAAGTAGAGTTCTTGTACTGATGAAGGCTTTCTTCTTTAGAAAGACAAGAGGAAAACCAACAAACAATTCTCGGCAGAACTGTGGTGTGTGTACTTGTGCATGTACGTGTGTGTTATATTTGTCTGAGGGGAGTAGATTTAATAGTTGCAGGAGGCATTAAATGCCAAGTAAAAGTTTTGAATTAAGCTGGTACAGGACATAGGAAGCTGGAAGAGAGAGTGGTGGAGGGGACGGTGGGATCCTTAGCACCACGAAGGCATTATCCGAATGGAACTGAAATCGGTAGAGGTGATGTACGTGTACAGACAAACAAATGATTACAGCTTCAGAAAAAAATGGTTCAAATGGATCTAAACATTATGGGACTTAACATCTGAGATCATCAGTCCCCTAGATTTAGAACTACTTCAACCTAACTAACCTAAGGGCATCACACACATCCATGCCTGAGGCAGGATTCCAATCTGCGGCCGTAGCAGCGACGTGGTTCCGGACTGAAGCGCCTAGAACCGCTCGGTCACAGCGGCAGGCAGTTTCAGAAAAATTGGATGGTTTATTCAAGAGAACGAGCTTCACAAACTGAGCTAGTCAGTGAAACACTGATTTACCTCTGGCCCTTATGGAAGCAGTTATTCGACTTGGCACCGGTTGATAGAATGGTTGGATATCCTGCTAAGAGATATCATGCCAAATTTTGTTCAGTTGGTGCGTTAGATCGTCTTAATCCGGAGCTGGCTGGAGGGCCATGCTGATAATGCTCCAAATGTTCTCAATTGGGGAGAGATCCGGCGACCATGCTGCTCAAAGTAGGGTTTTGCAAGCCATGAAAGGCAATAAAACGAGGAGTAGAATATCGATGGCTTACTGCTGTGTGGTTTTTGCGGCTCAGTTCTAACGGGAAGTTTTCACTGAAGGCCATTCTACTCTAGTCAATGAGATTCCAGGTTGAAGCCGCGTCTGGAGACGCCCCAGACAGCAATGGGAAACCAGACTGATCTGGGATTCCTTTTTTTTTTTTTTTTCACAGTACGTCCACTTTGGTTGTCATCTGCGGCATCCTGAGAACGTAGAGGTACTTTGGCGATATTCTACGACCCCATTTGGTTAACCTTCAAGTCAAGACCTCTTGGACTTACATTTCAGGAAGATAACGCCCGCTCGCACAAGGCGAGAATTTCTACTGCATGTCTTCGTGCTTGCTAAACCCTACGTTGGCCAGCAAGATTGCCGAACCTATCGCCAATTGAGAACGTTTGGGGCATAATGGGCAGGGTCCTTCAACAAGCTCCGAATTTTGACAATCTAAAGCTCCAATTGGGCAGAAGGTGGCACGATATCGCTCACGAAGACACCAGCAACTCTGCCTATCGATGCCAGGCCGAATAACTACTTTCAAAAGGGCCAAAGATGGACGAAGGCGTTACTGGCTTGCTCAATTTGTCAAACTCTCTCTCTGGAGTAAACCATCCAGTGTAGTTGAAATTGTAATTGGTTATTTGTCTGTACACGTACATTACATCTACCGTTTTTCGTTCCATTCGGATAATTCCTTCGTGGTAGGTCTTTTTTTTTTATCTTTGAGTGTATCTTATCTTGAGGCTATGTGGTTGGAAGGAAACTGGCCGAGTCTTATTACACTGAAGGCAACAAAAACTAATTGAGTATGTCAGTACAAAGTGTCATTCTCTTACAGAGAAATTGTGCTGATAACCGCGTGCAAGCGGTTCAGAATGCAGTCATCCGCTCAGCATATTTCTGTGCGCACAAGAAGCAAGTAATGACTGCAGCGTTCCCCTCGCTTCCTCCATTACTCTCCGCGCAAGGCGATGAAATGG
This sequence comes from Schistocerca nitens, assembly GCF_023898315.1. NCBI lineage: Eukaryota > Metazoa > Arthropoda > Insecta > Orthoptera > Acrididae > Schistocerca > Schistocerca nitens. The sequence goes on from NC_064622.1 coordinate 190,669,885, forward strand.
TCACATGCGGAGACGCTGCATTTTAACAGATTCGCCAACAAGGACCACCCACGCACTGTAGAGTACGGCCGCCCCCACGCCGCGCCTTTTCACGTGCTGCTCGCACCGTATTCAGCGGGAGCACGCGTCTTGCTTCACCTGGCTGCGGCCCCACGAGGAGGCCTTTCACTGCCCTCCCGGCCCTTCCTGGAGGAGCGCACATGCCCTCGCTCCTGCTCTTGCTCCTGCCGCTGCCACTCAGCCGCCGGCCGACTCATCAGCTGGAGAGCCATTCACGGCCGGCTCCTCGCGACTCCGCCTGCACCAAATGCGGGCGTCGCCGTGGAGCGACTCGCGCAATACGCCGTCATTACACAGAACCCCAGCCTCCGCAATGTAAGCTTGCCTGGAACTCTGAACGCCCTACCCAGCATCAAGTCAGGACGTACCGAGTTTTGATATCAAGTATGATAAACAGACCAGATGGCACCAGAAGCTTACCGGGTAACGCGAGTTCATAATTTCGCACACAGTCGATACACAAGGCAAACCACGTGAGCTGCTGGGAACGCCATAACCCTAAGTGGAAAACTTCAACTTGAATGAGGTAGTTTTTAGGCTTCCGTATCTCAGTCGGTCAAACTGGACTCCTATGGAATCACTTTGTTGGCCTTCCGTCTGTCTGTGTGTCCTAGTGTTCAAAGCCCTTGCTCTCAGGAACTGAGTGACGTATTTAGTCGAAATTTATGTCACATTGTAAGTTTTTTAATTTTAATAATTAACAGACTCAGTTGCACCGTTTACCTAGAGATTTACCTAGGTTTCAGTCGGGATAACCCAACCTTCTACAGAATAACAGTAACTACCGTTTGTCCATAGTGGACATCGTCAAGCTAAAACTACAAATCCATAAATTATCGTCAGACTGTACAACGTATCTGGAACTGCCTCGGCCCCACTTCGTGACCGCGATGCGGCATCCACGAGGGTTGTACTAGAACTAACCGTAGCGTCTTGATGTCCACTGTGGACAAACGGTAGTTGTTATTCTGAAGAAGTTTGGGTTATCCCGACCGAAGCCTAGGTAAATTTCTAGGTAAACGGTGCAACTGAGGCTGTTAATTATTAAAATAAAAAAAATAATATTTATACAGTTGCTGACAGGGCTGCGAAATGTTGAAGATATTCACATTTTAAGGCCTACGGTCCTTTACCGATGTAAAAAAGCGAAACTTTTAAATCAGTGCAATCAAAAGCTACAGCCGTTCGTGTCACATACTTCAATACTCTCAAACTCATTCATCAAAACCCACGGATTACTTCTCGTTGACCTAGGATCATGAGATTTGGCAAGAAGCATGGTTTCACACTACAATCGAAGGAAAATATCTTAAAATTGTTAATCTGAAATTATATCACACGGAAAAAAATTTTTTATCTACTGTTATCAGACTCCCTGTCAGTCCGTCCGTCTGTTTAGACCTATTTTTCTCAGGAACCAGTAGACATATCAAGTTAAAATTTATATCACATACTAAAGTCTAATGGACGTTGGCTTCTGAGTCAATGCAATCAGAAAATACTACAACCGTTTATGTCACATATTTTGATACTCTCAAACTCACTCATTAAAACCTATGACGTAGAAACATAAATTTTGCAAGAAGAAACGTTTCACAGCACATGTAATGGAGAAAACAAAAATCAGAAATTTTTTAATTTGTGATTACTTAAAAAAATTCTTTTTTACTTTGTTATCCGACTTCAAACTTGAAATTAAACATTATTGGAAGGCTTGGAAACCTGGGACAGATACCTTACCAGTATTAATGTCGATAACAGGCAAAAACCGTTGAGATCCCCCAGAATGGTTGAACTGTCTACATATGTAACTAAATTTGTACGGACTCCTACTCGCTCCTGGCCAATTTTTCCTCCTGAAATAAATAATTTGAAATGCATAGGATACCGGAACATCGACTGCATCAGATTTGTTAATGGCACGCTACTGCTTGCACGTAAAATAGTATCTCTTCAAAAAACTCCATCCACACTTTAAGAAAGGTTGCAATAGTACGGAATTGAAATCAACGCAAAGGAAACCAAAGTGATGAGAGAACATGAAGACGATATGAAAATTAAAACAACAGGTCGAACTGAACTGCTTGATACACTGTACAGACACACTGTTAAAAAGAACTAGGGAAACATGTGTCAACGTCCATTATATTATATCTATTTTAGTATAGGCAGTACCTGAGGTCTTATTGCATGGCTTGAGATATTCATTTCGTAACTAACAATTAAAAAAACGCATTTGCCAGCTATTGGCTGTGTATTGCAATACAGTGTCAGGTGCCCCTCGAAAGAAAGTGACTACCGGTGTCCCAGAGTATCAGGCGCCTTGCCACGATTCGCGCGGCTCTCCCCGTAGTAGGTTCGAGTCCTCCCTCGGGCATGGGTGTATGTTTTGTCCTTAGCGTAAGATAGTTTAAGTTACATTAAGTAATGTGTAAGCCTAGGGACCAATGACCTCAGAAGTTTGGTCCCTTAGAAACTTACCACGAATTTCCAAATTTTTTGTCCCAGTGTTCTACAGTGAGGTACCCAGACGGCTGTTATTCCTGGACGTTGTGTTCAACCAAGGATATGTAATGCGACATCTTAATGCAGTGCAAGTTGCAAGGGCGGTCTCTTTGGTCCAAAAAGATGCTGGAGATGCCAATGCCTGAGAATTTGCCATCTGCAGGTTTTCTTACACGCTACGGGGATATAGGTCAGTATACAAGGCAAGTTGGGCAAGGTGGCCGAAGCATTACAACCGCACATGAAAACCGATATCTGGCCATCTTTGCGTAGCGGTTTCGTACGAATACGGCAAGCGTACTGCACGACGTTCTCAGAAGGTCCACTGGAGTCACTGTGTCCCATCAGATAGTAATGAAAAGGTTACGAGAAATGATCTAACGACCCAGACGTCCTGACAAGTACCTCGTGTGCGGATACCAGTCATAAACTGTACCTTCTAAATGCTGTCCTGGAAATCGACAGGTTTCCAAGGTTTTATCATGTTATGGAGAGGCTTCAGTGTTGATAGCCCTACGTCGCATGTCGTTGCCCATGGTCACCTTACCGCCACGCAGCACGTCGAACAGATCCTGCCGGACCACGTGATGGCTGCTGCATACGGTGGAGGCCCTGCGTTCCTTCTAATGCCACGGTCTATGTGGTGGACGTCAGCACGGACTTCTTGTGAAGCCATGATACTGAAACACTGAAATGATGGAATGGCCGACGATGAGTCCAGACATAAACCCCATAGTGCATGTGTGGGAGATGCTTAACAAACGTGATCGTTATTGTACTGCTCCATCACAGACTCGCCAAGAACTCCTATTGGGTCTCATTGAAGAATGGGAACGAACACCATAGAGTTAAACGTAGCATGCACCGTAGGTGACGCTCACAGAGGACGTACCCGTTATTGAACCTCGCCCAATGGAAAGCACCCCCGATGATGGGATGAATGATTCTTTTCACTTTGTTTTCGACACCTGTCCGGCATTTAATTTCTTTTTATGTAGACGATAGAGGATCTAATTATGTTCTGTTACGTACCTAACTTCTGAAAGATAAACGTATAATTTGGTAACATACCCAGTCCGCAATCATTGCTCAATACTCTTTTCGCAACAAAACCTAATTTTTCAACGAATTCTGTTCAATCCGCCGGCCTTACTGGGAGTACCACACTACCGGTTGACGTCGAAGCCAACGTCTTGCTGTATCAGTAACCTCCCCATCATCCACATATTGCTTCCCGCAGAGTGCTTCCTTCATTGCTCCAAAGAGATGGATGTCGGAAGGTGTGATATCCGGGCTGCAGGATGGATGAAGAACAGTCCAGTGAACTGTGAACTCCTCTCGGGTGCGCAAACTTTTGTGAGGCCTTGCGTTGCCATGTAGAAGCTGAAGTTCACTTGTATTTTGCGGCGACGAACAAGCTGAAGTCATTTCTTGAATTTCCTGACGTTAGCGCAACACACTTCACAATTGATCACTGCGCCATGAGGGAGGATATGAAATAGGATAACTCCTTCAGAGTCCCATAAGCCCGTCAACGTGACTGATGGTGCGGTTTTGAACTCTTTCTTCGGAGAAGAGGTGGTGTGGCGCCACTCAATGGATTGCCGTTTCGTTTCCGGTTCGAAGTGTTTCATCGCCTGTGTCAATGTCCGACAAAAAATTGTCACGACGCCGGCCGCGGTGGTCTCGCGGTTCTAGGCGCGCAGTCCGGAACCGTGGGACTGCTACGGTCGCAGGTTCGAATCCTGCCTCGGGCATGGATGTGTGTGATGTCCTTAGGTTAGTTAGGTTTAAGTAGTTCTAAGTTCTAGGGGACTGATAACCACAGCAGTTGAGTCCCATAGTGCTCAGAGCCATTTGAACCATTGTCACGACCAGCGTAGCAACGCGCAATCAACTCCCCACAGATGGTCCTTCGACGCTCTTCTTCTGTTAGATGGCGAGGATACCAGTAGGCACACACCTTTAAGTACCCCAACTAGTGGACTAGTATATCAGCACTGCGGTAGAAACGTCCAGTTGTGCAGCGAGGTGTTCGATTGCGATCTGTCGATCACCTAGATCCTGCAACACTGCAGGAATCACAACTGTGTGCCAGAATGAGATTTTCACTCTGCAGCGGAGTGTGCGCTGATATGAAACTTCCTGGCAGATTAAAACTGTGTGCCGGACCGAGACTCGAACTCGGAACCTTTGCTTTCGCAGGCAAGTGCTCTACCATCAGAGCTACCCAAGCACGACTCACGCCTCAGCTTCATATCAGCGCACACTCCGCTGCAGAGTGAAAATCTCATTCTGAAAACATCCCCAAGGCTGTGGCTAAGCCCTGTCTTCGCAATATCCTTTCTCTCAGGAGTGCTAGTTCTGCAAGGTTCGCAGGAGAGCTTCTGTAAAGTTTGGAAGGTAGGAGAAGAGGTAGTGGCAGAAGTGAAGCTGTGAGAACGGGCGTGAGTCGTGCTTGGGTAGCTCAGATGGTAGAGCACTTGCCCACGAAAGGCAAAGGTCCCGAGTTCGAGTATCGGTCCGTCACACAGTTTTAATCTGCCAGGAAGTTTCACAACTGTGTGCCGTCGGCCGGCAGGTGGGTGATCGCACAGGTTTGCGCGACCTTGAAATGATGACAGACGCTTCGCACAACGATGAATGTGTGCGATGCTCTGGTTTCCCGTCAAAACAAGCTCCATGACGGCTCTCTTCGTGGAACGCACTGCCGTTACAGATGTTATTTTGAATGCTACGTACAGGGCTACCACCTATCGGAACTTCATGAAACTGTACTCGCTGAAGCGGGAACATTTCACTATGTCCCACAATAAATTAAGAAAAACCGAAACTGTTCTAGAAAGAATATTATAGTAGATAATTGTTCCTGCTGTGCAGCAGACTTACGAAAAATTATCCTCTATGTAATTTACAAAAATTGCATCTAATGTGCTCGCTATACAACTTCCCGTGGCTCAACACCGGGTTGCGTGTACATCTCGTCATTAAAATGAAAAGTAGTTAACAGATAAGATCAGTTGTAATAGTCCTATAATCTCGCAAACCTCCGCCGCGCTAACGCTAAAAATTCTGTCTAAGTTCTCCGCTTTATATATTCTCCCGGAGGGGCTAATCTTTCAGCATCGTGGGAAAACCTTTACCGAGTTTGGAAGGCAATGGGTTCAGGCGATGGCAAAAAAGGTGTCTGTTACGTCCGCATTGCGTAACTGGTCGCGTACGTTATCATGTTTAACTCCAACACACAAAATTATTTTACAGAGGAGCGATGAAAGACTGGTAATGTGATCATTTGTTTTTTCAAAAGAATATCATCTGTTAGAGGTTCATTTTTACTGTCGCAGTGGCCTGCTTACCTTCTCGAAAAATAAAAAGGCAAACGAAATTTCTTCAAGAGCCTTATCAGCCAGTAGTCAGTAGAATCTTGATCCACACGCTTAGTAAATACTGCCCGTTCTTAGTCATATGAGTGCGGTACAAATCTAGAACTAGCTTGTCGCAGCGACGATGGGAGCAGACGAAGTGAGATCAAATCTGTCATCGTATCTGACAGGATGTTTCACTTAAGACGTTCATGCAAGTCTGCTCTAACTCTCGCTCAATTAAACCTCACTGCGCCCTAATCTTGACGGACAACCGCGCTCTGGTTCCCGAGCGGAAGGCCATCAATCTTCAGATGAAGCAATTAAGGTGTAATTTATGCGGTGATCGATGACCGGAAACGATGATTATATGCACAGTTCTGTGACATAATGGGCCTGTAACAAGGAAACTAATTTTCCGTGATGTTTTTCTGTTGCATTTGATCGAGTCTGGGCCGACACGGGAGACTGTGCGTTGGAAAGTCGTCTGAAGCAGTGACACCAGTGAAATGCCTTACGAACGAACGGTTGTGTGAAACAAGTAACACGTAAACTAAATGGGAGAATGATGAGAACACTTGTTTCACACACGAAGGATGTTGCTTAGAAAATGGTGTGATTCGGCCTACTGTTAAGTAGACACTATACATACAGATAAACTACAAAACTGTGAGAATGTGCTACCGCGAGAACTACTCAGTTTCATGAACTAGACTTCACAGAAAGTTCACTGTACCATTTGGCCACGTTACGAGACTGTTGTGTTAGGAATTTTGATTAGGTAAAGAGACGCAAAAAGGCCAATAACTGAGACATACACCAAAACAGACGTTGAGAGGTCAAGAGAAATTGTGATATACAGCTTCAAATATATAATGAATTGGCATTTGTTGATATGAAGGAAGGTGTATGGAGTCTGGATGGAAGCGGACTCGTTTCTGAATGAACGATGGCTGTAGTTCAGTTCAAGCCACTGAGATCAGGATCATCCATTTGGCAAACAAGACAGTGTGCAGTCAACCATTCGTTCACCATTACCCCCCTCAAAAACGACGGCTGAACAAAGATATTAATGCCTGTTTCATCTAGACTCTACGGTGCTCTAGTGTAAACCCTAGAAGATGAATATGTATTCTTCGAAATAACACAAACATCCAATTTATTAAGTACAGTGGCACTACTTAGTTCGAAAGCAGATTGAAATGTGATGGAGACTGCTGACGTAAGTCTTGAATAGAGCCAGTGGAGTTAATATCATTTCTTGAAAAACCACTGGAGATTCATTCCCTTGCTCACCCAATCAATTTTTATCATGTGTATTATTATCCTGAAACACAATCCCTTGATACGACCAATGTTTGCGCAATCGAACGAAAAAAAATTATTTAGTGTCCTGCATACGTAATTAGATCGTGTTTGCAATAAGAGCGTAAAAGGAGGCTGCTGGGACTGTTTTACAGGGTGTTACAGAGAGTATCGTACGACTTCATGTCAGAAAATCTGAAACAGCCGGCTATAACACAATGATCAATGCACTGTTAAGAAAAGAATAGTCATGAAATTCTCTAAATAGCCAGTGAGTTGCAACTCTGAAACCTCAATCTTGCGTTGGCGTGTATTTACAGGTTATTTGGAAACAGCAGCTCCATCAGGGTTGCTTCACTTACCATAAAAAGTGCGTTCGTTGACAATGTTTTCTTTAAAATTAAGCTCAGAAATAATTTTAATACAGGTAACAAATTCTGTCACACCTCAATCCGTATCAGCAAATGTAGCCTTTTTCTTTTCTTGTGTTTCGCAGATGTTTGCCCTTGGACTTTGTATCTTGACACTATGTACAAGCAGTAAATGTGCTTCTAGTGTCACAGGTGCATCGTCGAAGGCGGAAGCGGTAATTCGTTACGCTTCGACACGATTGTAGATCAAATGGTTCAAATGGCTCTGAGCACTATGGGACTTAATATCTGAGGTCATAAGTCCCCTAGAACTTAGAACTACTTAAACCTAACTAACCTAAGGACATCACACACATCCATACCCGAGGCAGGATTCGAAGCTGCGACCGTAGCGGTCGCGCGGTTCCAGACTGAAGCGCCTAGAACCGCTCGGCCACAGCGGCCGGCCGACAAGCGTGTACTAGACCAGAATGAGGAGTGACATAGCCCACGTCCATCTCAAGGGAACCATTCCGGCATTCACCATAAGTGATGTAGGGAAACAACGGAAAACCACGGACGGGTATGTGAACTACTCCTCTGCAGAAAGCGAATACAATGCATTAACCAACGCGCCGAGCGGCAAGGAATGTAAAACAGGAGATAAGGCCGCTGCTATTTCCAATATATATTATGTCTCTAGTGTATGACTTCGCCAACGGCCTTGCCGCAGTGGTAACACCGGTTCCCGTCAGATCACCGAAGTTAAGCGCTGTCGGGTTGGGCTACCACTTGGGTGGGTGACCATCTGGTCTGCCAAGTGCTGCTGGCAAGCGGGGTGCTCTCAGCCCTTGTGAGGCAAACTGAGGAGCTACTTGACTGAGAAGTGGTGGCTCCGGTCTCGTAAACTGACATACGGCCGGGAGAGCGGTGTGGTGACCACATAACCCTCCCTGTCTGCATCCAGTGACGCCTATGAGCTGCGGATGACCCGGCGGCCGGTCAGTACCGTTGGGCCTTCCAAGGTCTGTTCGGACGGAGTTTGGTTTTTAGTGGACGATTTCAGTAGCTTGATGAGGCGTTTTACAGACAGACTGCAGTAAAACACGACATACAGAAGTTGGGTGACTGGCGCACAGATTGGCAGTTGACCCTCAACGTCAACACTCGGTCCAGACAATGACAATGTGGCTATCGCCTATGCTCTACTTCAACGTGCAGTAAGCACTCACATATGACAGGTGACAACACTATCAGTGGACGGTACGTAAAGCGAGTCGGATGGGCGCCATGATCACTGCAGTCGTTCTCATGATGTGGAAACTGAGCGATTTATATTACGTGTAAAAAGGGTCGAGGGCTGAAGCATTTCCGAAAAGGCGAAGTTTGTAAACTGTTCACGTGCCGACGTGGTTGAAGTTTACCGCGCATGACAAAAAGCACTATTCAAAACCGGTGCCGAGGTAAATGTGGTGCACCACGGCCCATGGATGACAGCGATGAACGGTGACTGCGAAGATGTGTACCGTCGAACAGACGTGCTACTGTAGAGTAACTGGTCACCCACGTGCGGGCTACCGACTGTCTCTCCTCAATGCCCGTTCAGTGAAAGTTACTGCAGATGGGCACCTGCAGCAGGCGTCTGGTTCATGCACCGATGCTGACTGCTGTTCAAGATTGGAATATGCACGCCAGTATCGCAACTGTACGTCCACTGAGAGGTGGCAGAAGGCCTTTTCTAATAATTCGCTTTTTATGCTCCATAGGACTGAAAGCAAACACCTTGCAGCAATCGTCGGAAAATCCAGGCTGGATGAGGAAGCGTTATTGTCTGGGAATGTTTTCGTGACGTTCCCTCTGAGATCTCATCATTCTGGAACGCACAATAGATCAACGCAAGGATTATCCTTGGGGACTATTTCCACTACTAAATACAGTTTCTGTTTCCTCTGCACGAAGGCATTACCTGCAGGACAAATCACGTGTCACACATCTCGCTGTGTACGTAGGTGGTACGGAGAGCAGCAGGATGAGTTTACCGTACTCCCCTGGCCACCAGACTCACCCGATTTAATCCAATCGAGAATCTGTGGGACACCTCGATCGGGCTCTTCGCCTCATGGATCCTCAGCCGAGAAATGTAACGGCACTGGAGTCGGCATTGCTCCACAGCCCTGTCACTACCTTACAGATCCAAAAAGGGTTCAAATGGCTCTAAGCACTATGGGACTTAACATCTGCCGGCCGCTGTGGCAGAGAGGTTCTGGGCGCTACAGTCCGGAACCGAGCTGCTGCTAAGGTCGCAGGTTCGAATCCTGCCTCGAGCATGGATGTGTGTGATGTCCTTAAGTTAGTTAAGTTTAAGTAGTTCTAAGTCTAAGGGATTGATGACCTCAGATGTTAAGCCCACAGTGCTTCGAGCCAGTTTTGAACTTAACATCTGAGGTCATCAGTCCCCTAGGCTTAAAACTCGTTAAACCTAACTAACCTAAGGACATCACACACATCCATGCCCGAGGCAGGATTCGAACCTGCGACCGTAGCAGCCGCGTGGTTCCGGACTGAAGCACCTAGAACCGCTCGACCACAGCTGCTGGCCTGTTACAGGACCTCTGATTCTCTCCCTGCACATCTCAAGGCGGTCCGCGTTGCATAAGATGGTTATTCGGGCTTTTTGGAGGTGGTCACATTAATGTGGCAGTGTAAATATAAAACACTGTGCGAAACAGGCAAAGATATCCACTTCTCTTCGATTTCGCTAATGGAGAAACAACAGTGTCAATCGTCAAAAATTTAGGAGTAATCATCCGGAGAGACCAGAAGCCAAATGACCAGGCAAAATTAATTGCAAAAGAAGTAGATATTAGGTTCAGACTCATTGGGAGGACATTAAGAAAACTTAATTCGTTTACTATACTTCTGACTGGTTAGCACTGATGTCATACACAGAACGGTGAGCGGGCTTAGTGCTATTTAAGACCACTCCCTACCTATCTATTTAGCAGTCAGTTCAGCATCGTGGGTCCTCGCAGCTTGCTCCATGGAAGTCCACCTGCCGTTCTGGGTATATGTAGTTTGTAATTGTATGTCAGTGCATATACGATAGTGTAAGGATGCCTCTATCTGTACGTGTGTTATTTCAGAGTCTGAAGATGATCCTTAAGAATTGAAACCAGCCACTCCGAATAAAAGAAATTTGCGATCAAGACTGTTTTTAAATGTATGTATTTAATTATATAAGCTCGCTGATAATGTTTTCAAAAGTTTTACAAAAGAAGTGGCTTACAATAAATCTGTAACACCGTCTCTAGAATACTGCTCGTCATCCTATTCTTACCAGGCTAGGTTAAACGAATAGACAAGGAAGATTCAATAAAGATTGGCGCCTTTCATCACGGGATCCTTTACAACGCGAGTAAGCGTTGCGGAGACGGTCAACGAACTTCAGTGGCAGATCCTACAAAAGATGCGTTGCGTCGCGTATTCTACATTCTTTGGCGTTGTGTATCACGTTTCAATGAGAGACAGAAAACATATTCCACCCACTTACGTCTCTCGAAATGACCTCGGTGAACAAATCACTGAAATTAAGAGCTCATACAGAGATTTAGTGAACGTCTTTTTCTGCGCACCATTCCGTAATGGAACAGGCAAATGGGAGAAATGGAAGCGCTATTAGTACAATCCTCAACCACAAAAGGTAATTAGCGGAGTAGAGATGCAGATGTAGGTGGAACATGATTTTTACACGTACACGATAATAAATGCTTTAGAAATTTTGTCCAACGTTCGTACATGCGACTGTAGTTCAGTAAATAATGCCCCAGTACTTTTTAGAGCCATTACTATACGAATATACAAAAAGGTCTTTCAGGTGCTTCATATCTGATGTTTATTCTGCGCGTGTACGAAATTTCGAACAATTCCGTCTGGTGGCAGAGCAATAGTAAACCACAAAATGGCGCCTACGCAAGGTACTCGGTACAAGCGATGTGTTGTTATCGGATAGTAGCTTGCGGAAAAACCAACCGTGATGAGCATCCATAAACGTATGGTAATGTATTATTGGGAGATGAGTAAAGAGAACTACAGCTTTAGGAAGTGCAGAAGCTGAGGTGAGGCTTGATCGGCCACGTTCTGCACCTCCTGTCACAGCTCGGAAACTGACTTTAGAGTTATCAGTAAGCACCAGAATGTGTGTGTGTGTGTGTGTGTGTGTGTGTGTGTGTGTGTGTGTGTGTGTGTGTGGTGGTTGACTCTCTTGGCTAATCAGATGTATGCTTCAGATGGGTAGCATGAATGCCCACAACAGACTGCAAAATTCAAAGGAAACCCATCTGATCTGAACAGTTGGAGTAGTTTGTCGCCATCCATCGCTTCAGGTGACGAAACATGACTGCATCACTTTGAGCCGAAAGCTGAAAGGAACTAGCCACAATCAACAAACAAAAACTCAAGGCATAGTCATGATAACAGTCTTTTGGGATAGTGATGGTAGCATTAACGTGGAACTGTTACCCAAAGGGTCAGCCATCAGTTCAGAAGCGTATGTATTCTGAACAAACTCAAGAACCGTCTCCTACGTGTTTGGTCTGACTGTGGTATCTTAGATCGACACCACCATCGCCAGCGTCTGACAGTTGGCAACAGAAGCGCGGTTTTCCGACAGACTCCGATAGCGGTCGCGCTGGGACCCGGCGTATCTAACGATGCGCACCCGCGGAGTCACGCTTGCAGCAGTTCCCACTACGGGCCGCCGCCGCATTATAGCATGACGGCCCAGTCTCAGTCGCAGTCTTCTACACTCTTCAGAGTTACTCAACCTTCGACAGTTCGCTCGTGCATTAGTTGCGGAAGCCTCATACTGCATGTTGCTCTTTAGTTTGCTTCACGTAATAGCTTGACTAATAGCTAGACTTAAATGCGGTTTGTTCTTTTGTAAAGTTTCTTTGAAACGCTTGGAGGTAGCTACAAGCTAAGTAAAACTTCTCTTTACTGTATTTACGCGTTCGCTAATCATTTCTGTTCCTTGACTTCTGCCGGATGTTCGCGTCGTTTTCGCACGATATTTCTGTAGCATAACTCGCTGTCTTCTTCAGGTGCTACCCGAGAATGGTCCTTGGGCGGATTGAGTACAGTATTTATGCCTGTGAGGTCCTGTGCGCTCCCTAGTCGGTCCGCGCCGCATTGTGTGTTCCCTCAGCGGTCCGCGCCCGCTAGACGCGGCTCCCATGGTTAAAATGGCTCTGAGCACTATAAGACTCAACTTCTGAGGTCATCAGTCCCCTAGAAATTACAAGGGAACCTCCCCATCGCACCCCCCTCAGATTTAGTTATAAGTTGGCACAGTGGATAGGCCTTGAAAAACTGAACACAGATCAATCGAGAAAACAGGAAGAAGTTGTGTGGAACTATGAAAAAATAAGCAAAATATACCAACTGAGTAGTCCATACGTATGATATACAACAACAAGGCTCACGTGAGCCCAGGAGCGCCGTGGTCCCGTGGTTAGCGCAAGCAGCTGCGGACCGAGAGGTCCTTGGTTCAAACCTACGCTTGGGTGAAAAGTTTAACTTATTATTTTCAGTTTATGTAACAAACGCTTATATTTTAATCAATTTTTGGGAGTGATTATCAAATCCACAAGAAAATCTAAATCGGGCTAGGTAGAAGAATCTTTTTACCCATTCGCCAAGTGTACAAGTTAGGTGGGTAGACAACATATTCCTGTCATGTGACACACATGCCGTCACCAGTGTCGTATAGAATATATCAGACGTGTTTTCCTGTGGAGGAATCGGTTGACCTATAACCTTGCGATCAAATGTTTTCGGTTCCCATTGGAGAGGCACGTCCTTTCGTCTACTAATCGCACGGTTTTGCGGTACGGTCGCAAAACACAGACACTAAACTTATTACAGTGAACAGAGACATCAATGAACGAACGGACAGATCGTAACTTTGCGAAAATAAAGATACTAAAATTATCAGTCGAGGGAAGACTTGAACCTACGACCTCTCATTTCGCAGCTACTCACGCTAACCACGGGACCACTGCACTCCTTGAGTACTATACTCATTGTTGTTGCATAGCTTTGCATGGACTACTCAGTTTGTATATTTTACTAATTTTTTTCATAGTTCCACACAACTTCTTCCTGTTTTCTCGATTGATCTGTGTTTAGTTTTTCAAGGCCTATGCACTGTGACAACTTATAACTAAATCTGAGGGGGATGCGATGGGGAGGTTCCCTTGTTAGAACTACTTAAACCTAACTAACCTAAGGACATCACACACATCCATGCCCGAGGCAGGATTCGAACCTGCGACCGTAGCGGTCGCGCGGTTCCAGACTGAAGCTCCCATGGTCCTCTCTCTGGTCTGGCGACCCGCCCAATGACCATTCTCGGGTAGAACCTGAAGAAGACAGCGAGTTACGCCGTAGAAATATCGTGCTAGAATGACGCGAACATCCGGCATAAGTCCTGGTTTTCAAAACGCCAACAGATCGCCGGGAAAGCCTGAGGAATTACATTTCTGTTTCTGTTTAGCATCCCTGCGACGACAGCTACTGCACCATCCTGTAGACCACCTGTTCTTACCGTTGCGTTCGATCGAAGTAGTACACAACACTGTCAAATCTTGCTCCATCATGCCAATGGACGCCCATACACAAGTCCGAGAACCCGGGAATAGGTCGCCAATTTGGTTTGGACAACATTGTCTCATCCATCCTACAGCCCAGACCTGGCTCTTACGGATTTCCATTTGTTTGTGCCACTTACGGATTAATTGTGTGGGACGCACTTTGAAGATGATGGCCGCGTAATTCATGCAGTTAAAAATTATCTAACAGCGCAGAACAAGAACTTTTACCAACAGGGAATAAAAGCTCTTAATAACGCTGGCGTTTGGCCAAACAACGTAAAAGAGACTATGTAGCAAAGTTGTGCATGTAAGAGCAATATCGACTGATATTGCCATCAAATTCTAAGCCTTAAGAATATACAAGTCCTGAGAGAAAGCTGTGGGGAATTGTTTTCTGAACGAGCCTCGTAGGTTCACTAGACATAACCTTGACTGAAAAGACATCTACTCAAATATTGCAGTAGGTTGTGATGGAGAAATAGGAGTCCGACCAGTTCTTCTTGCGCTGTTCCTTTTAAAGGAATAACGACGGCAATAAAGTGTGTCTGGCACTTAGATCACATCGCCTAGCGTCCTACACGCCGTCCAAGATTTAGAATCCAGATCCAGAGCTGGATATCTGCGCTCGTCTGTTACTTTTAAGGGTGCCGCCGCGTCGGAAGAGCAATCGGCGAAGTGAGCTATACACGACAGAAGACCCTCGCCGCTGCCACGTTACGTTACGTTGCACTGCCGGCGTGTTCACGGCGAGTCGCGTTTCTGCACGACCCCGGACGCAGCCCCGCGACCTACGGCAACAGAGAAGGCGCGGCCGAGCGAGGTCTGTTGCGTCGTGTCCGTGTGTGCGAGCAGATGGCCCCCGCCGTGCTAGCGCGTGAAACCCGACACCAGGGCGGGAGGCAGAAATGGCGGTTCCTGCGTTCCATCAGCTGCCAGCAGCAACAATGTGTCAGAGTGCCTGTAAGAGGTGGGGTGGGGAGGGGGTAGGATGAGGGGGAGGGGTGAGGGGGTGGCCAGCTGCCGGGTCAGGCGTGTCAGGCGGCGTTGTGGGTGAACTCCGCGGGAGGGCTTCCTGAGTCGCGGTTTCTGTTCCAGGGGCGTCATACAGAAACGTGCTTGTGCCGTGCGACCATACAATACTCACGATATAAAGATGTGTGGGTGAAGTGTCCACAGGATCGCTCAGTGGCCTACCGTGTTATTCAACCTATTGAGGTCCTTTCTCTGACTAACTTTTTGTCAAATTAATATGACCACCTGTCAAAATGCTGAATAACCACTTTCGCAGCACAGAAGAGCAGGAAAAGAGTGAAAGGTCTCTGTTGGATTCCTTTCATGTTAATTTCTTAAATCTGTTGTCATTTGGGGCATACATTCCACTTCTAAATATACTGTAGTGTTTCTGACTATCTGGGAGGAGACTGATCAGTGGAACATGTTACTTTTACACATAATCAAGAACGATCTGTCACACTACTACACTTTAAAACACAGTTTATATGTAATTCATGTCACACAGTCTCATACAGAACCTACATCCGCTTTCTTTTAGGTACTGTATATGATAAGATACTGTCATCCTCCTTCCCTTCTGTGTGAAAGGATGAATGAGGAAACGTATTTCTTGTTGCATGCTTGATGGTAGCAGACAAGCCTGTCTGCTAGAGAACAGTAGGACCAACGTCGGAACAGGTAGCTACGCTTTATAAAAGCAAAGAGGTTTCTATTCTTAGTATGGTCCTGTCCGTCCCTTGTCATGTTGGTATAGGAAGCTGCCCCTCTGGTCACTTCCGTTTGTATCTGTTAAGCACCCTTGGTAGGGGCCCACGGCAGTCTGTCCGCAGCGAGCGTCTGAAGTGGTAAGATCTCCGGCTAAGCGCGTCTCTGCTAAGTCCGTAGGACAATGGATTTCTTAAGTTCAGCCTAACTGAAAATTTAATCACCTTTATTCCAGGTTTAGATCTAAAATATCTAATGTTATCTTAAATTGCAACGCAGTGCAATTCGAGTGTGAAGTTCAGAATATCTTCCGGTAGTTGCTTTGTCACTACTTTGTGAGTTAAGTGGAACCACATGTTATCAGTAACTCTAAGATCATCAATCTTAAATGCGAATGTGCGTGAGATTATAACGTCTCGTCTTGACAATATTTTTCAATATAGCAACTTTTCTTTATGTTCAACCCACGTGGGGTGTACTTTGTGAGACCAGTACCACGTGAAGCATGTGGTGTAAGCATCAAAGTAGCCCTCAGATATTTTTTTTCGGGAAGATTTCACAGAGAGTTAGTATGAATTTAGTATACCAGTGTGTGGTAATTTCATGACGGACAGGATTGCACTACGAACGCAACTTCTTTGGGTGAAAATTGAATCGGTTGGTTGTGGTTAATTTCCTCTTGCATATGTTTCAACGTTCTTCGTGTGTTATTTTATGAATGCAGTGTTGTATGCAGTCTCCCAATCTTGGCTCGATATTTGATGTGTTTCGTAAGATTACAAACTCACATTTTCAGAATCCTAAATAAGGCACCAGTTTAGTTATGAATCAAGTTTAATATGCTGAAATTTTAACGGAACAATGGTCAATATTAAAATAAATGTCCAAATATAAACTGATTTATTTCTTTTTATTTAAATTCTCTTTTTGTATATATATCACCGGTTGTCGTAAGATGACTATTAGATTATAATTAATGTTAGTCTGGTTGGGAATTTGGTAAGCCAGACTGGATACCTGGTGAAACAGTTGCTCAGTAATGCAAGGTTAACTTCCCCAGATAGCTCACACCTTGTAAACCGCTTTTATTGTCTTGAATATCAGCAACGCTTTCAGGACAAATTAATGCAGCAACATTACAAGAGTCAGTGAGGTCCTATAAGCTACCGGTAGGGGTGTAGAGCCATGGCGACTCCAGTGACGTACGCCACATTTCACAGCTTACGATACATGGTGCGAACAGCCCAATCGACGTAATCCCACACATTCTCGATTGGTTTCAAATCCGGGGAGTTTGGTGGTCAACGGAGTACGGTAAAGTGATCCTAGTCCTCTTCGGAACCACGCACGTACGCAGCGGCTGTGTGATACAATGCATCATCCTGCTGGTAGGTGCCAGCGTGCCGAGGAAAACAAACTGCATATAGGAGTGAACATTGTCCCCAAGGATAGATGCATACTTGTGTTGATCGATTGTGGCCTCCAGAATGACGAGATCACCAAGGGTTTGTCACGAAAAAATTCCAGAGACTATAACGCTCTTCCTCCGGCCTGCAACCTTCCGACTATTTTCGCAGGGCCGTGCGTACCTATGGCCGCCTTTCCGATGGAGCATAAAACGCGAGTCATCTGAAAAGCCCATCAGCCACCACTCAGTGGATGTCCAGCTGTGGTATTGGGGCGCAGACTTGGTTGCCAATGAACAGCAGTCGGCATGAGTGTATGAACTAGGAGCATGCTATGGAGGCCCGTAACCAGGAACGTCCGCTGAACTGTCGTTGAGGAGACACTGTTGGTTCATCTGGACGGCCTCTGCTCAACAGTTGTAGGTCTGTTTACACTTCTGCGCAGCCATTGTTCATCCTAATCATCTAAGGTGCTACAGGGCTGCCTCAGTGCGGTTTTGGATAGCGCCACCTTGCCGTGCAGGATATACTTTAACCACGGTGGCACTCGAACAGGCCGGACGGATTGGCCGAGCGGTTCTAGGAGCTTCAGTCTGGAACCGCTTGACCGCGCAGGTCCGAATCCTGCCTCGGGCATGGATGTGTGTGATGTCCTAAGGTTAGTTAGGTTTACGTAGTTCTAAGATCTAGGGGAATGATGACCTCAGATGTTAAGTCCCATATTACTCAGAGCCATTTGAACCATTTTTTGAACCTCTCGAACAGTTTACAAAGTTCCCGTTTCGCAAGTGCTTCCACTGTTGGTCCGAAAGCCAATGATCGTGCCCTTTTTGACGCAAGGTAAGTCTCTCCGTTTCCGCATTACCACAACGACTGCACTGTGAGCCGTGTTGGCTCGATCGGTGATATTCCCGCCGCCGGTATGGGTCATCTTTCCGGCGGTGTGTGCAGATCGCGCGCTGGCGCCACCCACCGGGACGATCGGGAGCGAGAGGAAAACCTGAGCAAGAGTGAGTGATTTTGCTTTTGGACGCCGAGCAGTAACGGCGTTTAGGGAACTATGGCGAACAGCTCAGAGCCATCTGAACCATTTTGAACTTTGTATTGTATTGTATGTTAACCGGGGGCCTAGAGACGACGGAGAAGCTCCGTCCTCGCCGCAGCCGCAGTGGTCCACAACCCCACGACGACTACCGCAGTCCACTTCACCCCTCCGCCGCACCACACCGAACCTAGGGTTATTGTGCGGTTCGGCCCCCGGTGGACACCCCCCACCCCCCCACCCCCCCACCCCCCTCTAGGGAACGTCTCACACCAGACGAGTGTAACCCTATGTTTGCGTGGTAGAGTAATGGTCGTGTACTCGTACGTGGAGAACTTGTTTGGGCAGCAATCGCCGACATAGTGTAGCTGAGGCAGAATAAGGGGAACCAGCCCGCATTCGCCGAGGCAGATGGAAAACCGCCTAAAAACCATCCACAGACTGGCCGGCTCACCGGACCTCGACGCAACTCCGCCGGGCGGAATCGTGCCGGGAACCAGGCGTTCCTTCCCACTCGGAAAATTTTGAACTTTAGCAGTTTTCCTCTTAATGTGACAGCATTTGATACATTGGAACGGGAAGATACATAATCCGCGAGGTGTTGTGGATTTAAGGTAAATCCTTTAGGTGGCGTGTTCGGCTAACACACAGTATTGACCTGATTCCGGTCTAGCTAAACAGAAATGACTGATAAGTCTGTCGTTCGTGCATATCCGGCAGCGGAGGCTCGTCTTCTTGTGAACACGTTTTATAAACTTCCAGAGAACACACTGCAAACCGTCAGCTGTTGGTAATGACAGTAATTATGGCTAACCCCCTCCCCCACCCACCTCTTTTCCCCTCACTTCTTGTCCATCCAAACAAAGGACAACGTAATGATCATCAGCACTACAAACGCGAAGTCTGTAAGCCACTGCTTAAGAAAGCAGGCTTTAACCGACATTGATTATTCCATTATCCAACTCTGGAAGTACCGCTGTAACGAAACGAGAGGCCCTACGTCTTTCCGGGATCGAGCGTCAACAGCGGGCTCTGGTTGCTTTACTACGCTATCGAACGGGTGTGAGTGCAAAGTAACTGAAAAACTGGTATGTCAACCACTGTAGTTGGAGAGTTAAATAAAAATTAATGCAGTTCAGCTGTTACGGTTTGCCACTGGTGACAAGATTTCTTATCTCTACCGGCCTCTTTGTGGGGCACTGGTGTGGTGTAGGAATTGCAAGAGAACGCCAGTCACGGGCAGAATGGATCGTCCCTGAGGCTATCTGTATCGCTAACCGGCGCGCCTTGTGAGAGTGTCACTTCTATTGTGTCCAGCGACAGCTGAGGCGACTACCTGGAAAGGCGACGGCAACTATAGGCTGCCTCACACACACGAACGTTTCTGCCGCGGAGCCATCAAAACAAGCGGTTACGGGAAAGCAATCTCTGGCACCTGGAAAGAGGGCACTGGGATACTGTTCAGTGTGGAAACATATGAGCGCCGACGTTCTGACACTTTGGCGTAAAGACGCAAGTCGGCATTCCAGTTGTAGCTTATTGTGCTGTGACATCTACATTTTCCTATGAAGGGCTTAAATGTCTACGCAGATATTCAAGAGCGTATAATTTACAACACAATTGCCCATCGTGACACTTGTGCTTCAAAGTTAAATTCGAATTAAAGACAAGCCGGAATGTGAGGCAAATTCTCTGTTTTGAAAGGGCTTCTTGACTTCTTTAACATTTCCAAGGAAATTCTGATTAATGAATATTATAATCTGTAAATATAGTGATACAAGAAGTTAACGTAACTTAACTGTTTTGGCCAATCACTGGGTGCCTGAACTGTAATTTTAGAAGAACTAAAATAAATAAAAGATAGTTTGTGTACATTGTTACTTCCGAAATATTTTTCTAAAAAAAAATAGTTGTTTACTACCTCGGCTAACCGTTACTTTAACCTGTATTTTCTTCTCCCTCATTGACAATTGTGTGTGTGTGTGTGTGTGTGTGTGTGTGTGTTTTTTACTTGTTTTCGACTAAAGATGGAAGACGAAAATTCTAAAGGGAAAGCAAAACAAAAAATACGCTACCCGTAGTGGGTTGGAAAATAGATTTTTTAGCGCGGTGGACTTCATTTCTTGTTGCTTTGACGAAAGGCATCCATGAATCCAAACTGGAAACAAAATATGGTGCACATTGTTGTTTTCACGAACTTAATACAGTGCCGAATGTAACAGAAACGGTAACTGCCACGAAATATTGTAGGTTCGACTAGGAACTAGCACATCACGGCATTTAGGGGAATGGCAGTGTACTACATGTTTTGGCTAAGGAAGCCACTAAAAAAAGAAAAAAAAAAAAACAACTCCTCCTGAACAGACGACGAAGACCCAACGCTACCGACAGGCCACCGTGTCATCATCAGCCCGTAGGCGTCACCGGATGCGGATACGGAGGGGCATGTGGTCAGCACACCGCTCTCCCGGCCGTATGTCAGTTTACGAGACCGGAGCCGCTACTCCTCAGTCAGGTTTTGGAAATTTATGATAAGGTCTTATGGGACCAAACTGCTGAGGTCATCGGTTCCTAAGCTTACACACTACTTAATGTAATGTAAGCTAACTTACGCTAAGGACGACACACACACACACACACACACACACACACACACACACACACACACACACACACACACACACACACCCATACCCGAGGGAGGACTCGAACCTCCGACGGGGGGAGCCGCGCAGACTGTGGCAAGACTCCCAAGACCGCGCGGCTATCCCGCGCGGCTCAGTCAGGTTGTTGTTGTTGTGGTCTTCAGTCCTGAGACTGGTTTGATGCAGCTCTCCATGCTACTCTATCCTGTGCAAGCTTCTTCATCTCCCAGTACCTACTGCAACCTACATCCTTCTGAATCTGCTTAGTGTATTGATCTCTTGGTCTCCCTCTACGATTTTTACCCTCCACGCTGCCCTCCAATGCTAAATTTGTGATCCCTTGATGCCTCAAAACATGTCCTACCAACCGATCCCTTCTTCTAGTCAAGTTGTGCCACAAACTTCTCTTCTCCCCAATCCTATTCAATACCTCCTCATTAGTTACGTAATCTACCCACCTTATCTTCAGCATTCTTCTGTAGCACCACATTTCGAAAGCTTCTATTCTCTTCTTGTCAAAACTGGTTATCGTCCATGTTTCACTTCCATACAAGGCTACACTCCATACAAATACTTTCAGAAATGACTTCCTGACATTTAAATCTATACTCGATGTTAACAAATTTCTCTTCTTCAGAAACGATTTCCTTGCCATTGCCAGTCTACATTTTATATCCTCTCTACTTCGACCATCATCAGTTATTTTACTCCCTAAATAGCAAAACTCCTTTACTACTTTAAGTATCTCATTTCCTAATCTAATTCCCTCAGCATCACCCGATTTAATTTGACTACATTCCATTATCCTCGTTTTGCTTTTGTTGATGTTCATCTTATATCCTCCTTTCAAGACACTGTCCATTCCGTTCAACTGCTCTTCCAAGTCCTTTGCTGTCTCTGACAGAATTACAATGTCATCGGCGAACCTCAAAGTTTTTACTTCTTCTCCATGAATTTTAATACCTACTCCGAATTTTTCTTTTGTTTCCTTTATTGCTTGCTCAATATACAGATTGAATAACATCGGGGAGAGGCTACAACCCTGTCTCACTCCTTTCCCAACCACTGCTTCCCTCTCATGCCCCTCGACTCATAACTGCCATCTGGTTTCTGTACAAATTGTAAATAGCCTTTCGCTCCCTGTATTTTACCCCTGCCACCTTCAGAATTTGAAAGAGTATTCCTCAGTCAGGTAGCTCCTCAGTTTGCCTCACAAAGGCTGAGTGCACCCCGCTTGCCAACAGCGCTCGGCAGACCGGATGGTCACCCACCCAAGAGCTAGCCCAGGCCGACACCGCCTAACTTCAGTGATCTGACGGGAACCGGTGTTACCACTCCGGCAAGGCCGTTGGCCGAGTTTCCTGTCAGGCCTCTGTAAAACGGCACATAACTGATGGGGAGGGAGCCGACCACACAAAGGTGGTCAATCGCTCTGTTCTCCTCCAGAACGTCCTTTGTCAGAATCGACTTCGTCTGACCAGGAGACGGACGTCTCACTGGACCGGTTCAGCGGAACAGTATCAGAGGTGCGCCCACATAAATCGTAAGCGTTACCAACAGTATTTCAGTATCTTTCATTTCTGTGAGTGTTTCAAATTTATTGTGTTTTTTGTGCTGTCAACGATAAAATTTCACGAATCCAACTGATTACGTATTGAGGCAATAGCACCATACAGAATGAGTTATCCGTATAAGAGGTAGCTTATAGGACCCTCGTTCCAACAGTACTTGAATCAGGGAACTGTACTAGCAAACTGATGGAGCAAACAGAGAAGATCCAAAGATGAGCAGCTTATTTCGTCACATGCTCCTTTAATAAGCGCGCAAATGTGAGACAGTCATCCAAACGCAGCGGCTAGCGCTAGAAGAGTGACATTTAACAGCACGGTATGGTTTAATGTTAAAATCCCGACAGCGCGTGTCAGGCAGTGTACTGCTTCTCCCGATGTTTATCTTTAATCTTTTCTCGCACACCATGGGACCTGGCAGTGGTGCATAAAAGCACTCTACTACACACCATAAGGTGTTCAATAATGGTTCAAATGGCTCTGAGGACTATGGGACTTAACTTCTTAGGTCATCAGTAGCCTAGAACTTAGAACTAATTACACCTAACTAACCTAAGGATATCACACACATCCATGCCCGAGGCAGGATTCGAACCTGCAACCGTAATGGCCGCCCGGTTCCAGACTGTAGCGCCTAGAACCGCACGGCCACTCCGGCCGGCGGACATCCCACACATCCATGCCCGAGGCAGTATTCGAACCTGCAACCGTAGCAGTCGCGCGGTTCCGGACTGAAGAGCCTAGAACCGCTCGGCCACAGCGGCCGGCCACCATAAGATGTCTTGCGGAGCACAGATGTAGATGCAATAGAATCTCCGGTTGCTCTATTGTGAGGTATGCTAAGACTGAACTGTCCACTACTGACTTCTCTAATTTCGTTATCTGAGAACTACTGCACACACACATGGTCACGTCACCACCCATGTTCGATGTCAACGTGCAATAACCACTCACAGACTGTGCGTGCCAGCACTAACACCACAGGCTATATAAATCTTGTTGTGGGTATGCGGAAAAAAGTGCAGCGTTGTCATAATGGGGGAACGAAGCGATTTATTTAACGTCCAATAGACGTGCAACTGTTGGGCTACTGACCGCCTTGATGAACGAAGCGGCCACGAGCCGTGTCACTTCAACTAGACTTCACCAAAAGATGCTGCTATGTGCCTCCACAGCATGCGTGTAATTAATGCACCCGTGTTGACTGCTGTTCACCGGTGACGAAGGCTGGAATTTGCACGTCATTAATGCAAATGGACGTTCACTGAATGGCGACAGGTTCAAAATGGTTGAAATGGCTCTGAGCACTATGGGACCTAACTTCTGGGGTCATCAGTCTCCTAGAACTTAGAACTAGTTAAACCTAACTAACCTAAGGACATCACACACATCCATGTCCGAGGCAGGATTCGAACCTGCAACCGTAGCGGTCGTGCGGTTCCAGACTGTAGCGCCTTGAACCGCTCGGCCACTGGCGACAGGTGGTCTTTTCAGATTGCAGATGGTCGTTGGCGTGTACGGCGTCAAACGTCTGAAAGCAAACACCCTGTAACAATCGTCGGAAGCGTCCGGCCGGAAGAGGGAGCATTATGCTCTGAGGAATGTTTCCATGCCATTCTCTGGGTGATCTCTTCATTCTCGAAGGCGCAGTGTATGAACACGACTATGCATCTATCCTTGGCAAACATCTCCACCCCTACATGCAGTTTATTTTTCCTCGGCATCTACCAGCACAACGCATCGTGACACACAGCTCGTAGTGTACATTTGCGTGGTTCGAAGAGTAACAGGATAATTTTACCGTAATCCGCTGGCCATCTAACTCTGTCGTATTCATAACCAACCGAGAATCTGTGGGAACACCTGGATCGCGCTATATATCCTCAAATGGGATATATAGCGCAGTTTGGACTGGTACCTTACAGAATCTCATTCACTCTCTTCCTGCACGTCTCGCTAAAAATAGTTATTCAGACTTTTGGGAGGTGATTACATTAACGTGACTGGACAGTAACTCTACATGCTTTCAGCCATCTTGGTTTAAATTGTTCAAATGGCTCTGGGCACTATGGGTCTTAACATCTGAGATTATCAGTCACCTAGAACTTAGAACTACTTAAACCTAACAAACCTAAGTACATCATACACATCCATGCCCGAGGCAGGATTCGAACTTGCGACCGTAGCGGTCGCGCGGTTCCAGACTGAAGCGCCTAGAACCGCTCGGCAACAGCGGCCGGCTCAGTCATCTTGGACCTTAGTCCTTAATGTGAACCTCCTACTGAATTGTAGAGGCGTACAACGTGTGAAATTTTTAATAAGATATAAACTGTTCACCTGACTGCATTGTATCTGAAAAAAAAGGTCGAAGAAAATCATTAACTGTTCATCTACTTGTGCTATAATATGATATATGTTTATAACGTAATCCATGAAAACACCGGGTGAGAGAGCAGTTAGCTTAGTGGTGTTGGAGCTGCACTGGTTGCTAATGACTACCACACGCCCTGCACCCAAAAATGGGGGAAACGAAACGAGTGCGTAAAATAACAGGGATGACACCTCGGAGAGCGCTATGAATTATTCACGAACAGGCAGGGCGGCCACGAATTTCAATAATTAGCGGTACTTAAGAAAATTAACTGTCGCTGGCGCCCATTTATTTCAAAGAAAAAGGCAAAGTCGTACTTTGTGTCGTCCAGTCGAAATTAAGATTAATTACGTATGTAGAAGGAAATAAATTAAGTCTGTATAATGTTTCCACTGCTATGCAGAACAGTGTATGGTAATACCGAAATGTCACTGACGGGAGAAGACTATTGTGTGCTACCTACGCTCTGCCAGAGCGGTGGTGTAGTGGTTAGCGCACCTGCCTACTGAGCAGGAGACGTGGTTTCGAATCCAGGTCTTGGTACAAATTTTTATTCGTCGTTTCAGTCTGCATGTATACATCATACATGTTTCATACTTGAGAAGATCTCTGGAATCATATAGTTTCATCTGTTCTATAAAAATTTTACCGAGCAAGTCGTTCATTCTACAGCAAGTAAGTGGAGGATAGATAGTTCAGATATCGTTACACAGAGTCATAGCTTGTCTTGGCAGACATGCCTTCCATGTGTGCGATGCACAATCAAGACAAGTGTCTGTTCCTTGTAGCCTTGAAAGTCATCTTTTAAGTAAGGGCCACATTACAATCCTGTGCCAATTTTTGTGTAATAGATTACGGATTTTGTGCAGAATAGGTGAAGATATATTTCCTTTAATTACAGAGTACAGATGCTGGAGTTTGCCAGACTTTACTGTTGTTTTCCCTTGGACACCTGGAAGAATTGTCGAGCTAGTTATCTGCGATCTGAAGTCGGTAGATTAACGTACAATGCAAAAAATGTGGACGATATTTTGCAAAGGTCTGTCAAATGTGGAAGTTCGATTAAGTCAAAATTAATTTCAAAGCCAAATGGGAGGTGTTGGCCTGCAATCACAAGACGTTGAGGCCTGATA
Organism: Schistocerca nitens; assembly: GCF_023898315.1. NCBI lineage: Eukaryota > Metazoa > Arthropoda > Insecta > Orthoptera > Acrididae > Schistocerca > Schistocerca nitens. The sequence continues at coordinate 190,696,001 of NC_064622.1, forward strand.
CGTTCCTCTCACAAAGAGGAGTGTAAGCTCGCTTATGGTCTTTGCTGTACTCGTTTCTTCGACAACTTTGGAGACTCCATGACAAGGAAAAACAGGAATTTTCTCTTGGTTTCCTGTGTAACACGACACTCGGCAATTGTCACATATTCGGAAATAAACAGCCAAATATTTATTCCTCATTCGTTTCCTAATCAGAAGGAAATGTAAATAACATCGAGTACTACAGAACATATTTGTACTATATTCAAAAGAAAGTCCCAGAATGTGTTAAAAACGCAAAGACGAAAAGAAAATCAGCCTTTAGTGGGACCTGAACTTAATGTCTTCGATTCTGTAATCTGCATCTGCTTCGCCGAGGACATATTTTTCGTCCTTTGTTTATGTTATGGTAGTATCTCTTGGAGACTTTTATCATTAATGCGTCATTAACTGACAATTATATGGATGACGAGTTTGTGATAAATCTTCAATGTGCCCATGACTTGAAACATTATACTATTAGACGTTGGGGCCTTTGAAAAGGCATACTACCATAACACGAAAGTCAGTACGCCGTCTCCAGAGCTGGCTAAGATACGAGTACAGCAAAGACCATCAACAGAAATATACTCTTTGTGAGAGGAAAGCATCATGCCCTGACGTCTACTTTGCGGTCACCTTATGGTAGAAAGAGGTGAAGGCCAGGACGCCTTCTCATGGTGGCTCTCTGATGGTGTACGCAGGAATCAGTACGACTGCCAGAACGAATTTCGACTTCGTGAAGCGTTGGAACCTTGAAGCACATCGACAGGAGCTTCATTTATTGGTGTAGGTTTCATGCTAAAGTATGAAAATGCACGCCCAGATGACTTCTTGACTGAAGCGACGATTATGATGTGGCATGGCCTGCTCGAAACGAATACTGTGAAGCATGTGCGCCATTAACTGGAGGGAGGGGGTTGGGGGTTGGAAGCCCTCAGCACTATTCAGAGACCCTACAGCACCCACGGGAGGTCTTCCGAAGGAATGGGAGATAATTCGTCAAGCAGAAAGTGTGTCAATAATCAGGACATTGTCTGAAATGTTGGATGCTGTGATTGGTGGAAGAGGAGGCAATACATGCTTTTGAAGTGAAGATGAGAAAAGAAGTCTGAAGTGTAGAAGATCAAAACGGACTTGAGCGTCCTTCACGAACATTCTTAAAATTTGCTTGAATTGTGAATCCCCTCCTGTTACTTCCGCATCTCTGTCTTAACTCTTTTATAATCTTATTTTTCCTCTTTATAAGACCACGCCACCGTATTTTATCACGAAATAGATTAGTGTCAATTTTTTTTTTTTTTTTTTTTACAAATTGAATTGTATCGTTTTTCGTGCCTGGCACTGTGTTAATTACTGAAAAGGTTCCGTGTCTGCAGAAAACGGCTCGCATTCGATTCACGCGCTGACGGTGTTTAAGACGCTGTTGCGTTAAGTGCCTTAGTTTGCGCGGAGAAACTCCGAACAGCTTTCTTCTGCGCGGTACGAAAACGATAGAATAGGCTGGTGTTAGTTCAGGTTAACGTCAGCATCACGAGGAACGCCTTCGCACGTGCCCTGACGCCTGAAGAGCTGGTGGCATTGCGGGAACACGTGCTACTGCATCAAGATAGCCTCCCATTGTTCGCAAATACCGAAGAAGGCGCAGCAAACGGAAACGCGACACTGAACCTTCTGGTCGGGGTGCCTAAGTGATAGACGCTTTGCAAAGGTGAAACCAAAAATAGATTCGTTCTGAATTGCCGTCAGAGGCAGGTCAGTTCACTGCGGTTTCAGAAAAATGCGTTTCATTAGAAGAGTTGGGGGGCCCTGCCCTACCATTCCACGTAATTCCGTGCCCCCGTGGTGTTCTCCGTAACTACCGGTTTCCGACAATTTCTCGAGTCCCCCTAATGGCTCCGCAGATTAAATCCTCATACCTGGCGGCGATGGAGATGAACACCTTAAACACACACACACATAGCGGCGGTGAACTTAATCGCTGAGACTGTGGCATCCAGCGATAAAAAAAAAAAAAAAAAAAAAAAAAAAAAGAATGAAAAAGTGTCTGGGTTGAAATTAGGCGTGAAATATTGTGAAACGACAGAAATATGAAAGCTAACTGAAGTGAAGCCCTGGGGATACAATGCCATTTTGCGTCCTGATCGAAGTTAAATTGAGGTTGCCTCCAAGCATAAGAGCAAATGATGGACATAACGAAATTTCTCATGTGTTTTGATTAAACAACAGGATTTCATATCATTATGTTTCAAACCCTGCAGGATTCCGCTGTCATCTGTATATCAGTACAGCAAAGAGACAGTTCTTAGTTCTTTATTCTCCGGGGATCCTATTACGTGTATGTCTTAAGTGTTTTAACGTTTATCGCAAAACATTAAAAAATTTTTCGTGTCCAAGTAATTCTTTCTACCTGTTAGGGAAGTGCAGGTGACTAATGTATACAGGGTAAACATTAATAAAACCGACAAACTGCAAGGACGGATTAATACTGAAATGTAGGAAAAATGTCGTATGGAAACATGTACGGAAGTGTATTGTTGCCACGGTAGATGGCGCTGGGGAATGAAAATTCCGCTGATCGGGTGTCTCGTGTTCCTTGTGCGTTGCAGGCTGTACGATTGATGCATAGTACTGTAAGCAGCAGCCGGCCGGAGTGGCCGAGCGGTTAAAGGCGCTACAGTCTGGAACCGCACGACCGCTACGGTCGCAGGTTCGAATCCTGCCTCGGGTATGGATGTGTGTGATGTCCTTAGGTTAGTTCGGTTTAAGTAGTTCTAAGTTCTAGGGGACTTATGACCACAGCAGTTGAGTCCCATAGTGCTCAGAGCCATTTGAACCATTTTTTTTGTAAGCAGCAGTATGGCCCGGTGTTCTTGTCAGCAAGAAGTCGAGTTGGTGTTTGTGTACGGCTAAGCAAATGGACACTATCGAGAGGCAGCACGGACATACCAAAACAAGTACCCTCACAGACGCCAACCATATCACACAACATTTCAAACCCTTTTTGGGCGTTTGTGTGACCTTGGGTCGTTTCATACAGACGAAAATGCAGGGAAGCGGCGGACAGTGAGTACACCAGATTTGGAGGACAGTGTTCTGCCTCTCGACCGGTTCAATCTGTTTGGCCGTACAGAAACACCATCTCGCCTTGTTCCCGACGTGAATATCGGATCATTCTGCCGGTTACTATACGATGCGTCCATCACACAATCTTCAACACACAAGGAACACACGGCATGTGGTCAGAGGAACTTTCATTGGTCAGCGCTACCTAGGGTGGCAACGATGCATTTCCGGACACATGTTCATATGACCTTCCTCCCTCCGTCCCTGCAGATTGTCGGTTTTCTTGATGCTCACCCTATATAAGAACGGAAAAACTACGGACGAGTAAAGTTATGGACCAATATTCTTAGCATCGATTTGCTGCAGAATTCTTGAATATATTCTCAGATCGAATACAATAAATTTTATTGAGACGGGAAAGCTTCTTTCTACAAATCAGCACAGATTTAGAAATATGACTTCTTTTAAGTCGACATGATGGGAATCCCGACCACTCTGACAGTATTCAACAACGGATCGTAGAAGCGTTCTGTATGCCTTCTCCTTTGTTGATGAGCTACACTATCCTAAAAATCTCCCAATAAACCGAGGTCGACCATTTGCCCTCAAATGGCTCTGAGCACTATGCGACATCTGAGGTCATCAGTCTCCTAGAACTTAGAACTACTTAAACCTAACTAACCTAAGGACATCACATACATCCATGCCCGAGGCAGGATTCGAACCTGCGACCGTAGCAGTCGCGCGGTTCCGGACTGAAGCGCCTGGAACCCCTCGTCCACAGCTGCCGGCCATTTGCCTTCCCTACTACCGTCGTTACGTGCCCGTTCCATTTCGTATTCCTTTCCGACGTTACACATAGATATTTAATCGACGTGTCTAACAGCACACAACTAATGTTTTATTCGTACAAAGCAGGATTGTTTTTCCTACTGATCTGGATTTGCTGCTATCCAGCATACCAAATAGAAATACTGTGTCACCCTGTACCCTTCTACAGTCACACAACGACTATACTTTCCCGCTTGCTGTAGCGTCATCAGCAAACAGTCAGATTGTTGCTCACCCTATCCGACAGATCATTTACGTATGTGTCGAACAAGAAAGCCCTATAGCACTCCTCTGGAGCACTTATGGTTATACCCGTGTCTCTGATGAACACTCACCGTCGACAAATTACTGGGTTCTATTAGTTACGAAGTTTTCGATCCACTTATATCTTAGCAAGCTAATCCGTATGCTCGGACCTTCGTAAAGAGTTTGCAGTGGAGCACCACATCAGAGCGCTTTTCGGAAATCTAGAATATGGAACCTGTCTGTGTCCCTCAATCATGGTTCACAGGGTATCAAGTGAGAAAAATTCAATCTAAAGCTAAGGTAAGTATGTTACGAACATATTGTGTGTAATAAGAAGCTGTGCGGCAACAGGCAAAGATAACTGAAATATTATGGTACGTAACAATTACCTTTATGAAAATCAACAGATCAGAAAGCACCTGACGCTAAATAAGGTATACTTCACATAATTTATTGTGACTCCCTGTTGGTTTTAGACTTCGGAGACGCTAGAATACAGCACGTCAGAAAAAACCTATGCCTCTACTTTTTTAAAGATATTAAGTATCTGCAAGAATAAGCCGTAAGATCTTTCATGATACCACTCTCTATTATACAGAAATTTATTTCCTTTAAATAAATGTAGCACAAAGAATGTATTTCAAAACGAGTATTCAAATAAAAAGTTAAGTTTGGAAAACTATAAAGGCTCAGAAGGTTCTTTAGCCATGGTGACAAGTAGAATAAAACACTGCTCGTATAGAATGGAGACTGTAGAGAATGCTTGAAATCATGTTTCGCGCTACTTAGATTCGCTACGTTATGACATATTAACATTATCCCAGTATCTAGTAGCAGTAGCAACAGCTACCGGAGCTCCATTACGCAAGGAATGTTAAGCAAACGCCGTTCTTATCGTAGAAGCTAGCTTTCACTCGGTGCATTCGACATGAAAGCTGTCTACGGCTCTGTCTCTGTGGCTATAAAACTGTTGTTCTCTTTTTATGTGAGATACGCACTTAGAATACAATTTCATACAAAAATATTTATTTAGCTCAGTTTCTGAAGCAAGATTGGTTCTGCAATTAGCCACGGAAGGAGTAAATTTAAGACCGGCATTGCGCAATCTGAAACCACTTTTGTAATGGAAATTGCTGGAATTGCTCTACCTGTTCCCACAGTCGCAGTTTCGACGTCTCGTGCGATGCAACAAAAATTCAGAATGCAACATATTACTGGTGAGAGGTTCAAAATGGCTCTGAGCACTATGCGACTTAACTTCTGAGGTCATCAGTCGCCTAGAACTTAGAACTACTTAAACCTAACTAACCTAAGGACAACACACACATCCATGCCCGAGGCAGGATTCGAACCTGCGACCGTAGCGGTCGCTCGGTTCCAGACTGTAGCGCCTAGAACCGCACGGCCACTGTGGCCGGCTACTGGTAAGAGGAATATAACTTTTTTTTCTTCCCCGCTCTGTCTGTAATGGCGAAAACTATAAAATCTGTTTGTGTCCCACAGGACACAATATTGCTTATAAGGAGCTTGCAACGTCCGAAAAGACACAATTCGGCGCACTTTCTTCTAACTAAATTTTTCCCAATCTAGTCTTTGCTGCGTTTTATTAGCACAACACTTGGAAAATGTAACAGGTCTACTAAAGAGACTGCCTGCACTAAGCTTGTCCGTCCTTTTTTGGGTTACTGTTCCGCTATCTGGGATTCTTACCAGATGGTGTTAACGGAGCACATCGAGAAAGTTCAAACAAGAGCAGCACGTTTTGTATCATCCCGAAATAGGTGAGGGAGTGTCACTGACATGATCCAAGATTTGGGATGGACATAATTAAAACAATGGCGTTTTCCGTTGCGGCGGAATCTTCGCACGAAATTTCAATCACCAATTTTTCCTTCCCAATGCGAAAATATTATGCTGACGCCGACCTAAGTAGGGAGAAACGATCGTCATAATAAAATAAGGGAAATCAGAGCTCGTACGGGAAGATACAGGTATTCGTTTTTTCCGCGCGCTGTTCGAAATTCTAATAATAGTGAATTGCTGTGAAGGTGGTTCGATGAACTCTCTGCCAGGCACTTAAATGCGATTTGCATAGTATCCATGTAGATGTAGATCTGTGTTACTCTCACTTAAATCTGCTCGCATTTGCTTATCGAAATAGAGGGAGTGCACAAAAATATGGAAGAACCACAAACAAAACGCACCCCTTCCTAATACGCTGTAAGAAACCCGACGGCATTCAAAACGGATTCCAGTCGTCTCACAATGGATACCTACAGGTCCTCTACAGTTTTTACGGAAATCTTTTATCAATATTCCTGTTAAATAGTGGCAAGTACAGGTAACGATGATGGAGGTAGATAGCGATCGTGCACCGTTCTCTCCAAAGTAGACCACAAAAGCTCAATAATCTCGAGTTATGATGACTATGGTGGGAAGGAAAGTTGCAGCAATTCGTCTCCGTGTTCACAGAACCGCTCCTGGACGATACGAACTGTGTTAGCAGAAGCCCTGGTATCCTAGAACACATCACTACCACTGGCGAACAAACACTGTATCGGAGTATGGACCTGACCAACCAAAATGGTCACATAATCCTTGACAGAAAAGCAATCTTGCAGGGTAAGCATGGGGTCCATGGAACATCACGAGCCCACATCTCGTGGTCGTGCGGTAGCGTTCTCGCTTCCCACGCCCGGGTTCCCGGGTTCGATTCCCGGCGGGGTCAGGGATTTTCTCTGCCTCGTGATGGCTGGGTGTTGTGTGCTGTCCTTAGGTTAGTTAGGTTTAAGTAGTTCTAAGTTCTAGGGGACTTAGGACCACAGCAGTTGAGGCTGCCCAAGCCATAATTCTTGGGGTGTAAACTCGACCAGAAGCTGGAAGCAGTGTGAAACAAGACCCATCCGACAAAATCTTCCATTGCTTCACAGTCCCGGTTTTATGGTTTCGGCACAACGTTTTCATGTTAAGGGCATTTTCATCACTGATGTGCAGTCTTGGAATTTCATCATGCCCTTCGTTTCCTACCTTATGGAGATCCCTTAGAATTTTTTGATGCTGACAGGGTTCGCCAAAATGGCCTTCAGTTCTTCAATGACTTTTTAGCTCTTTCCTCTAACGTTTCGTTAAAATCCTCTTCAACGACGGTCTGTCTCGATCACTCAACACACTTTTCATGTGTGTGAATTCCTAAGGGGCCAAACTGCTGAGGTCACCAGTCCCTAGACTTACACACTACTTAAACTAACTTACGACACACACCCATGCCCGATGGAGGTCTCGAACCTCCGCCGGGACCAGCCGCACAGTCCATGACTGCAGCGCCTCAGACCGTTCGGATAATCCCGCCTGGCAGACACTGAACACTTCGGCTATCTTGTTTACGGCAGCACTCACCATACGAGAACCAACAATGTCGTCACGTACGAATTCACATAACTCCGGCTCATAACTAGACAGAAAACTATCCTGATCGCGACTCACTCGCAAAGTTGTGAGAACATTGCGCTATGCCACAGCGTAATTTGCAAGCTTGTTTAACTTCCGAATTTTGTGTTCAAACATGCATATCTTGCAGAGTTTCTTTTTTTTGTATAGTACCTGTAAGTTAGTTCCGAATTCGATCAACGCGCCGGATTAGACAGTTGGATCAGTACTGCCTGGTTTTCACGCGGTTTTCACAATTAGTCTAGGCAGACCCATGTTCATTCCTTCAGCTCAGAATAGGTAAGAAACAGTTAAATTATGAATACACGGAGAACAAAGTTTATACATTTCATGGATTGACAGGGCACACGGGGCAGGACATCTGACTGAACAGTTAAAATAATTAGCGAATCATAGATGGGCGAATGCTGATCTTCAGTGGGGACTTCCTCGATGACACAAACACAGCAGAAGAGGACGATAAGAAGACTATTCCATAAGTGTACTGCGCAGTACGAACGCTTCAAAGCTCGTCCGACGCTACCCACATGTTTTCCTGCTACAAACAGAGGCGTACTGAGTAACTGAAGACAAAATGGTTCAAATGGCTCTGAGCACTATGGGACTGTGGTCACCAGTCCCCTAGAACTTAGAACTACTTAAACCTAACTAACCTAAGGACATCACACACATCCATGCCCGAAGCAGGATTCGAATCTGCGACCGTAGCGGTCACGCGGTTCCAGACTGAAGCGCCTGGAACCGCACGGCCACACCGGCCGGCTAACTGAAGACAGTTTCGCCCTTTATTATAGAAACGTTCCCCATCTTCCTCTCATTATTATCTGTGACGTCTGAATATGAAAATATCGTCTTACGCGTCACAGATTTTTCTCTCACTGCTGCACCTATACCTGTTACGTGATTATGAGCAATATTATGCCACCGCCTCGGCGGCCCTGGCAGTGCATGTATCCCGATACAAGGCCGGACATCTGATTTGTGCACCGCATATAGCTTCTGGTCTGCTAAAGAAGTTGCAATTTTTCGTTGACCGCTATCAACGAAGATCTTACATTAAGTTTTCCGTGTTATTAATTAGAACTCTAGCTCCGTAATTTCTCAACATACGTAGCATGTCTACGAATTCCGAGTAGTAATTCACAGTCAAGTTAACGTTTATCTTCTGTATTTGCATAACTTTGAATAACACGATGCACGGAAGTCCACAAGGAAATGGCGCATCCGGTTGACTGTAGACCCTACTGACGGTGTGAAATACCTGAAACACCAACTCTTAAAATACTTTCTGTGAAGTTACAGGCGAGAGAACATTACACGTCTCAAATGCGCTATTTATTCCATGCAACTCATTAGTTCATATAAAAATCGTTTTCTAGTAATTAATATTATTTGGAGAAAACGGAAGTGGCGCTTTTACTTTTTGAGTCCACGGTCTAGAACGAATTTCAAGTGTAGTGACGTTCATGTTTGTATCGCTTAATATGCCTCGGTATTACACTGTTTTCGTTCGCTGGTCCGCGTGGATTGCTGATACAGCTTTGCTAAGCTATCGCTTTGTTACGGCTATGTTTATAATTCTTTACGATTAACTTATGTAGATAACCAAAATCTTAGCTCTTAACATTTTATTGACAGGTAGTGTACTACTCTCCGCTTCCCTCGCCCTAATCCTCGTGAAATGAACTATAGTCGAACACACATGAGAAGGACAACGGAATTTTTTAAAAATTACGTTTGGGTGTAATAAATATATTACGGGGCACTGTTGCAGATTGGGAAGGTAAGGTGAGAGACTGTTAAAGGAACTATCGTAGTCTTTGGAGCAGTGGTGTCCAAACCCGCGGCCCATTAGCCGCATGTGGCCCATGAAGTGAGCATGTCACATTATCGGTACAAAAGTTTATGTAAAGTTATAAACTGAATATTTTCAATTTGAAACTGCAGCCACATGTTGGTGTACTGTCGTTGATCTACCGTGTTCTCCTTATCCTCTCCCCCTCCCCACCCCTCAATGGTATTTGTTAGTGTTAGTGTTAACTATATTATGAAGGCCCAAAAATGCTCGTCTTCTTCTATTGTGATCCAGGAAAGCTAAGGGGTTGGACACCCCCTGATTTAGAGAAACGATGATAACCATCTATGGTCGGACGGTGATTTAGGCCCTAGTCCTCCAATATAGAGACCTATATATATATATATATATATATATATATATATATATATATATAAGTAATGAGTAGATAACGTGACGACACTGGTATATCGTATATTACTTTTCTTCGAAGGCACACGATCACTAGAACTAGCGTTCATATAATAACCGAGGAGTAGGACTGAGTCGAACCTCCTGCGACTTTTTAATGGAGCTATAGAACACATTATGGTATACAGACTGTGGGCATTGAGCAGTCGCCATGTATAATGAATGAGAACGTACTTACCTAAAGCTGCTCGAGGGAATGTAACCAATAACGAAGCAGCGACCACGAACACCGCTGATAGATGGAGATCCATTTCGCAGGTCAAGCGATGGCACAATGAAAATACGTAAAAGATGCACTCGTGATTTGTCACCGGAATGTAGCGCAGTGATGCGCGTCAAAAAATCACCACTCGTTCACCAGTACGACACCCGCACACACCACGAAGAAATGGACAATTTTCGAAACGGGACGCTGAGTTAAACAAAACTCTCGGAAATGCAAGAAAAAAAAAAGAAAAGTTAACACGACGGGCATGCACAAGCGTACGTATGTGCGTGCACAACCGACACGATTCACAACACACGGCTCGCGCTTCGCGACACTTCGTTAACGGGAGAAAAAGGGGGAACTGTGTGACGGCGGCCTGCTTTTGAAGTCCTCGTCTCGACGTCACGCTCACAAAACTCTCTTCTCCTGCTCCTTATATGCGCCGCTTGCAATCACAATGAGGTCCAGGAATAACGTCGCCTCTTCCTGCACCGTCTAGTTCCCCTTTATGCCGTAAGAGCAGTAGAGGTCGTCAGCGGCTCGGCGAAGCAGAGAATACACACGGCCTGTTGTCTAGCAGCACAAGGCAGTCATTTGGTTCCGGGGGCGGCGTCTGCGCCGGCGGCGGCGGTTCGGGGGCGGCTGGGGGTGGCGTCTCTGCGGCCAGAGGCGGCGGCGGGCGGCGAGCTCCAGGTGGCGCCGCCTCCAAGGCGTCGGCGTCGCGACGGCGAAGCTGTCACCGGGCTGGGGCGGCGTCGGCGGCGACGAGTTGCTGTCGGCGCCGGGCGTCGATGTCATTCTCAGCGCTGACGCATGGTCCAGCTCCTCCGGATGTGAGCTCAGGAAGATGTGGCTGCAAAACGAAGGCAGGGTGAAAACAAGTGTGGCAGTGCGTATGTAGAAAGGAAGGAAGTGAAGACGGTAGGCCCTCTTGAACCGTGAAGTGAATGCCACGTCCTGTATCAATGATGCCTACATAGATCCACCAGCGTGGAAAACTGAAAGGTTTGACTATGGTTTTAATGTCTCTAAGAACGTCCTCTTCAGAAGGATATTAGCGACAACGTAAACAGGTTAATACTGGATATACGTTAAGCTATGTATACATAGGAACAACAGTAACTCGTTACGGATAAAATAATTATTCAAGCTTACTGTATTACGTATTGCAGCGGAGGTATGTTAAAAACAGCCGAAAGACGTCAGTAAAATATAGAATTTCACCTTTATAACGCTAAAAACATGCCCAACATGTTTTTAACGTAGCTTCGCCATAACATGTAACCCAGATAACCTCAATAATTTTTGTATTCGTAACGACTTGTCATTGTTTTTAACATTTACTCACTATTAACTTGTTGAGATTCTCACTAATTTTCTTCCGAAGACGACGTTTTTACTAACTTTGAAACCATTGTGAAGGTAGTTTAAGTAACCTTTCATTCTGCGAATGATTGGCTGCTTATTACTTATTATGAAGACTTCATCCTGCGGTTGCTGCTCCATTATTGTACAAAATTTCAGAATTTCAAACAATTTAAGTTATATAAAAAGTTTTTTGTTTGGTCGCTGGTACATACGCTACCTGACATCCTAATTCACACGGACACTTCCACGCTACACCACTATAGCACGCCGCTAGAAATAAATAAAAAAGCACAGACCATTGATAAGGTAGAGATATACTGCGCCATGGAGTTTTCCTTCGTCTAGCGACATGCTACGGTACTGTGGCGGTGACGGGGGGAGGGGGGGGGAGACTTTCTACATCTACATCATACTCCGAAAGGGTAGAGGGTACTTTCTGACCACTAACTGAGCCCTCCAACCCCATTCCACTCCCAAATAGCGCGTGAGAAGAATGTTTGTTGGTAAGCCCCTGTATTAACTCTAATATCTCGAATTTTTTCCTCATGGTCATAACACGAGACGTATGTGGGTGGAAGTAATATGTTGTCCGACTTTTCCAGGATAATGCTCTTTCGAAATTTCAGTAGTAAATATCTCCATGATGCACAACGTCTCTCTTGTAACGTCTGCTAATGGAGTTTGTTGAGCATCTCCGTAACGCTATCGCGCCGACTAAACCAGCTCGTGAGGAAACAAGCCGCTCTTCATTGGATCTTCTCCATCTCTTGTATCAGTCCTATCGCGTAGGGAACCCAGATGGATGAACAATACTCAAGAATCGGTTGAACAAGAGCCTTATAAGCCACTGCTTTCGTGGATGAGTTACGTGTTATTAAGATTCTTCGTATGAATCTGCGTCTGGCATCTGCTTCTCCCACTAATTGTTTTATGTGACCTTTCCACAAGGTCGCTCTGGATAGTTACTCCTAGATATTTTACGGTAGATACTGTTTCCAACGGTTTGTTATCATTAGTATAGCAGTAAAGTATTGCATTTCTCTCCCTACGTATGCACAATATATTACATTTATTTACTTTCAAATTTTACGTTTAAATGTATACTAGGACTGCAGGCACATATATGTAAACAAACAAAAAATTATGTAACTTTTCGGGCTGACAGTTAAACCTCAGTCGCACTGTTTTCTGGAAGTTAGCGGAACAATGACTAGCACCGATTGAGAAAATTATTAACTATACTCTGACACAAGGGCAGAAAATATAGGACATTTGGGATCAGATTGACATTTTCATGCTTTCCTGCCAGATGTGACAGAGATGACGAAGAAGTGCTGCTGTGTCATACCATTACAAGATATGGTTCAATAACTGTATATTATTTAGACCTTTCCCAAATTTTATGTAAAGGATACATATTTGAGACGTTTCTACCGTGGAGCTCTACAAACTGCTGAACATATGACCAACAAATCCAGTATATCGACCAACTCAAAATTAGCGGCAACTCTACAAAGTAATTTCAGAAATACTACAGTGTAAGACAAAATGCGCTGATTAGGCCCTACTAAATAAAACCATTCAAATGAAATAACGCTGTACGGTGAAATAAAAGTTTTTAGTTGTCAGGTGCAGGTTTAAAGATGGGCAGAAAGTCAAGGGAGAAATTTTCCTGCTGCTGTTGACACGTGGATCAAGCGGGAAATGAGAATGAAAGCTCGAACTACTTCCGCAAGGATTGGCAAAACTCACGGACGGCCCGTCGAAGCTACAGAGGAGATGCTGAGGGAGACAAGAGAAAACGATATATAAACCGTTGCGTAACTTAATGTTGGCTTCAGTATTAATTTTTCACTACGATTCAAGATACTTCGATACAATCACAAAGCTGTACAGCTTGAGCGACCTTTGTAGTGATTACATAGATAAAAACTTATAAATAACTACAGTTACATAAAGAAATCATTTACTGCAAATAACGAACTCGTTAGCTGCTTATGAACGGTCACGGCAACGCAGTGGACGTAGAGGAAGTGGTACGGAGACATCATACACAACTCACACTCAGGAGGAACTAGGATAAAAATCGACATTCGTGTTTTCTGGATTAGTGCTTAGTCGATTGTGACTGTTGTCTCATCCTAGACTAAAAGATACGAAAACCACCTTTTCACCTAAGCGTGTTAAAATACACCTAAGTGGTATGAGATAAAGGCACAGTTTTTCGGAAAGGAGATGTGATCCTTATTGAAAAATAAAATTTAGGCTGTTGATGTTCAATCAGATTGGTTTTCAGTTATTAGGCAGGTTTGTGGGCTCAAGCAGAACAGTTATGTCATAAATACCATGCACATACTGGCAAGTATACAAGCCGCCGATGGCTTGATTTCAAAATTAAACTTCTCAGTAAGAGATTAAGGAAGGTATAAGTAATGACTCTGACGGTAATGTTTTGTCGGGGTTTGCAGAAGGTGTACACTACCGCCTGAATTGAACACTTGAACAATGACATATTTCAAATGCTGCTTAATATGGCACATCAGAGTGAATATGAAGGTTGCAGCTCTGGCACAACCGACTTGTTTCTGTTGAAGTAACATTTTAGATTGTAGATCTCGGTCAAGTTTCACCTCTTTGTTGGTAGTATCAAACGAAGATATGTTGGTAGTTCGAACGGCTATGAAGATCACTTTCGCCATATCGACATACAACATTTCGTTGCAATTATTTTAAACACCGTAATTTTATGTGCGTAGGGTAGAAACTGTAGGGGAAGATGAAGAATGGAAAACATCCAACAAATTATTGAGGACGCAGGGGCACGTGTTAACTCTTATGAAGAGGTTAGCACAAGAGAGGAATTCATGAAGGATCCGCATCAAACCATTCAGAAGATCCGTTAAAAATCGCTGTAAGTTAAGCTGTAGGGGAGAAGGACTAAGGTTTGAAGCTCTTCGGTGATAAATTCTTAGCGACAGAGAACAAACTAGGGTTGGACAAAGTTCGGGGGAGGAATTTACCCAACTCCCGTCCATAAGAAACATCCCTGTACTGACGGGCTTTAAGGATATAGGGGAACTATGGGAAATCTAAATCTCGAACGATGGACCGGGATTTAACACCGGTCTTCGCGAATTTGAGTCCAATGCGTCGACTTGTATGCCCCTTTGCTTCGTTGGAAAACATTCAAGGCCCGATTGGACATAATGTCTTAACTGTTTCCCTACAGGTGAACAGGTGACTGCTACTTGGTCTAACCTGCTCAAAAGAGGATCGGTGGTAGGCGATTGTCGTACATCAGTTACCAGAAGAAGTTACTGAGACAGGAGAGGGAGGGTGGGAAGACAGGAGGGTGGGGAGAAGGGGGAGCAGAGAGGAAGAGAGAGTGTATGAGAGAGAGAGAGAGAGAGAGAGAGAGAGAGAGAGAGAGAGAGAGAGAGAGACCAGCTGCACACGTATATGCATGTTTGAATGCAATGGAATGCAGTTGACAGGCGAAAGCGACCTGCCGAGACATATATTACTGAAAAAATATTTTGATGCAGTCATAGTGGTCCTGTGATGGTGTGCACGCTCTTAATTCATGGAGTGTTTAGAAGTCACGCACCAAACGTAATGATCGCGAGAGGGGAGATAAAGAATAACGAATTCAGCTTACACGGCTGTGACAAGACGCCAAAATAAAAACACAAAGGTGGCTTTGTGAAAGCAAGCGTAAATACGCCCGGCTTGTCTCCCGCGGCGCATATTAAAGCAATGTATCTGTCGCCTGGGCCCCGCGGAGATTTGTGCGCGGGATTTTATCATCGTTGGAGTCTCCGTTACTTCTCGCCTCGAGACTGTCCGCTGCTTTGATCGGAACGCCCGGCGTCGACGGATTTAGCACTCGCATGACGCGGCTGGAATCTTTCTTTTTATCGTGAGTGTCCTGCGTTGTCCAGTGAAGGCCATTGGTTTGGCTACATAAAGTCGCTGTACAAGACATGGCGAAGCTGCATCAGTGCACCATCTGTAGAAGATACCACACAGATTCTGCCGAACGTACGAATTGAAGAATGTAACAGAGAGAAGATGGGGAAGTGATTCACAATTTCGGATCATTTTAATAATTTCACAGGTACATAAAACGTTCCTTGTTTTGACGGAGGCTGCTGAAGACTCGGAAGACGACGGTTTCCGAAGTATACTTTGAACGCATGAGAAATGTGCTAACCGTCGTCAGACTGAATAAAAAGGAAGATTTGAGTTCAACGTTCCGCCGACGTCGGGATCATTATCGTTCAAGGTTGTTGGTACGGAAGGGACATAAAATCGGTCGTACCTTCTTGATGAAATCATACGTACATTCAGTTGTCAACACCACAGGAAAGCTGTGCTGGGCGGACTACGATATGAACCATGTTCCTTCCGAATACGAGTCCCTTGTGTCAGTTACTGGTCAGCTCCTCTCTCTGCATCGACATCCTCTGATTGGCGAACTGTATCACCTAGCCTTGCACAGAGACAGTCAATGTCACGACGCAACTTGCAATTCTGTTCCAAAATGTGAGCGTCGCTATAAATGAACGACATGTGAAGCTGCACAAAAGTTCTCGAAATTGAAACATTTTCCTCCACTTAACTAAATAATCCGTATACCAACGCAAGTCGACTTCATTCCAAAACAGTAATGAAGAGAGACACTGTCGAGGTAGGAGACACTTGTGCTTCATGCGCCTGTTAACAACATCGGGCATGTGAAATAGTCAACTACAGAACTGCAAACTACTTGAGGTTATACTGATAGCAAGGCGATGTCATATTTTTGATTGACCCAGAAATCTGAAATTCGAATTTAGATTCTGTTAGAGATAAATTTTTTTTGCACATGTTTCCTGAGTCACTCCAATGCAACTACTGTGTGATGCGCTCCGCGAGGTAGTAAAGGCTACTTGTGACACCTCTTAAAGACCTTAACGTCGACAATATAATTTGTAAAATATTAAAATGTCAGTAGTAGCGTAAGATCAGCAATGATGTAAACTGTGCTAAGTGGATGTGATACTGCTGCACAGCTGTTGATAACTACGTCAGCTTCGTACCTCTGGACTCACATATCGCCACCAAGATGAAATACCTCAAAATGACTGCACGTACACTGAACACTATTACACAGTTCCCCAGAATAATGAGATCTGTGCCAAACAAGCGCTGATATCCTTACAAATCCACAGGTCTATCAGCATGACTCGTAGTTTTCATAACTTGCAAGAGCCACTGTATCTTCTATAGAAATCCGGATTGTATCTCAATTCGAAAATCCTGATTAAAGTTTTTTGTTGTGTGTCTCAATCACTCTAGGTTAGATCTGAAAAAGTCAACCACTTTATGATCAGTTCTGCTCCCAGGTGTGTCAGGATGCTGCGATCTGTGAATGTGTGTAACCGAGTTTACAGTTAAACATCTTGCATACACCGTTACAGTGAAGTAGACCAGTTGGAAAATGATAAGGATGAAATGGGCACTGTCCTTGTTGAACGTACTAACCCAGCGTTTTCGTGCTATTTGAGGAAATCACGGGATGATCAGATAGCGACTTGAGTCACATCCTAACAGTGACTATTTTGAAAGTCATTTAGGAACTCAGAAGAAAGCCAGTGTACGCTAGTTCTACTTTTGGTTTCACGATGTGTTGCGAAGTAGTTGGTCTTTCATTAGCAGGTTGATTTCATTACGGTAGCAAATACAAGGTGTTTCGTGTGTGATTTTGTAATGAATTTAGTGACAGTGTTCCTTTCACGGTCACGCGTTTTCTCTCCACGTCTTAGAGACTGTGATATGACAATTTCTACAGTTCATTAATTTTAGGGGAATGTACCTGATGTGCGTTATAAATATTCCGGAATGTGTAGTGAATCCATGGAAAATATATCTACATAAATATTGCATTTATGTACGGGGAATGGGAAAGCAGGACGTGGATATGTAGTCCTTTGGTCGTGAAACAAATTCCAGATGAATAAAACTAGGGCCGTAGCGGAATTTGTGTACGAGTTCAGAGTGCGAACGGCTTCGTCCGTCGCACACATGGGAGAGCCAAGAAATAAACGCGCTCCCCTTGCCCTCTCCGAAACGGATAACTCTTCCTTTGTTACCTGCATTGTCCGCTCGGCCCCGGCCGACCCAACGCGTCCCGGTCACCGCCGAAGGCCATCTTCGGCCAAAAGGGAAGAAGAAGTACGGACATAAATTATTGTCCCTACGCAGGCGCTACGGTACGCCACGGCCAGATAGGCCGACCCGCCGGCGTCTGTCGACCGCGCCGCCCCACCAGCGAAGGAGCATCTCTGCCACCTCGCCTGTACAACATTCCGAGCGACTGTTTCATCCGGCGATCTGGGATCACAAGTACAAAGACGCAAACACGCGGACACACTTCGCCGCCGTTATCTTCAACATGTACATCACGGGACGAACAAAGACGCCTCTAACGCACACCATTCCTTTCACGTCTTTTACTAGTACCTACGCGTTGCAGACTTTATTGCCGATTCCGAAGCAAACGCTTCAGTATTGGCTACAGTACAGAATCGGCGTTTTGGCATTAACACCGTATAATATTTTGTCCCAACTACAGCTAATCTGGTTACTGAAACATTGAAAGGCTGAAGCATTAAGAAGAAAGTTTAGGCTCTGAGTAACGCCACAAGTGAGATCAGTAGAGACGGAGTATTAGCTCAGTTGCAGATGCATTTGAAGGACACCAAGGCGTGACCTTGTCGAATATATCAACGCGGTGTTCGCTTGAGGTGCTTCAGGGAAACAACAGAGAATTTTATTGTGGATTACCGGAATCGGGTTTGAACCCGTCTCCTGCTGAATCTATAAGAATAGATGCCATGGCAAATAGATATTCAGAGTTACTGTGCGTCTCAAGGTTATTCAAGCGAAGAGGGCTACAATTTACCGTCTCTCCAAGATCACTAAAATGTACTGTACAAAACGGCATCTTGCCGCTGTCCGTTCTTCCTTGCAATATTACTCCCACGGGGCAGCTGACTCCGGGCATTATCAGGTAAGGTGTAGATATTTTTCTCGGTAAATACTTGGGAAGCTGATTATTACTTCGTCTCTTGTTATAAAGAACTGGCAACATGTTTCGGTGAAAAGAACAAGGAAGCACTCAAGAATATCTTTTCAAAATTTGTGTCTATAATAATATGTTATTGTCTCGGTTCCCAGAATATAATTGTTGTGCACCTTAAGGACGACTGCATGATTGATTACTTGCTTAAAAACATCTAGACTTTCCTTATGCTACTTGGTAGATTATTGGTTATTTCAAAGAGAAGAAGAACAACAATGTGACAGAACCGCTCCTATAGTTGTTTCGTTGGTTGTAGATGTTATTCGGCTTGGAATCCATTTTCCTTAACAAACAATTCACGTTTAGTTAGGCACGTTCCATCGACTATCAGATGTTAGTGATGGTATATTTATAGTAATCACTGAATAGGACGCGTGGTTTAAAAATATTTGGGTCATTTGATGACATTCTCAAACCGTGTTACGTCTCCGTTACCCTGGACGGCAAATGATGTATGTAACGTCCTGGAAAAATAAACATCCCGCCAAATGTGTGACACTCTGTAAAGTGAAATGAGCACTGGTTGACACTCACCTGACACACCTTCAGAACTCTGTTATCGCACTTAGGAGCCTGTCAAAACACTAGATCGCGCGGCACGTAGCGTCACATCCGATCCCTCACGTGCGCGTCAGTCGCCGTAGCCAGCCAGCAGCGCAGACAATAACTGCCCCTTCCCACCTCCGCGCGGTTTGCCTGCCAAACGCACACTGCAGCCGGCGTCTGGCGCCACAGACGCGATGAACCTGCGACCCGGTCGTGCGCATGCGCACTGCAGTGCGTCCAGCGCTTCGGTGGCCGGCAGCGGAAGCACGCGACAGACGCCGAGCAACTGGCAAGTTTCCGTCAACCGTCCGGCGTTGCTTCGCGGATAACGGAGAAGATGCAACAAGTTAGTTTTGGCGAAGGACACACAATATACTGTAACAATGCGATTATTCGAATGCCAATCAGGAAGAGAAAGACGAGCAGCAACATCGCCCTGTACTTATATCAGTGCTGAAAGCGGTCGTGCAACGTTTATGGAAGATACTAGAAGGCTAAAATGTCATTAGATTTGTAAGTAATAGGTATTAGTACCCAAGGAACTAGCTCAGCTGTTGGAAAACATGCTTACATATCGTATGAAGATACGGATCCATTATTTCGCGTATGTTGCAAATGTATGAAGTTCCAGTATTTTTACCACATACTCATACATCTACATTGATGGACAGTAGCCTGCCCAAGAATTCGTCGAACGAGAGTTTGGTAAGTCATTTATTTCGTGGGTGAATGATATTTTCTAAAGATTCTCCCAGTGAATCTCAGTCTGTCATCTGCTTTTCGTACTATTTGTTTGATGTGGTCATTCCACGTTAGGTCGCTGCAGATGGTTATTCCTATAAATTTTTTGTTAGTTACTGTTTCCAGTGAATTGGCACCAAGAGGACAATCGAATAGTACGTGGATCACTTCGGCTATCTGTACGGAGTACGAAGTATTGATTCACGTTCCAAGTAAACTGCCAGTCCTTGTACCTTGATTGAAGTTTCAAGAGGTTATTACAGTTTACACGCAACGTTACAGAAACAAATGAAAACAAGTAGGTGAATCACATTCTTCAATTACTATACGCGTACTATGTCGTTAAAAATATGTTATAGAAAATCTTATAAAAAATCTGTGTGCTGCACTTTCCAGGGCGTTTTACTTTGCCAATATACGTTTCGAAGTTACAATCACATCATCAGGGTTTCAGTTGTTATGAAAGTACCTTCTCTGTGCTTTCAACACGCCTGAAACCGATATCTGCGTTTCTGCTGATTTATTTTGTGTAAGACATCACAATGTAGTAAATAGTACATGTTGTTTACACTGTTATATCAACATAGACAGTACTGTTTTATATGTGAGCTTGAGTCATTGTTGTGGTCATTGGTTTTAAGACTCAGCAATGAAAGAAAGAGACTAGCAGATGAAAGCAGTCACTGGTTACGTTTCGTTACAAAAATTTCCTCTGTAGTACCAGCGATAGCGTGCTAAGCTACCAACAATTTCTCCAAAACAAGAAGCTTTTCACCCGCCGTCGCCTAATGCTTATTTAGCTTGGCAGTACAGTCTCACTTCCAATCTATAATCAAACACTTTAGCTGCCAATAGGAATTCAAAGTCACGTTGGTTTCGTTTGTTGAGCAGCTTACCTGATTTGTCTTCCGATGTTCCGGTAGTCAGTTCCTTTGGCAGGAATTATCTAAAGCAGGCGTATCATTTCATATGGTATGTTGTTCTATATGTTGATAAATAACGGGGAAAGGAGTGGGAGAGGAGAGATTCTGTAAGAGTCACAATACAGTAGAGTGTTTTACATTAAATTAATGATTAATGTTCTATGATCATGACATGTGGAAGTTAGATCGGAATGTTAGACAGGTATTATGAGTTGATTTACAGCCTACAGAAATCACTTCACAGTCACAGATGATTTTTATTTATACTTGTTGCGTCGAATCTGGCCAGCTGTGTACCACGAAGATGACTGAAAGGAGTTGTTATTTTGAACAAGGTTCATCTTCCTGTCTTCCCAGTACTCCCTCATTTTCTCACTTTACTGTTGTTTTTGTTACAGGGTGAAGATTTTTCCATATTTCCTCTCGTTTTCTCGAAAAAACTTGAAATTTTTTATTTTGACTCTTTTTTCGGTTCTGTTTTGAATGTTTTCTTCTTTTATGTTGATCTCCTCCAACTTTATCGGAGTATCTTTCGTCCAGGCTCGCCCGGTTAGCCGTGCGGTCTAGCGCACTGCTTTCCGGGCGGGAAGGCGTGCCAGTCCCCGGCACGAATCCACCCGGCGGATTAGTGTCGAGGTCCGTTGTGCCGGCCAGTCTGTGGATGGTTCTTAAGGCGGTTTTCCATCTGCCTCGGCGAATGCGGGCTGGTTCCCCTTATTCCGCCTCAGTTACGCTATTTCGGCGATTGCTGCGCAAACACTGTTGCACGTACACGTACACCATAATTACTCTACCACGCAAACATTGGTGTTACACTCTTCTGCGGTGAGATGTTCCCTGGGGTGGGGTGGGGGGGGTGGGGGGGGGGAGAGGGGTGTCCACTGGGGGCCGAACCGCACAATAACCCTGGGTTCGTTGTTTGGCGGCGGTGGGGTGAGTGGACTGCTGGGACTGCTGTAACCTGTTGTGTGGGGTTGTGAACCACTGAGGGCTACGGCGGAGACGAAGCGTCTCCGTCGTTTCTAGGTCCCCAGTTCAATACAATACAATACAATACAATACAATCTCTCATCCACTGATTTTTGTTCTGTTTGTTACTGAAGTATTGGAATATACTTTCAGTTATTCTACTGTCCTTCATTCATTCCACAAGTCCAAAGAATCTGACTCGCCATCTCTGGATTGTGTCTGAGAGGTTGGGAATGTTTTGGTAGAGGTTTTTGTTGCTTGTTAATTTGTAGTCGCCATTTCCGTCTATGATGGGTACCAGAATTTTTCGAAGGATTCTACTCTCCTGTTTCTCCACATTTCTATTTTTCCTACATACATTGTTCTGCATAGAGCACTTGCAATTTTACAATTGTTGCATAGTGTCTGATTTTCGCATTCATGTATTCCGATTTTTTGTTTCAGGTGTCCTTGGTGAGATGACGCGAAGTCTCCATCTTCTGGTACCTGACGTTATAGGTGTCTTTCATCAGTCCAATGGTTCGAATGATTTCTCTGAGTTATTTAAATTTTTAATGTTTTTGATCTTTCAAGAATTTTCCAGAATCTCTTGGAAGTTTCGGGTGCAGCTACGATAATTGTCACGTATTGTGTTGTGGATAGCGAGATTTACTGGCCAGATTTCTCTGGTATTTTTCCGTGGAGATTTATTTGGGTGGTAGTTGATTCAGTTGCTTTGGCAAAGAATGGTAGTTGATGTTGGGTCCTTTACATTTCATTCCTAGTTTTATTTGTTGATTTATTCCAAGTTGTCTCGCACTCCCCCGTACAGTAACGATTTTTTCCGAAATTTCTTCTCGGAATTTAACTTTTGTTTTAGTGCTCGTGAGAGACTGTTTGATCAAACTAAGTGGTTTATGATCTGCTCCAGGTTTTTGTTGTGTGGAGAGTGGGAATGGTCTGTTGATAGAATCGTAAGCTTTTGTAAGATTCATACAGGTAATGAATAGTTTTGTTTGGCCATCGTGTACTGACATATTATTGAATTGGAATTGATGTTGAAGATTAGTTCCATATACGATCTTGCTTTGTTGAAACCTCCTTGACATTCCCCTATATGATCATCGAATCGCTTTCCTAGCCTTGTAGCCGGCTGGAGTGGCCGTGCGGTTCTAGGCGCTACAGTCTGGAGCCGAGCGACCGCTAAGGTCGCAGGTTCGAATCCCGCCTCGGGCATGGATGTGTGTGATGTCCTTAGGTTAGTTAGGTTTAATTAGTTCTAAGTTCTAGGCTACTGATGACCTCAGAAGTTAAGTCGCATAGTGCTCAGAGCCATTTGAACCATTTTTCCTAGCCTTGTAGGTATTGTACCAGGAAGAATAATGTAAGTTATTGGGAGGAGTATATATAAAGAGAGAGAGAGAGAGAGAGAGAGAGAGAGAGAGAGAGAGACGGCGATTATAATTATATTTTCGCAACTTGAGTGGGTCATCATGAAAAACGGGTGATCATAGGTCAGTGAAACTTTGTGGAAACATTTGTAGAGACACGCGGAAGAGTAATAATATATAAGCTATTAAAAGAAACACATTTTAATTCCCACACGAAAGAGTAACATTTGTTAACTGTGTACTATGTTTAAGTTCCAGGTTACAAAAGCTGCTCCATGTGACGCCCATTTACGTCCACGACAGCTTGGAACCGAACTGGAGATTACCATTGCTGCCATAAACAACGGTGAACCATGGAACGTTCAGCTGTCGTGGCACAGCTGCTGCACTACTTGAAGAGCACACGTTGGGTCCAGCATCTTCAGCCATGGCAACAGTAACTTCTTCAACCATTTGTGACGCAATTGGCCATCAGCCTCCCTCAGGAGCAATTCCCAAATCGGCAGCTAAGCTGAACCTCCGAATCATGCTCTTCAATCCTGATGTGGAAAGAGGACCTCCGTGTTCCTTTAACGCGTCGATACTCAACCCCACTACTGCTGTTGTGTTGATAAAACAGCCCTACGGGTAAAGCCCTGCTCACCTTCTCCAGACCCATGTTGACTGCCTGCATCTGAGTTGCACACTGCTGCTAATGATTTAGCCCTGCGTCGTCGTAACAGTACTGGCGCCTAATTGCAAGTCATAACGCGAACACCACCAGCAACGCAAGCCCTGCAGCGCACAGTCTGAATGTCATCCCTATTAAACTGTGTACCCATACACTAAATAGTTTTCTTTCTGCACTGTCTCAAGTAGCGAAACTTAGGTCATGATCACCCCATAATTTTATTTTTCATTTTATTGTCTATCTTTTTACTTTACATCTCTAGGAGTACTACATTCTTGCTCATAAATTAAGGATAATTGCAGAATGTGGTGCCACACAACGTGGCACTACACAAAACTGGAGCTAATAGCATAGGCACATAGGGAACACACACGACACTGATATGTAAATCCACGGTATTGGTGATAAGTTGAGAAAACCGTCCCGAAAAACAAGTGCTACAAAACGCCACTGTTTTGTGCGCATGTACCCCGACATCGATATGGCATATGATCACCATGCACACGTACACAGGCTCTAACATTCCGCGTGGTGTCTGTTGTTCTATATCGTGTCTCCCTACCCCTTTCGCGCAACGACGCTGTGAGCGTGTTTATTAGGGAATTGATTAGTTTGAACCTGGGTGGATTTGCCTGACACCTTACAAGGCCGCACAACGGGTTGACTTACTCTGGACCAGGTGGTCGGGCAGCTGCTGGGGTATAGCCTCCCATTCTTGCACCAGTGCTTGCCGGAGCTCCTGAAGTGTCGCAGGGGTTTGAAGACGTGCTGCTTCCCAGACGTGCTCGATGGGGTTAAGGTCTGGAGAACAGGCAGGCCACTTCATTCGCCTGATATCTTCTGTTTCAAGGTACTCCTCCACCATGGCAGCTCGGTGGGGCCGTGCGTTATCATTCATCAGGGAGAAGGTAGGACCCACTGTACCCGTGAAAAGGCGGACATACTGGTGCAAAATGACGTCCCGATACATCTCACCTGTTACAGTTCCTCTGTCCAAGACATGGAGGGGTGTACGTGCACCAATCGTAATCCCACCCCACTCCATCAAACCACGACCTCCATACAGGTCCCTTTCAAGGGCATTAAAGGGTTAGTTCCTGGTTCACGCCAGATGAAAACCCGGCGAGAATCATTGTTCAGTCTATACCAGGACTCGTTCGTGAACATAACTTGGGACCACTGTTCCAGTGACCATGTACTGTATTCTTGACACCAGGCTTTACGAGCTCTCCTGTGATCAGGGGTCTGTGGAATGCACCTTGCAGGTCTCCAGGAGGATAAACCATATCTGTTCAGTCGTCTGTAGACGGTGTTTATGGAGACAACTGTTCCAGTGGCTGCGTAAGGTCCCGAGCAAGGGTACCTGCAGTACTCCGTGGCCGTCTGCGGGCACTGATGGTGAGATATCGGTCTTCTTGTGGTATTGTACACTGTGGACGTCCCGTACTGTAGCGCCTCGACATGTTTCCTGTCTGCTGGAATCGTTGCCATAATCTTGAGATTGTGGCACACGGAGGGCCCGTGCTAAGTCTTACTGCGTTTGACCAGCCTCCAGTCGCCCTAGTATTCTACCCCTGATAACGTCATCAATATGTGTTCTTTGAGCAATTTTCAGCACACAGTCACCATTAGCACGTCTGAAAACGTCTGTACACTTACTCTCTGCACCGAATTCTGACATGTACCAACACACCACTGCTGCGTAAATGGACTACTGCCAGCGCCACCGTGCGACGACCGCAGGTCAAAGTCACAGCATGGTCATTCCCCGAGGTGATTTAAACCCGCAAACTGCCTACGAGAGTATTGTTTCACCATGTGTCAGCGTTATCCTTAATTTATGAGTGTGAGTGTAGCTTACTGTCGAGAAAAATCTTCCAAAAATCTTGATCAAAATCAGAGAAAGAAATCTTCCTTTGTTTGTGCTCGTCGTGTTACTGAAACAACGTGCAGCCCATAATTGGCTGCGTGAAAAATGTCGCCTGTCCTTGCCATGAGTGTCTTCGCAGATTTTCGAGTTCCAGCAGACAGTAGGCGAGCCGTCGCTTAGTAGCGGTGTGCAACCCAGCCAGCGTAGATGTAACTTCGGTCTCAAGGTACCGATTCCAGTTGCATTTAGAAATTACGTTCCTGGTTGCTTCATCTGCCACGTGATCACACGACTGAGACTGGAAGTACTCAGTTGTTCGTCTTTGGGATTACGGCATCTGATTTTCGCCTTTAGCAGTCGCCACTATATATTTGGTAAGACTATATACTTTTTAAAGCATGTTTATTTTTTGTATTTAATTAATGAAGTTATTCTTTGTAGCTCTATGAGCCGTGGCGGGACCAGTAGTACCTCTGACATGAGTACGATCGATTTCCCAGTACAGAGGTTTGTCTTGGGGCTTGGGATATAAGCGAGTGCCGACCGCGAGTAACGGGAACAACGCTTTGAGAGCGGAAGGCGGCGGTGCTCGAGTCGGCGATTGGCTGGCGTGCCTGAGGCCGGACGGCGGTTATCACGTGGTTATACTGGAGGCGGCGGGAGTTGGCTGGCGCTGTGCATTCTCCGGCAACCTCGTGAGCTGTGGATGTGCCCGCTTCCTTGGAGGGACACGCTGTTAAGGTCTTGCGAACTGATGGTCTGACATCTTCGCAAAATCGCCCCAGCATCAAGACACCCAGTTAAGTACTCTAATTACTAAGACCGCTTAGTTAACTGTGATTGTGATCGCTCTTGGCATAGTAAGACGTTGCCGGACGTGTTCGATTGCACTTGATGCCTCTTACTCAGCGTGTGCTCTGCTTCCGCATAATATTGATGTATTTGCAGAATGTTAATTCTTTAGTTATTATTAGCAAGTGTTTAATTTGCTTACGATATCGGTTAATCCATGTCAATATATCCTCTGCGGGCGATCTGAGTTTTCATTTCTAAAGGTTACCGTGTTGAGCTTTGCAGGCCCACTTAGGGTGGCCAATATGTGTGTCATTAAGTTCTAGTGAGTGTCGGTTCTAGTGAGCCAGTTCATTTCCCACTCTTAGCGTTTGTTCATCAGGTACTGTTTCACTTAAAGAAAGGACTCGCGAGTGAAATTAGGTGTTGTTTAGCCTTGATTTTATAGTGTTAATTTGCTGGTCAATCTTGAATGTTAAAGTTGAGATAAGTTTTTTGGCCTCCTGTTGTCGGGTATGGCCTGTGTTTCAGTGACCTGAGGCAGCGGGCAACCGAAGCGCAGAGCTTCCCTTTAGATTACAAGTTTGGCTTACGGGCGGCGGACTTCGCCTGAGCTCGTGTGTTCCTCTTCGGTAGCGTTTCCTGGGTTCACATTTCGGTGGGGTTGCAAATGGAGCCACGTCTTGATTTGAAATTGAGTATTACTTCCCTCAGTCGGTTCCACCGTTCGTGATTAAACTTCGGCCTTACAAGCTTGCACTTTACGGGAAATTCCCCACTTCATCGCTACCTCGGAGATGCTGTGTCTCATCGCTCGTGCGCCGACTACAACACCACGTTAAAACTGACTTAAATCTTGATAATCTGTAATTGTAGAAGCAGTAACCGATCTAACAACTGCGTCAGACACATGTTGTCTTATACAGGCGTTGTGGACCGAAGCGCTGTATTCTGCCTGTTTACATATCTCTGTATTTGAGTACGCATGCCTATACCAGCCGGCCGAAGTGGCCGTGCGGTTAAAGGCGCTGCAGCCTGGAACCGCAAGACCGCTACGGTCGCAGGTTCGAATCCTGCCTCGGGCATGGATGTTTGTGATGTCCTTAGGTTAGTTAGGTTTAACTAGTTCTAAGTTCTAGGGGACTAATGACCTCAGCAGTTGAGTCCCATAGTGCTCAGAGCCATTTGAACCATTTGCCTATACCAGTTTCTTGGAAATTTCAGTGTATTTACTAAGATTAGAGTCTTCAGTATCTGCATTGGCGTGACACCGCTACGAACCGTGACTGTCAGTAAAAATGTAACTATTGTAGTAGATGACGATGGCTCGTCAACCAGCTGTAGAGGCGAAGCCGGGAAGAGGGAATGAATCCTGACGTGCGAGTCAGTCCATAGGGGAGCAGAAGGTCCGAGCACCGCGTAGGAACCAAGCACGGGCAAAAGCACACCACACGCGATCGGCACGAGCGATTGAGAACTGAGCATATGGATACAGCATGGCGTGAGGCGAAGGGTGGGTCCGCCGTAGTTGAACTCAGCGTTCGATCTGTCCGGGAGGTAAGCAACTGGGTCAGTGTATAAGTGGCGTTTTCGGACATGTCCAAAAGAACAGACACCATATTTGTCATTTTCGACAGCCAATGATTCCTTCAATGTAGATGCACAACAAGGTCGAACTCTTACGGGAATCGGGAGATGCCGCGACTGATAAGGCTAATGAGCAGGGGCACTACATCAGTGGTGTGTGGTATAAGATGGAAATTTGGGTCTCATGGGGAGGGGGGGCAGCGTGCTAGAGTAGTGTATGCGGTTGTAGTGACTACTGTGTCCAGATCGCGTGGCGGTCAGCACATCTGCCTAGTAAGCAGGAGACCTGGGTTCGAATCCTGGTCTGGCATAAAAATTTTAACGTGACCCATTGATACAAATCAATGCCTACAGGAAGCTAATGTCTTTAATTCTTCTTGACCTAGGACAGTGTCTCTCCCCATGACATTTTGCAAGCAGCCCCCCACCCCCACCCCCCGTGACAGCGTTCTGCACTATTCCACTGCGATAAAAACGGCAGCTCTTCTGCATCCATCGCCATGTCTGCAAAATTTCAAGTTTTTTTCATTTTTTTGATTGCAATAAAACCATTTGTGTTATTAAAATGTTTACAGATGTGACACCGTTTAGAAGCTGATGATCTAAAATTATATCCTTATGCTATTAAATTTGACACGCATCCAATAAAATGTTCAATAAGTTAGGAAAAACGCAGTCAACTATTTAGGAAGATATTTGTATTCATACACTTGCACTAATAAATTGATATTGAATGTGAACAGTCTGGAGCAGGAAAAAATCAGAAATCAGAATACTGTTGGTTATAAACAAAAGTAATCAGCAATAAATTAATCTTTCTCAGAACCGAAAATCCAAGGAACATATTAAAAAAAATGGTTGCACACTTATGTGAAATGCCTGGGCTAGCAGGCCAGAGCGGGTTAGGTTGTGGAAAGGAGCCAAAATGAGGTTGCTGTCAGTTGCACTCATCATACAAACTTTATTTGTCCACACACAATATCACACAAAAATGAAAACACTCAGAGTTATAATGGATCTCCTTTGATTGACTTTAGATCAGCTGAAGGTCACAATCAAAATCCAAGACGCAAGTCCTAAGTAAGGAATTGACATAGAAGGTAAAGGTGTCACCCAAAAGTATTTTCTAAATCTTCAATCTAAACAGGCTGAAAGCCTCAGCACCTTAATTTTAATGGAACTCGACTGGAGGCCGCATATTAAGCAACAAGAAGTGTTTCAATCCAACTGCAGAAGGCCTAATCTTAAAACAACTGAAGCAAATTCGGCTGAAGGCCCCATACAAAACATCACAACCGCATGCCTTAACGGCAAGACAAGAATATTAATTTAAGAAATATTAAAACTCGGCTGAAGGCCACACATCAACACAATATCTTAATGGCTTAAGGCCTTAAAATATTAGATGTAAAATCGGCCGAAGGCCCCTATAAGAACAACAATCTCACGCCTAAAGAACAAGACAAGAATAATAATTTAAGAGATATTGATATTTGGCTGAAAGCCACACGTCGACAAAATAACTAAAATCCAAACAGTGAAATTACTACATAACACACAAGGAATAGCGCTCAGAAGTTTCCAAGGGACGGTCTGGGATTGTAACACTAACGCTCGTTTACATGAGGCAGGCCGCCTGTCCAACGACTTCTTAATCTGGAGGCAACCCAACCGACAAACACTCGACCGACCGATCAACCAAATCAGTTCCGCTCCACACAACCAGCAAAACGGCCACAAGATTTGAATACACGACACAGAATTTTGGCGCCCACAAACGTTCAACAGCACCTCAGCCGTTGAACTACAGCCCGCACTGGACAGCAACAACACGACGAGGAAAATAGACTGCCTAAAATTACGTCAACGACCAGGGCAGGTAACCAGAACGTAAACGGCCACAAGGCAGAAGATAACAGTGGTGAATTTCCATAACAGGAAATAAATAAAGTTAAGTTAAATTTCATGGAAGACGGCTGGAATCTTAGCCGACTTAAATACACACACGCTGTTACTCTCGGAAATGTCCCAAAAGCGACAACCAGGATCAAACGAAGAAATGTAAACAATAATAATAATTATTCTCCACATATAAATAATATGCTGTGGTTACTAAATGTTAATGTAACTTTGAAATTGAAATAATTTGTTGGTCTGGTTCAAAATGGTTCAAATGGCTCTGAGCACTATGGGACTTAACTTCTGAGGTCATCAGTCCCATAGAACTTAGAACTACTTACACCTTACTAACCTAAGGACATCACACACATCCATGCTGTAGCGCCTAGAACCGCTCGACCACTCCGGCCGGCAAATCTCAACAGTTTAGGCTCGATAGTATGTCAAGTGAGGACTCAACTTTCATGTCCAAGATAGGTGGGCGACGAACTTCTTAGCACTCGCAAGCAGCACCTCACACTCCAACCGCGTGTGAAGGCCGCCAGCGGCTCCAGCCTGACTCCGGGCGACGGGGCTTGCTTGCTGCTCCACGCCAACCGACCGACTGGACTGTTGGTCCGTCAGAGACGACTGCTCCGTTGCGACTGCACGGCGCGGTCTGTCTCGAACTGACTCTCTTCCTTTGGACGTACGACGTCCTGGAGACACTGGCTCTGGCCCAACCGTGTAGAGGTAACACAAACGACGTCTCTGCACTGGAAGGAACCGACCCAAATACACGTCGTCGATGAGACGACCGACCGAACGACCAACCAACGGTCGTCACCGCTGGTACTGGCTGTGCCGACCTTACTGGGGCTCCGTCCCGGACTGCACTGCTGGTCCGTCTCGAACTGACTGCCAGATACACGACGACCTGGAAATACTATCGGTCGCCCAGAGATAGTATGAAAGTGCACTTATTGATACGCGCTGCTGCTGCCGCTCATGGACAGGCAAGACTGGAAGGAACCGACCCAAATACACGTCGTCGATGAGACGACCGACCAAACGACCAACCAACGGTCGTCACCGCTGGTACAGGCTGACACGGGTTCACAGGTAGATGCCGTGTTTCTTGACTTCCGCAAGGCGTTCGATACAGTTCCCCACAGTCGTTTAATGAACAAAGTAAGAGCATATGGACTATCAGACCAATTGTGTGATTGGATTGAGGAGTTCCCAGATAACAGAACGCAGCATGTCATTCTCAATGGAGAGTAGTCTTCCGAAGTAAGAGTGATTTCAGGTGTGCCACAGGGGAGTGTCATGGGACCGTTGCTGTTCACAATATACATAAATGACCTGGTGGATGACATCGGAAGTTCACTGAGGCTTTTTGTAGATGATGCTGTAGTGTATCGAGAGGTTGTAACAATGGAAAATTGTACTGAAATGCAGGAGGATCTGTAGCGAATTGACGCATGGTGCAGGGAATGGCAATTGAATCTCAATGTAGACAAGTGTAATGTGCTACGAATACATAGAAAGATAGATCCCTTATCATTTAGCTACAAAATAGCAGGTCAGCAACTGGAAGCAGTTAATTCCATAAATTATCTGGGAGTACGCACTAGGAGTGATTTAAAATGGAATGATCATATAAAGTTGATCGTCGGTAAAGCAGATGCCAGACTGAGATTCATTGGAAGAATCCTAAGGAAATGCAATCCGAAAACAAAGGAAGTAGGTTACAGTACGCTTGTTCGCCCACTGCTTGAATACAGCTCAGCAGTGTGGGATCCGTACCAGATAGGGTTGATAGAAGAGATAGAGAAGATCCAACGGAGAGCAGTGCGCTTCGTTACAGGATCATTTAGTAATCGCGAAAGCGTTACGGAAATGATAGATAAACTCCAGTGGAGGACTCTGCAGGAGAGACGCTCAGTAGCTCGGTACGGGCTTTTGTTAAAGTTTCGAGAACATACCTTCACCGAAGAGTCCAGCAGTATATTGCTCCCTCCTACGTATATCTCGCGAAGAGACCATGAGGATAAAATCAGAGAGATTAGAGCCCACACAGAAGCATACAGACAATCCTTCTTTCCAGGAACAATACGAGACTGGAATAGAAGGGAGAACTGATAGAGGTACTCAGGGTACCCTCCGCCACACACCGTCAGGTGGCTTGCGGAGTATGGATGTAGATGTAGATGTAGACAGCAATTCAGCGACACCAGTAATTGAAATTAAAATAACGAGTTGGCCTTATGATAGAAACAAGATGTTACATATTAGATGGCACGAACATGAGCCACGCACGCCTCATTATCTGTAGCTTTGCTTACAAGAAAATACCTCTGTTCACGTTCACAAAAAGTGCAGTTTCAGTGATGTCAAATGAAATAGTGGGAGTTAAAGTTCGAAACGTAAAATATGAAATTTTCTTCTTAACAAGAGCCGACGAAAAAAATATCTATGAAGAACGACATGTGATACGAAATTACGCGAAACGTAATACCACACCTAATCTTCTTTGAAGGCGAATAAGAATTGCTGAGGATGTTGCCCAAATTTATCTATGATTAAGTTAATAAGATCCAGTGGCGGCCGATGATCATGTGCTACAACACACTGTAAATACTGCACTAAAATCATGTTGTTTCTCTTCGAATGCTAGCACGAAATCGCTCTAACATCACATTTCTCTTTGAATGTGTGCTTGTATGTAAATAAAATTTACAAAAACATGTTCTGTTGCGCTCACTCCACGAGGACTAGCAAAAAGTGCCGAGCGCTGGAATAATGGTGAGCCGCAGTATGATCAGCTCAGGGAAGGGACACAGCTCTCGGTTTTTGACTGCAGTTGCTGTCTTGTGACGTCATCCATGTCAGCACTAAGGGCACTACGTTGCCAACAGCATCAGGTCAGCGATTTTCTTTGAAAGTGCATGTAAAGTATTGTGCAAGTATGCAGTGTGCGGGATTTTAGAGGAGCAGTTGACAGATTGGTGCCTTGGCCCGGTGGTCTAGTACACCCACTGACAATTTGTTGGCCTTCAATTCTTGCTGCTACCAATTCTTTTAATTTTTATTTTATTCTTCGAAATGTCAAGCTGTTAATTATTAAACTATTTATTATAAAATTTAAATAAATTTAAATAGTTCAGTTTACATACATCAAATTAATATATTAAATTTAGTTAGAATTACCACTCTTGAAAGGCAAAAGGCTATAGGTGGCGATATAAAAAGCGAGTTGGGTCTGTCGGTGAGCTGTTGGTAGTGCTCGTTTTTCCTTTCCATGTTTTTTATTTGGGAACAGTGCTGCGTGGGTACAGGGGGAGTGAAAGATCTACGACATATTAATGCAGTAATAAGAAAAACAGCGGAAATCATAAACATATAAATAACATGCTTGATCCGAGTGCATTAGCTAAAGCTGAAATCACAAAAATACTAAGTCGCACATATCATGACGACATAGTGAAACACGATTGTTTATTTTTGTAACATTGTATCACACTGAAAAAATTTTGCACAAGCTGCCACTGCTAAAATCAAATATTTCAGACGCTTCTCTGAAGACAACACGAACACAAGGATGCATGAGCCACACTCATTCCAAATGAGGGCACATTTTAATTATTTGTAGACTATTGAATTATCGTTCAATTGTTCATGTTGCTGCAGGCAAAACAGTAACAATTAAGACACGTTTTTCATAACGGGGAAAAGGTACTGTATGTTTATCAGTAATATTAATGATTGAGAGTTGTGCTCACATTACCCAAAATTCATACAACAGTGTTGTTTCAGATGAGAAGTTATCAATATTATGATGTATCTAGTGATATTTTTCATTTTCTGAATATATAATTTAAATAAACTAGATGATTTATATGCTGATTTGAAAATCAGGTTTGCAAAGAGGAAATTAAAGAATCGTTAAATGGAATGAAGAATTATCGTAT
This sequence comes from Schistocerca nitens, assembly GCF_023898315.1. Taxonomy (NCBI): domain Eukaryota; kingdom Metazoa; phylum Arthropoda; class Insecta; order Orthoptera; family Acrididae; genus Schistocerca; species Schistocerca nitens. The sequence goes on from NC_064622.1 coordinate 190,729,897, forward strand.
GTAATTCTCATTTAGAGATTCACAGGGACGGTTTGGTCGGTTAGTTACATTCAAAAATCCAGTATCAGTACCAGAAAATCGCTTCTTACGTTTAGAAAAGTCTCCAGCAAAGGTATCTATAACTAGTAGTAATAGATTGTTTCTGTGAGCTTGAAACCTCATGATTTCCTGTCAGACCTTCTGCAGGCCAGTTTAGTCCTGCTACTGCCCCTATAACGCATGAGGCAACTAACAGAAAAAAAAATTATGAGTTAGATTGGGAATTACACTTCATCTTCATTGATTGTGGACAAGCTTGTGCCAGCTTGCAAAGCGGAGGAATTTTAAATCCCATCTAAATACGTCTTTAGCTTGAACAATTTATTCAAGTCAGTTCTAATATCAGGGAAGAATAATATTCAGCTGTACATGACAGTAGTACAGCCGGTATTTATGTATGATTGTGAAACCTGGACGACATCAGCAATAACTGAAGAAGCTCTAACATTCTGCGTGGTGTCTGTTGTTCTATATCGTGTCTCCCAACCACTTTCGCGCAACGACGCTCTGAGCGTGTTTTTTAGGGAATTGACTAGTTTGAACCTGGGACCTATTGCTGGTAAGGAGACGTCAGACCACACATGACATGTAGAGTTCAGAAGAGTTCAGTGAGACTAGCGAAGATATAATCACATACTTAATGATTTCAGCGTCAGCTCCACTGCACTCCCTGTAAAAGAATCTTAATACTAACTAAATTTAGTGTAAGGGGTTCAAGGCTTTCCTATTTTTAGTTAGCTGGTAAAATAACGTCGAAAAAGCTGTTAAGTTTACCATTGGGAATTATATTCTACTCACAAAACATTGCTTATAAATTGCACTATTGATAAAAGGAAATGTTTTAATACAGGATGGTAAAAACCAACTGCGTTCAACAAAAATGTGAACGAATATTCCCTGAATGGGTTTCCAAGTTCTACAATGGATCGAAGGATGACCAATGCCATATCACATCTATAATCTGGGTTTAAATTAAGTTTCACAAAAGAGAAAACTATCAAAATGGTCTACAATGACCCTCAATTATCTTTAATTACTTATCTAACTTGTCGTATGTGGTGTCACAGCCAGAAACCACACTTGCTAGGTGGTAGCCTTTAAATCGGCCGCGGTCCGTTAGTATACGTCGGACCCGCGTGTCGCCACTATCAGTGATTGCAGACCGAGCGCCGCCACACGGCAGGTCTAGAGAGACTTCCTAGCACTCGCCCCAATTGTACAGCCGACTTTGCTAGCGATGGTTCACTGACAAATTACGCTCTCATTTGCCGAGACGATAGTTAGCATAGCCTTCAGCTACGTCATTTGCTACGACCTAGCAAGGCGCCATTACCAGTCACTATCGATGCTGTAAAACATGTACCGTCAAGAGTGATGTTCACCAATTATGGATTAAAGTTAAGTATTCCAGCAGCTACGTACGTTTTTGGCTATTCTCATTTCCGTGTCCTGTTCCAGACCTCACGCCAGCCTGCGTGAGCTTAAACGCGTGCCTTTCGGCTTCCTCCTAGTGGATTGGCTGTCTTGCCAATCCACAACATCGTAAATTACAGTGGCTGATGTGGCTTCTCAATAACTATATAACAGAAAAATCATCGCGTTTCAGATTTTTACTTCAAGTGGCAAATGTGAACACCATAACTTTTAATTGACGATCGACACTAGTATTACGCAAAAACGGGGTGTAACAGATGAGACTTCTGCAGTTCTGAGTGAAGCTTTATGTGCTGTTATGCGGAATCGCGTGCGTTCATTGTCTTGTCGGTGTTCGTCAGGGGGCGGTGGACAGCACAAATCCGCTCACCTCGCCGTCTCGGAAGCAACTCCCTCCTAACTTATCCTTACTACAATTTACCGAAGTTGGTTTAAAAAAACTATCTGGCTGTGTTTTCATCTGACTAATCAGGGTCTCAATGTTAATCTTAAGCTCCGCCTACAAAAATTCTGTCTATCCAATGAGAAACGTTATACTTTTAGTGGTGGGGCAATGTTTTTAAAGTTTGCAACGTAACAGAGACGCGAAAAAGTCTCACGCTAAAACTTGCAGCTGGTGTGGTCCTTTGAGTGTTATCGTAAGATCTATGCTGTTCTTCTGGAGGGCTCCATCTTTTAACATGGGCTGGGGGGTGTTCCTGACGTAACAGAGACGCGAAAAAGTCTCACGCTAAAACTTGCGGCTGGGGTGGCCCTTTTAGTGTTATCGTAAGATCTATACTGTTCTTCTGGAGGGCTCTAGCTTGTAACATGGGCTGGAGGGTGGTCCTAGCGGTTAGCTGGCGACGTGGGTGTCCGTCCCTTATCGTAGGGCCTTCTAGCTTAACACGGTTCTGCTCTCGGCTTCTGTTCTCATTTCTCCCCTCGGAACTGTGTCTGTCTCACGGTGGGAAGGTATGACATGCATTTAGGCATTCTTGTGTTAGTCTGTGGTATTCCATTTGCTCACTCGTTACTCGTATTACTTTGGTTAATTTAATGTCACGATTTATTCGGAGCTATCTGTCATACTACTGGATTTGCTTATCATGTCAGGGTTTTCATGGAAGTTGTTGGAGCCGGCCGGAGTGGCCTTTCTGTTCTAGGCGCTACAGTCTGGATTCGGGTGACCGCTACGGTCGCAGGTTCGAATCCTGCCTCGGGCATGGATGTGTGTGATGTCCTTAGGTAGTTAGGTTTAATTAGTTCTAAGTTCTAAGCGACTGATGACCTCAGAAGTTAAGTCGCATAGTGCTCAGAGCCGTTTGAACCATTTGAAGGTGTTGAATTTGCCTGACACCTTACAAAGCAATCAGTATCTTCGATAGGAAGGTCCTTCAAAAGATGTATGGACCCTTCTGTAATACAATGGAAGGCAAATGGGAGCGAAGAAAGGAAGATCTATACCATTGGCGGAATATCAAGGCAGGAGAAGCTGCAGTGGTTTGGTCAAAGCTATCGAACTGTTGGATCCCTTGACAAACGAGTCCTCCATCCTCAACCTGCTGGAAAACGCCCAAAGGGACGTCCTACTATCTGTTGGAGGGATTGAGTACTAATAATCCTTAAACAAGTGGAGTCGACAGGGTCGAAAGATGAAACTAGAGATTAGCAACGATGGACAACCTTATCCAGCAGATATCTCCTCGTTTATGACTGACTGACTGAGTTCTCTTTTTTTATTGTGATTTTTGTAATATGTTCTATTATATTTTTACAGTATGCAGTTTTTTATTTACTCTTTACAGTGTGGTCTTTTCTATTGTTTTCTGCTGTAGATCTTCAAGGCCCGTTGTCTGTATTAATGACATATTGACTTGTGCGTTATTAAGTTTAGGGCTCCAGAACTCAAATGGTTCAAATGGCTCTGAGAACTATGCGACTTAACTTCTGAGGTCATCAGTCACCTAGAACTTAGAACTAATTAAACCTAAGGACATCACACATCCATACCCGAGGCCGGATTCGAACCTGCGACCGTAGCGGTCGCTCGGTTCCAGACTGTAGCTCCTAGAACCGCACAGCCACTCTGGCCGGCTTCCAGAAATCAGAGAGACAGTGCAGAGAGCAGGTTAAAGTACTAGCGTTTAGGTTACAAGACGTAAAAGGTAACAGGAGGCGCCTGAGAATTGCACACTCTCTAGGCAGTTGTCCCAGATGCTGGCTTTCAAATTTTAAAAAATTGGTGTGCCCCTCAACTACGTACCCTCAGACTCAGAGTTGAAATATTACAAGTTGTGGCTGGTTTCATTGTCTAGGGGCTGGGATACGTAGTTGCCGCATTACGAGCCCAGTAGTACTGAGTCTACAGTATACAATATAAATATACGCATGAATCGAATGGTCGGAGGTTACTATCACTCGGCAATTGCGAATTTTTAATGCAACATAGTAATTTATAAATGAAAGATTGCAATGAAATAAAATCGGCAGGTGCTCTCTTGACGACTTTAAATGATGAGTACGATAGTAGAAGTACTTTTGAGAATGCAGCATATTTCTCCAACACACTTATTGGGGCCGATGATCCAGCAGTTAAAATATAAGTTGAATAACAGCTTTGAGGAAGGAAATAGTGAAGACAGCAGAGGATCAAGCAGGTAAAAAGACGAGGGCTAGTAGAAATCCTTGAGTAACAGAAGAGATACTGAATTTAATTGATGAAAGGACAAAATACAAAAAGACAGTAAGTGAAGCAGGCAAAAAGGAATACAAACGTCTCATAAATGAGATCGACAGGAAGTGCAAAATGGCGAAGCAGGGATGGCTAGAGGACAAATGTAAGGATGTAGAGGCTTGTCTCACAAGGGGTAAGATAGATATTGCCTACAGGAAAATTAAAGAGACCTTTGGAGAAAAGAGAACCACTTGCATGAATATCAAGAGCTCAGATGGAAACCCAGTTCTAAGCAAAGAAGGGGAAGGCAGAAAGATGGAAGGAGTATATAGAGTGTCTATACAGGGGCGATGTTCGTGAGGACAATATTATGGAAATGGAAGAGGATCTAGATGAAGATGAAATGGGAGATATGATACTACGTGAAGAGTTTGACAGAGCACTGAAAGACCTAAGTCGAAACAAGGCCCCGGGAGTGAGCAACATTCCATTAGAACTACTGACTGCCTTGGAGAGCCAGTCCCGACAAAACTCTACCGTCTGGTGAGCAAGATGTACGAGACAGGCGAAATACCCTCAGACTTCAAAAAGAATATAATAATAATTCCAATCCCAAAGAAAGCAGGTGTTGACAGATGTGAAAATTACCGAACTATCAGTTTAATAAGTCACAGCTTCAAAATACTAACGCGAATGCTTTACAGACGAATGGAAAAAATGATAGAAGCCGATCTCGGGGAAGATCAGTTTGGATTCCGTAGAAATGTTGGAACAGGTGAAGCAATACTGACCCTACGACTTATTTTAGAAGAAAGATGAAGGTAAGGCAAACATACATTTCTAGCATTTGTAGACTTAGAGAAAGCTTTTGACAATGTTGACTGGAATACTCTCTTTCCAATTCTAAAGGTGGCAGGGGTTTACAGACGAATGGAAAAAGTGATAGAAGCCGACCTCGGGGAAGATCAGTTTGGATTCCGTAGAAATGTTGGAACAGGTGAAGCAATACTGACCCTACGACTTATTTCAGAAGAAAGATGTAGGTTGCAGTAGGTACTGGGAGATGAAGAAGCTTGCACAGGTTAGAGTAGCATGGAGAGCTGCATGAAACCAGTTTCAGGACTGAAGACCACAACAAGTTGAATAACAGAGAAACAGTAGGTTCCTACTGCACGTAATTAGTTACGGACGACAACATAGCTCACTAGATATTTACTTCTAAACGCATACTACATCTTCACTGTAGAAACCACGGAAATTTCACAAGTTCACAAGTCGGCATTCCAATGTATTTCTGTCGCCCCCGACGACGCGCAAACCGTTCCACACTCTCCAAGTCTCTCCCACGACTGTCATCCAGCACTTTCCTGTCCAGGACTCTCCCGTGTCCTCTCCCGTCCCGTCCCTCGCGCCGCACCATTCAGAACTCCCCGTGTTCTGTGCGACTGTTCTCCCACTTCCATCCAGTCTCCCCATCCACGAGCGCTATGATTAGCTAGAGCGCTTTAGTCATGTATTCAACCAATGCACACTCATAAATATAATGAAACACATTGGAAATCCTGGATTTACATTTAAATAACTTGAAATTAAATAAATATTCCTACGGCTGGACCATAAACACGCTCTGACACACGTTATTAATTACATAAACAAATCAAATAAACGTATATCAAAGTAATAGAACAGAAGTAAACCAGTAGCCTAATGTCTGTAGCCGGCCGGTGTGGCCGTGCGGTTCTAGGCGTTTCAGTCTGGAACCGCATGACCGCTACGGTCGCAGGTTCGAATCCTGCCTCGGGCGTGGATGTGTGTGATGTCCTTAGGCTAGTTAGGATTAAGTAGTTCTAAGTTCTAGGGGACTGATGACCACAGATGTTAAGTCCCATAGTGCTCAGAGCCATTTGAACTTAATGTCTGTGCTTTCTAAAACACTGTAAATAATTGACCAATTTCTTCATGAATAGTATACATCAGATAAAAAACAAAGACATAGATGAGTAAATACATCTATAAGCATGCTGCCACCGTTTTTTCATGTAATTGTGGAGTACTTATGGCCTGACGCGATCGAGAGTAATGGGCCACTTTGACCTCCAATATCCCATGTACTATTCAAGTTACGTGCCTGTCATTCATACCAATTTACGTTTACACTAATAGCTTTCTAAAGATATGTCGATCGACAAAATCGGAAGAACCGTTTAGATTTTGGAAATTCGTTGCTAGGTGTTACTTTTATAATTTATTGTCAGATACTAAACTTTAAACTAATAAAGATATTGAAAATCTGATTGCACCATCAGAATCATCGTGCAGATAATGGTAATGTACATGTTTCTTTTGAGGTATCATAATTCATCTGGTTGCTATTAATTTCTATGTGAACTGTGAAATATCTGCCATTAAGGTTTCACAAAGTGCGCCATCTTTGGCACTCCCAGCATGTCTCCGTCGTCGACCCAGCGTCCCCATGGAATTCCCAGCCGCACTGCTGGCCGGGAACCCGGCTAACTTATGGCACCACGTGGCCGCCAATGAGCCGTGGCTCGCCAAGAGGCCCCAGCACGGCCACGCCAACTCTGAACTTAGAATATTTTCAGGGCGCCACAACTCGCCCATTACCTCGCACAGAGTAGAAGTTCCACTTCAGATAATTAACTGCTAACTCTATCCACCCTCTGCCTAGATGCTGTTGCAAGATGCCACAGCAGAAGACGGTCACAAAAATGCACATTTTGGCAGAGGCAGTGAGCCTGATACTTGCCCCTTAGAGTAGCAATGTCTGTGGATTTACATAGGTTAGCAATCGGAAATGGGTAAAACTGCTGGAACAGCGGCCGCCACTCACGAGAGACCTGAGGGCGGGGCCAAGTGACGGACAGCACTGTTGTTGCTAGGCCTAATAGAAAGGGCAATGTCGTTTAGCTGAACGCTGTTGCTACCAAACTAGGAGCTTGTTAACGAAATGCCAGAAACACCCCTATCTACAGAGTAGGAGGCGGGAAGGGCCTGTACGTGGTTGGATAGATGCACCGGGGAGGTACAAAAGTCCACGTCAGACTGGCGGATACCTGTAAAGTGCCAGCGCATTAGCGGGCCCACTATTCAGTCCAGAGACTGTTTTGATGCAGCTCTTCATGCTGCTCTATCCTGTTCAAGCTTCTTCATCTCCCAGTACCTACTGCAACCTACATCCTTCACAATGTGCTTAGTGCGTTCATCTCTTGGTCTCCCTCTATGATTTTTACCCTCCATGCTGCCCTCCGATACTAAATTGGTGATTCCCTGATGCCTCAGAACATGTCCTACCAAGCGATCCCTTCTTCTAATCAAGTTGTGCCACAAACTCCTCTTCTCCCCAATTCTATTCAATACCTCCTCATTAGTTATGTGATCTACCCATCTAATCTTCAGCATTCTTCTGTAGCACCACATTTCGAAAGCTTCTATTCTCTTCTTGTCTAAACTATTTATCGTCCACGTTTCACTTCCATACAAATACTTTCACAACGACTTCCTGACACTTAAAACTATACTCGATGTTAACAAATTTCTCTTCTTCAGAAACGCTATCCTTGCCATTGCCAGTCTACATTTTATATCCTCTCTACTGCGACCATCATCATTTATTTTGCTCCCCAAATAGCAAAACTTTTAAGTGTCTCATTTCCTTATCTAATTCCCTCAGCATTACCCTATTTAATTCGACTACATTCCATTTACCGTCGTTTTGCTTTTCTTAATGTTCGTCTTACATCCTGAACGAGATTTTCACTCTGCAGCGGAGTGTGCGCTGATATGAAACTTCCTGGCAGATTAAAACTGTGTGCCCGACCGAGACTCGAACTCGGGACCTTTGCCTTTCGCGGGCAAGTGCTCTGCCATCTTTTTTTTTATATATAAGTCAACGGAGACAGTTGAAAATGTGTGCCCCGACCGGGACTCGAACCTGCGATCTCTTGCTTAAATGGCAGAAGCTCTATCAATATTTTTATTTTATATCCTTTTTTATATTGCTCTACCAACTTTTTTATTATTGTTTGTTTGGTTTTTTTGTCGGGAGTAAGGGGTTTTTATTTATTTATTTATATATTTATATAATGGAAGGTAGGAAAAACAGAAACCTTTATTATTCACAAAATAAACAAAGTGCGTCCTGACACATGAAAACTGTCCTGGAAGGAACCTCGCTGCCGTCCTACCATGCAGCATGAAATAACAACAAAGTCAAAGTGGGGCCACCTCCGGCACCCTAAAGTAAAGTATTTATAGATATGAAAACAAAATTTGAAGTACATCCATTTGCTAACTGTGCAAGCGTTAGTTTTTCGTAGATCGCATACTCGCATAGTGTTCTTAGTCGATCACTTTACTTGGTCGGTTTCACAACGAAAGCACCGCCGCTCATCTTTGCGCACCCGGCACACCCCAAGTATATGGCGGGTCCGCAAAAACCGTTACTAGGAAATTGGCATACCATTCCTTGTACATTTGTAGCCGTAATAGTTTTGTGTGTCCATCTTGCAAGTATTGCCAGTAATGCTGGACGTTCAGTACGTTCGTACGTGTGTCTCTATAGATGTAATGGAGCGTCATACCTGTGATCCACGCCACTGCGTTCGTCTTATGACGCGGAAAATACGTTTTCTCTGGAAAAAATACTATGTCAGAACAGACCGCTGTATAGATAGTGCGCCGCATGAACGCTATTATCTTTCTTGCGAGATTCCAGACAGCCAATGCCTCGCCGCAGACCAGCCGATGGTCGTCCGTATCCAGCACGCCTCATTGCTGACACAAGGGCGAATCCGCCAAATGTATTGCGTACTTTTTATCATTTGTAGGGTATTTTCGGTTGACGACAATGTACCATGTTGATCTGACTGTTGTAGGTAGGTGGGGGTGATGGACTGTGCGCCACACCACGTGCCAATTAACAGCTGGATGTTTCCGTTCCACCCTATTCCGGGCGATCTGTCGAAGAAGCAGATGGTACACGTCCTTCGCTGTCGACTGTCGGGTCGTCGGTAAACGCTCTCGAACGTAACTGAGTTCCACGATGAACGTGCGCACATACGTTAAAGGGGGAGATATATGGCCGACACTGACTGGAGGAAGTTGCGATGTTGGTACGAGTTCTTCGCTGATCGTCTCCGTAAGCGAGTGATTCCTGTTGCGCCACCGTTTGAGCATAGTATTAATATACATGGCACGCGCCTTCTCGTGCACGTTCACTAAACCAACGCCCCCCTCTCGCGCTGGGAGGGTAAGCGTGTTGTACTGTACCTTAAAGAGTTGTCCCAGGCACACATAGTACCCAAAAGCCGCCTGAATCCTCATAGCCATCGTGCGCGTCAAGGGGAGAAGGTGTGTCAGGTGGCACATCATGGGCGCGAGATAAAGGTTGACGAGTAACACTCGCTGCAGCATATCCATCGACCGTAGGGCGTTTAGTCGTACTGCCGTGCGGACTCTGAGTAACAGTCTTCGGTAGTTGTCCGCAGCCGTTCTCGCTGTCTCTTTATGAAAGGTGATACCCAAACAGCGTAGGGTTTCCACTGCAGGTAAGGGTCCTTCCGTTCCTGGTTCTAGTCCACGCCCCACATGCATGAATTGTGATTTTCGGTAGTTGACCACACTTCCAGCTGCCATCCCATACGTCTGTAGCCAATCCAGTGCTGTTTGAGTTTCCCCCTCATTCCGTACGAGGAACACAATGTCATCCGCATATGCCCTGCATTTGAATGATAAATGCCGTAGGGAGATCCCGGTAAGACGGCTGCGAAGGCCTGCGAGGCACGGTTCTAAGGCGATCGCATAAAGGAGGATCGACAAGGGGCAACCCTGTCTCACTGATCTTAATATCTTAAAATACTCAGTTCTCCATCCGTTGACCACCATCGCTGATCTGGCGCCGTGTAACAGCCGCATCACAGCATTGGTCAGTAATGGTGAGACACCCATCCTGTTCATCACCGCCGCGAGGTACACATGATCCACGCGATCAAAAGCATGATCGAAATCTACTGCAACCATCGCCCCCCGGAGGCGGCATGCAGCCGCGAGGGCGATGACGTCACGATAGTCTCCCAAGGCTGTGTAGATATTACTGATGCCGTCAAGACAAGTCTGATCGGCATGTATTCGATTCTCCAGCGACTTTTTGATACGACTTCCCAGGATGCGCATGAAGATCTTGTAGTCACTATTAAGGAGGGTCAAGGGGCGATAATCACAAGGCCGTTTGCCACCACGGGGCTTCGGTATCGGTATCATGAGCTCTTCCCTGAATTGAATGTGAACCGGTACTTCTTGCCGCAGAAGCTCATTAAACATACATAGCCACATCGGTGTCATAATGGTCACAAAGGCACGGTAAAATTCCAACGGGAATCCGTCTGGACCTGGGGACTTGTTGCAGGCACCTCGTGTAATCGCTTCCTCCAGCTCTTCACACGTAATTTCAGATAACCCGTCCGCTTCCCCGTTCACACTCGTCGCGTCTGGGATCTCTTCCAGGACGTTCCCCAGCTCCCTCTGACCTTCCCCGTTGATCACATAGAATCTGCTAAAATGATCCGTGAACGCCTGTGCTATGCCCCTTTGTGTTGTAAAACGACGGCCATCGCCGAGATTGATCTCATGTATTAAATTCCTGCGTCTTCTTCGTCTTTCCTTTATCACATAATGCATCGAGGGAACCTCGTTGGGCAGGAAAACCTGCGACCTCGCGCGTATCATCGTACCTGCCATCCTCTGCGTCGCAAGTTGTACCAGCTTCGCCTTAACTCGGTGGACGGCCGTCTGGCGTTCTGGTGTAGGTGGTTGAGCTAACAGTTCCCGGAGAGCCGTAAAGTAAAACTCAGAGGTCGTGCGCTGCCATTGAGAAACCTCCTTCCCGCAACCTATGAACGTCCTCCGTAAAGCTGACTTCGCGCACTCGATCCACCACTGCAGGACAGAACCGAAAGAATTTTGTCGACGGAGGCAGCCATGCCACGCGTCCTCCACCATGCGTCGGCATTCTGTATCTCGCAGGTGGGAGACGTTCATCTTCCAAGTACCCCGCCGCCTCCATACCTGCTGTCTATCAAGGTTAAACGTGCAAATATATGCCTCGTGGTCTGTAAATGCTGTCGGCCATATTTCTGCGTCCACCGTCGACATTGCTAACGCCCTTGAAACGTAGATCCGATCCAAACGGCCCGCGGAGTGGCTAGTAAAAAATGTATATCCTGGTTGGTTGCGATACTACAGGTCCGATGTATCGACTAATTCCATCCCGTTGACCAGCTCTCTAAGTTCTTGGCTTGTAGTATAGTTAAGTTGTTGGTCCTTTCTGTCGAGCACACAATTAAAATCTTCGCCGAGTATGCAACCATCGTATCGTCCTTGGAACAACGGTGTAACCTCATGGGCGTAAAAATCTGCTCTGTCCCTTCTCTTATCCGAGACTGACGGTGCGTATATGTTGATCAAACGTATTCCACCTATGGTCACGGCCGTTCCACGGGCAGAAGGCAAATACTCTACTTCGTCTGCACGTATCCCTTCCTTTAATAGTATAGCTGTGCCAACGCCTCTCTCGTCACACGGGGAACAACAAATGTCGTAACTGTAAAAGTCCGAGGGGGGAAGTACCCGAACTTCTTGTAATAGTGCTATGTCTAAATCCGCAGCCTTTATCATGTCACTGGGCATCTCGATTTTTACCGGCGTCCTAATGCTATTGATGTTAACAGACTCTATCCGATAAGCTTGTTGCATGGCGGTCAACGTAGATAGGGTACCGTACGGTCGCTAATTTTACCGTACATAGGCTGCTGTCGTACTAACGTCCCCCGCGTCCCCTCATATGGTCGTCCGTTATTCCGTGCACTCTGCCGGTCTTACACCGGGAGAGTGCGTGGGAGCAGTTCCTCCGGCATCATCTGTTCCCCACGGGGGTGGCTCTTCTGACCAGTCCCCTAGTGTCCCATCGTTGTCGTGCGGTGCAGGCTCCGTAGCCTCCTCAGTAGCCTGTTGCCGTCTATCGAGCTCCTTCGCTGTGTCTGGAGCATCGTCAGCGGTAGGTCGTGCCGCCGTCCCGCTGGCCACCGTTGCATCCACGCTAGGCAGTTCTTATGTATCCATGGTCGTCTGTTCTGTACCCGTAAACTTCTCAGAATTGTCTACTAGATCAGAGTGGTCGTTCTCCACCGTGAGGCGGCGCTTCTTCCGGCGTTTTGGTGATCGCTGTTTTCGTTGCCGGGCCTCGGTATCAGAGGTCAGCATGGTCTCCAGTTGTTCGTGGGGGACGTCGGAGTCGTGCGCCGTCGTATTATCGACGTCTCCAAGTTCCTTATCTGAAGGGGCCGCAAGCGGAACCGAAGAGAGGGCGTCCTGTGACTGCTGCAGGCGGTCCAGCGCAACGTCGTCTTTCTGTGGCTCGCCACGATCCGCCACTGTCTGTGTGTTCTGGTATGCGTCTGTCTCGCGGCCCACGTCATCGCGTAATGCGGCGACGTAAGTCATGGGGAGCACAGTCGGATGCGGCGTGAGGGGTGGATCATCCTGTGTCAGCTGTAATAACCGTCGTTGAGCACAATCAGAACGTATGTGTCCCTCCTTCCCACACCCAGAGCACGTCCTTGGTTGTCCGTCGTAAACGACAATCGCCCTACAACCGGCGATGTACAAGTATGACGGGACGTGTTTTCGGAGTTCGATCCGTATTTGTCTGACGCCATTGAGGACAGGATACGTCTTGAAACCCGCCCATTTTTCAGCCACGTGGGATATGACCGTTCCGTAAGGACTCTGTCACCAATTCTTCTGGCACTTAGAATGGAAGCTCAAAGACGCGGATCTTTCGGAGTCCCATGCCGGCGTGTTCTACTGTTACCGCTCCAACATTCCCGTCCGAATGACAGAAACGAAGTCCTTGTCGGTGTCGAAGTAGTAGTTCGTCACATGCCGCTTCATTTATGAGCTTGCTTCCCACGCCCGGGTTCCCGGGTTCGATTCCCGGCGGGGTCAGGGATTTTCTCTGCCTCGTGATGGCTGGGTGTTGTGTGTTGTCCTTAGGTTAGTTAGGTTTAATAAGTTCTGAGTTCTAGGGGACTGATGACCATAGATGTTAAGTCCCATAGTGCTCAGAGCCATTTGAACCACCATTTATGAGCTTGACATAGACCACGCTGCTGACTATAGATAAGTGTATTCCAACTAGAACGTCAGGTTCGATTTTCCCCTCGTCCCGTAAATAACGTTCGATCTCGTAAGCCTTCGGTCGAGCATATTCATTAACAAAACTAAATTTCAGTGTCGATTTGCGGAACGACAAGGCCATGATTCGTTCTATGTATACCGCGACACACCGCTACACACGTAACGTAAACACCTCTCGCGCAGACGTGCGGCAGGGACGTAAACACCGTCCGAACCGCTGCGCCGCTGAAGGCTGACTGTTGAGCTACCGAAGCACGACTCACGCCCGGTACTCACAGCTTTACTTCTGCCAGTATCTCGTCTCCTACCTTCCAAACTTTACAGAAGCTCTCCTGTGAACCTTGCATAACTAGCACTCCTGAAAGAAAGGATACTGCGGAGACATGGCTTAGCCACAGCCTGGGGGATGTTTCCAGAATGAGATTTTCACTCTGCAGCGGAGTGTGCGCTGATATGAAACTTCCTGGCAGATTAAAACTGTGTGCCCGGCCGAGACTCGAACTCGGGACCTTTGCCTTTCGCGGACAAGTGCTCTACCATCTTTTTTTTTATTTTTTTTACATAATGGAGTAACAATAACAAACATAAACTGCTGCTAGCATTTTATTATATAAGACGATGACCTTTATAAAATAAAATATTGCTGGGAAACGTAAATAAGTGGACTTTTTTTACATAATAGTGAAAAAAATATCCTGCTTCTGTCAGTACAAAACAATAACGGTCTACGTTCCTCTTTTGGGCGCGTACCTCGCTAATCCCTTTATACCTCGCGTTGGTGTCGGGTACGTCTTCACGTGTGGTTGTGGATCCTCTCCACTGTCCTGGTCCTTTCTTGTTCTGATACGTATAGACAATAATTACATTCTCCTACCCGGGACACCCCAACTGGGTGGGGGATCAAGCAAGGCACTCCCTAAAAAATTTGCGTAATATGTTCGATATCTCGGATGTCTCGTAAGCTGTGAGTGATGTTCCTGTAGTGAGGCCCAAAAGTCAAGCACATTCTTACTGCCGTCTCGGAAAAGATAACGCACAGTCAAACCTCGAATCCAAGTCACTGCGTTTGTCTTTGTTCGTGGATAATATGTCCTATCTGGGAGAAGTAGTATGCGTGGTTCTATTGTTTGCGGCCCCACCCGAAGGAGGAAGGCGATCATTTTTTTGACCAAACACCATACGTCCGCCGAAGGTCGGCATATCAGGCGATGCTCCTCTGTGTCTATAACATTGCACTGCGGACACAGTGGCTCGTCCGCCATATGAATTGTATGCAACCTGGAACGAGTCACGTATTTCCCATTTACCACCTGATACCACAGTGCGCGCGTTCCCGTATCAAGGTGTGGGTGGTGCACTGTGCGCCATACCACTGACCACGTAACTGTTGGTTGGCGGCGCTCTACGGCATTATTCGGCCGTCGTCGAGTCAAGATGTGATATATATCCCGTGCCGTTGGCGTCCTGGTAGTCGGTAGTTCCATATGTACATAACTGTGTTCCACAAAAAAGGTTCGCATATGGGCAAGCGATGGTGAGATGTGAGACACCGCTACCGGAGCTGAACGAGAAGGTGGAGCGAGTTCGTCTACCAAGGTGCCCGTCAGACTGGCCTGGTGTCGTTTCCACATCTTTATCATTGTGGTTACATAAATAGCCACTGCTCGGTCGCGTACGTGGGCTAGTCCAAGACCTCCACGACTACGAGGAAGGGTGAGGGTTTCGTATCCTACCTTAAAAAGCAGACTTGTGCTCACAAAATATCCTAGTGCCGCCAGGATTCCGCGGGCCAACACCACAAGCATAGGAAGAACTTGTGCCAGGTGGTGGATGCGAGAAGCTAGATAAATGTTGGCAAAGGTGACCCGTTGTATCATATACAGTGCCCTTAACCTGTGACTTCGGACACTCGCACGAATTGTTCCCAAAAGATGTCTGTAACTCAGTGCCGCCGTGCGTCGAACGTCTGTAGTGAAGATAATTCCTAGGCATTTCATCTTGTTGATCGGCTGTAATGGTGCTACACTTCCTGTCGGGAGTCCTCTCCCGATGTTCATCGCTCCCGACTTTGCCATGTTCAGGCGACTTCCCGTAGCCATACAATACAAATTAATCCAATGCAAGGCCTCTCTTGCCTCGTCGCCTGACCGTGCTAAAAACACTAGGTCATCAGCGTATGTTCGGCATATAAACTTGTTGTGCCTTATCGTCATTCCTTGGAGTCGATTCCGGAGCCCGCAGAGCAGCGGCTGGCAGCGATGGCATACAATATCGTTGACAGCGGGCACCCTTGTCTGACCGATCGTGAGATGGTGATGGGCCCCACCAAGCGTCCATTGATGAGCACTTTGGATGCGGCTCCGTGGAGTAGTCTCATGACGGCGGTGACAAGACTTTCCGGAAACTTCATTTTCGTCATCACGTCCGCGAGATAAGCATGACTCAGCCTGTCAAATGCGCGATCGAAGTCTATCGATACCAATACACCCCGGAGACGACATGTTGATGCCAGTGCGATAACATCGCGGTAGTCGCTGAGTGCCGTTTGTATATTGCTATCTCCTCCTAGCTGGGTTTGGTCGAGTGAAATCACTTGGCGTATCACGCGTTTAAAGCGTGCTGCAAGTATCCTGGCGTAGATCTTGTAGTCGCAATTAAGAAGGGTCAGTGGCCGGTAGGCCTGTATCCCTGTGCCTCCAGATGGTTTGTGGACGGAGATGATCATTCCTTCCACGAAGGAGGGTGGAAGGGGCACGTTGGGAGACATCAATTCGCAGTACATGGCAGTCCATCGTGGAGTCATGAGATCTTTAAATGTACAATAGAACTCCAACGGAAACCCGTCGGGCCCAGGCGATTTGTGCGACGCTCCCTTATCAATCGCTTCCATTACGTCGTCAACTGTAACTTCACCTGTTAACTCCAGGTTGGCCGTTTCGTCGAGACACGCGGAGAGCGTTCGTCGGACCTCATGAAACGCTGCCTGTTCGTGTTCCGCTTCTTCATAGAGATGACCGTAGCGTTCCACAAAAGCGTTGGCAATGTCTTCTTGCGTTGTCATACGGCGACCATCTGGCAGTACGACCGTCTGTATTAAGGTTCTGCGGCTACGTTGTTTTTCTCTGATAACGTGATACATCGACGGTGATTCTCCACGGACTCTTTCAAAGGCCCTTGCACGGATTGCGACACCCTCCAGACGGCGGCGCGTTATGGAAATTATTTGGGCCTGTGCTCATTTTATACCGGCACGACGCTCCTGTGAAGGTGCTTGTACAGAAAGTTCGCGGAGCATCGTGAAGTAAAATTCCGTCGTGTGTCGCCTCCACATCATCTGCTCTCTTCCATATGCAATTAACGCTCGGCGCAATGCAGGCTTAAAGCATTCCAGCCACCACAGCAACGTCGTCGGATATGTCGGGAGGCGTCGTTCACACACGTGCCAAGTGTCTTCGATTAAGCGTCTGCACTCAGGTTCCCTGAGGTGTGCTGTATTCAGTTTCCAAACACTACGACTCCTCCACACTTGTTGACGACACAGGGAGACCGTGCATATATATGCTATGTGATCTGAAAAGGCGACAGGCCACAATTCCACATCGAGGATCGCAGGTTCGAGACGTCGTGTTACATAAATGTGATCGAGACGACTTGCAGAGTGACTCGTGACGTAGGTGTATCTACGTCTGTTGCCATGTATCGTCTCCCATGTATCAATGAGATTCATGTCCTGTATGAGTTGCCGCAGCTCCGGGCATGAAGTATAACGTGGGTGTTGATCTTTTGGTGCGAGCACGCAGTTGAAGTCGCCTCCAAATAAGACATGTTCATACCGACCTAAGAATAGTGTTGCAATCTCCTCTGCGTAAAATCGGGATCGGTCGCGCCGTCTGTCTGACCCCGACGGTACGTAAATGTTAACGACCCCTACTCCCAGCACTGTGAGCGCCAGTCCTCGCGCTGATGGCAGGTACACCACGTCCTCGGCTACTATGCCGCTACGTAGAAGTATCGCTGTTCCGCTGCCGCCATCGGTAGTAGGTGTAATGTATGTATCGTACTCATAGAGGTCGGGGAAGCTCTCAACACATACTTCCTGCAGCAGAACGATGTCGACGTCTGACGCATGCAACATGTCTCGTAATAACTGCAATTTGACAGGCGTTCTGATCGTATTAATATTAATAGAGGCTGTTCGATATGCCTGCCGCTGTTCCTCAGTGCGTAAAGCGCACATGAAGGCTTATGTTAATTTGTGTGCTGATGCCCGGTGACATGCTGTCTGTGCGTCAGTCTGCATCTTCTGCGTGGTTAACATCCGGTGGACGCAGCACTCGCCATTGCGGGTGCGTCGTCGGTCTGTGGGTCAGTATCGGATTCGTCGGCCCAGTTCCTGTGCTGGAGGTCCAGCTCCCGTCGTGTTTCTCCGGCCTGGCTGACCGAAGGCGGTGTCGTTGCTGCGGTGGGTGGAGGGACTCCTTCCGTGGGCTTTACGTCCGGTGTGTCTGTATTCAACCCCTGTCTAGCGTGATTCGCGTCGTACTGCTGTGTGGGAGGTAGAACCTCCCGTTGCGCATCCGGATGCACTGTATCGACGTTGCACCCAAGTCCGTCTGACGTGGACTGTAGTAAGCAGGTATCCGACGGCGCTAGCCGTCGTTTCTTGTGGTGCTTCGGCGATCGTTGTTTGTGCGTGTGCGCCTCCGTATCCGAGTGCGGAAGTGGCTCCCGATGCTCAGGAACGAAAGCAGCTGTCGGCGCAACCGCAGGATCAATTTCCATACCCCCTACCGATCCTTTCCGTTCAGTTAAGGGCGTCGTCGTCTCCGGAGCGGTAGAAGTGTGCGTCGTTTCGTCACTGGCGGCGGTCTCTGCTGCAGTCGGTTGCCGTAAACTGTCAGGATTCTGTAGCTGGTCATTCTTCGGGATGGTATCTGTTCGAAATGCGTCCGCATACGTTAGTGGCAGCGGCGTCAACGTGGACGGAGGCACGGGTTCGCCGTTTGGAACTTGCACTATCCTCCGCTGCATACATTCGGAGCGGACGTGGCCCTCTTTCCCGCAGCCTGAGCATATTTTGGGTTGTCCATCGTAGATGACTATAGCTCTACATCCGCCGATGAACAAGTACGAGGGTACATGTTGTGTCAGTTCTATTCTGATTTGACGCACCCCATTGAGAACGGGGTAAGTCGTGAAGTTGGACCATTTTTCCTCAACGTGGCTAAACACTCTTCCATATGGGCGTAAGGCGTCAACGACCAAGTCAGACGGAACCTCGAAGGGAAGTTCGAAAATACGTATGTTTTGTAAGCCCAGTCCTGCGTGATCAATAGTTACGTCTCCAACATGTCCATCAGAGTGACGAAATTTGAGCCCATGTTTAGTATCTCGGATGATTCTGTCACATACTGCATCGTTAATCAGCTTGACGTAAACGACACTGCTCACTATGGAGAGGTGGATTCCGATAAGTTCGTTGTAGTCAAGTTTAACTTTGCCTCGAAGGAACCTTTCTATTTCGTAGGCTTTCGGTCCCACATATTCATTCGAAAAACTAATCTTGAGAGTCGACTTTCGGTATGCATGTGCCATTCTATATCGAGTCGTCTAAAGGCGCCAGTACGCCGAAGAGGGAAACAACTGCGCGAGCGCGAAATTGTCCGGCAGGGACGTAAACAGACGTCCGTGCCGTAGCACCGCCGAAGGCAGACTGTGAGCTACCGAAGCACGACTCACGCCCGGTACTCACAGCTTTACTTCTGCCAGTATCTCGTCTCCTACCTTCCAAACTTTACAGAAGCTCTCCTGCGAACCTTGCAGAACTAGCACTCCTGAAAGAAAGGATACTACGGAGACATGGCTTAGCCACAGCCTGGGGGATGTTTCCAGAATGAGAGTTTCATTCTCGGTCGGGCACACAGTTTTAATCTGCCAGGAAGTTTCATATCAGCGCACACTCCGCTGCAGAGTGGAAATCTCATTCTGGAAACATCCCCCAGGCTGTGGCTAAGCCATGTCTCCGCAATATCCTTTCTTTCAGGAGTGCTAGTTCTGCAAGGTTCGCAGGAGAGCTTCTGTAAAGTTTGGAAGGTAGGAGACGAGATATTGGCAGAAGTAAAGCTGTGAGTACCGGACGTGAGTCGTGCTTCGGTAGCTCAGATGGTAGAGCACTGGCCCGCGAAAGGCAAAGGTCCCGAGTTCGAGTCTCGGTCGGGCACACAGTTTTAATCTGCCAGGAAGTTTCATCTTATATCCTCTTTTCAAGACAGTGTCCATTCCATTCAACTGCTCTTCTAGGTCCTTTGCTGTCTCTGACAGAGTGACAATGTCATCGGTGAACCTCAAAGTTTTTACTTCTTCTTCATGGACATCAATTCCTACTCCATTTTTTCCTTTTGTTTCCTTTGCTACTTGCTCAATGTACAGATTGAATAACATCGGGGATAGGCTACAGTCCTTTAATAACCCAAGTTTTTGGTGTTCGAGACGGTTCCCACTCACATCTTTGGGACGCCAACTCAATGTCGCTCGTTGCCAGCCTCGTTCAGCTCCGACAGCCCTGTTCTTCTCACTTGGGGTACTGCTCTCAATGTCTGTACGTTAAATTGCTCCCAGTGATTGCTACCTTTGTTAGCCCTCACTAGTCCTCACCTTCGGCGTTCAGGCACTGACTTCTGTTGTGCAGCCAGTTGCATCCTTTGATTTTTATACTGTTTATAACTACCTTTCAATTTAGTATTTATCCAGTTAAGTAGTTAGGCTACAGTCCTTTAAAAACCCAAGTTTTTTGTAGTAGTTATCCAGACCCCTAGGTTCCTGAGTTCTTCTGCGAATATCCTATCGATTCCCAAAATCCGCACCTCTCATAGGTACCGTGTGACACTGTTTGATCCTGATGAAAGCAATCAACTTCCTGCCATCACAGACAGTTTGTCTTTCTACAATTGATCCAAACCTCTCGGAAACTGTAGACTGACCAGTAACCGCCTGTCTTCCCTCTATCATATGTTCGGACACGACACCGTTAACGCAATAAGTGATGGTGAAGTGGATGATTTCTGTGTTTATAAAAGTGAAGACTGCTGAAAACACGATTGATTTGGTGCCGTGTTCGAGACAACGAACACGTTTTGTTGAGAAGTGAAGTTCAAACCTCTATTTCACATTTAAGATTCCACTATTCCGTGGTTTCTCAAAACCTGTTCCGGCGAATGTTAGTGTCGATCCTTTGATAACATCATTAGGAACTTTCCTCCCCACATTCCGTCCCTCAAACGTTCCTTATTCAAACGAGCCAAAGATGCGTCTTTAATGATCAAGACGGTGACGGAACGTTAAACCCTACTGTCCGTTCCTTTTCGTCTGAAAAGGTAGCCAGATCTCCACAGTGAGTACAGCAAAGACTGTACGCAGCTGATAAAAGCTGTTAGAGAAAATAAATGCGATGTCCGGTTTCAAGGGCCAAAAGCCGTATTTAACTGTCAGGAGATAAACTAAACGAGGTTATATTGTATCGCGAAAGTTCGGATGAATGTTCGATTAGACATGCATAATCACTGTCTATACCGCCAAAGCTTTCACGGGACACGAATTCAGTAGTGACGTCAGCAGTGCGAGATAAATATCCTTCATGTGGCATGTACCACAGCGACGCTTAGCCTTAACGTTATAAGCTCTCTCTTCCCAGGGTAATCTTGTTTGCGTTATAAATGTGGCCTCTAAATAATGCAAGCCACACTAATTAATGCAGCGACTCCATTTATTGGTGATAAATGCAGTACTCCGTTGATTAGAAGAATTAAAGAAGATGTAAATGCCCCTTGCATTAGTAACAACTACAAAACGCGTTCATTAAAAGCACTTTGCGCTTACCATTACAGAATTAATGCACAGTCTCCCACATCAAATTTCTTTCCTACTGTATACAGTTGCAGGGTCACATGGTGATAATGGCAATGGTGCTGTTAATTGCGAAATGAACACTGGCCGAAAGGGTCATTCGAACAACACAGTACGTTAATTGAAGATATCATGCAAACTGCTGTCTATGAACCAAATTACTCACCTTGATATATGTGACCTACATTTTCACGTAGCTTAAGAGTCGCTCAATGTCGCCGAAGAGCAGCATTAGTATACGTCTTGTACAAAGGGCGTTCAAAAAGTTTTACACAGTCGTCTCTATTTTTTTAATTTTCTGCAGGAGGAGAATGAAATTTTTTGTGAACATACTTGGAACATTTAGCTATATGTTGGTATATAAAAGTATTCTCTTTTATTTCCGGGCCGGCCATTGTGGCCGAGCGGTTCTAGGCGCTTCAGTCTGGAACCACGCTACCGCTACGGTCGCAGGTTCGAATCCTGCCTCGGGCATGGATGTGTGTGCTGTCCTTAGGTTAGTTAGGTTTAAGTAGTTCTAAGTTCTAGGGGACTTATGACCTCAGATGTTAAGTCCCATAGTGCTTAGAGCCATTTGAACCTTTTTTTTGGGGGGGGGCGGGGGGGGGGGCATAACGGACCTTGAAGTAGATGTCAGGAAACAGTGGATCGCAGCAGTACCCAACGGTGGTTGCAGAGGTTTAAAGAAGGTGATTTCTCTCTGCCGGACAACCCACGATACGGTAGAGCATCGACGACAGTGAGTGATGTGAATCAGGAGACCATCAAATCATGTAAACACGACGCTTGCTGAAATGACTTGTTTGTCATTGGGTAGTGTGGTATCACTGGTACAGTCACTAGGGTACAGAAAAATCTGTGTAGGTCGGGTGATTAGATTATTGACAAGACAAATGAAAACGACGAGGAAGAATGTGTGCGAGGGTCTCATGAAGACCTTTACTGAAGAGTGGAAACAGTGCTATGACGGCGTCATTACCCAGGATGAAACATGATTGTTTTTGTGCGAACCTGAGAGCAAAACCCAATCCATGGAGTAGCGTCATCCGGTTTCCACTTGGAAGAAGAAACCAAGGCTTTCACGAACAGTAGGCCGAAAGGTGATGGTCTCCTTCTTCTGGGATCAGTGTGGTGTCATTTTCATTGACTTTTTGGAACCTGGCTCCACAATTAACCGGGCTCGTTACTGTTTGTCATTGGACAAGCTGCGACGTGCCATCAAGACCCACAGACCACAGCTTCAGGGTCAGCTAATCAAACTACACATTGTTGTTGTCTGTTGTGTGGTCTTCAGTCCTGAGACTGGTTTGATGCAGCTCTCCATGCTACTCTATCCTCTGCAAGCTGCTTCATCTCCCTGTACGTACTGCAGCCTACATCCTTCTGAACCTGCTTAGTGTATTCATCTCTTGGTCTCCCTCTACGATTTTTACCCTCCATTCTGCCCTCCGATACTAAATTGGTGATTCCCTGATGCCTCAGAACATGTCCTACCAAGCGATCCCTTCTTCTAATCAAGTTGTGCCACAAACTCCTCTTCTCCCCAATTCTATTCAATACCTCCTCATTAGTTATGTGATCTACCCATCTAAACTTCAGCATTCTTCTGTAGCATCACATTTCGAAAGCTTCTATTCTCTTCTTGTCTAAACTATTTATCGTCCACATTTCACTTCCATACATGGCTACACTCCATACAAATACTTTCAGAAACGACTTCCTGACAAATCTATACTCGATGTTCACAAATTTCTCTTCTTCAAAAACGCTTTCTTTGCCATTGTCAGTCTACATTTTATATCCTCTCTACTTCGACCATCATCAGTTATTTTGCTCCCCAAATAGCAAACACCTTTACTACTTTAAGGGTCTCATTTCCTAATCTAATTCCCTCAGCATCACCCGACTTAATTCGACTACATTCCATTATCCTCGTTTTGCTTTTGTTGATGTTCATCTTATACCCTCCTTTCAAGACACTGTCCATTCCGTTCAACTGCTCTTCCAAGTCCTTTGCTGTCTCTGACAGAATTACAATGTCATCGGCGAACCTCAGAGTTATTATTTCTTCTCCATAGATTTTAATACCTACTCCGAACTTTTCTTTTGTTTCCTTTACTTCTTGCTCAATATACAGATTGAATAGCATCGGGGAGAGGCTACAACCCTGTCTCACTCCCTTCCCAACCACTGCTTCCCTTTCATGCCCCTCGACTCTTATAACTGCCATCTGGTTTCTGTACAAATAGTAAATAGCCTTTCGCTCCCTGTATTGTACCCCTGCCACCTTTAGAATTTGAAAGAGAGTATTCCAATCAACATTGTCAAAAGCTTTCTCTAAGTCTACAAATGCTAGAAACGTAGGTTTGCCTTTCCTTAATCTTTCTTCTAAGATAAGTCGCAGGGTCAGTATTGCCTCTCGTGTTCCAACATTTCTATATAATCCGAACTTATCTTCCCCGAGGTCAGCTTCTACCAGTTTTTCCATTCGTATGTAAAAAATTCGCGTTAGTATTTTGCATCTGTGACTAATTAAACTGATAGTTCGGTAATCTTCACATCTGTCAACACCTGCTTTCTTTGGGATTGGAATTACTATATTCTTCTTGAAGTCTGAGGGTATTTCGCCTGTCTCATACATCTTGCTCACCAGATGGTAGAGTTTTGTCATGACTGGCTCTCCCAAGGCCATCAGTAGTTCTAATGGAATGTTGTCTACTCCCGGGGCCTTGTTTCGACTCAGGTCTTTCAGTGCTCTGTCAAACTCTTCACGCAGTATCTTATCTCCCATTTCGTCTTCATCTACATCCTCTTCCATTTCCATAATATTGTCCTCAAGTACATTGCCCTTGTATAAACCCTCTATATACTCCATCCACCTTTCTGCCTTCCCTTCTTTGCTTAGAACTGGGTTGCCATCTGAGCTCTTGATATTCATACAAGTGGTTCTCTTCTCTCCAAAGGTCTCTTTAATTTTCCTGTAGGCAGTATCTATCTTACCCCTAGTGAGACAAGCCTCTACATCCTTACATTTGTCCTGTAGCCATCCCTGCTTAGCCATTTTGCACTTCCTGTCGATCTCATTTTTGAGACGTTTGTATTCCTTTTTGCCTGCTTCATTTACTGCATTTTTATATTTTCTCCTTTCATCAATTAAATTCAATATTTCTTCTGTTACGCAAGGATTTCTATTAGCCCTCGTCTTTTTACCTACTTGATCCTCTGCTGCCTTCACTACTTCATCCCTCAGAGTTACCCATTCTTCTTCTACTGTATTTCTTTCCCCCATTCCTGTCAACTGTTCCCTTATGCTCTGCCTGAAACTCTGTACAACCGCTGGTTCTTTCAGTTTATCCAGGCCCCATCTCCGTAAATTTCCAATATACATTGACAATGCCAACCCCCATACAGCCCTTATGCCGCAGGAGAAAATCAGGGAAATTGGATGGAAATTTGTTCCTCATCCTCCCTATACTCCGGACTTGGCTCCGTCTGATTTTTTCCTCTTTGGTCGTCTGAAGGCCCACCTGCGAGGTAAAACATTTGATAGTGAGAAAGACCTTGTTTTCTGTGTCAAGCGATGGTGAAAAAGTCAATCCCCAGAATTTTACCAAAGAGCATTTACATCACGGAAAGAACGTTGGGCCAGATGCGTCACAGCTGATGGAGGCGACATTGAATAGGCTCAATGTATAGCTAAATGTTCTAAGAATAATCGTAAAAATTTCATTCTCCTCCTGCAAAGTAAATAAATAAATAAATAAATTAGAGACGACTGTGCTAAACTTTTTGAACCCCCTTTGTACAAGAAACAGATATGCATCAACCCGAGGTTATCCTACCAGTCAGGTCTCTGTATTTTTAAAATGTTTTAATCATATTTCTTCACACGCAAGCGATCAACAATCTAGCTGTCGGAGTATGTTTTTTAATATATATACGAAAGGTTATATTACTGCAGAAGTATAACGTTGTGTCGTTATAGGTGACTCTGTACATATAATGAATCTTTAGGCTGGCTGATACAATGCCTTGAAAATCAAGCAAACTTATTCAGGTTAATTGTATACCTCAGCTAAGATCACAGAAAGACATATAATCTACTGGATGGGTGTGTGTATGTTTACTCCAAACAACGGAAATTATACCTAACCGGATACGTCTCAGTTCAGAGCCTCGCCAGTGTGACTGGACGTGTGTGTTGTGTAGTCACAGTGAACAGTGTAGTCATCAACCACTACCATAATCAGTCTCAGATTTAATTCGGTCCTTTTATTTTTTACTTTGCTAAATAATGTATGCTAGATATTTAATTTGCTACTCTCCGACAATCACACCATTGTATTTCTCGTATTGTTTCTGGCATCTAAACCGATATTTTCTACAAAAGACGACTTAATTCAATTCATAGCCCTTTATTATCCCATAATGTGATTGATTTTTGGTTAGTACTTTTCGTAAATTCTCATATCGCTCTTGATGTTCTATAGCAGACAATGAGGACGTTACTGCAAAGGCTTTGACATTGTTGAGTACGAAAAACGGAAACTTCATGACGTGACGAAGAGACGCCGTATACTAAAGTGGCTATGAAGGACAGTAACGTTGTCGGTTCGGAACGCCATTCTGTGGACGAAAAAAGATAATTGACCTGAAGACGCTGAAGTCATCCGCAGACGTGATATGAACGGGAACGAGAAAGTACACGCTTCGAATTTCTTGATGTCATAAAATAGAATTACATGTTGCAGTCATTTTCTAGAGTTAACTACTACAGAAGCAATCAACGACTAATTAGTTAACGTCACATAATCTTTTAGATTAATGCCAATCCGGTTTCCGACAAAATCGCAGCATGATACAGTTCTTATGAAAGTGACTGACGAACTGAAACAAGCTATAGATAAACAACAGGCGACTATTGTGTCCTTTTTGGATTTCAGCAAAGCTTTCGACACTGTCAAAAACAGCGTGTAATGATTGACACAAAAAGTTCACAATGGAGGGATGTAGGTTCAATGTCCCGCACGTATCAGACTTGATTCCATTACTCTTCTCATTATGCAGGGTGACAGTATTGAATTATATGAAAAAAAAAAATAGTTACAAACTACGGTGTGCATACACTTTATTCAACATGTAAACGTCACTACAGATATTCGGATTTAGATTATGACCTGTTCGACATGCCTACCATTATTGGCGATGATGTGGCGCAGACGAATAGCGGAATTTTGCATGACCCTCTGAAGTGTCGTCGATGACCTCCTGAATGGCTGTTTTCAGCTCAGCAGTGGTTTTGGGGTTATTGCTGAGCACCTTGTCTTCAATATAACCCCACAAAAAGGAGTCGCATGTGTTGAGATCCGGAGAATATGCCGGCCAATCGAGGCCAGGCCACTGGCGTCTGACTACCCCAGAGCCAGAATGCGGTCCCAAAAATGCTCCTCTCTGGCTTTGATGGAGTCGAGCTCCACCTTGCGTGAAGCACATCTTGTAGAAATTAGGGTCACTATGGATAATGGGAATGAATCCATCTACCAAAACCTTCACGTACCGTTTGGTTGTCACCGTGCCATCAAGTAATATCGCACAGATTGTTCCGTAACTGGACATTGCACACCACACAGTGACCTGTTGAGGGGGAAGAGACTTCTCGATCGCGAAATGCGGATTCTCAGTCCCCCAATTTCGCCTATTGACGAACCCATCCAAATGGCCGGCCGCGATTGTCTAGCGGTTCTAGGCGCTCAGTCCGGAACCGCGTGACTGCTACGGTCGCAGGTTCGAATCCTGCCTCGAGCATGGATGTGTGTGATGTCCTTAGGTTAGTTAGGTTTAAGTAGTTCTAAGTTCTAGGGGGCTGATGACCACAGATGTTAAGTCCCATAGTGCTCAGAGCCATTTTTTTGAACCATCCAAATGAAGATGGGCTTCGTCGCTAAACCAAACCGTTCTAATTCCCATCAAACCCCGCGGCCAACAGTGCAGTTCGAACGTCCTGACGCAAATGTTCAGGAGTTATGAAGATTTTATTTCATGTAGTTCAATAATTGTCACCCTGTATGTTAATGAAGTGTCAGCTTTCCGTCCCACATCAAATATCAGCTATACGCTGGCGGTATTCTGTTATATGTAAGTGCAAGCGCATTAATCTCTGCACAGCCATCCATAGTGTAAATGCCGATTTACTTGCTCTGTCAGTGTGGGCTCAGAGCATATGTTAGAAACTTCACCCATCTAAAACGTGAGCAATCTTAGTTACTCAAAAAATACTTATTATCCCTCAGTTCAGAAAATTAGGAAACGAGGTACTGGTAGAAATAAAGCTGTGAGGACGGGGAGTGAGTCGTGCTTGGGTAGCTCAGATGGTGATCAGCCTGGATATACGTACGTCAACAGCCATTCAGCAAGTCGTTTTGACCATGTCTACGTTTCGCAAGGAATCGTAACTGTCATTCTTGACGCTGAGTTATGGCCTACCGCCTTCTCCGACCATATCGCCTACATTTGCACTGTTTCGCTTCAGAGGCAGAAGGTGTGGCGCGGTCGAGGCCTGTGGAAGCTGAATGTTATCCATCTAAAGGATCAGGAATGCAGGCGGGTCGTAGACACGACGAGGAACAACTGTGTGTAACGCCTTACAGGTTATCCTTCAACACTCCGGTGGTGGCTCGACTGCACCAAACCTGCATTACAGCCGCGACAAAATGCTGTGGCAACGACATACCATGCAATACCAGTTCACAATTCTCCGCGAACTCTTCAACCATGCCCCCTCTGTTCAACGACAGGTTGAAATTCAATGGATTAAGATGAAGATAATTTCTCTTATGTGTTGAAACGTCCCCTTAGAAAAATTATACAAGACTGTGCTTAAACTGACACACAATATTTTTTGGCGCAACGCTATCTGACTTTCAAAAATCCCTACAAAAGAATGGCCCTGACTACCATTAACCTATACGGTTCGCAAATCACTTACCTCACAAAAATCTTCGTTACTCGAACTACTGCAATACAGCGAGCGCCACTACTGCCAGCTAAATAAAAGATTCAAACTAAGGAAGGCACTAACTACTGATAGGCATAGTTAGCAAATAAAAGATGTTAATAGAGAACAAACAATGTATTTACCTTAATAGTCATAATACATATAGCAGTTCATGACATCCATTCGTACAAATGCACTGTTTCTGATGGACACACCTCCAGATTATCCATTCTCAAAACTCCGCCATCTCTCTCCCAACATCCACCACTGCTGGCGGCTCACCTATAACTGCGCAACGCTACGCGCTGTTAACAGCCAACAGCCCAATACTACAATGGAAAATTCCAACAATGCCACTCAGCCACAGACTGCACACAGCACAGCCAGTGATTTTCATACAGAGCGCTATGTGGCGTTACCATTAAAAAAACCTAGTGATTTGATCTAGGAGAATACATCATATTATCTGAGAAAAGCAACGGTGTCGGAGAAAGCTGGTCAACGCCCTCGACGTGCCAGATGGTCGTCGATTGACGTCCCAGAATGATATCGTAAAAGCCTTTGTGGATCACTACAAACATTTCTATGCAGCAGAGGACCACAACACGGATGTGACGACTGATGTCCTCCGTTCCTTCACAGGTACCCTTGACGGGGATGCTGCGGAGATTCTTACAACAACAATTACTGCTGATGACGTCGCTGAAGTTCTTCATAGGGGTGTGGCGAACAGCGCCCAGGTCCCGACGGGTTTCCGCTGGAGTTTTGCCGGACATTCCACATCATGGACTCGCGCTGGACTGCGATGTATGAAGAACTGATGAGCCCTGACCTCCTCCTCGCACCGGAATTCATGGTGGTCGGGGAGTTGGACATTATCGGCCGTTGACCATGTTAAATTGTGACTTCAAGATTTTTACCCGGATTCTTGGCGCCCGCCTTCGGCGCGTCATTCCTCAAATCATTTCTCTGGATCAAACGTGCTTTGCTGGTGACAGTAACGTTCAGACGGCACTCAGCGATTACCGTGACGTCACAGCCCTGGCCACGACTGCCGCAGTCGCGGTGCCTTAGTGACAGTGGACTTCGACCACGCGTTTGATAGAGGGAGTCACGACTTTCTAGAAAACGTACTCCGACGGATGACCTTCCCGCATAGATTTATACACATCGTCTTGCTGTTCCTCCGAGATCTACGTCGCGAGTGCTGGTCAACGGCCATGTGGCTGGTTCTATTAATATCATGCTGTCTGTCCGTCAAGGATGTCCGCTGCGATGCTCCTTTTCGCCATCGCCCTTTAACCACTGTTACACGGTTTGAGAAGCCGGAGGAGATAAGGTCAACTTGAAACGTCCGCTTTGAACAATTATACAAGACTGTGCTTAAACTGACACACAATATTTTTAGCGCAACGCTATCTGACTTTCAAAAACCCCTACAAAAGAATGGCCCTGACTAACATTAACCTATACCTTTCACAAATCACTTACCTCACAAAAATCTTCGTTACTCGAACTACTGCAATACAGCGAGCGCCACTACTGCCAGCTAAATAAAAGATTCAAACTACGGAAGGCACTAACTACTGATAGGCATAGTTAGCAAATGAAAGATTTTGATAGAGAACAAACAATGTATTTACCTTAATAGTCATCAAAAGTCATAATATATATAGGAGTACATAACATCCATTCTTACAAATATCAAAACTCCGCCATTTCTCTCCCCACATCCACCACTGCTGGCGGCTCACCTCCAACTGCGCAACGCTACGCGCTGTTCACATCCAGCTGCCGCTGCCCAACACTACAATGGCAGACAACAATGCAAACTACCCACAGACTGCACACAGCACAGCCAGTGATTTTTCATATAGAGCGCTACGTGGCGTTACCAATAAGAAAACATAAACAGCCTACTTACAAACTGCGTCAGTGAACTCTGGCGGTGTTTGGGTTGCCGTGGAGTGTGGCCACAGCTTGTCTGTCTTGTGAGGAGGACTATCCCCCGCGAGGTCCGTGCCTGCATAACCCGTCTGTGTTGTTGGTTGCTGGCTCAACAGAGCAATTCTGCTCCGCCTCGCCGGCGAAGATGAGGAGAGGTGGTAGCACACCTCGACGTCGCTGGTAGGGGCTGGTCCCTGCTGGCAGCTGACTCGGCTGGAGGGTCAATTCCACCTCCATCGGCGTTTGCGCTAGTGTGGCATATGGAGCAGGATCGGCGTGGACCCAGGAAGAGGATTACAGTGAGGTCACAGTTCCTTAATGTGCTTGTGGCTCATGAAGTATCATCTCAGCCGTGGTCCAGCCACGAATATTGGAAATAACAGCAGGTAACCACATGGGGCATAGGGAAAACCACTGCCAGTATCTGTGAGGATTACCCAGGAGTACTGCTGGAAGATACCCACGAAATCCAGGCATAGCCAGGACAAGGGGGCAGAAGTGTCTGACCAAGGAGAAAAATGACTTATTCTGGCATGTTGGGAGGAGGTAACCATGAGGATGGTCGCTGTGCCCATTCCCCACCAGTGTATTTTGACATTAGTGACCCTCCAAATTCAGGAATGCCTTCGAGGTTTGATGAAGATCGTTTAAGGGCATTAACCCACAATGATCCACTTCAGTGTACTCGAGAACTGGTAAATGTCATGAAGTGTGATCATTCCATAATCGTGCACTATTTGCATGCCGTGGGGAAGGTTCCAAAATCGAATGTAATGTACCGCATGCTCTAAGCCAAAACCACAAAAATTACGAAGTGGTCATATGTACATTTCTGGTGACGAGACACACAGGAATCGATGAACCAAGACAAAGCAGCAGCTTCCCATAAAAAGACCTGCGTGCATCTACAAAAGACAATATTATGCATCTAGTGGTACAGCGACTGTGTGGTGTACTATGAATTGCTTCCCCGAGGTGTAACCATCACTGCAGACATTTACTATCAACAACTGAGACGTCATGCAGACGCAGTCTAGAACAACGACCAGGATGACTGCGTGACGTGATTGTACTCCACAACAACGCCTATCTGTGTCCTGCTACACTGACAAAATCACTATAAAGGAGATGGGTTGAGAAGTGGATCCGCACCTACCTTATTCACCTGCTCTTGCGCTCTCAGATTTCCGACTTTTCCTCTCCCTATCGACCAACATTCAAGGAGTTTCCTTTCCGGATGAAAATGCGCTCCGGACATGGCTTGACGAGTTCTTCGCCTCAAAACCACGTGATTTCTGTAGTGGGGAATCGAGAAGTGCAATTACTGACGGAGGTTATATTATTGACGACTGGAGTCTCTCATACGTGTATCTGCTGTGTTAATTAAATGAGTGGAAAACCGCTACGAACTTAGCCAACAACCGAATAGTACGGCTCCTATTGTTTCACCAGTAACGTGATAGAGTGGCTGGGAGTGGGGGTTAAAATGATGTCACGGACGACAGTGGTGGTCCTAGCAGCGGAACGCCGTGGAAAAGTCGGCGGAGGAGCAGAGCGGGCTTCGTTACCGGGCGGAGCTGTGGGTCGGCGCCGTGAGCACCTGCAGGCGGGCCGTCCGCGGTGCCTTTGTGGGGGCTCCGTGGGCCGGCCGCGGTCCGCCCACCCACTAAATCCGATCGGTCACGAAGCGCTGCGCCGTGGCTTCCGGCGGCGGCGGCGGCGGCAGCACGACGATCTCCGCCAGATCCCGCCGCCCTATCTCGCCGGGCCATCGCGCACTCTGCTCCTCTCCCGCGGCCATTCTTCACGGTAGCGCCGGCCGCGCCTCTCAGCTGATCCGCCCTGAAGAAGCTCCGCCGGATGCGCGTCGAAACGTGCCAGCGTGGATTGCTCCGGTCTCCCAGGGAGGACGTTAAGCGATCGTACGCACGGGAGAGTTTGAGAGTCTATCTCGCTGCGGGATCGGGAGCCCGCTTTATTCACTGCGCCTCCGAGTGCGGTAAAACCACTTCGTCGAGGCGTGCTGACGCAGGTTCAAAACGTGGGCACGATTCCAGTTGGCTTTGCCGCACTGACGAGGTGACCCTCAAAAAGTATGTGCTTTTGCGTGTGCCTCGTATTATGTGCTCTACATATACGAGTACATGGGTTTTTATTTTATCTGAAGACACTGAACTATGTCGAAAATAACACATCGTATCCACATAGGGTAAAGGGTGCCAAGCACCACTCAAAATGAATGGCTGCAGCACACATAAGAACGCCTAGGATAAGGGGGGTGGATGAAAGGAAAGATCTGTAACCAGGCATAGCCTACATCTATTCGTGCTTCCCCGCTCAGAGGAATCTCTGATCGCCCATCGTAGCCATTAACAGCAAACCCATCGGGCTGTAGATACACACAGAGTCCTTCGTGACCATCACAGGTTGGCAGGCTTTTCGCCACGTGGAATCTCCTGTTGACACACGGCTTTATAGTCACAGCAGTGACTTCATTAACTTCAATGGGCAGTTTACAGCCCAAGTACAGTACTGCTCGACCGTCCTCGCGGTCCTCACGGTCAGTCAGGATTTTGATCGAAGACATTAATCCCTTGGGCCTGGATCTATTCAGCTCAGTTGGATTAGACAACCTTGACTCCAGGCCCATCGTGAAGTTGTTGGGCGCCAGTCCCTACCTAAAAGACCTCTTTTCCAAGTTTAGCTCAGTGTTCACACATCCCTCTTTTGGTGTCAAAGAATTTGAGGTACATATTGCTTTTCTTCCATAGCCGACAATAAAGTTCTTCAAAGCCAGAAATGTTCCCTTCGTGCTCAGAGACCAGCTTTGGCTACAGCTACAGCGTTGCATGATGAAGGGATTCTCACTCCCGTTCCCAAGAGCCAACGCCCCTCCCCCCTCCCCCAGCGTCATTGTAGAAGAACCAAACGGCACGCTGTGTTTTTACAGGGACTCCAAGACAACCATTAATTCCCAATCTGTCGTTGAGGCTTATGCTTTTCCCAAGAAAGAGGTCATAGAGACTTCTGACTTTTTTTAGTGGTCAATACTGCTTTTACACTGTTTCATTATAACAGCCTTCCCTTTGTCATTGCCAGTGCTCCGCCCAGTTTTCAGTGCTACTTCCTGCGGTGTTCCAGGCACCGCGAACTATTTAGACCACATTCTCGTCGCAGGCTAGTGTTCACAGTACTCCAACAGGCCAACATCAAATGCAGTAAAGACAAGTGCTGTTCGTTTGTTCAACAAGCTGAATACTTCAGTCACGTTTTCAGTGCGTCAGGCATCTCCTCTAATCCACAGTATAATGAGAGGTTTTCCAGCCCTCACAAACAACAGCCAGCTGACGTCAGTATTGGAACAGCTCAATTAGTACCCAAAATTTATTCCGGATGCAGTAGCCATCGCTGGTATGACATGGGCATACAAAAACTGCCACAGCGTCTATCAAAATGCATCGGCAGAAATGGTGATTATGTCGAAAAATAGCTAAATGTTCAAGCTGTAAACTGATGTAAACCATTATAGAAACAAACAGGTCTATGTACTTATAAAAAAAAATAGGAGGCCTTACTTTTGGGATTACCTTTGTAGCAACAGTGAACTGCAAATAAAACAGTGACAGTCGATAAACAAACCCATAGCAACCGGAATACCAACATGCAAAACACAAACGTGCCAATGAGTAAAAAAAAAAAAATTATCTCCACAAATTATGTTACAGGCCCACTGCGACATTAATACCTTGGTCAGAGTAGTCTTGTTTGGCGGCGGCAGCAGAAGCAGCTGTAGCAGTAGCAGTAGTAGCAGTACTTTTATTCACCTATGCAGCACTTTTACGAAGCTATTGGACATGTGGTATTACATTGTAGCGACACGACGAGAAAAACGTGAAAAACGTAATTTACCGGCACTTCTCAACGGAAAATTCAACTAGCATCACGTAGGATCTTCCGCTGGTTACTCAGGAGTGCGTTGCGAAATCCTACAATGGGAGCCCTAAAGTGCGGCCGCAGTCATGTCGGAAGTCTTTTCACATGAATCATCTGAATGCTAATGACAACTCTGCCAATGCAGTGCTCTTTTTATACCTCGTGTACGCGATACTATCGCCATCTGAATATGTGGGTATTGTTATCCGATTTCTTTTGTCGCTACAGTGTATATTAAGCGATCTAGACGGTTTTACTATCAAAATGTTGGGCGCTTTGCCAATTTCGTCATACAGAGATCTGGCACGAGCCAAACGAAGTAGCAGAATTTGCCGCCTCCAGTCTTATGGCACGGAAATCTTTATACCCTTAGGCTGTAACCACGGTCTTCTCTCCACTTAGACACAGAAAACAGTTTGCACGTAGTAGCAGATTTATCCACAAGTCTTTGAAAGGCCGTCCTCGATATGTGCTACGAATGCTCCATCTCAACGAATAAAATGGTGTTTACACTATAGCAATTTGACCTGAGTAACGAGATGAAAAGTTTCACTGTCGATGGATGAACAAGTTTGTTTTGTCGATAGGAACTCTGAGAAGTAGCAAAAAGAACACAGCAAACAAGGTAGGGGCTGGTACACAGCATTGACGAACTCCTCTCTGCACAACCAACGGATCAGATGTACCTCAACCAAAAACATCTGCACGCCACATATCTTCATGAAAAGCTGGAATTTTTAAGGACACCCCATCATCACTAGTAAAATATTCAGTCTCTCTGCTGACTGTGTCAATTGCCTTATTTAGCGCAATGAAAGCAATAAACAATGCGGTCTTCTATGTACTGGACTTTTCCTGAATTTGATGAATTGTGAAGGTCGTGCTACATGTACAAGCACGTTCAGCCTCTGAGGTCTTGTTTGACAACGATGGGCAGGTAGGTCGCCGTGCCCTACTAGTGCAAACCATCACCGCATTCAGTTGAAGTAATTTACGGAAACCACACGAAACCTAAATCAAGATGGTAGCATGGCGACTGGGACGTGCATCACTCCAAATATAAGCCCAGTCCTTGTAAAACAGCATAAGTCATTCACTTTATCCCTAATGTACAATACCGTTCGGTAAGGAAGTTAGTTAATAAAGTAAGTAGCCAATGCTACACTGTCCATTTGCTACTGAATACCGATCACCACACCCACACTACACACACCAATATATACGTTATTTCGTCGTGAATCGTGCCTGGGTATAGCAGTTGCTACATGCTACATACCCCCTGACAATTATTATGACACTTCCCCCTCCCCCACCTCCTGCACCTCGCCGCCCCCCCCATCCCCACCCAAAAAACGTTGGTAGAGCTCTTGTCCACGAAAAGCAAAGGTCCCCAGTTCGAGTCTCGGTCCGGCACACAGTTTTAACTTGCAAGGAAGTTTGACATCATCGCAGACTCCGCTGCAGAGTGAAGATTCATTCTGGATTCCGATTACTAGTTTTGGTTAATATTGCTATTGTACCTGGTCCACATGCGTAAGTGAGGGTTAGAATCGTTTCGGGACCAGAAAATATTAGCACCGAAGACCTTCGGACTGCAGAGGCTCCGGCTGGTGTGGCCGAGCGGTTCTAGGCGCTACAGTCTGGAACCGCGCGACCGCTACGGTCGCAAGTTCAAATCCCGCTTCGGGCATGGGTGTGTATGGGGTCAAATGGTTCTGAGCACTATGGGACTCAACTGCTGAGGTCATTAGTCCCCTAGAACTTAGAACTAGTTAAACCTAACTAACCTAATGACATCACAAACATCCATGCCCGAGGCAGGATTCGAACCTGCGACCGTAATGGTCTCGCGGTTCCAGGCTGCAGCGCCTTTAACCGCACGGCCACTTCAGCCGGCCATGGGTGTGTATGATGTCCATAGGTTACTTAGGTTTAAGTAGTTCTAAGTTCTAGGGGACTGATGACCTCAGCTGTTAAGTCCCATAGTGCTCAGAGCCATTTGAACCATTTTTGAAAATGAATACAAGTAGTGAAACGTCCCCTTTTGAAAAATTATACCTGACTGTCCTTAAACTGACACACAATATTTTGTTAGCGCAACGCAATCTGACTTTCAAAAATCCCTACAAAAGAATGGCCCTGACTATAACATTAACCTATGCGTTTCACAAATCGCTTACCTCACAAAAATCTTGGTTACTCGAACTACTGCAATACAGCAGGCGCCACTACTGCCAGCTAAATAAAAGATTCAAACTATGGAAGGCACTGACTACTGATAGGCATATTTAGCAAATGAAAGATTTTGATAGAGAACAAACAATGTATTTACCTTAATAATGTTGAAAACTCATAATATGCATAACAGATCATTGTATATCTTACAAATTTCCAAACTCCGCCATCTCTCTCCCCACATCCACCACTGCTGGCGGCTCACCTCCAACTGCGCAACGCTACGCGCTGTTCACAGCCAGCTGCGTAACACTACAATGGCGAGTATTACAACAATGCAAAGCAGCCACAGACTGCACACAGCACAGCCAGTGATTTTCATACAGAGGTGGCGTTACCAATAAAAAAACCTAAACAGCCTACTTACATAGCCCCCATGCTACCCACAAAAAATTAAAACAAATTTTTTTTTTGGGCACTGGCCAATACATATTTGTTAAAATTTTTTTCACAATTACAATAACAAAGAAATCAAATGCACACACTTATTGATACAATGTTGGTCAAAAGCTAAAATTTTCTCACAGTCCATAAAGACAGTCCTGATCGTTGATCACACTAAAATTGCCGTGTTTTTTTCAAAGTCTGAGCAGTAAAAGACAATGCACACAGATGTAGTGGATTTCCATGCAGTCTTGAAGAAGTAGTGTTGTCCTTCCAACGGAAAGACAGTGCTGACTCGACATGCAGACAGGTAATGGGCCACAACAGAGTAAACCCACAGCAGAGTCAGTCGACGTTTTGAAGAATATTGGTAGTTAGGTCATCACAGAGCAGACCCACTGTAGTCCTGGTAGAGATTACGGTACTGGTGGGCCACCAGAGGTGCAGACCCACTGCAGTCCTTGTAGAAATTGGTGGGCCATCAAAGATGCAGACCCACTGTAGTCCTGGTAGAGATTACGGTACTGGTGGGCCACCAGAGGTGCAGACCCACTGCAGTCCTTGTAGAAATTGGTGGGCCATCAAAGATGCAGACCCACTGTAGTCCTGGTAGAGATGGCCAGCAGCCATCTGTTGTGACTGTGCAGGTGCACAATCACCATTGAAGAGTCTTGTGGACAATATAGCAAGTCCATAAACCACCACTTGTGCACTCACAAAGTTTTTTAATTGTCCTTAGAACCAGCAATGCTGTTATCCAGTCCCTTGCTGTATTATTAACACACAAGAAAACACTATCAGTCCCTGCTTCTCAGATATTGTCCATATACTATGACCAACAAAAACGTGTGCAGTGAAATGTAACTTACATGTTACTTAATTTGATGACCTGGTGTCAATTACAATTTTATAACATAAGAATACAATTACAAAGGTACAAAATACATCATTAAAGAACATAACAATACAGATAAAATTTGTAGTAATACAGGCTTTACAACAGAATAGAAATAAACATATACATCAGTGTTACAGGAATTATGACATAAGTACATACATAAAAGATCAGAATAATTATTGAAACATCGACTTCACACATGAGCATTAAAACAAAACAGAATAAATAATGTCTAAGCATCTTTACAAAGTAAATAACATATTATCAACGCAAATTATATTTAAGGATAACAGTATTCCTCATCATAGTTCATGTAGCTGAGTATTAGAAGCATTATACAACATAAGTCTTATCAGATAAATATATAAATACAGGAAAAACATAAATACACAGGGGTACACAAACATATAGCGGAATAATACAAGGAAAGGACAGGGTTTGTTTTACTGCAGTATTTTGCAAACAAAACTTTCTTTACTTCTCGGAGATCTCCCTTTGTTCTTCATTATTTCCAAAAGTCCTATCTATACCTGCTTTCTGTATTGTATTCATATTTCTTTCAAAATAATTATTTCTCAGTGTACAATACTCATTTTGGCCAAAATCTTTTTCATATAACTTCTCAATGCATTTTTTCCCTATTGTCCATAATCAGTTTCTTATATAGTCTACCTTCTCTTAAAC
Organism: Schistocerca nitens; assembly: GCF_023898315.1. Taxonomy (NCBI): domain Eukaryota; kingdom Metazoa; phylum Arthropoda; class Insecta; order Orthoptera; family Acrididae; genus Schistocerca; species Schistocerca nitens. Next base: position 190,768,216 of record NC_064622.1, read on the forward strand.
TAACTTAAATCTACTGAGCTCAGATGCTAAACTAAGGGACGAGGCAATGCAGCAGCACAAAACAATTAACACAAACAGCAATGACAAAATATTCAAATTCGCAAAGCAAGCAGCAATATTACAACTAATATAAGGCAATGTGCAGCAAACAATAAAAATAAATCATTAGTAAAACTGGCTTAACAGAATAATACAAAGTCAAATTCAGTAACACTATGCCTGGCAAACAGCAGATATCTAAACATGACATAGCTCAAGCAGAAAAAAAATATTACACTAAAAATGGCCATGTCTAATTCCTATGTCACATCTTAACACTAGAGTGATGCATCACGAGAACTTACACTAGCAGATAAGTTACCAAATCGTAAAGAAATTATTTATGCAATTCCTGTGAAGGGAAATGTCTATTTATGTGCCCTCGTTTTCTTGGAAGTAGATCATAAATTTCTTATTGACTGGATCTGCAGGCATAAAATAACTATATTAGTACATATTATTAAATTTTATTTTAACCAATGCTGCAGTGCAGCTAGAAACTAGATATTAAAGAAAATGAGCAAATATATACAAAGGACGGCATGAAACATCATTCATTAGCCATATGGCATTTCATAAGTTAGTAGCTCTCGTCTAGAAAGACAGTAGTCATAGTCAGGTGTGTAGACAAACTATTTCTTATCATTTCATTAGGCATTTCAGTAAATATCAGAAAGTACGATATGTTTCCAAGTAATTAGCGTGTCGTATTTGCGATGCTTTCTACAAAGGAATGTCAGAAGTGAGGTTAATGGCCTCTTTTTTTTTCACCTAATGGCTTTTTCTCCAGGCGGCTGGCCCAGCTGGGCGCCACAACGCATTATGTCAAGGTCACTTATCTTTCTTACTGAAATATTTACGACAGCAGTTTCCGCTACAGTGGCAGTCTCATATAAAAAATTTCACAGGTCAAGAATTTGCGTTACAAATCTGTAGAAACAAAATCCTGTAAATATAACAGTGTCCAAAAAATTTTCGTAGGCATTGTGATACATTCACACATTTACATACATTTCATAACTCTTAAAGTACGATTCTTGGTTTCCAACATCCTTTTTCACAAGTCAGAGTCCCTAACCACTATTCATTACTCCTTACTTTATTACACATATACATATTTGTCGACACGTCAATCTTGCGACGACACTTCAATATTTCATCGTAATAAATACATAGCATACTCAAATAACTCATATAGCATCAGCTTATTGATCATAAACATATCTCAACAGCATAATACACATCGTCGTCGTAATAATATCATAACATCTCAGTCAAGTCTCAAAATCGTCGTAGCTTCCTCCAATAATTTCAATACCTAAAAAAATTCTCTGCTCATTTCAATAGTGTCATCTACCTCAAGCGTACTTTAAAAATCATAATGTCATACCAAATAAATCATTCAAAGCTCTCATAGTATCACAATGGTTCCAAAAAAATATGAACAGTTCACAAAGTACAGACAAAATACAATTTCATAAGAGTGAAGTTATCCAACTGTGTAATTACGTAAACATCTGTCACTGATGTAGTAAAATAAATGTTTGTCTCTCTCAGTTAAATAATCAGATAGCTGTGTATTTCTGTGTTAGAGAAATATGGTACTGATGTGTAAAGTTGTATAAGCAAATACCATATTAGCTAGGGTTCCTTGTGCTTGCCAAACACATGGTACACAAAATAAGCGTGTACCCCCCTGAGGATTAATGTAATTATAGCCTCAGGTGTTACAGATTACAGCAATGGAATGAAATGTATCACGGAAAACCTTCTTTGCAATTCAAAAATCTTTAAAAATAAATGGCTTAAGTACAAAATTAATCTCTCAAATGCGTGTCCTGTAGCCCTAAATGTGCGTCTTGCTGTAAGATAATTCTGTGGAAGTGTCGTAGTTATCGTCCTCTGTAAGCAAAGTTCTGCTGAAGTCAATGTACTTACCTCATGATAAACGAAAGTGAAATGCTTTGCGTATAGATATCTTAGTTATTACGCTTATTGTTGTGATGAAGAAAGTACTGTACTGTAACGTATTGTTGTGCTACGGAAAAGGCTGTCTCATTGTAGCTATACCACAAAAGTTACTACTAAAACATGTTTTAGTAGAAACTTAAACGAAGAGGTATGTACTTACTGTAATGGAGATTTTGGGAAGGAAAAGGATAAAGTAACGTCGGGGGAGCGTTATATAAGAACCAACAAAAGTATACAAAGTGTATGCATACCATTACAGGACTATGGTGGTACAAAAAGGAACCACTTATGCGAGAATAAGCAGGAAAGTTGTCGAATACGAAAAAATGCCTAAACAGAAAAAATTCCAAATCTAAACAACCGAAACGTACATATAGCACGCTCTGGTGGTGATACAAGGTCAAAGAAAAATATAGTGGATGCAAGAACTGCAAAATGGCTCAGTGAATCCAAGAAAGACATATGTTAAGTTTCTACTTGTAATGGATTGGGAATAGGATGTGGGCAGAAAAGGTCAAACGAGCATAATATTTATTTTATTATTAACCGCCTTTTATATAATTTGTTCAAGATGAGCACCAGAGACGTCAACGAGATGCCATACAGCGCCAGATTTGTACCTGGTGGCCAAAACTGGAGCTAATTTTTTTCAGTCTACTTCGCTTCCGTATTAACGCATTAACATGTCTACTAAATTTCGCTGCCGTACTATAATTACAGCCCACACGTGACCTCCGTGAATAGCTGCATTTTAATTATAACCACCCGGTACTTTGTCGCGTCTTGTGGAGTGCACGTTTGCAAGCGGCCGTTTTCTCGCCGCGGCAGTTCGCCGCCTGCTGGAGGGCATGCGGCGTCAGCCGCAGCAACGGCAGCTTCCCCGGCAGAGCTTCTTAATTACCGCTTAGGCCGCCGCGCGGCGCTGCGCTCCGCTTAATGAGCCGCATCAAGGCGGCAGGCTCAGCGCAGTAGCTGAGCGCCTCGCATGGGGCACAGTGGGGGCTGAGCGCCGGGCACTTGCTGCAGGGCTCACTAGCGCCACGCTTCGCAAGTACCGTAATGCACTGCAACTTGGCGCCCAAAGTGTGTCGCCACACGTTAAAGGGAGGCGGCACGTCACGGGATAACACAAACTTCCAACGGAGCTTAGAGGCCAGTTGGTTAAATAGTTAGACGAGGAAAAAGTTCAAAGAACGACAACTCGTTTTGTGTTGTACCGAAAGAGAGAAGAGAGTGCCACGGATATGATACGCGCGTTGGGGCGGCAGTAATTAAAATAAAGGCTTTTCGCACTGCGGCCTGATCTTTTCGCGAAATTTAAATAACCAACTTTCTCCTCCGAATGCGAAAGTATTTTCAATGCTGACAATTACCAGGGAGAAATGACCATCGTAATAAAATAATAGAAATCAGGGTTCTCACGAAAGGATTTAAATGCTTGTTTTTCATACGTGCAGTTCGAGAGTGGAACGTTAGAGAGATTGCCTGAAAGTGTCAAGCACTTGACTGTAAAATGCAGAGTAGTAATGTAGGCGTAGACGCAGTTTATCGGAATTATGTGGGGCGAGGCAGTTTACAGATTGTCTCTGTGTGATCATGATATTGTATTACTACATGACTCGCTACGGTCGCAGGTTCGAATCCAGCCTCGGGCATGGATGTGTGTGATGTCCTTAGGTTAGTTAGGTTTAAGTAGTTCTAAGTTCTATGGGACTGATGACCTCAGAAGTTAAGTCCCATAGCGCTCAAAGCCATTTGAACCATTTTTGAACTACATGACTGCCATTTACAGGTTATTAAATACCCCAGAGAGATAGCTCTGACATTGCATTTGATAAGAGAAGTAAGACTGAAGAAAAATCAAGACATGTTCATGGGATTCGTCGACATGGAATAGCGATGGACAGAGTAAAATGATGAAAAATGTTGAAAAATCTGAGAAAAAAGGGGTAATATAGGAAAAGACTGTTAATGTACAATATGTCCGAGGACAATGGGCGAACAATAAGACTGGATAACCAAGAACTAAGTGCTTTGATTAAAAATGGTGTGAGATACGGATGTAGTCTTTCGCTCCCACTTAACGTCGAAAAAGCAATGACGGATATAAAAGAAAAGTTCAAGAGTGGAATTAAAATTCAGAAAGAAAGGATATCATCGGTAAGATTCGCGGACTGAATAGTCTAATAAGTACAGAATGTGGATTAATAGTAAATTGCAGAACGACGAAAGTATTGAGAAGTAGAGGAAATGAGCACAGCAATAAACTAACATCGTAGCTGGTGATCACGAAGCAGATGAACTTAAGGATTTCTGCTACCTCAGCAGCAAAATAACCCGTGGTGGACGGAGCAAGGAGGACATAAAAAACAGATTAGTACCAGCAAACAGGACATTCCTGGCAAAGAGAAGGCTGCTATTATGAAACATAGAGCTTAATTTGATCAATAAATTTCTAGGAATGTACATTTCGAGCACAACATTTTGTGGTAATGAATCACGGACTAAGTGAAAATCGGAGCAGAAGAGAATCGAAGCATTTGAAACATGGTGCTACAGGCAAATGTTGAAAATTAGGTGGGCTAATAAGGTAGGAAATGAGGAGATGCTTGGCAGAGTGGACAAGGAAAGGAATATACGTGAAACGCTGACAAGATGAAGGAAAAGGATGATAGGATATCTGCTAAGATATCAGGGAATAACTTCCATGGCACTAGAGGGAGCTGCTGATTGCAAAAACTGTAGAGAAAGATAGTATTAGAATACATCCAGCAAATAGCTGAGGTTGTAGTTCCAAGTGGTGTTGGAGATGGAAAGTTTAGCACAAGAGAGGAATTCATTGCGGGCCGCATCAAACTAGTCAGATGACTGATGACTCAAAAAAGAAAAAAAGTGGCACACTGCCTTAAATAAAATAATAATGGATACATAATTTTTTTATTTTGTCACAAGTGCTGCCAGTTTTTAATCAAAAATTCGTCTGTGGAACAAAGAAATTGCACAGAATAAACGAGTGTAGGTTGGATTTCAGATTTGTTTTCCTACCCGTCATATATTTTGTGGTCTTGTCGGAAGAACCAGGTCCGATAGCAAAGCTGGCACCTCACGATGGAACCACAAGTAACGGGAGTCACTGCCAAACACAGCGACAAATCAGAGATGTCGGCGTAGCCACCCCCTCTTGAGTGTGGTGGCAGCCTATCTGGTCCCTGGTCTCTGGTTCCAGCTTTCATGGTGGGCGGTAAGCGGTAGGGATTTTAAAAATATTTTCATGAAATTTTTATGTCAAGTATTTGTTAAGTATTTATTATATTCTTTAATTTACTGCAATTCTACTTTATAAATGCGAGTGTGTCCAGAAAATAAGTTCCGATCGGTAGCGAAATGGAAACTACAGCGGATATCCGGTGTAAGCCATTCACGTTGGAACACGCCCGGGGGTACAAATAGGGGTGAGGAACCCTTAAACTGGTTGTCGTTCATTGACCGTGCGCCCTGTCAACGCCACGTACCTGATAATCCCGCGGCGGTCGTACTATTCTCCTCCACAGCTGGCTGCTGGCTTGCCTGAAATTATCTATCGAAATATGTAAGCGGGTTTAGGGGAGCCACTCAACGTTAAAACGCAACACTGTCCTACGTCTGGTATGAACAACTATATTCAGAGATGATAAGAAATCACAGGTTGCTCTGCTTACATTCTAAGTCATAAGTTTTGATGCCAACTTCTATATGATTATCTGTACACAAAATCACTTGGACGAGCGTACGCGTAACCGACACGACGCCGGTGATTGTCGATGCCGGCCGCGGTGGTCTAGCGGTTCTGGCGCTGCAGACCGGAATCGCGGGACTGCTACGGTCGCAGGTTCGAATCCTGCCTCGGGCATGGGTGTGTGTGATGTCCTTAGGTTAATTAGGTTTAAGTAGTTCTAAGTTCTAGGGGACTTATGACCTAAGATGTTGAGTCCCATGGTGCTCAGAGCCATTTGAACCATTTTTTGATTGTCGATGGTACGTAAGCTGAATGATCGCACGAAAGTTCTTACGCTCGTCACGCATACACAGATATTTGGTACCAGTCCTCCTTGACACTATTAATAAATTTTAACACTGTTCACAAAGTTAAATTTACAGTTCACAGTTCTCAGTTGTACGAGCGAAACCGTCGCGGAGCGGTTGATTAATGATGATGCGGAACGCGATGATCGAACGCATGTTCTCACGCTCGCTACAAGACACTGGCACTTAAATGCTCTCTTTCGTGGTAAATAGTATTACCGATTCACATTAGTTCATTCTTGGAGACCGAACACGGCGCGGATGATTGATACTGTATGGTACGACACGCAACGAGAGGCTACAGAAATACGTTATCGGCGGCGCTGCTCATTTATTAATTACTTCTTGACGCACTTTCCTCTGAATCGTTTGCATATTTTATCACTTTACTGTAATAGCACTTGTAGCGACACTTCAAGTTCCATACTAAGACTGCCTCTCACATGCAGAGCTACCCACAACACCACATAACAGTTCCGTGTCCCGCGCTCGACTCTACAGACGCGGCTAGCCGCAAAGATACTCCGCAACCAAGCCAGCGATATGACAGTACGCTTACAACGTGTTGGAAAACGTCTCTAGTAAGCCAGTCGATCGCGTCACTTCGCACTTTGCAATTCTGTGCGCACAGCGAGCACGTAAAGATGGCATGAGAGATTCGCCAAACTTTTTGCAGGCTATACTCACCTATACCATTGACTGAACGTGCAAAATTATATAATGATGAGACACATAGTTCAAGAGATATGACATCATAAACATTGGGGTGCGTAAAAAACTAACTTTTCTTAAAATGGAGCCCAGATTACCCAGACTATATTCATCCAGAATAAAAGGAAAAATAGAACCATGGACGTACAGAACGGCTGTCTCCCGCGTTCAGAGAGATATCATCTTATTTCATGCAACACAAATAGCGTAACTGTCAAGCATTTCCTTCTTCATGACAATTCTCAGCTATACAATGGAGGAGCAGCGATCGCAGTGGAGACATTCCTGCACCGTTTGATCACCCATCATACAGCCTCCCTCTGATTTTCATTTTTGCGCATTTCAAGTACTGGCCACAACTTTAGCACAGACAACGAGCTGCAGACCACCGTAGAGAATTGTCGGAAAGACAGGCGACTGCCTTATATGACGATGGTATTGGATATATTGTACAACGCTACGACAGATGTCTACGTCGGTACAGCTACTATGCAGAGAAGTAGTTGGAAGGTGTAGCTAAATGTTGCAAATAAAACTTTTCCGATTTTCAATGTGGTCTCCATTTCGAAGCCGATCGGATTATACTTTCTGGACAACCCTCATATTATAAAGTTACTTAGCTACACTACTGGACATTAAAATTGCTACACCACGAAGATGATGTGCTACAGACGCGAAACTTAACCGACAGGAAGAAGATGCTGTGATATGCAAATGATTTGCTTTTCAGAGCATTCACACAGGGATGGTGCCGGTGGCGACACCTACAACGTGCTGACATGAAGAAAATTTCCAACCGATTTCTCATACACAAACAGCAGGTGACCGTTGTTGGCTGGTGAAACGTTGTTGTGATGCCTCGTGTAAGGAGGAGAAATGCTTACCATCAGGTTTCCGACTTTGATAAAGGTCGGATTGTAGCCTATCGCGACTGCGGTTTATCGTATAGTGACATTGCTGGTCGCGTTGGTCGAGATCCAATGACTGTTAGCAGAATATGGATTCGGTGGGTTCAGGAGGGTAGTACGGAACGCTGTGCTGGATCCCAACGGCCTCGTATCACTAGCAGTCGAGATGACAGGCATCTTATCCGCATGGCTGTAACGGATCGTGAACCCACGTCTCGATCCCTGAGTCAACAGATGGGGACGTTTGAAGGCAACTACCATCTGCACGAACAGTTCGACGACGTTTGCAGCAGGCAGCATGGACTATCAGCTCGGAGACTATGGCTGCGTTTACCCTTGACGATGCATCACAGACAGGATCGACTGTGATGGCGTACTCAACGACGAACCTGGGTGCACGAATGGGAAAACGTCATTTTTTCGGGTGAATCCAGGTTCTGTTTACAGCATCATGATGGTCGCATTCGTATTTGGCGACATCGCGGTGAACGCACATTGTAAGTGTGTATTCGTCATCGCCGTATTGGCGTATCACCCGGCGTGATGATATGGGCTGCCATTGGTTACACATCTCGGTCACCTCTTGTTCGCAATGACGGCACTTTGAACAGTGGACGTTACATTTCAGATGTGTTACGACCCGTAGCCCTACCCTTCATTCGATCCTTGCGAAACCCTACATTTCAGTAGGATAATGCACGACCGTATGTTGCAGGTCCTGTACGGGCCTTTCTGGATACAGAAAATGTTCGACTGCTGCCCTGGCTAGCACATTCTCCAGATCTCTCACCAATCGAAAACGTCTGGTCAATGGTGGCCGAGCAACTGGCTCGTCACAATACGCCAGTCACTACTCTTGATGAACTGTGGTATCGTGTTGAAGCTGCATGGGCAGCTGTACCTGTACACGCCATCCAAGCTCTGTTTGACTCAATGCCCAGGCGTGTCAAGGCCGTTATAACGACCAGAGGTGGTTGTTCTGGGTACTGATTTCTCAGGATCTAAGTACCCAAATTGTGTGAAAATGTAATCACATGTCAGTTCTAGTATAATATATTTGTCCAACGAATACCCGTTTATCATCTGCATTTCTGCTTGGTGTAGCAATTTTAATGGCCAGTAGCGTACTTTGTAAATCACCATTACTGTGGGACCTTTGAACGGTTAAGAAAATTTTACTGCTAAAAGAGATACGAAAATCGGTGGTAGGTAAAAAAGGCTGACTACCCATCGCCGCTGAAGATTGTTTACGTCGGAACGCAGCACAGTTCTATCCCAATCCGCAATCAACGTTTACGACGACAGAATCGTCTTAATTGAGATCCAGCAGGAGAACAGTGTATCAACGTTGTACTCAGTAGATTATTCATGTAGAACGAAGTGCTAACTGTTAAGTTACAACGACAGTTAGAAATACGTCATCTATATGGGCAAGAATTGTTCCAAAGTTAAGTACTCTACCTTAAAGACTTTTAATAAAGTGAACTATAAGTTTTGTGTGTATGTCTTGTAGTATCTGCTCGGCCTCCTCCGGACGTAAGTCTAGACTTACTACAGTGCCTCTACATATTTTATTTTAATTGTAAAACGATCAAATTTTTGTGGGTGTGTACCGAACGCATTCCTCAGCGACTGACAGCTTTAACAATGAGGATTGTAACTCATCTTTTCTTCTGAGTTTCTAGTTCTTACAGCGTTACAATAATAGCTTTAACATACAGCAGACAGCATATCTAGAGACGTATCGTTGTTTTTAAATATTTTTACGAATTGCTCTGCCTCTTTCAGAGGTATACAGGGTGAGCATAAATTCTTTTCCTGACCACAAAATTTTATTTCTAAGGACCAATGCTAGATACAGTTATATGGCTTTGTTGGTTTGTTTGCAGGCACTTACGCTCTCTAGAATCTCTATTAATTTTTCGTGAAACTTATTTTTAGGTGCATAACCCCGACAATCATAATTTGGTGACCATATTTCGAGATTTCTTCAGTCATTATCCTCCCATCAATTTCCTCAAAGCATGTGGTATCTCTTCGATGCTTCTTATAGACTGCAATTTAATTCTTTCTATTGGCCCTTTCCTCCTTTTTAACGCATTTGTTAAAATCTGCTAAATTTTCATTTCCCTTCTTCTTGACCTGTGTTTTTACTGAGAACTCACATATCTTCCTTCGGCCTCATTAATTCCTGGAATACTTCTCTTTACTTTGTGCACGAACCCTGCACGTTCCACGTCACTATAAACATAGTCCTTTTCCAAAGCCATTTAACTCAGTAAACCTGCGTTAACTAACACACAAAATAACTGAATGGATGTAGCAAATGAAACAGACTTCAAAAGAAATGTGGAAGTTATTCACACCACATAGCCCAAGCTAAGCTCGTACTGGGCCAAAAAATGTAAATAATGTATCCAACTGACACTAGTTGGTGATGACGACGGTGCTCAAGACAGTTTTCAATCTTTAGCCTATTTTCAACAAATAATACGCAAAAAGTGACAGTTTATCTACAAATTAAATTTATAAAAGTTTGATTCGGTGTATTCTGTCTGTCTGTCTTTCTTCATCTCATTCTCTCTCTAGCTCTTTCTCTCATTCAGTGTGTATGTCTGTAGGTTTATGTGTTGCAGGCACTCTCCATTGCTTCCAGATGTCATAGGCTGAAGCACATTAACTCTCCGTATTTATGACATATTTTTAAGATGTGGGGCCGTCTTCTAGCAGTCCAGACAAACAACTCATTTTTATACAGCGACTGATGGTGTGTTTAAATATGACTTTCATTAAAATTTGTATTTAGTTACGAGTGCTTAACGTCCGCGAGGAAATAAGTAACATCTCTCATGGAAAAGAAAATAGGAAAGAAAGAAAACAAAGTTAGGATTTAACGTCCCGTCGAAAACTAGATCAACAAAGTTCGGATTGGGTAAGTACGGAAAAGAACATGTGCTACGTTCTTTTTAAAATAATCGTCCCAGCAATTGCGTTAATCCTTACGTGGTTGATGGGTCACATCTGTCCCACTAAAACAATACACAGTTCTGAGATTTGGGACGTCTACATCTAACATCTGTCTAGGGCTAGCATGCAGCGAGATGCTTTCAGAACTTGGAGAAAAACACTACGGGCTATAGGATGGATGTGTAGAAGGCCGTGAACGATCAAATGGGGCGGGATGTGGTAGTAGGTAGCGCAGTGCGTCTGTTTCACGAAAATTAGATGAAATCACCATTTTCTCCATTTCAAGAACGTCTCCCCAAAACTGTTCTCTGGTGTATTGGAAATGGCTATGTCAAAGCTGAGCTGGGAAGGTAAGGGATTAGAATTAATGGAAGAAGGCTTACCAACTTGAGATTTGCTGATGATATTGCCTTACTGGCCACAGACTTCGCAGAGCTCCAAAACTTAGTTACAGATCTTGCATCGGAATGTCAGCTGGTTGGCTTGAACATGAACCTTTCCAAAACAAAAGTAATGTCCAACAAATGAGTCCTAGCTGGAGATTTGAAAGTCAAGGACCGTCTACTAGAAGAGGTCAGTGAATATGTCTACCTTGGGAAGATTATAAATATGAAGGGAGACATAAGGCCAGAAATCTATCGACGCATCAAGCTTGGCTGGCAAGCATTTAGGAAGAATTCAACTGTATTCAGATCAAAAATTCCAGTAAATCTGAAGAAAGCAGTATTTGATCAATGCATTCTCCCTGTGATGACGTATGGCTGCGAGACATGGACACTGAATTCATTTACAAAAGGGAAACTTAGGACAGCACCGAGAGCCATGGAGAGATCAATGCTGGGCTATACAAGAAAGGATAGGAAAAGGGCAGATGACATCCGGTCTGTGACGAAGGTTAACGACATCTTAGCGACAGTAGGTTCCTTGAAATGGCAGTGGGCTGGCCACGTCTCAAGAAGAAAAGACAACAGATGGACGAAGCTAGTACTTGAGTGGAGTCCGAGAGAGCACCGAAGGCCTAGAGGAAGACCAGCAGACAGATGGGACAAAGACACCAAGAAGATCGCTGGTAACACCTGGCAGAGAACTGCCCAAGACCGTCCCACTTGGAGAAGACTGCTGCAAGCCTACCTGAATCCACGACTCGAAGAGGCCACATCATTTAATGATTGAATTGGCTGATGATGATGATGATGATGACGATGAATGTCTGAAGTAAGTATGTTTTCTTACACACCATAGACATTGTTTTGAAACATTACCACACACGTCAGTAATTCTGCTGGTTTGTACATAATTTGTACGTAGTGGAACGTTTGTGTTGCACAAAACGTAGTAGAATGTACAAAACATTGGTGTGTGGTATGTCAGAGCCATCTTCAAAAGTTGTGTAGAAAACTAATGTCCGATATTTCATCTTTTTCATTGTCAGGAAAATAGCTGTGTTTTGGAACTAATTTGTTACAAAATTGGTTCAAATGGGTCTGAGTACTATGGGAGTTACCACCTGAGGTCATCAGTCCCCTAGAACTTAGAACTACTTAAACCTAACTAACCTAATGACATCACACACATCCATGACCGAGGCAGGAGTCGAACCTGCGAACGTAGCGGTCATGCGGTGCCAGACTGAAGCGCCTAGAACGGCACGGCCACAGCGGACGGCTAATTTGTTACACCTTTTCCATTTTTTCCATCCTGATAATTCATTTTAAAATTAGAAACTTAACCCTGAAAATTGCAGGTTCACATGAAAACATGGATCTAATTAGGTTTTTAGACACATGTATCCCACTTCACTGTTTTGCGAAGTCGGTCACCTTAAACGTTTTTGGTTGTGGAAGTGTATTATTAATCACAAAGGGAGACAGGTCTTGACCTTTTGTGTTTCCAATGTATGCAAAATAAATTTTAACCACGAAACAGTTAAGCGAGTTAGAGAAATCACTAGGTGGATCATGGCGACAGGTCAGGTACTTGGACATGCGGTTATGAAGATTTGGAGATAACTTATGTGAGCCGTGAATGAAGTTCTTATCACTGGTAGAGCGGTTGATATTCGCCTGGCAACAACACGTATCGACAACAGAACAGCGTTGCCGGTGTCGCGACGGTGTAGCACAGCGATTGGAGCCCTCGAATGATGCCGCCGTACGACGTATGGAGCTGTCGCCGCCGCGGACACGTGTATAATGAGCCAGATGTGGATCGCGCGCACGTGTAGGACAGGTCGTTTGCGCGCCGTTGTGTGCGTCTCGCGTCTGGCGGCGCGGCCCGACTAGACGAGCGCCCAGGAGGGCCCTTCATTACAGAACGCCGTGCTTACGAGGGCGCCGCTACCAGCTACGCACGGCCTGCCCCGCCTGCTGTGCTCCGGTATGGTCTAGTGGGAGTGGTGGGGTGAGGGGGCGCTGGAGGGCCCTCCATGTTCTGCTCTGCTCTGCAGCTGCCGGCGCCCACAGTCCGTTAGGCGGCGGCGTACTTGTAGTCGTAGTTGCAGTGGGAACGGGGTTGCTATCGTAGCTGAAGGGCGCGACACGTGTTGCTGGCACTGTCACGACACGGACACTTAGACGTCAGCTCGAGGCATCCATTCTGTGCAATACACCGTGTCCACAAGATACTTCTCCGTTTTCCTTATACTATAAAATTCTATTAGACATAGATATTCGCGACATCATGGAAAGCAACGCGAAAACGTTTTTACCTAAAACAATTCCTTTTATTATTCTCTAGGTGCTAAGTAGAATTACTATGAATATAAATGGGTACACTTCAAAGAGAGTCCAATATGAGATGGGGGTCAAGAAGCAAAGGCAAGTCTTCGAGTCCAGATTGTGTACCACTTCGAGTTTCTTTCGTCGTAGGCTGAAGAAATAGCTTCACATTTGTTGTTGTTGAGGTCTTCAGTCCTGAGACTGGTATGATGCAGCTCTCTATGCTACTCTATCCTGTGCTAGCTTCTTCATCTCCCAGTACCTACTGCAACCTACATCCTTCTGAATCTGCTCAGTGTATTCATCTCTTGGCCTCCCTCTACAATATTTACTCTCCACACTGCCCTCCAATACTAAATTGGTCATCCCGTGATGCCTCAGAACATGTCCTACCAACCGATCCCTTCTTCTAGTCAAGTTGTGCCACAAACTCCTCTTCTCCCCAATTCTATTCAATACCTCCTCATTAGTTATGTGATCTACCCATCTAATCTTCAGCATTCTTCTGTAGCACCACATTTCGAAAGCTTCTATTCTCTTCCAGTCCAAACTATTTATCGTCCATGTTTCACTTCCATACATGGCTACACTCCATACAAATACTTTCAGAAATGACTTCCTGACACTTAAATCTATACTCGATGTTAACAAATGTCTCTTCTTCAGAAACGCTTTCCTTGCCATTGCCAGTCTACATTTTATATCCTCTCTAGTTCGACCATCATCAGTTATTTTGCTCCCCAAATAGCAAAACTCCTTTACTACTTTAAGTGTCTCATTTCCTAATCTAATTCCCTGAGCATCACCCGACTTAATTCGACTACATTCCATTATCGTCGTTTTGATTTTGTTGATATTCATCTTATATCCTCCTTTCAAGACACTGTCGATTCCGTTCAGCTGCTCTTGCAGGTCCTTTGCTGTCTCTTACAGAATTAGAATGTCATCGGCGAACCTCGAAGTTTTTATTTCTTCTCCATGGATTTTAATTCCTACTCCGATTTTTTTTGTTTCCTTTACTGCTTACTCAATATACAAATTGAATAACATCGGGCATAGGCTACAACCCTGTCTTACTCCCTTCACATTTAGCAATCGTAATACACTGAAGAGCTAAAGAAACTGATATAGGCATGCGTATTCAAGTATAGAGGTATGTAAACAGGCAGAATACGGCGCTGCAGTCGGCAATGCCTATATAAGACAAGTGTCAGGCATAGTTGTTAGATAGGTTACCGCTGCTACAATGGCAGGTTATCAAGATTTAATTGAGTTTGAACGTAGTGTTACAGTCGACGCACGAGAGATTTCCCGTACGACCACTTCACGAATGTACCGTGAATATCAGTAATCCGGTGAAACATCAAATCTGCGACATTGCTCCAGCTGGAAAAAAAATTCTACAAGAACGGGACCACAGACGACTGAAGAGAATCATTCAACGTAAAAGAAGTGCAACCCTTCCGCAAATTGCTGCACATTTCAATACTGGGCCATCAACAAGTGTCAGCAAGCAAACCATTTGACGAAACATCATCGGTATGGGCTTTCGTAACCGAATTCCCACTCGTGTACTCTTAATGACTGCACGACGCAAAGCTTTACGCTTCACGTGTCGTTGTAGTCGCGTGGTCTAAGGCATCTTGTGGCAGAGGTTCGAGTCCTCCCTCGGGCATGGGTGTGTGTGTTGTTCACAGCGTAAGATAGTTTTAAGTTAGATTAAGTAGTGTGTAAGCTTAGGGACCGATAACCTAAGCAGTTTGGTCCCATAAGATCTTACCATAAATTTACAACTTTTTTTTTTGCCTCGCGTGTTCCCCTCAACACTGACAATGGACTTTTTATGACTGAAGACATGTTGCCTGGTCGGACGAGTCTCTTTTCAAATTGTATCGACTGTATGTACGGGTATGGAGACAACCTCATGAATCCAGTCAAGAGCGGACTGTTAAAAAAAAATTGTTCAAATGGCTCTGAGCACTATGGGACTTAACATCTGAGGTCATCAGTCCCCTAGAACGTAGAACTACTTAAACTTAACTAACATAAGTACAACACACACATCCATGCCCGAGGCAGGATTCGAACCTGCGACCGTAGCAGTCGCGCCGGACTGTTCAAGCTGCTGGAGGCTTTGTAATGGTGTGGGGCACGTGCAGTTGGAATGATATGGGAACCTTAAATGTCTAGAAACGACTATGACATGTGACACGTACGTAAGCATCCTGTGTAATAACCTGCATCCATTTATGTCCATTGTGCATTCCGATGGGCTTGGGAAATTCCAGCAGAACAATGCGACACCGCACACGATCAGAATTGCTACAGAATGGCCCCAGGAACATTCTTCTGAGTTTAAACACTTCCGCTGGCCACCAAAATCCCCAGACATGAACTTTATTGAGCATATCTGGGATGCCTTCGAACGAGCTTTTCAGAAGAGGTCTCCATTCACTCGTACTATTACGGGTCTATAGACAGCTTTGCACGATTCACGGTGTCAGTTTCCTCCAGAGCTACTTCATTCATTAGTGGAGTCTGTGCCACGTCGTGTTGGGCACCCTACACGATTTTAGGCAGGTGTACCACTTTCTTTGGATCTTCAGTGCATAACTAAATACAATAAAAAATGCTACTATTAAAAATTCTTAAGCATCATACATGGTGGGAGACTGTAGGTATTTTATTTAGTTATATCAAATTTCTTTGTAAAACACAAAACTGTTTTATGTAAAACTGCGATCTCTTGTTATTTTAATACTGAGGTTTGTGTTCCGGCGTCATGGCCTTTTGGACAAGATTCTGTGTGTTTTCAAATATTTTAGCGATGAGATACGTTTATAATATGCTGAGTTATATTGTGCATGATGTCAGCGTAAAAGGAAAATATTCTGCTACAAAAAATGTTTAATACTTGAAGGTGACAGGGAAGATTGTTGACACTGGTTGTCTTGGATAAAAAATATTTGGTGCACTCTTGGCTTTTTAATGGTTTTCAACAATTTTAAGACCTATGGGGTAAAAATATTTCTCAAGTCTGAACAGCATTAAACGCTTTCACACCATATTTTTTTTTCTTTTTACATTGTATTATTAAAGTTATTGTCTTTTGTGCCTAACAGGTTCACTCCAAGCCGAAGTTCGAGTAACCTCGGCTTGTAGCATTCCTTTGAAATTACTCTCCTGTAGAAAAACTATCGGACTTTTTTAACGTAATTTGGAAAAGATGCAGATAAATTTGCTTCACTAACTGTCAGTGAAGCCTACCAAAAATTTTCTCCCACGATAATTTCAATTATTACAATGCTGGAGGCCACTTTTCCTACTTATTTGAAAATGAAAAATCATTCAGGGTACCTAAATAATGCATATGATTCTAAGAAATACTTTTCTTTAAATTATATTTTCAACTTGAATACACTTAAATGAATCAACAACGAACAATAAGAATAGCAGTCTCAATAGGAATCGCTAGAGGAGAAGAAGTGAATGATTTTACAGTGCTTCTTTACATTTACACTTAAAAAGAAATGTTGTGCGTCATGTCTGCATGTCTCTCGTTGACTTCTAGTTCTCTGCTATGGTACTATACATTTTGCCTCTTTATTAATTACAATTTTTTAAACATGAATAAAAATACGAACAACAGTTTAAACCCAGAAAACAGGCGCCACAGTATACAATCGCTCTCTCGGCAATTGATCCTTTGCCTAGGGAATGGAAAGTTGCAGAGTTCACCACCAATACACAAGGAGGTATAGCAAGACGGTTCTCATGACTCATTGTAGGCTAGGAGTCCCTGTTGAGGGAGGATGCTGTGCACTGAATAAGGACTAATGGTGCTAACAATGACGTCTTCATTGAGGTTTGTTTACTGTCACCAACTGGCTGCGAGGGCAGAGATGGCTGGATCCTCACTTGGCACTCTCCGAATGCTGGGCAAGTGCGGGGCTGCCGCTGGCGCCCAGATGCTTAGCCAGCAGGCAGAGGTTCGTGTTCCGGCGCTGGCAGAAGCGTCTGCGTTATCGCTGCAGCGAAGAATAGCGCAGGCTTGACGTCACGTTACTGCCCTGCTGTTCGATGATGACGAGTTGTTTTGACCGCCTTTAAATATACTGAGATTTTCTAAGGAACAGAGACGTTGTTGGACAGGAATAATCACAGGTAATGATGGACGATGCGAAATGCAGTGCACACCTAGTAGAGGTAGAGTGGTATAACGAAAAATGGTACAGGTTTCACCACATGGGAAAACAGGATAACAGACATAAGTAAAGTTCATGTCTGACAAACGTCAGACTTCTAACATAAAGGTCGATACGGATCTCTCAATAAGGAATATGACCTCCTCGAGCATTAATGCACATTTTACACCATTATTCGTGCTTGCCACCAAATTGTTGAGGAGTCCTTTTGGGTTACTGTTCCACTCCTCTCTCAAGGCGGTTTTCAGATCTTGCACGGTTCGGAGAAGGGATGTTCGTCGAGAAACACGTCTGCCAAGAGCATTCCAGGCACGCTCTACAGGGGTTAGGTCCGGGGAATACGCACGCCATTCTATAGGTCAAATATCTTCGCTTTCCAGTATGTCCGATATCTTAGCGGTGCTGTGTGGTCGGACATTGTCGTCCGCAAACAGAAAGACGGGAACTGCGGCAGCCCTAAACAGAAGAACATGATGCAGAATAATCTCCCTGCAATAACCCAGTGCTGTATCGGTCCAAAGATACGGAGCGATGGTCGACCATAATGCCACCCACACCCTAGCGCCTACACCATTCCGCTGACGTTCATGAACATACTGCGGTGTGTAACGTGTTCCCTTCTCGCTCCATACTAACTGGTAGCCAGAATCACAGGCCATAGTGAAGCGGGATTGTGACCTCAGTCAACATGCTCCCTACACCAACGAACTTTTTCTCTATGATGGCGCGGATGGAGTGGGATGCATTTAGCAGGCTTCCAGGATACAAACCAGCCTGATTTAATCGCCACGAAATGGTCCTCGTAGTCAGGCGTTGAGACGTCTGCAGCTATCTGTCTAGGATTGTGTCTGTTCATCTCGCCATTAGGGCTACGCATCGATACTTTTCCGATGTGGTGCCCTACTATACTACTAATGGGCACAGTGCATGATGTCATTCAAGATAGTGGGGCGAAATGGCGGGAAAACAACACTACCTATGCTTAATGTAAGTCTTTATTATTTTGCAAGCAATGTGTCCACCACGAGATCTAGACTCCAGCTGACCCAGTACATATTACTGCCACCAGAGGGTACTGTCATCCCTCCTGTGACCTAATCGCAGTTTGTGGTTTGTAGGGGGAAAATGGTGCCAAAATGACTCAGGCTGCGCTAGGCTACTGTGGAGAGCAAGGAAGGAGTTCATTCTATTTAGTTTGGAACATTTTATTTAGTGATGGAGCATATTTATCACACTGATGCAAAACACTCGCCCTGATGTGCTTGGGGTCACAATAAACAGTGTGAAGACGTGCAAACAACTCCTAATTTTCTGATATAATTTCAGTACAGGCCTGCAAACTGCTCCCAAATACTGCAGCACAGTGATGTGTAGACACACTCAGTACTTGTAAACTGTCCAAACAGCGCATGGCACAGGCTACAGGCCTGCTCGCAAAATAATGCAAAAAACGCCCACAAGCAGCCCCCCCCCCCCCCCCCCCCCACTGCCTGTCCACCAGACTGCGAAGTGACGCAGTTATCAGCTGTCAAACCACAAACAGATGTCTACATGCATTTGGTGGGGACATCCCTTTCATACTTGATTTCTGAGAAATTCCTATCCAAATACGTGTTTACGTATCCACACATGCTGACGTGATTGGGCAGGAGCGGAGCAGCGAGCCGCCGCCGAACGCAGGTGAGAGTTGCATTAGGCGCTGTTGATGATGCAGTGGGACGGTAGCGAACACTTATTTACAGAGTGCAGACGTTCCAAGCTGGACCGCGCGTGGTTTCGTCGCTACCCTCCATCTAACTGCGGTCTGGTGGAGACGCTGCAGAAATCTGATCCAGAATAGCACAACATGCTTTCTCTTTAGCGATTCTAATGGACCATGCATGACGTGTGGCTCATGCACCGTCGCGCGTAGCTACTTACCATCGCAAGCGCATCTAACAACGTTCTCAATGTTATACTGAATTCAAATTGCTATCTAAAGTAATAACCAAATCGAACTCTAGTAAATTGCATAGTGTCCCAGAAATACTTAACGTGTTTTTTGCACTAGTTTTCGCCTTTCCTCAGGTTATATGCACCGAAATTCTTGCCGTAACAGAACCACTTTACGAAAATAACGCAGAATAACGTTGAATGCAGTCTTCCTCGCGGATCTAACATGGTACCCACTCCATCACGTGCTACCCTTCCTGCTCTCAACATATGCAAATGTTCTCACCGATATGTAGAGGCTCCTATACCTCAACGCAAAGGATGAATCGAGCATTATGATTGGCTATTATCGAATTTACCTGCCGAATTACTGATGCTGCCGGTATCAAAGCACCATCCACCTCATCTTTCCAGGACTTTCAGCAGTAATATTATTTTCCACAGATCGCTTAAGTGCATTGACAGTTAAACCCGTAAACTTGTCTATAGATCATCAAATACATACCAGACTCACAATGGTACTGGAAGCCAGGAACATATCTACCAGTGTAACTACAATTAAATATTGCAGTTGCTGTTACAGTCTTACACTGATCATTGTACAGTTAATGCCTCCTCTCAACGGCTGTGCTTCTGGAACCAATCTCACTATCTATAGCGCACGTAATTTTCCACATAAAAAAATCTATTGTGGTTACTGATGTGGTGAATCTATACATCCCTCACGACAGGACATAGTCATCCTCTCTAGTCATACCACAACATGAACCACACTAACTTTACAATATAATATATACACATTTTACACAACATAAGCAACAGTAACTTTACAGTGCAATATATAAAACTTTTACACAAACAGTGCAGTTATCTTTTATATCCGTACAGCACCCAAAAAAATTATCTTATGCCTACACTCACACCGACTTTATGTCACAATGCTCCTCAGTCCTATGGAAGCACCGTCCACCTTTCTTTCTTTCTACAGATGTGATATTCAGCAGCAATAAAATATTTTAGACTGATTGCCATATTGCACCGACAAGTAAACTTCGCAAAGTCCCATCCATATCGTGAAATAATGAAAGACACCTACTCAATTACACTGTCCTCCCACTGGAGCTAGAAGATGGAATATTAGTGCGTGAAACCGATCTCCAACTCAGAAATATATCAAACTGTACCGTGTCGATCTAGTAAACATACAGTTCGTAACCTATACCATACAAAATAACACCCTTTACATCAGAAATCCCTCAGTCAATCAAAGTCACTCTCAGAACTTACGTTCAAATAGAGGCTCGTTTCTCCCTCGGTACAATTGTGCTACTTTTTCTGGTCCGAACCTGCCTGCTTGCTTGCCTCTCTACACCCACCTTCAGACTCTGGGATTACATGAACACAAGTATTTCCGCATCGTTCACCATAATATTATATAATTTTCGCGGTGCTTCTCTATATCAAGCACACAACAGTAGCCTTTCGATCGCTCATGCAACATAATTCCGAAGATATAGTCTGAAAATTATTTCTCTACAAACGCGAAACTTTATCTAGGTGGAGCGTGCTCTAGACCACTGAGTAACTACAAACAAACAAATGAAAAATCATATTTCCACTCGTGAATACCAATCTCGCTCATGTAACAAATTCCAAATCATCGCAATAATTTACAAGACAACTAAGGTCTTTCCCATGTCTAGAGAACAGGCAAACGTGTCTTCCACATGCCAGGTGCACACACCACAATCGATCTTCTCTCAACAAAATAAAGGCGCGAAATGTGCAAAAAAAGTCAACCAAACAATTTACATGGCAGGGGAATAACAGTCCAGCACAAACACACCTCCATACACAATCTTCTCAAATTTCCAATTTCAATTGAACGGCATTCAAGAATGTGCGAAGTATCGGAAGTAGACTCTGCTGTCGGCAGTGGCTCTGCAAATAGAAATATGACTACCTTTCTTATTACTTGACATACTCTTCCCTTTGCTATCACAGTACTCCAAGACAAATCCATACCCTCTGTACGACTGGACATAGTCATTTCCTTTCCACAAACACATACTTTATAAGGCCTGATGCTCAAATGCGAACATATCACACATTCCCTACTACTACAAAGTATAATACTTCGGCAATAACTGATTGCCACCGATACGAAATAAAACTGACCGAAAATCAACGATGCGTGTGCATGTCTCGTAGGTTTTTCTTGTGAGTTCTACCACCGTGTCCTAGAAAGAGAGACTTAATCGGTGAGATGTTAAAGAAAAAAACCGATCACAGCAACTACTGCATGTTACTGTCACAAGCGGTCTTGGTTCTACAGTTCCACACAAGTATCCTTGTTAAAGGATATACCGGCTTTACGAATCGAGGTACGACATTACCTCTGAATGAGGTGGTTTTTTTCTGGACAAATACCGTGACGGTGATCGTAGGAATGCGTATTACCAGCCCATGATTGAACCTCGTGATAATATTACCCCATTTTGAAAGTGATTCGGCTAAGGAACGTGGTATGTAATATGTATTTGCGACTCCCTCACACTACCCCAACTAGATAATTTTGTAGTATTTGCAGCTTATCTGTCTCAATACCACATCAGAGGTTCTCCACCGAGCGAGGTGGCGCAGTGGCTAGCACAATGGACTCGCATTCGGGAAGACGACGGTTCAATCCCGCGTCCGGCCATCCTGATTTAGGTTTTCCGTGATTTCCCTAAATCGCTCTAGGCAAATGTCGGGATGGTTCCTTTGAAAGGGCATGGCCGACTTCCTTCCCCGTCCTTCCCTAATCCAATCCACATCTACATGATTACTCTGCAATTCACATTTAAGTGCTTGGCAGAGGGTTCATCGAACCACACTCATACTATCTCTCTACCATTCCACTCCTGAACAGCGCGCGGGAAAAACGAACACCTAAACCTTTCTGTTCGAGCTCTGATTTCTCTTATTTTATTTTGATGGTCATTCCTACCTATGCAGGTTGGGCTCAACAAAATATTTTCGCATTCGGAAGAGAAAGTTGGTGACTGAAATTTTGTAAATAGATCACGCCGCGACGAAAAAGTCTTTGCTTTAATGACTTCCATCCCAACTCGCGTATCATATCTGCCACACTCTCTCCCCTATTACGTGATAATACAAAACGAACTGCCGTTTTTTGCACCCTTTCGATGTCCTTCGTCAACCCCACCTGGTAAGGATCCCACACCGCGCAGCAATATTCTAAATTTTAGCCAATCTTCGGGATTTCGCGTTCTCCTGAACTTCGCATGCTTTTTCCGTTGCCCCTGCAACAGCGTTCGGACCTGTTTTGTGTACCACGGGGGATCAGTTCCATCTCTAACCAATTTATGAGGTATGAATCTCTCAATTGCTGTTGCTACTATATCTTTGAATTTGAGCCACATCTCGTCTACATTTGCATAGTCAGTTCGGAAGGAATGGAGATTGTCTCTTAGGAAGGCTTCTAGTGACACCGAGATCTCGCTGTCTCGTCTTCTCCCTGAAACAACCCAACCCAACCCAACAGAGGTTCTCCGATACATCTACTGTTTTATAGGTGATGGATGATTGAGAAGGATCACAAACAGTAGTAGCAGATGATGTGCCGATTGAGGACATAAGAATAAAAATGTACACTAGCTTCTCAGATCTCTAGTGTTACACTATCCGCTAGAAATGATGCTAATCATTTGGAATCAGGTCTCTCCATTCAAGCACACACCTGCGTCAGATCACACCCACAAGTGTTATTTCTGGCGCTCCCATATCTCGAAACGTGTCACCTTTCCCGATTCTAGCTGCTACAGTAAAATTTCAACGTGGTTTTAGTCACCCCCCTACGCATCTTGCAACTGCTCTCATTTCTACAGCTTCGCGCATGTAATCGTTACAATTTAAGTCGGAACTGAGCAGAAGTTGGAGAAAGACATATCCATCACCTTCTGCAACGCTTTTAAAAACAGAACGACCTGAGTTAGTGCAACAGGAGCATGTTTTGACCATTCGGTGGAAATCATGCAGTGTGGTAGGTCCCCAAACTAGATACAAGTACTAGAGATCCGCGTCCATTCAAATCAATCAGCCCAACATGCTATCATCGTTATTCTATACCCCGCAACATGGAAAAATTACGAACTATAAAAGCTCATCCGATTTAGAAGTCACCTAGGCACCAATGCCGATGCAATGACGCAAAGCTGTGGTGAGCTTCCAGTGCGGAGATGGAGATTCCGCAATGCTTCCCAGAATATCCTAGCGTGTAGCCATCCAAGCACTCCAACGGTGTACCTCGTCCCTCACCGAATATACACTTCAAACTGCTGCTGCCGCCTATTAAATATACAGGCATCGCAGAGGCCACTTTAAGCTTTGACCACCTATGCTCTAGGCGGATGATCGTATCATTCAGACTATACTAAATCGCAAGAAACGCTATCTATGCTCTTGGTTCAAACACTGTTTTCCAACACAGTTTTGTACAATGCCAAACATTTCGTTTTTCTGCCACAACTTCGAGGCTAGTGTCAGGCTCTAAACTGACATTAAGAAGTTCTTATCCAAGGCCTTCCTCGTTCGGAAGTGTGTGGTTTGATGGTGCGTACCTGCATTTTTACACGGTTTTTGGATTCGTCGAGAATATTTCTCCGAAGACCTAAATAATTGCATGACCTAAAGGTGGACGCCATATTCCATACACATGACACAGCAATAGCACTTGGCTGTACCGCTCGACTTCAGAAGAGCGATAAATTATCTTTTGCGATTTCAGGAGGAAAAGTTCCAGCAAGGAGACTCAACGGGAACTGCTGCTGTGAAACACACTTGGTATTACTGTATTCTTTAACTTACGGAGAACAGTAACCAATATAAACTTCATAACCACCGCAAACATAATTAAAAGGAGTCAGCTTAAATAAAAGGAGCAAACAGTGAAAGGGAATCGCTAAACCGAACCATAAATAAAAATTAATCACATTTATAAAACGCTCATTAAATAATAGAGAGAATAAAAACAAGAACTTTAAAACTGACACATTCCCAGTGGAAAAGAGTCCCGTGTTAATAGTATGGTTCAAATGGCTCTGAGCACTATGGGACTTAACATCTGTGGTCATCAGTCCCCTAGAACTTAGAACTACTTAAACCTAACTAACCTAAGGACATCACACACATCCATGCCAGAGGCAGGATTCGAACCAGCGACCGTAGCAGTCGCGCGGCTCCGGACTGAGCGCCTAGAACCGCTAGACCACCGCGGCCGGCGCTAATAGTATGTCTTTGTCTCATGAGTCGATTCGTTTCATTGGTTGGCTTGGTTTCGGAAAGCCAATCAGAGAGCGTTTCTAAAATGTTGTTCATATGTTTCCAAGATGGGTTGGTGTTGCTATTGTTACTCATGAAGAAAATGCAACATGTAAAATAAAGAATTCGTAAGGAAAATGAGTGGAAGGATTATGAAAGGAAGAGGTTAAGAAACAATGGAAAAGAACAGAACTCCCGAAAAAATAAGATTGTGCCCAAGGAATAATTTCGTAGTGCCAGTGATTCATGCTGCAAAACTATTTTCTGCAAATACTGAACATTGAATGAAGAACAGAAGGAGGCGATATATCGGTTGGGAGATTATAATAAACAAAATGCTTATTTATTTGGATTAGTGCTGCCTAATAAGTGCAAAAAAAGTTTATGCAAAGAAGAGTAGGGTTCCAACAGTAAGCCAGAGGAATGCTTCTTTCAGGTATTGTATTCCTGACACTCCAGTTACTGAGGCTGAAGTGTGTAGGACTGCATTTTTAGCTATTCATGCCATTTCTGTTAAACGTTTGAGGACTGTCCGTAGCAATGAAGAATGTGAAACTGAGAGTCATGAATCTACAACACATGTATATGTACATACAACTAGACAGGATAGAAGAGGCAAGCGTTCTAACAGACCTCATGCCATTGATAACGAGAGAAAAAATATTAGAAATCACATCGCAATTTTTCCAAGGTACACTTCACATTATAGTAGAACGCAGAATCCGAACAAGTCCTACATAACATCTGTTCATTCGATTGCTTGAATGTATCGTTTGTACTGTGATCTTAAAAATACAGATGAAGTCGCAGTGAAACAACATGTGTATGAAACCATTTTCAACACGGAATATAATATTGGTTTTAAATTTCCGTCGAATGATACATGTCGTATTTGTGATTCTTCTAAGGCACGTAATAACACCGAATCCCCAGACATTAGACTACACCTTGAGAAAGCTGAAGCTCCATATAGTGCTCTGAAAAATGACTCGAATGAGTGAAAACAGGATGGTAGTGATGCATTCGTTTTGTGTATGGTCTAAGCAACAAGCATTGCCAACACCATAGATTTCGACGGAAACAGTTTTTTTTATAAGAGACAACACTGGACACGTAATTTCTCTATTCACCGTTGTAGTGATGAGAAGGCAGTGACGTGTGTCTGGTCCGAGAATGTTGCGTCTGGAGGGGCATATGAAGTAGCTAGCTGAGTTTTAGAGGCTTTAGACATGGTGAAGGAAGAACGTCATCGAAGGCTGATCATTTGTTCAGATTCGTGTGTTGGACAAAATAAAAACTATATTATCCAAGGTATGTGGTTGTACCTCCTAGATAAGAAATGTTTTGAAGTTATTGAGCACAAATTTCTCCTCCTTGGTCACATGTTCCTGCCATGTGACAGGGATTGGGGAGTTACTGAGAAGCTGAAAAGAAAGACGCAGGCTGTGTATACTCCACCAAAATGGGTTGAACTTATAAGAAAGAGCAAGCAAAAGAACCCATTCATTGTGGTTGAAATGAAGAAAGACGACTTCGTGTCTTTGTCGTCTATAATGAACAGAATCGTCAAACGTAACGTTACTGTAGAGAAAAAGCCTGCAGACTTCCGAAACGCAATGGTGTTTAGATTAGTGAGTCGTAAACATTCTGCATATATCAGATGTTTACACAATCAAACTGAGAAACCTTTGCGAGTTAGTTTACAGAAGTGTCGTGGACGATTTACGAAGCTTGCAGATTGCCAGTTAGTTCCGAAATATCCAAATGGACGTCAAATTAAGGCAGCAAAGTTCAAGGACCTTCAAAGCTTACTGCAATTTGTGCCTCCAGCACATTCAAGTTTTTATCAGTCATTGATATCTGTTGGTAGTGACGATACAATGGAACACAGAAACATTGATAAGGAGTTTGTCTAATAATGACGTGCTATATAATGTCCCTACAGGTCAAGGATTTCATTTTCTGTACTTTAAATTGTAATAATATTTAATAGTCGTTGCAAAACGCCGTCTAGTTACTGTAACAACTGTTGGTATCACAGCAGGAGATCAAAATACTGTACAAAATCATATTTCCTTAATTCCCATTTCCTGACGCAACATACTATAGTGGCATGTGTCCCTTTTCCACTGGGCCCCTCAGTTAATGCTTTGGCCACTCTGATCGCCCTACATGAATACCATCGAACATTTATGGGGCATAACTGAGATGTCACTTCGTGCACAAAATCCTGCACCAGCAACAGCTTCGCAATTACGGACGGAAATAGGGACAGCATGGCTCAGTATTTCCGCAGCGAACTTTCAAGAACTTGTTGAGTCCATGCCAGGTCGAGCTGCTGCACCACGCTCTCCAAAAGGAGGTCCGACACGATATTAGGAGGTGTCCCATGACTTTTCTCATCTCAGTGTATGTTGCATCACTCGACCGACTAAAATACTGTTTCTCTTGTAATCAGGAAGCTCACTATCTGTGTCTCCATCGGAATCCCTTTCCTCTTGTCCAGGAAAAGACATCAGTCACCTCATTAAGTTGTTTCTGTCCACGCAGCTGCCATGCCCCGCTCTGACCCTTAGTATGGTCCCGAACACAGGTCCTTGACGTACCAGCTTGGAGAAAGCTTTCCGTTATGAGTCCCAGTCAACAGACTGCCTCCGGACGGTATTGGAGGCCCTGCGCACAGCACACACAACATCAGGAACAGCCACTGCTGTCTGGAAGACAACTCCGTGTGGCTGCTCCTTGCACCACCGAAAAGAAATCCACTGCGCGCAGCCGCTCCCATTCCAAGGCCAGACCAGCTGCGCTGTCTGGCTCACCCGTTGTTCGGTCCAAGACTTCGGCTTGAGTGCTGGCCAGCGCAAGACTTGTTGCTCGGAGCGGCGTAACAGAGCTACAAACGCCGCCGACTACACCATCTAACCAGCCCCAACGCTAGTGTGGCCAACTGGATGGAGCAGGAAACATGACGTTCCGGGAATTACAAATGCATTGCACGAAGCATTTCAAAGGTTCGAGGTCATATTACATCTCTATCAAACTTTTTGCAAGAAAGAGATTTGTTTGCATTGTTATGACGCTGAGAAAAAATAAAGGAACTCTTATTGCAAGATTAATTGAACGAATGTCATTTTACAGTTGACGGTTCACTGGAGCTGTGGGTATTCTAGTTCACACTCCAGCCAACTTTGACCAATAATTGCACTTGGGCAGAATACTCACGGCATTTAAGCGCTGTACAACAGAGTATCGGTTGCTCAAATATTGTTAAATCGATGCCAATCCCGCCCCAGCTGTTTCTATTCTGAGTGGAAGTCTGAACCTTCACTTGCGACATATCGTGCAGTTGTGTCATTCACAATGAAGACTAAGTGAGCTGATTAAAGTACCTTTAGGATTTTAAGAAGGCTATTAGGAAAACAAGAATGGCTAAAACGATGATAATGACGCTGACTATGAAATGTTGACGGGCTATGAAGTAATTATCAGTGTGATAGACGACCATAACCCCTTGCAATGGCGAGGAAGAGCCTAGCGACAGTAAGCATGCAGAAAAAGTGCTATCAAGTTAAGTTTTTCACTGCTTTCAGTCGTCACTGTGTGTCGTATGTACAATCATATTTATGTCTTTACAATTTATGTAAAGCCAATACTCATGGAAAGTTCCGCATTCTAGTTCTGGTCCAGTACACATATACAATGTGTATGGAGGTTTCAGATCATGCACTGTAAACCAGAGGAGGATGGCTAGAGTTTACAAGCCAGTTGAAAACCCGACCACTATTCAACGATCGATATGTAAGGAAAATGAAGCTTCTGTGGAGTCAGAGGAACACATTGTACTCTAAGACTAAAACTATGAAGTAGAAGAGTCGAAGTTTTCATCAGCATGTTATGAGCAAGGTACGTATCTGACAGCTACTAGTTGGAGTTTCGTCTTCAGTTCAGGTCCTTCCTACACTGCACAAAAGAATAACAGAGTCACTGTTTCGAAACCCCGTCATTTTCCACCATTGAATTGCAGAAGTTTGGGATTTGGCTCAAAGGTGCCTACAGTTTTCCTTTGAATGGTGCAAAATCGCGGCTCCCTAGGACGTCAGTCTTGAGCTCAATGACGCTTCAGACAGCTAGGTGTCGACACATGCGATAAAAAGAATAGAGCTCAGAGGTTCATTTGAGGCGTAACGTGGGTTAATGATGTCACGCTGGCACTGAAGTTCATGACAGTCCTGCTGAAGCCAACGTGGACGTGCCATATGACAGGAAGGTCGCCACACCCGTCCTCTGATCTTAACCACGTCTCACCAATTCTGTTGACGTTTATGCGGCGGAGATAAGAATAGCGATATCCACCGTTGAAACCACGTGGC
This sequence comes from Schistocerca nitens, assembly GCF_023898315.1. Taxonomy (NCBI): domain Eukaryota; kingdom Metazoa; phylum Arthropoda; class Insecta; order Orthoptera; family Acrididae; genus Schistocerca; species Schistocerca nitens. Next base: position 190,797,420 of record NC_064622.1, read on the forward strand.
TTTGTTAGGTGTGGTCGAGGAAAACATTTCAGATACACAGACACTCGGAAGAGACGTAAAGGACGTCATTGTAACCATCCTTTCCCTTGGGGCTTTCATTTACACACGTTTAGAGGTAGAAAACTACAGTTTTCAGTGAGGTGTCCAACAAAACAACGTTCTTGACATCCTTCGACACCGTGGACCTCCCTCCACCCTATGATTCACTCATTCTCTGACATTCTTAGGATGTGGTGCGATGACAATTTTTGCTCTGGTATACTGGTTACAATTATTAGGCACTGTTCGAAACCATTCGATGAAATCTGAAGATTATCTAAAGCAGATAAGAGTTTTCATGCTTTTTCGGCTTTCCTATGTATCACCCTCTTGTGGAATGATCATATGTGAGGGTGGCATTGGCAGGTGTATGAATAAGATGGAAAAGGTTCCACCTAAAACCACTCATTCGGCAATACCCTCAGTGCCACTAGTGCAGCTCTATTTAGCATTTTAAAAATGTACCTGTACAGTAACCTATTCCTGGTACTTGTGGGCAGGCAACCCTTTTGACACCATGCAGCTGAGTGGCAATATGCTTCTGCTGTGGTGCCTGCTTCCCAGGGTGTTGAATCTGAGATGTGTGGAAGGGGTTGCCGGCCCGCAGGCGCCTAGAAATCGGTCAAGCATTGTTTCTGTTCAGGTAACTTTTTGAAGTACTCAAGACAGGTGTGCGAGCGTCACCGAGAGTGCTGCCAAACTGGTGATCTTAGCAGGATTCTTTGCCGTTTTATTCATGCATAAGTCAATGCCACAACACATTAAGATCACACCCAAGGGAAGGGCACGAAACACAAGAGCTAAGAAACCATAAACACACTTTGCTATTTCATATCACATCCAAATTTTGCCGTATGGTTTTTAATGGTCCATAGCCGTTCCGCCATCTATGCCACGGCAAACACTGCGATTTCATTACACTCCAAAGGAGTCAATTTATGTTCAGTGGGTTTGCACCCCATGATGTCTTTAGAGAAGGGTTGAATCGTCCCTTGGGCGTCAGCAGTGTAGACTGTCAAGAACGTTGTTCCGTTGCGCTGCACACTGAAACTATTGTTTGCGGCTGCGAAATTTGTGTAAAGGAGTTCTCCAAGGGAAGGGGTGGTTCCAGTGACGCCTTTTATGCCTCTTCCTGAGGCCTTTTCGTCTCGAGCGGCGGTGTTCTGAAATGTTTTCCTCATCCACACAAAAGAAAACCGTGTGGTTTCAACGCTAGATGTCGACATTCTGATCTCCATTGCAGAGGCACAATGAGAAGGGGAGTTCAAATGGTTCAAATGGCTCTGAGCACTATGGGACTCAACTGCTGAGGTCATTAGTCCCCTAGAACTTAGAACTAGTTAAACCTAACTAACCTAAGGACATCACAAACATCCATGCCCGAGGCAGGATTCGAACCTGCGACTGTAGCGGTCTTGCGGTTCCAGACTGCAGCGCCTTTAACCGCACGGCCACTTCGGCCGGCTGAGAAGGGGAGTGGTGTGAGTAAGGGTGGAGGTGGTGGTGACAAGCTTCCCATCATGTGACACCTCCACGATGACTTTGGCAGAACTGTGGTGAAATTGGTGCCAATGTGACATCATTACCCAACCTTACACCTCACGTTAAGTACTGAGCTCTGGCCTTTTTGTTTCATATGTGTCGGCCGCGGTGGCCGAGAGGTTCTAGGCGCTTCAGTCCGGAACACGCTGCCGCTACGGTCGCAGGTTCGAATCCTGCCTCGGGCATGGATGTGCGTGATGTCCTTAGGTTAGTTAGCTTTAGGTAGTTCTAAGTCTAGGGGACTGCTGACCTTAGATGTTAAGTCTCATAGTGCTTAGAGCCATTTGAACCATTTTTTTTGTCGGCACCTTGCAGTTCAAAAAAATGGTTCAAATGGCTCTGAGCACTATGGGACTCAACTGCTGTGGTCATAAGTCCCCTAGAACTTAGAACTACTTAAACCTAACTAACCTAAGGACAGCACACAACACCCAGCCATCACGAGGCAGAGAAACACCTTGCAGTTTAAAGCGTCGTCGAACCGGGGAGAAATGTCACATGGCGCCATACTTTTGCACCGTTACAGAGGGCTATAGGCACCTTTGAACTAAGTTTCAAACTTCTACGTCGCAATGGGGGAATATTATGGAATTTCAAAATAGTGACCCTTTTACTTATATTGCGCATGGCATTTCTTTTATTTTATGTTTACCAGTTATTGTAATATTAGTCACACATCTTAAAGATACATTTAATGGTTGAATTGAAAATCATACGATAAAACAGGAAACAGGTGAATGTTTCTGTGGTGTCACCGCTAGACACCACACTTGCTAGGTGGTAGCTTAAATCGGCCGCGGTCCATTAGTACATGTCGGACCCGCGTGTCGCCACTGTGTGATCGTAGACCGAGCGCCACCACACGGCAGGTCTCGAGAGACGTACGAGCACTCGCCCCAGTTGTACGGACGACATTGCTAGCGACTACACGTACGAAGCCTTTCTCTCAATTGCTGAGAGACAGTTAGAATAGCCTTCACCTAAGTCCATGGCTACGACCTAGCAAGGCGCATTAACCATATCTGGAGAGAGTCTCACTTGTATTATCAAGAGCAATGTACAACAAGAAATTAAAGTTAAGTATACGAGAAGCTCCGTTCTTTTCTTTATAGCTTTCATCACGTATCCTGTTTCAGACTTAACGCCAGTCGGCGTGTGTGTACGCGTGCCTTTCGGCTACTTCAGTGTGGCATAGCTAGGATGTTACGCCACAACAGTTTGGCGACGAGTGTAAACGTGTTCTTTCTAATTGCTTACATTTCCTTGTGTCATGGCTTCGCCAGATGTACTGTCCGAATTTTATCGCTTGCAGAATCAGCAGACGCAGGCCTTGTTGGATGCCCTTGGACAGCTCGTCCAGGGTCAACGTGCGCTGCAAACCGATGCGGCCGCCGCCGCTTCATCGCTACCGCAGCCACAACACGCAGTTGCGACACCTTTTCGTCCGTTTCACGCGGACGACGAAAGTTGGACGGAATGGTCCCGACAATTTGGATTTCATCTCGCCGCCTACAGAATTCAAGGTAATGAGCGGCAGCCGTTTTTGCTTTCGTGTGTAGGTGTGTCCACCTACCGTTTGATAGTGAAATTGTTTCCCCGGCGCGACGTAGCAACTCTGTCATACGAAGAAATTTTGTCTGCTTTAGATGCCTATTTAAAAGTAACAGTAAGTGTCGTTGCGAAAAGGTATACGTTCTTTCGTACAAAACGTACGGCCGGTCAGACTAATCGGGAGTGGGTTGCAACTTTGCAAGGCCTTACAAGGGATTGTGCTTTTGCATGTGAATGTTGACTCCCTTATTCAGATACAATGGTACATGATGCAATAGCACAGAACGTTTCTGATGTTCGCATAAGGGAACAGATTTTGAAACTAGTCAATCCCTCCCTTCAACAAGTGATAGACATATTGGATAGGCAAGACACACTTGACTTTGCTCAGGAATCATTTGAAACTTCGCCAGCAATGTGTCGCATTAACCGGCCTGCCGGGCGCGCTGCGCGGACCTGTAAACAGCCTTCGCGCACGTCCGCACCGCCACGTATCCCGCGGAAGCAAGCAAATGCAGTGAAATCATGCCCGCGGTGTGCAACTAGACATTCGCGTGACAATTGCCCGTCACGCCAAGCTATTTGCTTTTACTGTCATAAGAAAGGACATGTTCAAAGTGTTTGCCAGAAAAAGCTCAGGTCAGACAATCACAACCATTCCAGGCCCTTTGCTTCACGCAGGAATCGAACCAAGGACAATCAGGCTCGTGACCCTTCACTCCTGGACATTCATGTCGTTCATTCCACCCCGTCCAGTGCCACTATCTCTAACAGTGACTGTGTTCGTCCCACACAAAGTGTGCGTCGACGTCGCCGGAAATCTCGTCCGGTCGCAAGTGCTTCTGTACCAGTATCAGTTCAAATTGCACGAGAAGGTCGCTCTTGTCGTCCGCAGGACAATAAACTTTTTGTCGACTTGGACTTTGAAGGCAAAGTGATACCATTCCAGCTCGATACCGGAGCTGCTGTTTCATTGATCAATCACGCCACGTACAGACAACTGGGCGCACCTCTGTTGCGTGCCGCAAATGTTCAGCTCACGAGTTATTCAGGACAGAATATCCCTGTGTTAGGACAGTGCAGCCTTCTTGCAACATACAAGGGACAAACAAAACTTGTGTCTTTTTACGTTCTTCGTTCTTCTTCGGCAGTGAACTTGTTTGGATTAGATTTATTTCAATTGTTTAACTTGTCTATCGTCAATCAGGTCCTATCAGTGAATCAGACTGTGCCTTCAGCCAGTGTTTCTCGTCTATGTGAAGAATCTGCAGACATTTTTGCACCGGGCCTTGGTTGTGCTAAGAACTATTAAGCCCATTTGGAACTGAAAGTAAACGCGCAACCGAAATTTTTCAGAGCGCGCTATGTTCCCCATGCATTGCGTGATGCGGTCGCAAGAACTTTACATGTTTTAGAATCGCAAGGTGTAATTGAACGTGTGCAGGCTTCTCTCTGGGCATCATCCTTAGTCATTTTGCCTGTTGCTGAGGATCAAGCATTCGATTCTTCCGGACTTGCTTGCATGTTCATTGATTCGATAACCGATGACGTGGTCGAATCGTTTCCGATTGATTTTCGTCGTGTAGCTACAGCCACAGCTTCTGACCCTGTCCTTGCTACTGTTTTGCGTTTTGTTGCTACGCAATGGCCCTTGTCGATGTCACGGATCGAGGATCCGTTGGTTCGCCGATTTTTTGCTCACAAGGAGAGACTTTTTGTACGACGTGGTGTTTTGCTGTTGCGTTCTGATAATGATCAGTCCCGAGTAGTGGTCCCACGTTCGTTACAGTCCTCTGTCTTACGGCTCCTTCACCAAGGACATTGGGGTATAGTGTGCACGAAACAACTTGCTCGTCAGCACTGTACTTGGTTCGGAATCGATGCTGCGATTACGAATATGTGCTCTTCTTGCATGGCGTGTGCTGAACAACACTCCGCACCGCCGCGGAAATTCTTTGCATGGCCGAAAGCCATTTCCCCTTGGCAACGCTTGCACATCGATTTTGCCGGTCCATTCTGGAATGCTCGATGGTTGGTTGTGGTCGATTCTTTCAGTAATTTTCCATTTGTTGTCTGGATGTCTTCCACGACGTCTTCTGCCACCATCCAAGCATTGTCCGCTATCTTTTGCATTGAAGGTCTTCCGCAGACTATTGTTTCCGACAATGGCCCACAATTCATGTCCGCAGAATTTCAGTCATTCTGCAAGGCCAATGGTATTCAACATCTGACATCCGCGCCGTTTTCACCTCAGTCAGACGGTGCCGCTGAACGATTGGTCCGGACTTTCAAGTCCCAGATGTTGAAGTTGAAAGAGTCGCATTCTCGGGAGGACGCGTTATTGCTCTTTTTGTCCTCGTATCGCTCTCAGCCCCGCGATGGTCGCTCGCCGGTTGAGTTGCTCCACCGTCGTCCTCATCGAACCTTGATGTCTTTGCTGCATCCGCCGCATCAGGTTCCTGTGCAGCGGCAGACTCCTGCTTTTGCTCCTGGCGACGTTGTCTATTATCGCTACTATCGCGGTTCACGGCGTTGGCTCGCAGGGCGCATTCTTCGCTGCCTCGGCCGCGCGATGTATTTGGTTTTGGGGGCCTCTGGTGAGGTGCGTTGGCATCTCAAACACCTGCGCCTCTGCCGTCACCTGGGTTCTGCCGCTACCCGTCTGCTTTCAGCGATGGTGCCATACGGTCAGTGCCCTGGGGACCCATCTACTGGCTCGCCTCATCCCCAGGTGTTACCGACGCTGCCTTCCATTTTGCCTCATGGCGTCTCGCCGCCGCCGCCGCAGCCACCGCCGGCGCCGCCCGCAGTGGACGCTTCGTTGCAGCCGCCCAGCGCCTCCCTGGGTCACGCGCCGCCGATCGCTTCCCGTGACCAGCTGTCCTCCGCCATGGAACTCTTGCCCGCTCCGGACCACACGGCGTCATCGCGCGTCGGATACCCCGACGCAATGGAGGTCGACCCTTCAGCCCCTCCTGTCTCATTACGGGCGCATACACCGCATGTTGACGTGCACCCTGGACTAGGTTTCCAGGCGTTTCATAGCTCCCCTCGGACTGAATGGCCGGATGCGGGTGGCACAGCCTCGCCTGTTGTTAGGCTCCCCACCTCATCACATACGTCAACATGGGGTCCTCCCCACGGCGGGCGGAAGCCTTATCACACGACCGTTCGCCGATTTGCGGGGGAGGAATGTGGTGTCACCGCTAGACACCACACTTGCTAGGTGGTAGCTTAAATCGGCCGCGGTCCATTAGTACATGTCGGACCCGCGTGTCGCCACTGTGTGATCGTAGACCGAGCGCCACCACACGGCAGGTCTCGAGAGACGTACGAGCACTCGCCCCAGTTGTACGGACGACATTGCTAGCGACTACACGTACGAAGCCTTTCTCTCAATTGCCGAGAGACAGTTAGAATAGCCTTCAGCTAAGTCCATGGCTACGACCTAGCAAGGTGCATTAACCATATCTGGAGAGAGTCTCACTTGTATTATCAAGAGCAATGTACAACAAGAAATTAAAGTTAAGTATACGAGAAGCTCCGTTCTTTTCTTTATAGCTTTCATCACGTATCCTGTTTCAGACTTAACGCCAGTCGGCGTGTGTGTACGTGTGCCTTTCGGCTACTTCAGTGTGGCGTAGCTAGCTTGTTACGCCACAACAGTTTCTATATATTTCTCTTCACACAATTAGTCTTAATTTTCATTGGCTTTGTTCAGACTTAAAGGTCTGGTTGTAAAGTTTCGTATGTATATAGGAACAACTGAGTTTTCCTATAGCACCTAAGTTATATATGAGCCAACGCTCCTGTGAGAATACCAATGCTACATCTTCCTCCTGAAACTGGAGTAATGTATTTTGGAGTGCTCAATGTAGCCCGTGCACTGGGTCGTCGGGTAACGGGCTCCTTGAGTCAGTCTGTCTGCAAAGAAACTGTTGTGGCGTAGCAAGACAGCCACGCCACTCGGAAGTAGCCGAAAGGCACGCGTTCAGCTCATGCAGATTGGCGTGAGGTCTGGAACAGGACAATGTCTTGAGAATTGCAATAAAGTACGAAAATATTGTAATACTTAACTTTAATCCACATTTGTAGAACATCTTTCGTTACGGTACATGCTTCATAATATTAATTATCAATTGAATACGGCGCCTTGCTAGGTCGTAGCAAATGTAGCTGAAGGCTATGCTAACTATCGTCTCGGCAAATGAGAGCGTATTTGTCAGTGAACCTTTCCTTGCAAAGTCGGCTGTACAACTGGGGCGAGTGTCAGGACGTCTCTCTAGACCTGCCGTATGGTGGCGCTCGGTCTGCAATTACTGACAGTGGCGACACGCGGGTCCGACGTATACTAATGGACCGCGGCCGATTTAAAGGCTACCACCTAGCAAGTGTGGTGTCTGGCGGTGACACCACATTCCTCCCCCGCAAATCGGCGAACGGTTGTGTTATAAGGCTTCCGCCCGCCGTGGGGAGGACCCCATGTTGACGTATGCGACGAGGTGGGGAGCCTAACAACAGGCGAGGCTGTGTCACCCGCACCCGGCCATTCGGTCCGAGGGGAGCTAGGAAACGCCTGAAAACCTAGTCCAGGGTGCACGCCAACATGCGGTGTACGCGGCCGTAGAGAGACAGTAGGGGCCGAAGGGTCGACCTCCATCGTGTCGGGGTACCTGACGGGCGAAGACGACATCTGGTCCGGAGCGGGCAAGAGTTCCATGTCGGAGGACAGCTGGTCACGGGAAGCGATCGGCGGCTCGTGACCCAGGGAGGCGCTTGGCGGCTGCAGCGAAGCGTCCACTGTGGGCGTCGCCGGCGGGAGAACAGGCGGCGGCGGCGGCGGCGGCGGCGGCGGCGGCGGCGGCGGCGGCGGCGCGTCGCCATGGGGCAAAATGGAAGGCAGCGTCGGTAACACCTGGGGATGAGGCGAGCCAGTAGATGGGTCCCCAGGGCGCTGACCGGACGGTACCGTCGCTGAAAGCAGACGGGGAGCGGCAGAACCCATGGGATGACAGAGGCGCAGCTGATTGAGATGCCGACGCACCTCACCAGAGGCCCCCAAAACCAGATACATAGCGTGGCCGAGGCAGCGAAGAATGCGCCCTGCGAGCCAACGCCGTGAACCTCGATAGTTGCGATAGTATATAACGTCGCCAGGAGCAAAAACGGGTGGCTGCCGCTGCACAGGAACCTGATGCGGCGGATGCAGCAAAGACATCAAGGTTCGATGAGGACGACCGTGGAGAAATTCAGCCGGCGAGCGACCATCTCGGGGCTGAGAGCGATACGAGGACAAAAAGAGCAATAACGCGTCCTCCCGAGAATGCGACTCTTTCAACTTCAACATCTGGGACTTGAAAGTCCGGACCAACCGTTCAGCGGCACCGTTTGACTGAGGCGAAAACGGCGCGGATGTCAGATGTTGAATTCCATTGGCCTTGCAGAATGACTGAAATTCTGCGGACATGAATTGTGGGCCACTGTCGGAAACAATAGTCTGCGGAAGACCTTCAATGCAAAAGATAGCGGATAACGCTTGGATGGTGGCAGACGACGTAGTGGAAGACATCCTGACAACAAAAGGAAAATTACTGAAGGAATCTACAACAACCAACCATCGAGCATTCCAAAATGGACCAGCAAAATCTATGTGCAAGCGTTGCCAAGGGGAAGTGGCTTTCGGCCATGCAAAGAATTTCCGCAGTGGTGCGGATTGTTGTTCGGCACACGCCATGCAAGAAGTGCACATGTTCGTAATCGCAGCATCGATTCCGAACCAAGTACAGTGTTGACGAGGAAGTTGTTTCGTTCGCACTATACCCCAATGACCTTGGTGGAGAAGCCATATGACAGAGGACTGTAACGAACGTGGTACCACGACCCGGGACTGATCATTATCAGAACGCAACAGCAAAACACCACGTCGAACAAAAAGTCTCTCCTTGTGAGCAAAAAATCGGCGAACCAACGGATCCTCGATCCGTGACATTAACAAGGGCCATTGCGTAGCAACAAAACGCAAAACGGTAGCAAGGACAGAGTCAGCAGTTGTGGCTGTAGCTACACGACGAAAATCAATCGGAAACGATTCGACCACGTCATCGGTTTTCGCATCAATGAACATGCAAGCAAGTTCGGAAGAATCGAATGCTTTATCCCCAGCAACAGGCAAACGGGACAACGCATCGGCGTTTCCGTGCTGAGCAGTGGACCGATACCAGATATCGTAGCGGTACTGCGAGAGGAAAATGGACCAGCGAATGAATTTCTGCGCTGTACGTGGAGGTACAGGCTTGTTCGGACGAAAAAGCGATGTCAAAGGTTTGTGGTCTGTGATGATGGTAAAGTGACGACCATACAAGAAATCATGGAACTTAGTAACACCAAAGACGAGACCCAAAGCTTCTCTCTCTATCTGTGAATAATTTCTTTGTGCAGACGAGAGCACTTTGGACGCAAAGGCAATAGGGCGATCGTGTGAACCATCTTTGTGCGCAAGCACAGCACCGATCCCAAAATCCGATGCATCTACCATCAACAAAAGGGGTTTCTGGGGATCAAATGGCGTAAGGCAAGTATTTGAAAGCAACGCCGATTTCAACTGGTGAAAGGCGCTTTCGCATTCCGTCGTCCAGACGAACGGAACACCTTTATGGCGTAAGCGATGAAGCGGACCTGAAATGGAAGAGGCATGGGGAACATAATGATGATAGTAATTAATTTTTCCTAACACACTCTGTAGCTGCTTCAAATTCTGCGGCGAAGGCAAGTCTTGTATGGCACAGAGGTGCTCTGGACTAGGATGTAGGCCTTGGGCATTGATTACATGTCCCAGATAGGGTAAATCGCGAGCAAAAAACACACATTTGTCCTTCTGCAAGCGAAGACCATTTTGTAGCAAGACCTGAAATAATGTTCGGAGGTTGGCTAAATGTTCTTCTTCCGTCTTTCCGGAGATCACAATATCGTCCAGATAGTTTGCTGCAGTAGGGACCGAGGCACAAACAGTTTGCAGATATTGCTGAAACAATGCAGGGGCGGATGCACACCCGAATGGCAGTCTTTTGAACCGATACAAACCAAGATGCGTGTTAACCACCAAGACGCGCTGGGATTCGTCGTCCACTGGTATTTGCAAGTACGCATCTGCGAGGTCCAACTTCGAAAAATATTTACCCGGGCACAGTTTGTCAAAAAGATCTTCCGGGCAGGGTAAAGGAAAAGTTGCAATCACTAGTTGTGGATTCACCATTGCCTTGAAGTCCACACAGAGTCTCAGTTTTCCGGAAGGTTTCGGCAAAATTACTAAGGGTGATGCCCAGAGAGAAGCCTGCACACGTTCAATCACACCTTGTGATTCCAAATCGTGTAATGTTCTTGTGACCTCATCACGCAATGCGTGGGGAACATTGCGCGCTCTGAAAAATTTCGGTTGCGCGTTGACTTTCAGTTCCAAATGTGCTTTATAGTTCTTAGCGCAACCAAGGCCCGGTGCAAAAATGTATGCAGATTCTTCACATAGACGAGAAACACTGGCTGAAGGCACAGTCTGGTTCACTGATAGGACCTGATTTACTATAGACAAGTTAAACAACTGAAATAAATCTAAACCAAACAAGTTCACTGCAGCAGAAGAACGAAGAACGTAAAATGACACAAGTTTTGTTTGTCCCTTGTATGTTGCAAGAAGGCTGCACTGTCCTAACACAGGGATATTCTGACCGGAATAACTATTTAACGTAACATATGCGGCACGCAACGGAGGTGTGACCAGTTGTTTGTACATGTCTTTATTGATCAATGAAACTGCAGCTGCGGTATCGAGCTGGAATGGGATCACGTTGCCATGAATGTCCAAGTCTACAAAAGTTTATTGTCCTGCTGACGACAAGAGCGACTGTCTCGTGCAATTTGAACTGACACTGGTACAGAATCACTTGCTAATTGACGTGATTTCCGGCGACGTCGACGCACACTTTTTGTGGGACGCACACAGTCACTTTTAGAGAGAGTGGCACTGGGCGGAGTGGAATTAACTACATGAATGTCCATGGGCGAAGGTTCACGAGCCTGAGTATTCTTGGTTCGATTCCGGCGCGAAGCAAAGGGCCTGGAATGGTTTTTAGTGTCTGTTCTGAGCTTTTTCTGGCAAACACTCTGAACATGTCCTTTTTTATTACAGAAAAAGCAAATAGCCTGGCGTGACGGGCAATTCTCACGCAAATGTCTGGTTGCACACCGCGGGCATGATTTTAGCACTGCATTTGCTTGCTGCCGCGGGACACGTGGTTGAGAGCTAGGCGGCAGCGGCGCGGACGAGCGCGAGGGCTGTTTACTGTTCTGTGCAGCTCGCCCGGCGGGCCGGTTAATGTGACACATGGCTGGCGAAGTTTCAAATGATTCCTGAGCAAAGTCAAGTGTGTCTTGCCTATCCAATATGTCCATCACTTGTTGAAGGGAGGGATTGACTAGTTTCAAAATCTGTTCCCTTATACGAACATCAGAAACGTTCTGTGCAATCGCATCACGTACCATAGTATCTGAATAAGGGAGTCCACATTCACACTCAAAAGCACCATCCCTTGTAAGGCCTTGCAAAGTTGCAACCCACTCCCGATTAGTTTGATCGGCCGTACGTTTTGTACGAAAGAATGTATACCGTTTTGCAACTACATTGACTGATTCCTTGAAATATGCATCTAATGCAGACAAAATTTCTTCGTAGGACAGAGTTGCTACGTTGCGTCGGGGAAACAATTTCACTATCACACGGTACGTCTGCACCCCTACACACGCCAATAAGGGAGGCTGCCGCTCGTTACCTTGAATTCTGTAGGCGGCGAGATGGAATCCAAATTGGCGTGACCACTCCGTCCAGCTTTCCAGTGCCGCATCGAAATGACGAAAACGTGGTGCAACTGCGTTTTGTGGCTGCGGTAGCGGTGGAGCGGCGGCTGCCGCATCGTTTTGCATTGCACGTGGACCCTGGACGAGCTGTCCAAGGGCATCCAATAAGGCCTGCGTCTGCTGAGTCTGCAAGCGATAAAATTCGGACAGTACATCTGGAGATTGTGGCGAAGCCATGACACAAGTAAATTAAGCAAGGATAAAGAGAAGAAGACCCTTTTTAGACTCTTTTGAGCCTCGTCGCCAACTGTTGTGGCGTAGCAAGACAGCCACGCCACTCGGAAGTAGCCGAAAGGCACGCGTTCAGCTCACGCAGATTGGCGTGAGGTCTGGAACAGGACAATGTCTTGAGAATTGCAATAAAGTACGAAAATATTGTAATACTTAACTTCAATCCACATTTGTAGAACATCTCTCGTTACGGTACATGCTTCATAATATTAATTATCAATTGAATACGACGCCTTGCTAGGTCGTAGCAAATGTAGCTGAAGGCTATGCTAATTATCGTCTCGGCAAATGAGAGCGTATTTGTCAGTGAACCTTTCCTTGCAAAGTCGGCTGTACAACTGGGGCGAGTGCCAGGTCGTCTCTCTAGACCTGCCGTGTGGTGGCGCTCGGTCTGCAATTACTGACAGTGGCGACACGCGGGTCCGACGTATACTAATGGACCGCGGCCGATTTAAAGGCTACCACCTAGCAAGTGTGGTGTCTGGCGGTGACACCACAGAAACAGTCGAATTTTTGGTCTCATGTCCGTTGTTCGTCCTGAGTCCTGAGTCCCTTGCAGAAAAAGAGACAGCGCCGGTCTTTAATTACAGAAGACGCTCGTTCAGCGTTTTTCCCAGATTTTAATTAGGGAGTTACTCGGACTGCTAAGGCGTCGGCCGCAACACTCTTACAATCTGAACATTCATCCTCGTCTTACGCTCTGCGGCAGTCTGTAAAGAGAACTGTGTTTGCGTTTTGTAGCCATCTCTCTCTCTCTCTCTCTCTCTCTCTCTCTCTCTCTCTCTATCTATCTCTCTCTTTCTCTGCTCGAGGAAAACTGCAAGGTAATATGTCTGTGTTTGCTAATCGTAAAATATTCGTTTGAAAATGCGCCTCCTTGAGAGAATGTAGCCGTACAACAGCGAGGAAATATTCAGTGAGTAGAAAGTAGTCTTACTTAATGACTTTCGTCTTTCCAGCGTTACTCTGCACTCTGCAGCCTGTAAAAACGACGTCTTTTTTGCGTCTCCGGTGCATCTTTGGTGTAAGGAGGGCCCTGCAATCGGCGCTGTTCGCGGGTACTTGAATAATGAAGTTGAAAAACTTGACAGCTGGCGACATGACGAAAATGTACACCAAGCCGGGACTAGACGTTCTCAGTGCACCTACGTCTACACACGTACTCTGCAACCCACTGAGAACTGTATGGCAGAGTGTGCTTATCAAGGTACTTGTAGCAATCACGTGTGGAGCGCGGGAAGAGTGATTGCTGGAACTTCTCTGCGCGTGCTGTAATTAACTTCAGTTTGTCTTCAAGGTCCCTACAGGAAAGATGCGTGGAAGCATTTAGATAATTCCCTTAGTATTGGTCTTCACAATTTCTTAAGTGGACTTTCGTTGGACAATTTGCTTCTTTCTTCATTATCTGCCGATACAGCCTTTTAAACATTTCCGTGACGCTTTCTCGTGAGTCAAACCAACCTGTGACCACTTATCTCGACCATTCCTCCCCCCCCCTCCCCTTTTTTAAGTTCAGTGTCCCTTACTAGTCCAATATCATATTAGTTCTTCGCACTTGAGCAATATTATAAGATGGACCACAGAAGTGATTGATGGACTGACTGCTTTCTCCTAATATTCTGTCAATGAACCGAAGTCTGTTACCTGCCTTATCTACGATCAGCTTGTCTATGTTATCACCCTTCTTCACATCCCTACAAATGATTCCACCCAGGCATTTATTTGAGTTGTCTGTGTCTAACTGTAAAGCACTGATAACCTAATAAAATATTAGTTAGTTTTGTCGTTTTGTGTACGTTTAAAGTTAGCTGCCAATCTGTGCAACACTTTGAAATGGTGTAACGATCAAGTTGAATATTTCTGTAGCTTCTTCCAGACGGTACTTAATTACAGAAAACTGCGTCATCTCTAAAAATATGAGGTTACTATTGATATTGTCAGCCAGATTATTAATATACATCACGAGCGACAAGTGTCCAGACACACATCGGCAAACATTACCGCGTGAGGAGCGAGGAGTAGTAAGCTGCCAGGGCACAAAAAACTTAATAAGACATCTCAGCCAGAAAAGATCAGTTACTTTTAATTAACGAGTTGTAAAATGTTATTTTTAAAACATGTGAGATCTGACAGGCGCGAGCGAGTGTAATTATTTATAACCATACAAAAAAATCAGCAGTAAGGATTTAGTATTTCAAAGTTTAATATTAATTTAAAATTTCAAATTTTGACCTTCAGTAAAGTTCTTCGTGATTTAGGTGGTTCTCTTTCAAAATAAATTTAATGGAGCCCAGTATGAATTCAGGTACTAGTAGATCACACCGACAAAATTTCTATTAACAACTGTTTCAGATCAGTACATGAAGCATGAATAAACATTTGGTCAACACATTAGTTAACAGCTGTAAACAAACCAGATCATACCAGGCAATGAGTAACGATAAAAACAATATAAAATTAAACCTTTACGTAAGTCAGAGCAAGAGTATTTGACCTCTCATAAACAGGTAACGCTTGCCTCCTTAAAGAGCTCGAGGAGCAAATAACCAAACATGGAATTAGGTAGAATGCAAGTCTCAGCTATGAGGGAATACACCAATGTACGTAGCTTGCTTTTAGGTTATGATAACATGGGCTGGTTATAATAAAACGCATAAATAAAATTCAAACAACAAAGCCCACAGGAATTAAAATAAAACGGTAGATAGTAAAACTAAACTTACAGAAATTCTGTATGCCACATACAACAAGCACAAACAATATTCATAAACTACTAACGGGGCTCAAATGCTATAGACAGTAATCAGACAACAACTTTAGCAAATGTAAGTTAGTCAAGCTGGAACCGGTAACCTCTTTAAATAATAACCGGGTTAACTCAAACGTACAAATATTGAAAGACACGTAGTTGAAGGAACCCTACGGCACAGAGGGTAGCTCCGAAAACCGATTCGTACAGTCCGCACACTAAGGTGCTCACAAGATAAGTCCAACAAGTGCTGACTAATTCTATTTTATCTTTGAATTCCACAGCGATAAGTAGCAGTCTGATTTCCAAGGCTGTCTTCCAGCAAATCGAAGCGACGCGCTTCTCAGGCATGTAAGCTGGTAGAATAGACTCAGACACCCATCAGTCATATTCTACTCGAGGAAATGCCCATAGCATCCACGAGCCACATGACTCACAGCTCTTCTCCTTGGAAGGTCACCTGTAGTTAAGGGGAGGTTTACTATCTTTTGGTTAAAAAATTGATTTTTTTAAATTGCATTTTTGGATCCATAAAAGTGTTTAGAATCCACCTCTGAAACGGTTTTTTCGAATACGGAACGGAAATTTTTGTTATTCGCGGTTGAACAAAAAAATGCACCTTCCTGAAATCGGCCTTTTTCATGCACCAGTTTTTTGCTTTCGGTGGACGAGTTATTGTACCGGTGCTTGGGAAGAAACACACAAAATTCAAATGAAAGTTTGAACGCGTCTGTTTGGAAGATAGCCCCCAAGTATTTGCATTCTGGTGCGAAGACTATGGAGACTGCGACTTTCCTGGCAGTGGGCAGCTTCAATGAAAGGGTATTCAGCAACTCTGAAGACCATGACAACGATGGACGTCACCCTGGGACCCTATTCGACGCAGTTCGCCAACCATTCGGACGGCCACCGGATTCAAGCGGACGAAAACCGCTTGTCACCGGCCGTTCGAGCGGCTCTGGAGCAGCGCAGGATGGCCCAGATCGAGTAGAACGCCATCTATGAGGAAGATTAAGGACTAGTTTATGGTCCCGGAATAGCAGATTGAACGTACGTTGCATAATATTGCATTTATATGTAGTCAAAACTTCAAACACGTTTTTCTCGAAATGACTTTTTTTTATCGTGCGGTATGGTAACTTCAAATCTACTGAACCAGTTGGCATGATTCTTCGTTTCCGACGAAGCTAACCAAATTTTCTAGGAATTGTACCACTTTTATTCCGCTCCATCAACTATAAATATTACTTCGCCGACGAAGTTGAAAAATCGATGAAAAAACCCTTCTTTTTTTCAAATGGCCGCCATTTTGTTTCCTATGGTCCATATAACTTAAGCGAGGTACAATTCCTAAAGAATCTTATGTACTTCTCTATCGTCAACTCAATTTTGATTTCAGACGAGCCGCTGACCTGTGACATACCGCGCGTGGGGGTCTACATCGAAATCTTGTTTCGTTCCGACGGCACTTCTGCCTTTGATCTTCAACATTTTCGGTCGAAAAAACTTTCAGTTTGTAGAGGAATTATCAATAAACATTTGACCAAATTTGACATTGATATCTATAACACATCTCTAGAAAAAGTTCTCAAAGAATATGCTCTTTTCGGGCCTAAGTAAACTCCCCTTAAGTCGGCATGGTGGAGAGGGCAATCCCCCTGGCGTACGCAAAGGAGGCTGTTGCTCAGCTACACAGGCAAAGAGATTACACCACCCTTTCGAGATCATATCGTACGGACCAAAGTTAATTTTACTACTGTCGATGACTCTCCATCAAAGATAACATGCTGCACCTTGCCTACCAAGAGATAATGAAGCCCGTCCAAACAATTTGTTCGATACGCTACGTAATTGTGCTTTAGTTAATGGACGATAGGGCCATGCCGAGGTAAGTGCTTTCCGAAAGTCAAAAAATACTACAACGTACTCATTTGCTTGGTGCAGTATGACATGTGAGAAAAGGGAAAATTTGGTTTCGAATCATCGATGGTTTCGGAATCCATTCTCGATGGCATGGAGGCCATTCTGTTTGAGATACCGCATTATGACATTTGAAATGGCTCAAATGGTTCAAATGGCTCTGAGCACTATGCGACTTAACTTCTGAGGTCATTTCTGAGGTCATCAGTCGCCTAGAACTTAGAGCTACTTAAACCTAACTAACCTAAGGACATCACACACATCCATGCCCGAGGCAGGATTCGAACCTGCGACCGTAGCTGTCCCGTGGTTCCGGACTGAGCGCCTAGAACCGCTAAACCACCGCGGCCGGCTATGACATTTGAAAGCCGTAAAGATAAAATATTACAGTGTTAATATTACAGAGTTGTTTTACCAGGCGATGATGTTGCATAGCATTTTATTTGTGTAAAATGCCAATTGACGCTAGGAAAAGTATGAAAAATCGAAGGAGTGGCTGCTGTAATATTGGGCAGAGTGGAGTGTGACGTCAAAGTAATGTGTAATAGACGAGGCTGCGTCCGCTTTCAAGTGCCCTTGAAATTTTTTTACGCAGCTCCCCTATGCGTACAGCATGTCCCAAACAGTTGGGATCAAAATTAGGCATAAGGTAGAGCATTACAAACTCAGCGCCGACATGATGAAGTAATGGTCGGCAACATACACAAGGTACACTGTATAATAAAAACTTAAGCTAATATGAACTGTTCAAAGTGACGACTACCAAGTTGACGGTCAATTAATATCTTCCATCTACGATGACGTGTAGTGGTACGAATATTTTGATTCTACACTATACAGCTTGGATGCGCGATACCGCGGCCATATTATGTGATTATAAATGTTCCGCCGAAAAAAAATTGCAACGCCCTCGAGGACTGTGCTCAGAGGCAGCAAGTAAAGTAGGAGGGCGGGCTGAAAAGTAAAGACTCTGAAATTTTTATTCTGTTCTCAATATCGGTCGATGTGTTACATGACATGCATATTACTCGGTCGCCTTTCCTGCTAGTTGCAATCCTCTGCCGCTAGATGGCTCCCAGTTCTAGCGTTTAACATGTCATTGTGAAAGGTCTCTGTTGGATTCCTTTCATGTTTGATTTCTTAAATATGTTGTCATTTATGGAATAAATTCCTCTTATAAATTTACTGTGGCGTTTCTGACTATCTGGGAGGAGAATGAGTAGTGGAACGTGTTACTTTTACACGTAAACAAGAACGATCTGTCACACTACTACACTTTAAAACACAGTTTATATGTAATTCATGTCACACAGTCTCATACGGAACCTACATCCGCTTTCTGTTATATACTGTATATGATAAGATACTGTCATCCCCCTCCCCTTCTGCGTGAGAGGATGAATGAGTAAATGTATTTGTAGTTGCATGCTTGAGGGTAGCAGACAAGCCTGTCTGCTAGAGAACAGTAGGACCAACGTCGGAACAGGTAGCTACGCTTTCTAAAAGCAAAGAGGTTTCCGTCCATTGTATGGTCCTGTCCGTCCGTTGTCATGTTGGTATAGGAAGCTGCCCCTCTGGCCCCTTCCGTTTGTCTTTGTGAGCCACCCTCAGGAAGCACGCTCGGTAGTAGGGAGTTGCAGTCTGGCGGTGGCGAGCGTCTGAAATGGTAAGATCTCCGGCTAAGCGCGTGTCTGCTAAGTCCGTAGGACAATGGATGTGTTAAGTTCAGCCTAACTGAGAATTTAATCACCTTTATTTCGGGTTAGCTAAGGTTATCTTAAATTGCAGCGTAGTGTAATTCTCGTGTGAAGTTCATATTATTTTCCGGTAGTTGCTTTGTCACTACTTTATGAGTAAAGTGGAACCACGTGTTGGTCAGTAACTCTAACTAAGATCAATCTTAAATGCGAATGCTTGTGTGATTATAACGTCTCGTCTTGACAATATTTTCAATATAGCAACTTTTCTTTATGTTCAACCCACGTGGGGTGTACTTTGCGAGACCAGTTCCACGTGCTTATATAACTGTTTGACCCGTCAGGTTAACAGTAAGACGTTAGTAACCAGTTCGAGGTTTTTCTTTTGTAATTTGCTTTTCGATCTAATTTATTTTAATTATCAAAATTATTGTGGAGTTATACGCTTTGTGTAAACCTAGTTGACCACGTGAAGCATGTGGTGTAATCATCAAAGTAGCCCTCAGCTATTCTTTTCGCGAAGATTTCACAAAGAGTTAATATGAATTTAGTATACCAGTGTGTGGTAATTACATGACGGACAGGATTGTGCTTCGAACGTAATTTCTTTGGGTAAAAATTTGAATCTGTTTGTAGTGGTTAACTTTCTCTTGCATGCGTTTCAACGTTCTTTGTGTGTTGTTTTATGAATGCAGTGTTGTATGCAGACTCCCAATCTTGGCTCCATATTTGATGTGTTCCGCAAGATTTTCACCATCCTAAATAAGGCACCAGCTTGTTACGAATAGAATTTAATATGCTGAAATTTCAATGACCAATCTTAAAAATAAATTTCCAAATATAAACTGATTTCTTTCTTTTTATTTAAATTCTCCTTTATATATATATATATGTATATATATATATGTATATATATATATATATATATATATATATATATTACCGGTTGTTGTACAACTATTAAAAGATTATCATTAATGTTAGTCTGTTTGGGAATTTGGTAAACCTGGACTAGATACCTGCTATTACTATTCTATATCTGTCAGTATAAATGAGGATCTTTTACTATAGTATGCGTGCTGTATGAATATTTTAAGATAGGAGAACTCTGAGAAAGGAATGAGTAAGTTTGGAATCTTGAAAACAGGATGCGATAATACGATTGTTTAACCATTGGCTTTCCAATATGCGATGATATGTTAATATTTATGATATATGTCTTTTTTGTTCTTTATAGCTGAGTACGTAAAGTGCTGTCTGTGGAATTCGTAAGTATATTGATTCCCTTCAAGGTGAAGGAAGAATTGTGGTTTGTGTAATTTACGTGGCCCTGAAACATTATTGTGGTAGTCAAATATGAGAAGTTTTTCAGCAAATGGAGAATGGAACAGAAATATGGATCCTTTTTGTAGTCTTGATTGATGTTGAGCCAAAGCCTGAAAAATTATTCTGCGTTAATACTTGTCCTAGAAAAGCGACGTTTATGTGTTTTGCTGATGCTGTGAGCATTACAGCTTACTGTTTTCGCTGGTGCGGGA
Source organism: Schistocerca nitens (assembly GCF_023898315.1). NCBI lineage: Eukaryota > Metazoa > Arthropoda > Insecta > Orthoptera > Acrididae > Schistocerca > Schistocerca nitens. Next base: position 190,817,594 of record NC_064622.1, read on the forward strand.
TGCACTGCAACCTATATGATTTGTACTGAGGAAGTTTCCCTCTTGAAGGTAGAGGATGATTAAATAATTTTGATTATGGGACGAAGGAAAGCTTGGTTTAAGGTAATAAGGATGAAACAAAACATTTGTCATTTAAACTACAGGAGGATTCTGATCTTTTGTGTCTGTTGTTAGTTCAATATGTTAAGATGATACTGTTTTACAGAATAGAGGTGACCACAAATTTGCCATTCATGAGAAATGAATCCAGAATAACCACCACAGGCGAAATAACTGATTTGGAAGCGAAAGGTAACGTAAAGAAGGAACGAAATCGAAGCAAAATGGGTAAGAAAATGTAGTATAACCGTTATGATGCAGATATTTTAACCTTCTCAGAGTCATCTGCGTTATTAACTCTTGTGATAACGTAATTTTAGATGAAATTTTCTTACTGTTTTATGTGTGAATATATGAGTATGATAAATGTATAATTGCGAGTCTCTTTTCAGGTGTGTGAACTGGTATAAATGTTTTGGTGTATAAATAACCATTGTTCTTTTTAATGTGTATGTTTAAGGAAAGTTCTCCATATTCATTATATGACAAGACATATGCGGCGAGCGTCAGGAAGAGGGCGAATTAGAACAATGTTGTAGTGGTATATACACGGTGTTGAAATAGCATTGAAGGAGCTTGTTGGCTTAACTAGTAGTGGAGTGAAGTAGCATTTTGAGTAATGCATGTTTATGGGTAGTTAGTTTGTAGAATAGACAACAGGTGTGCATGTGTGTGTGTAAATAACATGGGAACCCTATGCTGTCCTGACCTATACTTGCACAAGGCATAATCCTATTCATTTTAGTGAATTAATAAGTAGCATTTGATTTATTAAAACGTAAGTGAACCACATTAGTGATGTGGATTTAAATATTATATTGTCAGTTCATTTAATTTTTATTTTTTTTACATTGTCAAGTCATTTCACTTTGATTTTTTTTTACATTGTCAAGTCAGTTAACTTTCATTTTATACTGTCGATTCATCACATTTTTTTTATTTAAAAAAAAAATTAAGTCTCACGTTGGTTCTTAAAAATTGTGAAAGACAATACTAAGTGGTATTATGTATGACATTGTGTAATCACATAACTACGATAAAAAATTTTTTTTCTGTGAATGCAGTAGAGAACGTGAAAGCGAACCGGCTAAACTCTTATGAGACAGCGGGAGCAGCCGGACTAGTTGTAAACTGGCGGGTTTCCCAGCAGGACACGCTGTCAACCGGGCCACTTCGGGAGCGCGGCCGACAACAAAAGATGGGCCGCGGCAAACACTTTCTCTTGTACCTGGAGCTAAAGGGGGGCTGCCCCGTGCGACCCTTCCTGAAGGCGTTGACCTGAGATGGGCGAGCGGTCCACCGCGCGGAAATCCATCTGCAGGCAACGTACCACACGCACGCGACCGTGACGAGACGGCCGCGGAGAAACAACACAAGGGGCGTGGAGCCTTTTGACAGGTCCTGTCCAGAGAAACTTGCAGATGTCAATGACACCTATCAACGTCTCCTGACGGATGCCCACTGTCAAGCGACAGTAAATCATGGTTCGATGTTCTCTGGTCGCTAAGGGTGACACAAAGAAGAGCCATTAAGTGTCATCCTTGCCTAAGAATATCAACCTGGCGTGTCAATCGAGGATACCGCACAAATTTGACAACACAAACATGGAACCAAATCGAGATTTACGTGACACGGGCCACCAAGAGAAACTTCATGAGAGGGCAGAGACGGCGGGATCGCACGCAACAGATGGACAAAAATCCCTACTGACAGCTGCGGCGACGAACCCCCCTCCCCCACCCCTTATATTGTGCCTCGGAACAGTGGAACTAGTGAGTGTATCAGTGAACAGTGATTATACGGTTCTTAGTTCAATGCATATACGTGTGTTTCTGTCACAGAAACTTTGACTCGTGTGTTTTGCAGGGATTCGATTTATTGTTGTTTATTAGACTCTTGTATTTTGCAGGTGTTCTATTTTGTTTTTAGACTTTGACTCTTGTATTTTGCAGGTGTTTTATTTATTGGTGTTTTTTATTAGATGTTGACTATTGTACTGTTTTATTGATCAATGTTTGTTCTTGTGTTATTTTGTAACGTAAATTCATTCATGTGGCATTGCTTCGTTTATCAGTCAGATAGCTATTCATTCTCATTGGACTGTGATCGATTAGCCTTTGCATGGGACATATTTATTGTGAGGAACCCCTTACGGGTAACAATCACATAATTATTGTAGTTTCAGTATAATGACACAGTGCTCATTGTTTGATAACTAATTGAAATATAGTAGAGTGATTAAATTAGTGCCACATAGTTATTTTAATTCTACAAATTATTAGTTTTATAAGATATAGAATTTTTTTGCAATAACCACTTTGTAAAACATGTTTTTTTTCTTATCAATTTTTTGCTTTTGCGAATTGTGCATTGTAATGTTCTGCTTTATAATACTGATGTTATTTCATGTTCTTTTTTAATTGCTGTGGCACCTTTGCTATTTTCATAAATTTTGCTTGTTAATAAACAGTCATAAATTTTCCTGTGATCAGTTGGCTCTTGCAATGAGCAAATACTGGTGAACTCCATAAGGGTAACAACCAGAAATTGTTTTCATATTAATGACACAGGAACCATTGTTTTTACTTGCTGACCGATTTAGGTCTACACTATCTTTTAAATAGGTGTCACAGATTGTGTGCTTTTTTTTTTGTTTGAAATTGGTAGATTGTAAAGATGTTTGAAATTATTGTGTTTTAGCAAGTAGCTGGTGACCTTTTGCCTTTTCTTTACACTTTTGGTTTAAGTAGGGTGTGAGAAGCCTGCTTGGGAATGTCCTAGCATGGCCATAAAATTCCCTGCACAGTCTTTTCCCGGAGTGTTGGGGTTATGAAAGATCTCTGTTGGATTCCTTTCATGTTTGATTTCTTAAATCTGTTGTCATTTATGGAATAAATTCCTCTTATAAATTTACTGTGGCGTTACTGACTATCTGGGAGGAGAATGAGTAGTGGAACGTGTTACTTTTACACGTAAACAAGAACGATCTGTCACACTACTACACTTTAAAACACAGTTTATATGTAATTCATGTCACACAGTCTCATACGGAACCTACATCCACTTTCTGTTATATACTGTATTAGCATGGAGAGCTGCATCAAACCAGTCTCAGGACTGAAGACCACAACAACAACACTGTATATGATAAGATACTGTCATCCCCCTTCCCTTCTGCGTGAGAGGATGAATGAGTAAATGTATTTGTAGTTGCATGCTTGAGGGTAGCAGACAAGCCTGTCTGCTAGAGAACAGTAGGACCAACGTCGGAACAGGTAGCTACGCTTTCTAAAAGCAAAGAGGTTTCCATCCTTTGTATGGTCCTGTCCGTCTGTTGTCATGTTGGTATAGGAAGCTGCCCCTCTGGCCCCTTCCGTTTGTCTTTGTGAGCCACCCTCAGGAAGCACGCTCGGTAGTAGGGAGTTGCAGTCTGGCGGTGGCGAGCGTCTGAAATGGTAAGATCTCCGGCTAAGCGCGTGTCTGCTAAGTCCGTAGGACAATGGATGTGTTATGTTCAGCCTAACTGAGAATTTAATCACCTTTATTTCGGGTTAGCTAAGGTTATCTTAAATTGCAGCGTAGTGTAATTCTCGTGTGAAGTTCAGATTATTTTCCGGTAGTTGCTTTGTCACTACTTTATGAGTAAAGATGAACCACGTGTTGGTCAGTAACTCTAACTAAGATCAATCTTAAATGCGAATGCTTGTGTGATTATAACGTCTCGTCTTGACAATATTTACAATATAGCAACTTTTCTTTATGTTCAACCCACGTGGGGTGTACTTTGCGAGACCAGTTCCATGTGCTTATATAACTGTTTGACCCGTCAGGTTAACAGTAAGACGTTAGTAACCAGTTCGAGGTTTTTCTTTTGTAATTTGCTTTTCGATCTAATTTATTTTAATTATCAAAATTATTGTGGAGTTATACGCTTTGTGTAAACCTAGTTGACCACGTGAAGCATGTGGTGTAATCATCAAAGTAGCCCTCAGCTATTCTTTTTGGGAAGATTTCACAGAGAGTTACTATGAATTTAGTATACCAGTGTGTGGTAATTACATGACGGACAGGATTGTGCTTCGAACGTAATTTCTTTGGGTAAAAATTTGAATCTGTTTGTAGTGGTTAACTTTCTCTTGCATGCGTTTCAACGTTCTTTGTGTGTTGTTTTATGAATGCAGTGTTGTATGCAGACTCCCAATCTTGGCTCCATATTTGATGTGTTCCGTAAGATTTTCACCATCCTAAATAAGGCACCAGCTTGTTACGAATAGAATTTAATATGCTGAAATTTCAATGACCAATCTTAAAAATAAATTTCCAAATATAAACTGATTTCTTTCTTTTTATTTTAATTCTCCTTTATATATATATATATATATATATATATATATATATATATATATATATATATATATATATATTACCGGTTGTTGTATGACTATTAAAAGATTATCATTAATGTTAGTCTGTTTGGGAATTTGGTAAACCTGGACTAGATACCTGATGAAACAGTTGCTTAGTAATGCAAGATTAACTTCCCCAGACAGCTCACAGCTATTAACCCGCTTTCATTGTCCATCAATACCGCTTTCATCATCATACCAAATTAAAGTTAAAACGTTACAATTGTGTAATGTAACTATGTTGGGGCATGAGAAACTGCGTAGCAGAAAACATGCCATCACTTGAAACCCAAAGAAGAATAAACGCTGTGTATGGTGATGATTATATTGATATCAGAAAGGTGCGACGTTGGGTTGATCGTGATCGTAAAGATGGGAACGGTGGTGCTGACCTCATTGTACGTGACAAGAGCTTGGAGTCTTTTTTAAAGTTAAGGAACACCTTCGAGGACTTCAGTTTTATAGTGACGAAGCGGTGCAAGCAGGGAAGAGGTTGTGGATCTGTCAACAAAATCAGAAATTCTACAGTGGCGGTATCAACAAGCTGGTCTCTCGTTGGGAGAAATGTGTTCGCCACCGGGTGATTATGTTGAGAAATAAATATGTAGACGTGAAGAATAAAGGTGTACAGTGTTAACAAAATTTGTTTTATTAAAAAAGCTTTAAGAGTTTTCACATAAAAAAGTCGGAGGCATTACCTTTCAACATGCCCTCGTATGCATATATTGTTGGCGTTAGGAGGCCTGTCCTGACTCTGCTGGCAATAAGTGTGCTGAGTTTAGAAGTGAACAGTGTTTGAAACGTTTAGTTTAGGAAACAATCATGCCCCAACAATGTGTGTGTATTCTTGTTGACAAGATCTAGCCATCTGAAGTGGAATTGTGGGTTGCGGAGATCTAGATGAACGTATCGAAGGATTGCTACACATGATGGACATAGCGCACTGGTGGCGTGCCGCTGCTTTAAACAGTGATCTGTGGAACATCCGTACACCGGATCCTGGGCGGCCGCGTAGAACAGACATATGTCAAGATCGACGCACTGTATGAGCAATGATGGTCGACCGAACATCATCAGGGGACGAAATCCGCTCACATATTGCACCTGCTTCGTCATCAGGGACCATCGGCAACAGACCTCTTGCAACAGCACTAAGATCACGTGTGCCTCTGGCCAGGCTACCGCTAACACCACGACACCGCCGAGCACGGCTGCTCTGGTGCTGTGAAAGAGCTGACTGTAGAGTGGAATGGCGCTCTGGTGTCTTCAGTGATGAGAAGAGGTTCGGTCTGCATGCGAGTGACGTACGTACTCGTTTATGGAGTAGACTTGCCTATTTCAGAGTGCATTCGCCCATGACACACATGTCCCATCACAGGCTTCATTCTGTGGGATTATCAGTTCCAAATCGCAGTCAAATTTGACTTTCCGGCAGCATAAAGTAACCAGTGCCGGCAACATTGCTTAGTGTGTCAAAGTGATCACACGTTGTATATGTCATTTTAAAACCGGAAAAAAGATGTAATTTTTAAGTAGAATAGCGGTCATTCATACACGCCTGCGGCGACACAGTGCCTTTCCCGGGGTACAGCAACTGCTCTCACCAGCAAAACCGTTAAAACTCTCGCCAATTGAATTCGTATGGGACATGATCAAAAGGCAGCTTACTCGTTCTCCAGGATCTGCAAGAACCATTGCCGAGTTACAAGAAAAGGCGCATGATGATTGGGCCAATCTATCTTAGGGTGCTATTTTGTAACTTAACGTTCGTTTGCATGCAATAGGACACTTCTGCGTTATCGCCAGAGGGAGATACACTGGTGCATTCATGAGACTGTCTGAGCAACTTTTACTGCGACATTCGTGTTTCATTTGGTCTAAGGCGATTTTACACAATGGTTGTATCTTATCTCAAGAAGTGACGGTGAGGTCGTTATGGTGGAAATCGGTGAATAGGACAAAATGCGTGTCTCAAGCCTTGTGCGATATCGACATTACCAGTAAATTTGTCAGACAAATTCTTCTGTCGTACCGTTGGGAGGAATGTGCTTGTAATACCAATCGGATTGGTGACCCGCAAGAAGCCAAAGCAGCAGGTTTCGGGGTGGAAACAAGCTCAGTTGTAGACGGACAGCGTTAGAGAGGAGATGGATTGTGCAACAGTCTCCTTGAAGAACGGGGCTTTGTTGCCGTCGCTAGGTGCCTGAGGTCACATCGCCGCAGCTGGAGGTAAACTCCCGGTTTGTTGCAAAAACCTGGCGCATTGCTCCTTTGATTTCTCCCACGTTCATAGAATTTCTAATGTGTGGCAGCTATAGAGCCTGGAAAGTCGAGCGAATCTGCAGAGAAAAATTTCATATCAGAACCTCTTTGTAGGTCGTCACTTGAAATTAATTAATTGTCCATGACACATTATTTCGACTGTACCTGTATGGATAGCTCTGATAGAGCTATAGTTTGTGCAGTGAAATGCATTAAGAATATCCGTTTGTAAATTATTTTGCATGATCGTTATCCCTATTCACGCTGTAGTACTGGAATCGATACACTTTTATAATATTGCTGTCCAATCATGCAAGTAGAATCGAGCCGACGTCTTTTTATCTGGAGCGTTTCTGTTTCTATTAATGTTCGCGGTTACACTTTTAAGAGAAATCGTTGAGCAACACTAAACTGGCGACAGTAGAAGAACCATCCATACAGGCACAGTCGAAATAATAAGTCATGGAAAATTACTTAATCTCATGTGGCGACCGACAGAGAGTTTCTGTTACGAAAGTTTTCTCTCACATTCGCTGGACTTTCCAGGCTGCTCAGCTGCCACATATGTTACATATGTGCCTGCGAGTTTCTGCCACGAGTAATATTCCATCTCCGACAACCAATAACGGTTTGAAAAGTGGACTAAAATCTTCTGTGGACATGTTGCAGATGACTAAGAACTGTTTTTGAAGGTAACAGTGCCAAGCTAGATTCGGCCGGAACATGTGTGTCAAGAACCATACGGAGTTGACAAACGCGTACCTCACGCGATTATTCAACAAGTTTGTTAACTACCGGACTGTAGCTTCAACATGTAACGACGCCCATTCCCGTCAGTGTATATGAATTGAAGAAAATAAGTTTTAAGAAAACGACTGTAGCCCATGTGACAGAAATTTCGCCTTATGCAATCATTGTGTGTTAATTCGGCAGTTGTCTTCTGTTAATGGTCTTTATTTTCACTGTAAAGTTAATATGTTTCACTTACTGATTAGATTAATAAAAATGTAAAAATGAGTGATTGTACTTTTGTGTAGTGTTCATGTGCTCAAAGTGTGCAAAGTAGATTGTGTGGTTTATGTGAAAAAATACTATGCACCTTAGGTCAAAATGAATGTTAATGTTTGGTAATAGAGGCAGAAGTGAGATGGCGGACGAGAAGATAACTTAGTGGGACAACATTCCAGCTAATGAGAAAAGAAGAAATATTTTGAAGAAATGTTTACATCACGACCTATCGACAAGAAAGCTGTAGGAAACAAAGCAACGGGAAGGAGAGGCAGAAATGTTATTTTGAGAATTTATCAGTGTAATGTAAAGTGTCGCTGGAGACTGTGTAATAGTGTCATGAGAGTTCGCGTTGATGGACTTTTTCGGTGAAACATTACGATATCAATTATTCAAACTGAGGAGGTATATCAAGAACTAAGAGAAGGCGATTCGAAGAGGGGAATAAAGATGGAACTAGTTTTCTGATGAAGCTTCGCAAGAGAGCAGAGAAGAATAGAAGGGATCAAATGGCTCTGAGCACTATGGGACTCAACATCTTAGGTCATAAGTCCCCTAGAACTTAGAACTACTTAAACCTAACTAACCTAAGGACATCACACACACCCATGCCCGAGGCAGGATTCGAACCTGCGACCGTAGCAGTCCCGCGGTTCCGGACTGCAGCGCCAGAACCGCACGGCCACCGCGGCCGGCTAGAAGAGATCCAGAATAGTTTAATGGCTGGTGGCAACTACGTTGAGTTTGAAGAATTTTCAGTAACTATTTGGACTGTGAAGATGGGAGAGATTAAAGTAAAATAAATGGGCGATTGTATTCACAGGTAATTATGTTTTACTTCGACAAAGCGGAAGGTATACGCAGAGCGCGTCGTGAAGACAGGCTTTTGCAAACGAATGAACCGTAATATGGGCGACTGTTACGTGAGGTTTCATGTTAGGCAGACGAATTAATATCTGTGAGGAGTAGTATGTGTTTTGTGGAAAGTAATACGTTAAAATAAATTAGCAATTGTATCAGTCGTACAGCTCCACATTGTAAAAAATAAGTTGCATATTAGTCAAAATAATCATCCTAAATTCCGTCAAGGGCTATGCGTCAAGAACTACGCAAAACATTTTCTGTATATCCAATTATTCTTTGTAGGGGAATCTTCGCTGCGCCAATTTTCAGCTGAATTTTGGTATTCTAAATTTTCGCAGCCATCCCAGGAAAGCGACCGCTGAGCGGTCCAGTGATACGCCACACAGCATCCTGCAACCGACAACTGTCTTCAGCCAGAGGTAGGAACTTCTTGAGAATATAATTTTGACGGCACTCGGAAAAAGGTAAGAAAAACATATTCATTACGAGTCCGAAAGTCGCTGTCATCACGAAAAATGTTTAGATTCGTGAATTTACTGACCCTCAAGACATTTATATACAGCAGAAAATGAAATACTTACTTACGCTTCCTCTCCTGGCCTCATAAATCGCAGTCGGTTTTTGGCCTCGTTAAGTAGCCTCTTCCACAGTATTCTGCCTTCGGCATCTTCTTTCCTTGCTCCCAGTACCTGGAGATCCTGGCCAACCTGATCTCTCCGTCTCATGTTCGGCCTGCCATCCTTCCGATTTATTCTCAGAGACTTCTCTCAGTAAAGATCCCTGCTCTCTTCTATAGACGTGGCCGGCCCTTCTTAGTCTTCTTGTCTTCGCTTCTTCAGCTACATCTGGTTCAGCGTAAAGCTTCTTGAGCTCCCTCTTCTTTCTCCATCCTCACAGATTGGTCCAAATATCTTTCGCAGGCTTTTATTTTCATAAACTTCTATCTTTCTCTCCGTGTCTTTATCTCTGTCGGCGGTTCCACGAAGGGATCTACACTCTGATAATCATGTTGTTGCTCCATTTCTGCACTTCTGTCTTCAACATCTAGAAAATCCTCGCCGCACGGGGTAGCCGCGCCGTCTAGGGCGCCTTGTCACGGTCCGTGCGGCTCCCCCCGTTGGAGGTTCGAGTCCTCCCTCGGGCATGGATGTGTGTGTTGTCCATAGCGTAAGTTAGTTTAAGTTAGATTAAGTGCTGTGTAAGCTTAGGGACCGATGACCTCAGCAGTTTGGTCCCATACGAACTTACTACAAATTTCCAAAATTTAGAAACTTCTCAAAATATTGCCTGCAAATTCCATGCCTTTGGGTCTTTCCACAACAGTATTGCCACTTTTATCTTTAATGCCATACATCCGTGGTATATATCTTTTTCCGGAAAATCTGACTGATCTGTAAAAGTCTCTGGCATTTCCTGAATTTTTATCCTCCTCTGCTCTTTTGATTAAACTATCCATATGTTCTCTCTTTTTCCTTCTGAGAAGATTTTTAGTTTCTCTACTAACATTTTCATATGCTTCTTTACTTTCGTTGGAATCCTCTTGTACGTGTTTTTCATACGGTGCTCTTCCTTCTTTCGCTTTTTGCTCACATTCTTCTGAAAACCATATATTTTTCTTCCTTCTTTTTCTTTTTCCTCGTACTTCTAGTGTCGTTTCTTCCACATTTGTTTTTATCCTTCCCAGTGGGCTTCAATGTCAAGGTAGTCTTCCATTGTTACAACATAAAATTTGTTTTGCAGCTTAATGACAAACTCCTGCGCTTTGCTTTTATCCTTCAATCTGTGTCTGTCAGTGTTGTGGTCTTTTGTATCCCTCCTCCTCCCTCCCCCCCCCCCCTTGGCTTTTCTATGGCTATTGTTTGGCGTACCTCTGCTACGACTAGATAATGGACTGTGCCTGCCTCGGCTCCCTTTATAGTTTTCACATTCACTATACTGCTTTTATGTACTTAATCTACGGGACATGGTCTATTTTGTTTTTCGTTCTTCCATCTGGTGATACCCAAGTTGGATGTTCTTCCCAGGAAAGTATGTGCTCATAACCCTTAGGTTTGCTGCACATACACAACTTAGTAGCCTCACTCCATTACCATTACTTTCAACGTTTATGCTTTCAGTCCCAGCTTTCCTTTCCAGATGATGTCCATTGAAGCTTTAGCATGGGCATCTCGTCCAATGAGTTTCTTACCATGTTCTGGTGTCTTACTAATTACGTCTTCGAGAATTTCATAAAACTGTCTTTCTTTTCGTTCTCCGTTTCCTCGGTCGGTGTAACTATTGTTATATTTGTGAATCTACCTTTTAGTCTCATGACAGCTATTCTGTTATCAGTCGGTTGGAACTCAATTCCTGCCGCTGCTAAACTTTTACTGACGACAAAACCTACTCCTTTCTGGAACTTTCCATCTTCCGATCCACTGTAGTATGGAATGTGCCTATCCGTTTCCTGTTTTCCTGTTCCCGGATATCTAACTTCCTGCAGTCCTACAAGATCCATTTCATATCTATATGAAGATAGTAACTGTGCTCGAAAGAACAGATACCATTGATGATGGTGCAGCTTCTCTAGAATACATGATAATTAATTGAAACCCTCAGCTTCCGACGGGTGTTGATGATATACCTCGTCGGGGACAGATGAAAATGTGTGCCCCGACCGGGACTCGAATCCGGGACTCCCGCTTACATGGCAGACGCTCTATCCATCTGAGCCACCGAGGACACAGATGAATAGCGCGAATGCAGGAATTTACCCCTTGCACGCTTCGAGTTCTTCTGACAAAATCGTGAGAGCTCCATGTGTTTCCAAAGTCCTAATGGTACGCGCTCCAAATCGTAAGCCCTTGTTCGTAAGTCGTTTTCTATATTCCTTATTTCTATAGTCCTCCGAGGCATTATCTTGACGTTTCGTAACACGTTCTATTATACGGGACGAGTTTTTAGCGCAGTGTCCAACCCCCAACCTGGCGGAACAGTCCAGTTACTTTCTCACGGTGAGTATTTTATTTCCTCACTGGACTGTGAGCTTTCCCCAGTTCTAATGTGGATGCGTCCGATGGAGGAAACTGGCAAATCCCCACATGGGAGAAAATGAAATAGGAAAAATAAATTAAACCTTCATCAAAAGTTGATGAAGTTAACTGTAGCTAGTTTGACTTTAGTAGAATGCAGAGACACTGAGTGTTTGTTCATATTTGTATTGTCCATATAGAAAGTGTGAGGAAGTGCAGTATCAGGAAAGAGAACGACGTTAGTACAGGCATAGTAAAGGACACATTGAAATAAAGTCAGTGAAGACAGTATAAAGATAATACAGAGACAGCACAACCCCTTTCTATTTATTTGATATAAGCCATTTCGTCCAAAATATAGTTGTTTCACTTAATATTTAGAAGCTAGGGTTAACATGAAAACAGCTGTCCAACGGTTGGTTAGTTTTTTATATGCACTTGCGAGAACTGAGAACTGAAGGTATTCGCTATCTGTCTTTTCCTGTGTTACACAGGGTGTTTCTTGTTACTTCACACAGTTAAATACTTTGAAAACGACGCATGGTACGGAAATAAGGTTCGAGGTGAAAAGTTAATATCAGTGCTACAACTGGCCATCTCCTAACCATCCCTCCTGAGTGGGCGTGGCCAATTTTGTATTTTCAAATGGGAACCCCAATTTTTATAGCATATACGGATTCTAGGACAAAAAGTACTTACGTTTTCCCAAATCATTGTTTGCCATTAGTGTTAGATGACGCTATAACCGACAAATATCAAGTGTGCCTGATTTTGCTGTTGAAAGGTCTCTGTTGGATTCCTTTCATGTTTAATTTCTTAAATCTGTTGTCATTTACGGCATAAATTCCTTTTCTAAATTTACTGTGGCGTTTCTGACTATCTGGGAGGAGACTGAGTAGTGGAACGTGTTACTTTTACACACAAACAAGAACGATCTGTCACACTACTACAATTTAAAACACAGTTTATATGTAATTCATGTCACACAGTCTCATACGGAACCTACATCCGCTTTCTTTTATATACTGTATATGATAAGATACTGTCATCCCCCTTCCCTTCTGTGTGAGAGGATGAATGAGCAAATGTATTTCTAGTTGCATGCTTGAGGGTAGCAGACAAGGCTGTCTGCTAGAGAACAGTAGGACCAACGTCGGAACAGGTAGCTACGCTTTCTAAAAGCAAAGAGGTTTCTATCCTTAGTATGGTCCTGTCCGTCCGTTGTCATGTTGGTATAGGAAGCTGCCCCTCTGGCCACTTCCGTTTGTATTTGTGAGCCACCCTCAGGAAGCACGCTCGGTAGGAGCGCAGGTCAGTTGGTCCGTGGCGAGCGTCTGAAGTGGTAAGATCTCTGGCTAAGCGCGTGTCTGCTAAGTCCGTAGGACAATGGATGTGTTAAGTTCAGCCTAACTGAAAATTTAATCACCTTTATTTCAGGTTTAGCTCTAAAATATCTAAGGTTATCTTAAATTGCAGCGCAGTGTAATTCTCGTGTGAAGTTCAGATTATTTTCCGGTAGTTGCTTTGTCACTACTTTATGAGTAAAGTGGAACCACGTGTTGATCAGTAACTCTAACTAAGATCAATCTTAAATGCGAATGCTTGTGTGATTATAACGTCTCGTCTTGACAATATTTTCAATATAGCAACTTTTCTTTATGTTCAACCGACGTGGGGTGTACTTTGCGAGACCAGTACCACGTGCATATATAACTGTTTGACCCGTCAGGTTAACAGTAAGACGTTAGTAACCAGTTCGAGGTTTTTCTTTGGTAAATTGCTTTTCGATCTAATTTATTTTAATTATCAAAATTATTGTGGAGTTATACGCTTTGTGTAAACCAAGTTGACCACGTGAAGCATGTGGTGTAATCATCAAAGTAGCCCTCAGCTATTCTTTTTGGGAAGATTTCACAGAGAGTTACTATGAATTTAGTATACCAGTGTGTGGTAATTACATGACGGACAGGATTGTGCTACGAACGTAATTTCTTTGGGTGAAAATTTGAATCTGTTTGTAGTGGTTAACTTTCTCTTGCATGCGTTTCAACGTTCTTTGTGTGTTGTTTTATGAATGCAGTGTTGTATGCAGTCTCCCAATCTTGGCTCCATATTTGATGTGTTCCGTAAGATTGCAATCTCACATTTTCACAATCCTAAATAAGGCACCAGTTTAGTTAGGAATCAAGTGTAATATGCTGAAATTTCAATGATCAATCTTAAAATAAATTTCCAAATATAAACTGATTTCTTTCCTTTTATTTAAATTCTCTTTATATATATATATATATATATATATATATATATATATATATATATATATATATATATATATATTACCGGTTGTTGTATGACTATTAAAAGATTATAATCAATGTTAGTCTGTTTGGGAATTTGGTAAACCTAGACTAGATACCTGATGAAACAGTTGCTTAGTAATGCAAGATTAACTTCCCCAGACAGCTCACAGCTTTTAACCCGCTTTTATTAACGATCAGCACCGCTTACATAGCAAAATAAAGCTACAAACTTACACATGGCGACCCTGTTCTGTGATTCCGATGGACTCTGGAATCTCTGAAACGTTGGATTGCGAGCGTTGTATAATCTTATTTTTTTTCCCTACAGCGCTCAAACAACTTCTGCGTTGTTTCTGAGCAGACTTTCAAAAGATTCATGGCGGTGTTGATCGGCGTTGTATTGTTTGTCTTGTTTTGTTTTCTATATTTGTGTGTTTTATATGTGTGTGTTTTTTTTTCTCGCTTGTAAATTCCACTGTTACGATCAAAGACAAAAATTTGTTTTGCGTGTGAAAAAGTGCGTACTAGGTTGGGTATCTTTCGTGTGACTGTCGTAATTTTTGTGGGATACATTTATCGTGATTAGTGTGTTGCGTACTGGGTATAAAGTGTACTAATGCAGACACGTAACCAAGCTAAAAGTAAGCGGTCTGACAACTTAAGCAACATGGACCATGGGGATAATTTGATTTCGAATATTAACACGCCGGACGGTTCCGAAAATGCATTGGGGAATGCTTAAGAGGAAATGCAAAACAGCACGAACGGGCTCACATCAGAGCCAGAAATTAATTTGCCTCCAACTAACCAAATTGATTTGGCAGAACTCATGAAAGCCTTATTGCAACAAAATAAAGAAAACGCAGAGAAATCAGAAAAATCGATCCGCGTGCTAGGCGAACAAATGACGCAGAAATCAGAAAAATCGTTACGAGAACAAAAAGAATCATCCGAAAAATCGATCCGCGAGCTAGGCGAACAAATGACGCAGAAATCAGAAAAATCGATCCGAGAGCTAGGCGAACAAATAGACGAAAAATTAATCTAGCAGACAAATAAAGTTGACCAGTCGATGCAGAGAGTGTCCGATGATATCTCACAAAGAATAAACAATCTGGCAAGTGAAATAAAAAGTGATATTATGAAAGAATTAGGCCGTACATTTGAACAAATCGATGATCGTCTGCAAGCCTTAGAACAGGGCAAGCGGATTCGCGATACGGAATCGAAAGAGAGCGAAGAACAGCTACTTAGGAATTTCCAAGCGCTGAGAGAAGAATGCCAAAGAGAACACCAGCAGGTACTCTCGAGGGTCCAAGAGGCAGAAACGCATTGTCCCACGTCCGTTAGCAACACAATAGCGGACAACAGTCTAGCGATCCACGCATTGGAACAGCAAGTAGAACAATTGAAACAGACTGGGGCGGAGGACAAGAGACAAATACATGATAAGATTGCGGCATTAGCGAACATTGTAGGCACGATGAAGCTGACGGAAAGCGAGAACAATACTACACCGGTAGCGGCCGCAGAGACCGAAGAAGTGCGTTCGCTTCTTAGATTTCAGAAGGGACAGTTCGAAGTTAACAGGCAGCAGAAAGCTGTAACAGGCGAATTACAAGAACGCGTGGCGCATCTGGAAAACCGCATGGCGTGTGATTCCGAACTCGCCAATAGCACTAAAAATAGCCGTACGAACAGTGCAGAGAGGGACTCCGGCCACGAGGGAGATTTTGACGACAGGGAAGAATGTAATTTGAGGGGCAGACATGAGAAAAATAGAAACATTCAAGGGCCTCGCCAGGAGGAAATGCGGGGATTTGATTTCAAACATTTCCTTACGGTGAGAAAGTTTGAGATATTTCAAAATTCGCAAAAAGGAATACATCCACGTGCATGGCTCGAGCAATTTGAGTTTTGTCTTCCCCCCGACTGGGCAAGTTCACATAAGATAGAATATATGTGTGGCTATTTGGAAGGCGAACCGGCGAGTCGCATGAGGTCGGCAGCGTGTCACTGCAACTCCACTCGGGAGTTTCGACAAGCCTTTCTCTCCGCCTATTGGTCGGAAGCGGCACAAGATAGGGTAAAACATGGCATAATTATGCTGCCAAATTTGAGCCAGTCTGGTTTCGGCAGTCCAGCACGCCTATTCGACCACATGCTGCAGGCAAATCAATTTCTATACGACCCATACGGGCCTGCGGAACTAATTAGGATATGCATCACCAAATTGCCGATGCACTTGCGCCACGTCATTCTTGTGGGACGATGCAAAGAGGACGTGGAAACGTTTAAGACACTTCTCCAAGAGTTGGAATATAATACAGCAGAATGCCCGCCTAATCAGGCACAAAGTTATTACGAGGCACAGCAGCGCGACCGCAGTCGTGGCCGTATTACTAATCAACGGCGTGACTGGTCGTCGCGACGCGAACGGAACAATAATCGGGACCGGCCGTATAGAAACTGGGGTAACAGTCGCGAACACAGGTGGAACAACAGAAATGATAGAGGATGGGGACAAGATCGTGAACGCAACAGGTACGGCAACCAGAATCGATACTACGATGAACACGGTGGAAATAGGATTGTAGGCGGAGCACCACATGATGTTGAAATTCGGCCGGCCAACCCTAGACATAATCCAGTAAATGGAAATGAACGAAACCGGCAATGACAAATGATCAGCCCAGAAGGCGCCCAATCGGAACAAATGAGCGACATGGCAAATGAGTAGAAAGGACAGTGAGAAGTAGAGAGGACGGTGAGGAGAAAGAATTGATTAGTTTATATTTGTGACGTATGCATTTTGAATAATATGTTGGTAAAAATAATGATAAAGATGCTTCTATGTGATTGATTGAAATAATGTTTTTAATTTTTTTTCTTTCCTTGTGCAATTAGGATTTAGGTTGGTTCAAATGTGAAGATAAAAGGTTTCTTTGTGAACGAGTGAAATGCTGTTTATGTTTTTTTTTTGTTTCTGTGTAAATTGAAAAGAGTCGCTCCTGAGGGAAGCAAGATCTGTGTTGAATTATTGCAAAACTCAGGGGAATATCCGATCTGTGGGTATTATGGGTCTGGCAAACCCAGGTCCCCAGCTGTTAGTAGCCTTGTTTCCGATTTTCTGCTTTCAGTGCTACTATCTACCTATTACTATTCTATATCTGTCAGTATAAATGAGGATCTCTTACTATAGTATGCGTGCTGTATGAATATTCTAAGATAGGAGAACTCTGAGAAAGGAATGAGGATGTTTAGAATCTTGAAAACAGGATACGATAATACGATTGTTTAACCATTGGCTTCCCAACATGCGATGATATGTTAATATTGATGATATATGTTTTTTTTTGTTCTTTATAGCTGAGTACGTAAAATGCTGTCTGTGGATTTCGTAAGTAGATTGATTCCCTTCAAGGTGAAAGAAGAATTGTGGTTTGTGTAATTTACGTGGCCCTGAAACATTATTGTGGTAGTCAAATATGAGAAGTTTTTCAGCAAATGGAGAATGGAACAGAAATATGGATCCTTTTTGTAGTCTTGATTGATGTTGAGCCAAAGCCTGAAAAATTATTCTGCGTTAATACTTGTCCTAGAATAGCGACGTTTATGTGTTTTGCTGATGCTGTGAGCATTACAGCTTACTGTTTTCGCTGGTGCGTGATGCACTGCAGCCTATATGATTTGTACTGAGGAAACTTCCCTCTTGAAGGTAGAGGAAGATTAAATAATTTTGATTATGGGACCGAAGGAAAGCTTGGTTTAAGGTAATAAGGATGAAGCAAAACATTTGTCATTTAAACTACAGGAGGATTCGAATCTTTTGTGTCTGTTGTAAGTTTAATATGTTAAGATGATACTGTTTTACAGAATAGAGGTGACCACAATTTTGCCATACATGAGAAATGAATCCAGAATAACCACCACAGGCGAAATAACTGATTTGGAAGCGAAAGGTAACTTAAAGAAGGAACGAAATCGCAGCAAAATGGGTAAGAAAATGTAATATAACCTGTATAATGCAGATATTTTTAACCTTCTCAGAGTCATCTGCGTGATTAACTCTTGTGATAACGTAATTTTAGATGAAATTGTCTTACTGTTTCATGTGTTAATGTATGAGTATGATTAATGTATAATTGCGAGTCTCTTGTCAGGTGTGTCAACTGGTATAAATGTTCTGGCGTGTAAATAACCATTGTTCTTTTTACTGTGTACGTTTAAGGAAAGTTCTCCATATTTATCATGTGACAAGAAATATGCCGCGAGCGTCAAGAAGAGGACGAATTAGAACTATGTTGTAGTGGTGTAAAAACTTTGTTGAAGTAGCATTGAAGTAGCTTGTTGGATTAACTAGTAGTGGATAGAAGTAGAATTTTGAGTAATGCATGTTTATGGGTAGTTAGTTTGTAAAAAAATGGTTCAAATGGCTCTGAGCACTATGGGACTCAACTGCTGAGGTCATTAGTCCCCTAGAACTTAGAACTAGTTAAACCTAACTAACCTAAGGACATCACAAACATCCATGCCCGAGGCAGGGTTCGAACCTGTGACCGTAGCGGTCTTGCGGTTCCAGACTGCAGCACCTTTAACCGCACGGCCACTTCGGCCGGCAGTTAGTTTGTAGAATAGACAACAGGTGTGCATGTGTGTGTGTGTAAATAACATGTGAACCCTATGCTGTCCTGTCCTATACTTGCACAAGGCATAATCCTAATCATTTTAGTGAATTAATAAATAGCATTTGATTTATTAAAACGTAAGTGAACCACATTAGTGATGTGGATTTAAATATTATATTGTCAGTTCATTTAATTTTTATTTTTTACATTGTCAAGTCATTTCACTTTTATTTTTTTACATTGTCAAGTCATTTAAATTTTATTTTATATTGTCGATTCATCTAATTTTTTTATTTTTAAAAAAAATTAAGTCTCACTTTTGTTCTTAAAAATTGTGAAAGACAATACTAAGTGGTATTATGTATGACATTGTGTAATCACATAACTATGAAAAAAAATTCTGTGAATGCAGTTGAGAACGTGAAAGCAAACCGGCTAAACTCTTACGAGACAGCGGGAGCAGCCGGACTAGTTGTAAACTAGCGGGTTTCCCAGCGGGACACGCTGTCAACCGGGCCACTTCGGGAGTGCGGCCGACAACAAAAGAAGGGTACAAGGCAAACACTTTCCCTTGTACCTGGAGCTAATGGGCGGCCGCCCCGTGCGACCCTTCCTGAAGGCGATGACCTGAGATGGGCGAGCGGTCCACCGCGCGGAAATCCAACTGCTGGCAACGCACCACACGCACGCGACCGTGATGAGATGGCCGCGGTGAAACGACAAAAGACAGAGGATAAAAGGGCGTGGAGCCTTTTGACAGGTACTGTCCAGAGAAACTTGCAGACGTCAACGACGCCTATCGACATTTCCTGACGGATGCCTACTGTCAAGCGACATTAAATCATGGTTCGATGTTCTCTGGTCGCTAAAGGTGGCACAAAAGAAGAGCCATTAAGTGTCATCCTTGCCCAGGAATATCAACCTGGCGTGTCAATCGAGGATACCGCACGAATTTGACAACACAAACATGGAACCAAATCGAGATGTATGTGACACGGGCCACCAAGAGAAACTTCATGAGAGGGCAGAGACGGCGGGATCGCACGCAACAGATGGACAAAAATCCCTACTGACAGCTGCGGCGACGAACCCCCCTCCCCCACCCCTTATATTGTGCCTCGGAACAGTGGAACTAGTGAGTGTATCAGTGAAAAGTGATTATACGGTTCTTAGTTCAATGCATATACGTGTGTTTCAGTCACAGAAACTTTGACTCCTGTGTTTTGCAGGGATTCGATTTATTGTTGTTTATTAGACTGACTCTTGTATTTTGCAGGTGTTCTATTTTGTTTTTTTTTTAAACTTTGACTCTTGTATTTTGCAGGTGTTCTATTTATTGTTTTTTTTAGACTTTGACTCTTGTATTTTGCAGGTGTTTTATTTGTTGGTGTTTTTTTTATAGATGTTGACTATTGTACTGTTTTATTGATCAATGCTTGTTCTTGTGTGATGTATTAGATTTGTGATATTTTGTTTCGTAAATTCATTCGAGTGGCATTGCTTCGTTTATCAGTCAGATTGCTATTCATTCTCATTGGGCTGTGATCGATTAGCCTTTGCATGGGGCATATTTTTTGTGAGGAACCCATTAAGGGTAACAATCACATAATTAATTGTATTTTCAGTATAATGACACAGTGCTCATTGTTTGCTAACTGAAATATAGTAGAGTGATTAAATTAGTGCCACAAAGTTATTTTAATTCTACAAATTATTAGTTTTATAAGATATATAATTTTTTTTGCGATAACCACATTGTAAAACATATTTTTTCTCTTATCATTTTTTTTTGCTTTTGCGGATTGTGCATTGTAATGTTCTGCTTTGTAATACTGATGTTATTTCACGTTCTTTTTTAATTGCTGTGGCACCTTTGCTATTTTCATAAATGTTGCTTGTTAATAAACAGTCATAAATTTTCCTGTGATCAGTTGGCTCTTGCAATGAGCAAATACTGGTTAACTCCATAAGGGTAACAACCAGAACTTGTTTTCATATTAATGACACAGGAACCATTGTTTTACTTGCTGACCGAATTAGGTCTACACTATCTTTTAAATAGGTGTCACAGATTGTGTTCTTTTTTTTCTGTTTGAAATTAGTAGATTTTAAAGATTTGTTGAAATTATTGTGTTTTAGCAAGTAGCTGGTGACCTTTTGCCTATTCTTTACACTTTTGATTTAAGTAGGGTGTGAGAAGCCTGCTTGGGAATGTCCTAGCATGGCCAGAAAATTCCCTGCACAGTCTTTTCCCGGAGCGTTGGGGTTATGAAAGGTCTCTGTTGGATTCCTTTCATGTTTAATTTCTTAAATCTGTTGTCATTTACGGCATAAATTCCTTTTCCTCTTATAAATTTACTGTGGCGTTTCTGACTATCTGGGAGGAGACTGAGTAGTGGAACGTGTTACTTTTACACACAAACAAGAACGATCTGTCACACTACTACAATTTAAAACACAGTTTATATGTAATTCATGTCACACAGTCTCATACGGAACCTACATCCGCTCTCTTTTATATACTGTATATGATAAGATACTGTCATCCCCCTTCCCTTCTGTGTGAGAGGATGAATGAGCAAATGTATTTCTAGTTGCATGCTTGTGGGTAGCAGACAAGGCTGTCTGCTAGAGAACAGTAGGACCAACGTCGGAACAGGTAGCTACGCTTTCTAAAAGCAAAGAGGTTTCTATCCTTAGTATGGTCCTGTCCGTCCGTTGTCATGTTGGTATAGGAAGCTGCCCCTCTGGCCACATCCGTTTGTATTTGTGAGCCACCCTCAGGAAGCACGCTCGGTAGTAGGGAGTTGCAGTCTGGCGGCAGCGAGCGTCTGAAATGGTAAGATCTCCGGCTAAGCGCGTGTCTGCTAAGTCCGTAGGACAATGGATGTGTTAAGTTCAGCCTAACTGAAAATTTAATCACCTTTATTTCAGGTTTAGCTCTAAAATATCTACGGTTATCTTAAATTGCAGCGCAGTGTAATTCTCGTGTGAAGTTCAGATTATTTTCCGGTAGTTGCTTTGTCACTACTTTATGAGTAAGGTGGAACCACGTGTTGATCAGTAACTCTAACTAAGATCAATCTTAAATGCGAATGCTTGTGTGATTATAGCGTCTCGTCTCGACAATATTTTCAATATAGCAACTTTTCTTTATGTTCAACCCACGTGGGGTGTACTTTGCGAGACCAGTACCACGTGCTTATATAACTGTTTGACCCGTCAGGTTAACAGTAAGACGTTAGTAACCAGTTCGAGGTTTTTCTTTTGTAAATTGCTTTTCGATCTAATTTATTTTAATTATCAAAATTATTGTGGAGTTATACGCTTTGTGTAAACCAAGTTGACCACGTGAAGCATGTGGTGTAATCATCAAAGTAGCCCTCAGCTATTCTTTTTGGGAAGATTTCACAGAGAGTTACTATGAATTTAGTATACCAGTGTGTGGTAATTACATGACGGACAGGATTGTGCTACGAACGTAATTTCTTTGGGTGAAAATTTGAATCTGTTTGTAGTGGTTAACTTTCTCTTGCATGCGTTTCAACGTTCTTTGTGTGTTGTTTTATGAATGCAGTGTTGTATGCAGTCTCCCAATCTTGGCTCCATATTTGATGTGTTCCGTAAGATTGCAATCTCACATTTTCACAATCCTAAATAAGGCACCAGTTTAGTTAGGAATCAAGTGTAATATGCTGAAATTTCAATGATCAATCTTAAAATAAATTTCCAAATATAAACTGATTTCTTTCCTTTTATTTAAATTCTCTTTATATATATATATATATATATATATATATATATATATATATATATATATATATATATATATATATATATATATTACCGGTTGTTGTATGACTATTAAAAGATTATAATCAATGTTAGTCTGTTTGGGAATTTGGTAAACCTAGACTAGATACCTGATGAAACAGTTGCTTAGTAATGCAAGATTAACTTCCCCAGACAGCTCACAGCTTTTAACCCGCCTTTATTGGCTAGCAGTAACGCTTTCATAGCAAATTAAAGTAACAAACTTACACTGTTAAGAATGGACGCATCTGATTGCACATCTCTTACGACGTAAATGTAAGCCTTTGGGCACTAAGGGCTAATATTTATGTTCAAAATTTACTTTAGTGTTGCAAATCTGATAGTACAGTGTAATATGGTTAGCCGTTTTAATGTCTGGTTGGAAACTACGTTTAGCATGAACCAGGAGCAACGACGTGGATGTAATAAAAAAATGGTTCAATTGGCTCTGAGCACTATGGGACTTCACATCTGTGGTCATCAGTCCCCTAGAACTTAGAACTACTTAAACCTAACTAACCTAAGGAAATCACACACATCCATGGCCGAGGCAGGATTCGAACCTGCGACCGTAGCAGTCGCGCGGTTCCGGACTGAGCGCCTAGATGGATGTAATAGTTTTCTCTTACCATCAGGATGATTGATATTGTTGACTCCTCTTGCCTCTCACTATTGGGCTCTTTGATTTCGGTGAGTCTCCTTGCCTCTCACCGTGACTGAAATTCACAATAAATGCTGAAACTGAACACCTCCAATTCGATACATTTATGATGTCAGGCTCACAGCTCAAAAGCATGTCTGGTGGAATGTTTGGGCAAGCATTCCTGTCGAGTATTTGGTACTTCTGCATACACTTCGTCCTTCAGATAATTTCAGAAGGGCCGGCCGTAGTGGCGGAGCGGTTCTAGGCTCTTCAGTCTGGAACCGCGCGACCGCTACGGTCGCAGGTTCGAATCCTGCCTCGGGCGTGGATATATGTGATGTCCTTAGGTTAGTTAGGTTTAAGTAGTTCTAAGTTCTAGGGGACTGATGACCTCAGATGTTAAGTCCCATAGTGCTCAGAGCCATTTAATTTAAGAAGAAAACATTTGGCGACGTAAGATCGGTTGATCCGGCGCACCAGCTTACGGGACCGCCTCTACCCACCCAGCGACCATTTAAATAGCAATTCAACGCTTCTTTGGTTCTTCTGAAGCAATGTGCTGGACACAAATGTTTACATTTACATCGAAAATGCACTGTAGAATCAAATGCTCGGTCCTTAATCACAAAAAAGGCATACTAAATTGTCGATTACAGCACCATCTGCTACGTATGGGAAACAATGGTTTACCAAGCCGTACATATTTTTTGGCGCAGAATCCGGCTACGCAATAAAGATGGGGGTTCTCTTTTGAAAATACCAAAGCTGACTCCACCCAGCAGGAGGGGTGGTTAGGAGATAACCAGCTGTAGCACAGACGATGTTTCCTTCACTAATATTAAATTTCAATTTACACATTTTTTTTCGGACGATGGGTCGCTTTCGAGATGTTTAGTTGTCTCAAGTGAAAGCAAACACGCTGTGTAATTTGATTGTGCTGTTTTATGTATTGAAATTTCTAGATATTCTAGGATGAGAGTGCGGAAGATGAAGAAAGAACCATAAGTATTTAACTCATTATTAAAATTTTAATAATATTCAAGGAAATCAGAAAGTATTTATCTGAAATTCCTGTAACAAAAAAATACAAAATATAAGTGTGACAATAAGAACAGTAATAAATTACAGTAAATTCAAAACAATGATTACGAGCTCCCCTGTACAAAAAAGTGTTAAAAGTTATGCCTTAATGTCCGTTATTTTTCTTCCGATTGTGAACTCCTGGAGTGGTTGATGTGTCTCTGTTGCTATTGCTTCCGTTCACACAATTCTTTCGTTTTGTGATTTATTAATTTCATCTCGAAAGTCTATAGCAGCTGTCGGGGTTAATCCTCTCCCGGTACTCTGCACGTAACTGTCTACGAAACACCAGAGCGGCCAGTGCGATTACGACGCCGCCAGTGAGATTTCGTGCGGAGAGATCCGGCATTCGGCATCGACCATCGCCTGCCGATGACCGCTTGGCCCGATGACGCGTTCTGCAAAGGACATCGCCCCCTTGTCTCGTCCTTTGTCCCGCGCCAGTATTTATAGTTAATTACCGCAGCTACGCGACCAGCGAAGAGAGATACAGAGAGAGAGAGAGAGAGAGGGGGGGGGAGGGGAGGGAGGGAGAGAGAGAGGAATAGAGGAGAGGCGCAGAGCTCGCGGGCAGACTCGTGAGTGGCCGGTCACTTTTTGCGGCGTTGTTTAATTAGGATGCCGGCTCCTCTGCTCGGCTGGTCGTTACGGGCCGTGCGTGTCCCCGGCAGAGGGCGTCGTGCGGCGCGGGCATGTTCTGCGGCAGAGGCGCTAGGCGGACAGATAAGACGGAGTCCAGCCTATTCGCCGTGGGAGAGGGAACCGCGGGTTCTTCCGGGAGGAAGCAGCAGCGCGCAGAAGCCCGAGCCCGAGGAGCTCCGGGAGGCGCAAGTCGTGCAAGCGCTCCGCCATGTCGCCCAACCGGTATTCAGATATCGCCTTACAGTCCGGCCGTGGGCGACAAGGTGTCCTGCCGCCACTGTGCCACACAGAAGGGACACACCACATTTACACGTGACACGAACGGACAAATTGCGCCAAGATGAAGATATGCTTTCGAAAACAGATTTTATGTTGTGTTTACATGTTAGGCTTAAATATATTCCGCTGAAAAATAGAGTAGTATCGTCCAAAGATCACGGTGCCACACCAACGCACATCGTTGCCACAGAAATTAGTGATATCTCGGTGCAGTCCGCAACGACGGATGAGACGCGCTCCTGAAAACACGCCATCTATCGGAACCGCACCGCCATCACACGGAGGACGATATAGAGCCGAGCGTGGGCTCGCTCCCCTCAGTTTGTGACCGACGATGAAGCAGTCAACATCTACATCTACATTCTACATCTCTACTCCGCAAGCCACCTGACGGTGTGGGGCGGAGGGTGTTTTGAGTACCTCAATCGGTTCTCCCTTCTATTCCAGTCTCGTATTGTTCGTGGAAAGAAAGATTGTCAGTATGCCTCTGCGTGGGCTCTAATCTCTCTGATTTTATCCTCATGGTCTCTTCGCGAGATATACGTAGGAGGGAGCAATATACTACTTGACTCCGAGGTGAAGGTATGTTCTCGAAACTTCAACAAAACCCGTACCGAGGTACCGAGCTACTGACCGTATCTCTTGCAGAGTCTTCCACCGGAGTTTACCTATCATCTCCGTAACGCTTTCGCGATTACTAAATGATCCTGTAACGAAGCGCGCTGCTCTCTGTTGGATCTTCCCTATCTCTTCTATCAACCCTATCTGGTACGGATCCCACACTGGTGAGCAATATTCAAGCAGTGGGCGAACAAGTGTACTGTAACTTACTTCCTTTGTTTTCGGATTGAATTTCTTTAGGATTCTTCCAATGAATCTCAGTCTGGAATCTGCTTTACCGACGATAAACTTTATATGATCATTTCATGTTAAATCACTCCTAATGCCTACTCCCAGATAATTTATGCAATTAACTGCTTCCAGTTGCTGACCTGCTATATTGTAGCTAAATGATAAAGGATCTTTCCTTCTATGAATTCGCAGCACATTACACTTGTCTACATTGAAATTGAATTGCCGTTCCCTGTACCATGCGTCAATTCGTTGCAGATCCTCCTGCATTTCAGTACAATTTTCCATTGTTACAACCTCGCGATATGCTACAACATCATCCGTAAAAAGCCTCAGTGAACATCTGATTTTATCCACAAGGTCATTTATGACGTCATCCAGTTGGGACAGCAATACTCTTGAAGTTTCAGATGAAACTGTACCTTTGTAACTGTTGAAGTAGTATTCAAGAGAAGCCTTTGTACTTGTGTGCATCAAATGATACTTCACTGTTCGAAGACAATTGTAAATGTTCGACACGCCTCTGTGTCAATGGATGGTAGAAAGCTAAGAAATTTTTTTTGTCGTTTTGTAATAAAGTGAACTAATATTTCATATGTTACAGTTCTGCTCGGCCATCTTCCAGAGCCACTAAAAAAATTATAGTTATGACCAGATGACTGAAACTTCGTCAGCTCGTAAAAAAACGTATTTCTGTCTTCAACATGATGGTTGATTTGACCTCCACAGCGCATTGTAATACAAGACTCCATTACAATTGGACCGGCCGCTGTGGCAAAGCGGTTCTAGGCGCATCAGTCCGGAACCGCGCTGCTGCTACGGTTGCAGGTTCGAATCCTGCCTCGGGCATGGATGTACGTGATGTTCTTAAGTTAGTTAGGTCTAAGTAGTTCTACGTCTAGGAGCCTCTTGACCTCAGATGTTAACTCCCATGGTGCTTGGAGCCATCTGAATTTTTCCATTACAAGTGGTATGCCCTTCCTTCGCTCTGGCCTCTGAAATGACTTCCGAGACAATTATAGGGGGATTTATAGCTTAACTTAGTGGTGCTAATGGGGTTTCACATTACAATGGAAGTTGCATAGCCTTATAAGCGCTATTGAGCAGTGTCGTGCTACGCAAACTGAGTTTGTGCAGTGCTTCTTGCCTTTTCAAAGTAGTAGATACATTATCCCTGAACTTGGCCACTGCACATAAGGACAACACCGAAACCCCAAAGCACATCTTGGTAGTACGCCCAGTTATATTTATTTCTTAATGGATCGTCTAACCAGGAAAGTTGTAGGACAGGTTTAGGATCTTCAATTGGAAGTCAAGTCTTCTTTTAACAGAATTTTATTTAATCCGAAGTGCCACAAAAGTGATTAAAGAAACCAGGTTCACTCAGTCACGACTTAGGTCGACAGAAAAGTGAAGCTAACACTGCTGAAGTTACGAAGTGACCGCATGGAGAGTGAAGAACCAAGAATTCCTTACCTCTGCAGCTCGCGGATACGAGGTTATTGGACAAAATACAAAATCGAATTAAATCTTCAACACAAGTTACCTGCCAAACAACCCCAGAAGGCCGTCAGCTACCATCTCCTCTGACGCTCTGTCCCCGAATTGGATCCGACTCCTCCGCCGTTCGCCCAAGAAAGCCCAAAAAGTTCCATCTTCCAGTCCAGCTTTCAACCGTCCAAAAATTCAACATCGAGGGGAAGACTCCACCATATTGCCAATGTGACAGACGTGAAATATAACACAATTTATGAATAAATGGCGAAAAACAGGAAACTTCCCACTTCTTGAGTACAAGATCCACATTTTACCATAACTAATTTGGCACGGGAATGAACCAGCGTTATTTTAACTGGTTGGGCCACGCTCGCAGTGTGCTCGGTAGCACTATGCATTCTCACTGACCAAACCAACTGACGCTCATATGCTAGCCGAGCAGCGCTATAGTGTCTGGGTCTTTGAAGTTACTGCAGAAAAGCAAAAAAATGTCTTGCTCATGTTATCTACAGGGGATGTGAATGCTGGTACAGCGATTGCTGTGCTGTCCATATCCATACAATGGTAGCAGAGAAAGCCACAGCCCGGGTTCCGAAAAAGTTGCTCCACACCCCAGGGAGCCGCGACTGATCTAATGAGACTTATAGACTACCCTTTGCCGACATCTGACTTGAGGCCATACTGGCGGCCCACCTGCACCGGCAGGAGGACGAGAAGGAAGTACACTGTCCAAGAGTCCAGAAATCTTACTGCAAATTAGTGACCGAGGAACGAAATAATATTGAGTAGCGATATGTGATAGGTGAAAGCAGCAATAAGTGACTTATAAAACGCCAGTGCTCACCCGTTAGACAGAGAAAATACCAATTTTCTATGTTCGAGTTGTTGTTGTGATCTTCTCTGTGAATACTGGTATGATGCAGTGCTTCACGCTACTCTATCTTGTGCAAGCCACTTTATCTCTGTATAACTAGTGCATCCATTTGAACCTGCTGCCTGTAGTCAAGCTTTAGACTCCCTCTACAATTTCTCCCCCCTCTCCCCTCCACACACGCACTTGCTACAAATACTAAAAGGCGATTCCTAAATACCTCAGGATGTGTCGTGTTAACCAACACCTCCTTTATCCCTCAGTTCAGCCTCTCCAGATCTGGTATTCCATGTGTCATCTGATCATCAGAATTCTTCTTTAACAATACTGTAAAACATATTTTCCGTCTGGCAGATAGCAAAGTAAAAAATAAATTTGAATCTTGCAAAAAGTATGCAGTGCATGAGTAAAGGTTTGTCTCGGAAAAGACACGTCTCAAATGCTATGACTCGATGTGATTCATACTACAACACGTCAAAAAGCAGTCAGATTTTTGGTATACTGAATCAACTTTATTATATCTTTAGGTAATCGTATATTATGCTCTTCTGGTGTATCATGCCCTGGTGACTACTGTACATCGTCACTGTTTGAAAGTTTGCTGGCTGTGAAAATATTGTATTGACTTTGGCGCAGTCCTAAAGCATCGACTGTACACCGACCTGCGCAGCGCCGCGAAACGGCATCAAGAAGACGCTGACCCGTGTGCCAGAGGAAAGAGTGGGCAGCCCCACATCTCCAGGAAGACAGAATTCAGCGTCGCCTGTCAACGCCGACAGTACTGAGTAATATGATGATGACGCTTAGCCTGCATTCTGCGAGTAATAGGAAGACGATACTTATCATGCGTTCTGCGAGCAGTAATAGTGTGTTAAAGTAATTGCATGTAGGAGGCACAGGAAGCACATCAAGCCACCTCATAACGAAAAGTTATGTTTCTTTCGTTTTGGAAAGAAAGTGCTTTATCAATCTGCAAGTATTATGTACAGATCATTTTGGATTCCTGCTACCGGCCATCGCTACTTATCTCCTTACTTGTTTGCGTTAGTGCTGACTCCCATAGTAGCGGACACAACATCTTCCATGTCTTGTGACTAGGGCCTACCGTCGGGTAGACGGTTCGCCGGGTGCATGTCTTTCGATTTGACGCCACTTCGGCGACTGGCGCGTCGATGGGGATGAAATGATGGTCGTTAGGACAACACAACACCCAGTCCCTGAGCGGAGAAAATCTCTGTCCCAGCCGGAAATCGAAACCTGGTCCTTTGGATTGACATTCTGCCGCGCTGACCACTCAGCTACTGGGCGCGGACATCTTCCACGTAAAAACTGGTAATGAGTATTAGATCCGACGTCGTATAAATAAATCTGCAGGTTCGATTTGATAATAATGCAATATTTAAACGACACAACGCGATTAAACGGTCGATAGTTCTGCTTTCGAACAGTGTGTGCACAATTCGTGAGATATTCATCTGAAAAATAAGAGCTCATCAAATAAAAAATTAATATGGTAGTGATCAAGAATTTCTACAATAAATGCAGACACTATGACAATTATGATTTGATAAATTACATATTTTAGAGAGCTTGGAACGCGTATCTCCTACAAGTTTGAAGATAAGATCCGAAGCAAGTTAACAAGAAAAGGAAGTCCTTTCGTTTTTCAAAAGACTGAATGTGAATACAGAGTTTCTTTGACATTTCTTATCACACTGTCTGTGAGTTATAATTAATATTCGTTCTCTAATCTTTAGTGTTACATTCATATTTTCTGACATCGGTTTCTTACAAATTGATGATTTCTTCATAAAATTAATAATAATAAAAACAAATTAGTATAGCTTTTATAAGATACGTTTCAACACATTTAAAAAGCTTCTATTCTCTTTTTGTCTGAACTGTTTACTGCCCATGCTTCAGTTCCATACAAGGCAAATACCTTTAGAAAGGAATTCTTCATATTTAAATTTAAATTGTATCCTAACTTATTTTCAGAAATGCTTTTCTTGTTATTGCCAGTTAGAATTATTTTATATCCTCTCTACTTCAGCTATCATCATTTATTTTACAGCACAAATAGCAAAACTCCTTTACTATTTTAGTGACTCATCTAATACCTTCTGCATCACCTGATTTAATTCGACTCTATTCTATTACCCTTGTTTTGATTTTGTTGGTGTTGATCTTATATCCTTTCTTTCAAGACGCAGTCAGTTCTGTCGGCCTCGCGGAGTGGCCGCGCGGTTAGAGGCGCCATTTCACGAGCTGCGCGGACTCTCCCGCCGAAGGTTCGAGTCCTCCCTCGGACATGGGTGTGTGTGTTGTCCTTAGCGTTAGTTAGTTTAAGTAGTGTGTAAGTCTAGGGACCGATGACCTTAGCAGTTTGGTCCCGCAGGAATTCACACACATTTGAACACATTCATTTCTGCACACGAGCTCTTTCAAGTGCCTGGCCGTTTCTGAAACAATTACAATGGCTTGGGGTTCAAGTCGCAGAGTAATTCTTTTTATTTCCTCAACGTTAACCCCGTTTCCGAAATTCTCCTTGGCGTGATGAAGTGAGGTTATCTCTGACTTCGTAATATCTTAATAGCTTATCTGTAATTTATATTTTTTGGTTATAAGTAGTTTGCATATTTTTTTATGTTATTATAGATGTCACAGGACTAAGGATGGAGGAGGAGAATGAGGAGATTTTTCAGGAAGATGTGTTTAAAAATCTTATCCACGCTAGTTATTGTGTACAAAAATCCAACATAGTAACACATATTGTAGAAATATTGCGAAATTGTCGTTGGTGACCATTATTTTTTTTATATAAACTTTGTTCAACAGGTTTTTACACTCATCCTGTCTGG
Source organism: Schistocerca nitens (assembly GCF_023898315.1). Classification (NCBI taxonomy): domain Eukaryota; kingdom Metazoa; phylum Arthropoda; class Insecta; order Orthoptera; family Acrididae; genus Schistocerca; species Schistocerca nitens. Next base: position 190,848,710 of record NC_064622.1, read on the forward strand.
TCATTGACATCCACACACTATCAGTGTTATTTTGAAGAGGAGATGATTTACAGTTTGTAAAAAATGTTGATAATACACACAGCCTCATTAATCAATTTATTGCACAACCGGTTTCAGTCATAAACAGACCATGTTTAGGTGCATTGTACCATCGTAATAATTTGTGTGACGGTCAGTAACTACTCTCAGGTATCAGGTCACAAACCCAAATCACTATTCAGTTATGTAGCAGGAGCACAAGTAGGGTACAGTAAATCTGTGCTATAATTATTGTGTTTAAAATGACTTGTACTGAATTTCTGAGACCAAGTTTGTAGGCTAAATATTTTTCATTACGCAGGGAGGGTCACTAACTATTGCTACCTAGAATAACTCCGAAAGTATGACAGAAGCTCAAAAATTTGTGGGACAAATGTTGCATGGGACAACGGGGACCATAATATGACGCTGGTTTTTTGTTGCTAGGTGGGGTCACGTTAGATATACACTCCTGGAAATTGAAATAAGAACACCGTGAATTCATTGTCCCAGGAAGGGGAAACTTTATTGACACATTCCTGGGGTCAGATACATCACATGATCACACTGACAGAACCACAGGCACATAGACACAGGCAACAGAGCATGCACAATGTCGGCACTAGTACAGTGTATATCCACCTTTCGCAGCAATGCAGGCTGCTATTCTCCCATGGAGACGATCGTAGAGATGCTGGATGTAGTCCTGTGGAACGGCTTGCCATGCCATTTCCACCTGGCGCCTCAGTTGGACCAGCGTTCGTGCTGGACGTGCAGACCGCGTGAGACGACGCTTCATCCAGTCCCAAACATGCTCAATGGGGGACAGATCCGGAGATCTTGCTGGCCAGGGTAGTTGACTTACACCTTCTAGAGCACGTTGGGTGGCACGGGATACATGTGGACGTGCATTGTCCTGTTGGAACAGCAAGTTCCCTTGCCGGTCTAGGAATGGTAGAACGATGGGTTCGATGACGGTTTGGATGTACCGTGCACTATTCAGTGTCCCCTCGACGATCACCAGTGGTGTACGGCCAGTGTAGGAGATCGCTCCCCACACCATGATGCCGGGTGTTGGCCCTGTGTGCCTCGGTCGTATGCAGTCCTGATTGTGGCGCTCACCTGCATGGCGCCAAACACGCATACGATCATCATTGGCACCAAGGCAGAAGCGACTCTCATCGCTGAAGACGACACGTCTCCATTCGTCCCTCCATTCACGCCTGTCGCGACACCACTGGAGGCGGGCTGCACGATGTTGGGGCGTGAGCGGAAGACGGCCTAACGGTGTGTGGGACCGTAGCCCAGCTTCATGGAGACGGTTGCGAATGGTCCTCGCCGATACCCCAGGAGCAACAGTGTCCCTAATTTGCTGGGAAGTGGCGGTGCGGTCCCCTACGGCACTGCGTAGGATCCTACGGTCTTGGCGTGCATCCGTGCGTCGCTGCGGTCCGGTCCCAGGTCGACGGGCACGTGCACCTTCCGCCGACCACTGGCGACAACATCGATGTACTGTGGAGACCTCACGCCCCACGTGTTGAACAATTCGGCGGTACGTCCACCCGGCCTCCCGCATGCCCACTATACGCCCTCGCTCAAAGTCCGTCAACTGCACATACGGTTCACGTCCACGCTGTCGCGGCATGCTACCAGTGTTAGAGACTGCGATGGAGCTCCGTATGCCACGGCAAACTGGCTGACACTGACGGCGTTGGTGCACAAATGCTGCGCAGCTAGCGCCATTCGACGGCCAACACCGCGGTTCCTGGTGTGTCCGCTGTGCCGTGCGTGTGATCATTGCTTGTACAGCCCTCTCGCAGTGTCCGGAGCAAGTATGGTGGGTCTGACACACCGGTGTCAATGTGTTCTTTTTTCCATTTCCAGGAGTGTATGAAGATCAACTTCAACTTTTGTAGTCCTGTCTTCCTCAGTTGCGTGTAATATGACGGTCAATTTGACAGTCGACAACAGAAACCAAAACATTGCATTGAAACAAGCGTTCAGTTCATAGTGCTGTGGAATGGGAAAAAACCACAAATTGGCATTCATAAGAAGAAGAACAACACCAAAAATGCAACAGGAGCGTAATATGTTAGAAATTGTCCACGCAACATGCCACTGATGATGCCTTGCAGAAAATGAAGGCGAAACGCGTATGGCACTGAAATTGTGTTTTATCCAGTTGCTGTCAGACGGTCCATAAGTAAAAATTATCAATATACCGTAATGAAGATCAACTTCGTTTTTTTATGGGATGCTATAGTTTAGTACTTATTTTCTGATAGCGGCTATCGAGGCGAATCCAGTTATGTGTAACAGAAAGTTCTTTGATGGTCAATGAAGGTCAAAAAGATGGCATGATCGTCCGTTTACAGAAGGTGTTGGAAGTGATAACTATTGGTATCAATGCAGTGCTGCAATCTTATTATCATAGACTGAGTGGTATTCCTTATAACATCGGCACTTATCGACGCACATGCTCTGACAATTCTCTCTCGTATAACATGCAAATAGGAAATATTCAACGAATATTCTAACGTGCAATGGACATGTAGACACCATTCGACATTTTCGCTATACAACACTAATAGGAACGGTAAGACTAGTACCGTCGAATCAAGCGAATGTGAATGATGTATTCCTTTGAAGAACAAGTCGATATGCTTCTCATTTACGGAGAATGCCAACCAAATACAGTGAGAGCTAGAGACACGCTGAAAGATATCCTCAACGTACTCACCCTACGTGTCGTACAACTAATTATGTGTATGATAAATTTAGAACAACTGGATTCTCAAAGCATCGGAAACATATCCGGCAAAGGAAAGTTACTAACGAGGAAATGGAAATTGATACTCTTGCACTGTGGTTCGGAATCCTTGTGTTAGTTCGCGTCAAATCGCAAGGGAATCTGGCATGAGCCAGAGTAGTGTTGTTTGTGTTCTGCATCGGCGTAAATATCATCCTTACCATAATAGTCTCTACCAAGAATTAACTGGTACGGATTGTATGCGTCGTAATGAATTCTGCCGATGGGCTCAACTTCAGATTCAGAGGGATGACACAGTTATTAATTTGATGTTATTTACTGACAAGGCTACATTCACGTCCGGCCTTTGTGGCCGAGCGGTTCTAGGCGCTTCAGTCTGGAACCGCGCGACCGCTGCCGTCGCAGGTTCGAATCCTGCCTCGGGCGTGGATGTGTGTGATGTTAGGTTAGTTAGGTTTAAGTAGTTCTAAGTTCTAGGGGACTGATGACCATCGATGTTAAGTCCAATAGTGCTCAGAGCCATTTGAACCAGCTACATTCACGAACCATGGAAACGTTTATTTGCATAACATGCGTTATTGGGCAACTAAAAATCCATGTTGACTGCGGCAACTTGCACACCAAAAACCGTGGTCAGTGAACGTATGGTGTGGGATTCTGGAGGACAGAACTATAGTCCCCTATTTCATCGAAGGAAATCTTAATTGTGGGAAGTACATCACATTCCTGCAAGAAACATTAGGTCTGTTATTGGAAGAAATACCTTTAGGAACAAGGAACAGAATGTGGTATCAACACGATGGCTGTACGGACATTTTATCGCCGATGGCTAGAAATGAGTTGCAGAGACAATTCCCAAATCGTTGGGCTGATCTAGGAGGAGATGTATCGCGGCCGGCTCGTTCGCCAGACTTGACGCTTCTGGATTTTTTCGTATGGGAATTCGCAAAAGAGATTGTTCCAACTACACCTGAAGATATACGGGAGAGAATTGTAGAGCATGTGCTTCGATAAGTGCAGATGTGATAAGGAATACCACTCAATCCATGATAAGAAGATTGCAGCACTACATTGATACCAATGGTCGTCACTTCGAACACCTTTGTAAATGGACTTCCATGCCACCATTGTGACCTTCGTTGACCTCCAAAGACCTGTTACACATCATTGGATTCATCTCGATAACCGCTATCGTAAAAGAAGTACCAAACTATAGCATCTCATTTAAAAAAACAAAGTTGACCTTCATATCTCTGAAGCGACCCCACCTAGCAACAAAAAAACAACGTCATATTATGGCTTCCGTTGTCCCATGCAACTTTTGTCTCACAAACTTTAAGCTCTTAACATACTTTCGCAGGTTCGAATCCTGCCTCAGACATGGATATGTGTGATATCCTTAGGTTAGTTAGGTTTAAGTAGTTCTAGAGGATTGATGACCTCAGATGTTAAGTCCCATAGTGCTCAGAGCCATTTGAACCATTTGAACCATCGTACTTTCGGAGTTATTCTTGGTGACAATAGTTAGTGACTAACCCTGCATATCAGGGAATGAACTAGAATTCTGAACAGGTATTAATGAAAGTCCGAGAAACGATAGTCATAATAGGTTCTGACTTCATAAATATCGAAGAAATGGAATGTGCACTTGAACTACGTGTTAGGGGAGGTGAAGTGAAGCTTTGTATTTTTTGCTAATATTATGAGAAAATGTGCACTTGTTAAGGAGGTAAACAAGTCCTTGGCGTAGCCTTTTCTAGGGTACTGCGCCAGTGCTTGAGGCCTTTGAAGACTTGTAGTTTCCTGTAGTTTCTTTATGTCTTAGGCTTTTATCAATTACATCTTGTTTTTACATGTCTTGTTTGCTTCAGTGGTCTCCCCAATTCTTCGATCTATCCATCAACGTTTCGATAGTCTTTTTTAGATAATTTAGATTTACTCATCTCCCATTTTTGCGTTGCGATGCGTAGATTTGCTTTGGCCTTCTTCCATATTCTTCTTAACCTTTGAACCCCGAGTTCCTTCGAGGTTACAGGTCGTGAAACGAATGTGCGAACAACAACTTCCTCACATGGTCGACACAGTACACACGTACTTTGAACCATGCATGCATGTCTGTAGAATCGAGACACGAACAGGCTGATCCGTTTGAAAAGTAAAGCGCTATATGCAAGAAACAATGCAAATTTATTGCTTGTTAACGGTACATACATTTGTAGAAGAGTTTGTGTCAGAAGTGTGTGTTACAGCACATTAGCACTGAACATGTCCACCAATACGAATGCGGCGCGTATCATACCTGACGTCCATGTTGCGCCACGTGGCACGTAGAATTTCTGGAGCGATTTGATACACGGCTGCTGTAATCAGCCTTTGTAGGTCTTGCAGATTCAGCCGTCTTTTCGCGTGCAGTGTTGACTTTACGTAACCTCACACAAAATAAATTTGTAAGCATTAGGTAATGGCTAGTGGGAGGCCGTAGCATAGGTCCAACATTGACCGCACCAGCAATCGTTGAATATCTGGTTTAATTGTTCCCCCAATATGAGAGCCCAATACGGTGGAACGCCGTCCTGTTGCCAGATAGGGGTTCCAGTATTCCATTATTTCAAGGTAGTTGACGGCACAATCAGTGTGCTCCTCAAAAAAGAATAGGCCGATAACGTTGTACCGTCGTCTGAAAGATCGATATGTCTCTACGGCAGCACCATAGATTATACCGAGTGCGTTGTTGTGGGTAGCGACCATTTTCACTTGCAAAACGAGACACACCCAGGGCGCTAACTTGTGCCACCTCCGTACAATGTGTTTTAGACATCGTGTTTGCGCTGTGAACTACGCGCTGTTGACTTGCCTACGAGAGCATGGTCACTCATTGTGAACTCTCATCATTTTCACGTACATTACGGAAAATTGCTCAGATATATAAACATCAACTTAATGCAAAAGATGTCATGCTTTTCTGTCACCTCAAGCTTATCACTCTGTACATTACGCTTAAATATCTCATGAAAACGCCTCCTCCGAGTTCCTACGTTTTATTATTATTATTTCTTTCTTGTCTCAGACGTTATGTCTGGTTAAAAATGGAAGGTGACGCGGACCTTGATCAGGCGTGACTTCCTTTTAACTGTACGGTATATGTTACATTGCGTTTAGGAACTTTCGGGTAATTGAACAAGTGTCAATAATTACAGATTTCTGTAGTTGTATATATAAGTTTGGATGTAGCTGTATTGCATTGATGTTCTGGTGGATATTGTGTGCTATGACTCCTGTAGTTGATAGTATAATTGGTATAATGTCAACTTTATCCTGATGCCACATGTCCTTGACTTCCTCAGCCAGTTGGATGTATTTTTCAATTTTTTCTCCTGTTTTCTTTTGTATATTTGTTGTATTGGGTATGGATATTTCGACTAGTTGTGTTAATTTCTTCTTTTTATTGGTGAGTATGATGTCAGGTTTGTTATGTGGTGTTGTTTTATCTGTTATAATGGTTTTGTTCCAGTATAATTTGTATTCATCGTTCTCCAGTACATTTTGTGGTGCATACTTGTATGTGGGAACATGTTGTTTTATAAGTTTATGTTGTAAGGCAAGCTGTTGATGTATTATTGTTGCTACATTGTCATGTCTTCTGGGATATTCTGTATTTGCTAGTATTGTACATCCACTTGTGATGTGATCTACTGTTTCTATTTGTTGTTTGCAAAGTCTGCATTTATCTGTTGTGGTATTGGGATCTTTAATAATATGCTTGCTGTAATATCTGGTGTTTATTGTTTAATCCTGTATTGCAATCATGAATCCTTCCGTCTCACTGTATATATTGCCTTTTCTTAGCCATGTGTTGGATGCGTCTTGATCAATGTGTGGCTGTGTTAGATGATACGGGTGCTTGCCATGAAGTGTTTTCTTTTTTCAATTTACTTTCTTCGTATCTGTTGATGTTATGTGGTCTAAAGGGTTGTAGAGGTGGTTATGAAATTGTAGTGGTGTAGCCGATGTATTTATATGAGTGATTGCTTTGTGTATTTTGCTAGTTTCTGCTCGTTGTAGAAAGAATTTTCTTAAATTGTCTACCTGTCCATAATGTAGGTTTTTTATGTCGATAAATCCCCTTCCTCCTTCCTTTCTGCTTAATGTGAATTTTTCTGTTGCTGAATGTATGTGATGTATTCTATATTTGTGGCATTGTTATCGTGTAAGTGTATTGAGTGCTTCTAGGTCTGTGTTACTCCATTTCACTACTCCAAATGAGTAGGTCAATATTGGTATGGCATGAGTATTTATAGCTTTGGTCTTGTTTCTTGCTGTCAATTCTGTTTTCAGTATTTTTGTTAGTCTTTGTCTATATTTTTCTTTTAGTTCTTCTTTAATATTTGTATTATCTATTCCTATTTTTGTCTGTATCCTAGATATTTATAGGCATCCGTTTTTTCCATCGCTTCTATGTAGTCGCTGTGGTTATCCAATATGTAATCTTCTTGTTTAGTGTGTTTTCCCTTGACTATGCTATTTTTCTTACATTTGTCTGTTCCAAAAGCCATACTTATATCATTGCTGAATACTTCTGTTATCTTTAGTAATTGGTTGAGTTGTTGATTTGTTGCTGCCAGTAGTTTTATTATTATTATTATTATTTCTTTACTTTCTCAGACGTTAAGTCTGGTTGAGAATGGAAAGTGACGCGGACCTTGATCAAGCGTCACTTCCTATTAACTGTACGGTATGTGTTATATTGCATTTAGGAACTTTCGGGTAATTGAACATGTATCAATAATTACGGATTTCTGTAGTTGTATATATGTGTTTGGATGTAGCTGTATTGCATTGATGTACTGGTGGATATTGTGTGGTATGACTCCTGTAGTTGATACTATAATTGGTATGATGTCAACTTTATCCTGATGCCACATGTCTTTGACTTCCTCAGCCAGTTGGATGTATTTTTCAATTTTTTCTCCTGTTTTCTTTTGTATATTTGTTGTATTGGGTATGGATATTTCGATTAGTTGTGTTAATTTCTTCTTTTTATTGGTGAGTATGATGTCAGGTTTGTTATGTGGCGTTGTTTTATGTGTTATAATGGTTCTGTTCCAGTATAATTTGTATTCATCATTCTCCAGTACATTTTGTGGTGCATACTTGTATGTAGGAACTTGTTGTTTTAAAAGTTTATGTTGTAAGGCAAGCTGTTGATGTATTATTTTTGCGACATTGTCATGTCTTCTGGGGTATTCTGTATTTGCTAGTATTGTACATCCGCTTGTGATGTGATCTACTGTTTCTATTTGTTGTTTACAAAGTCTGCATTTATCTGTTGTGGTATTGGGATCTTTAATAATATGCTTGCTGTAATACCTGGTGTTTATTGTTTGATCCTGTATTGCAATCATGAATCCTTCTGTCTCACTGTATATATTGCCTTTTCTTAGCCATGTGTTGGATGCGTCTTGATCGATGTGTGGCTGTGTTAGATGATACGGGTGCTTGCCATGAAGTGTTTTCTTTTTCCAATTTACTTTCTTCGTATCTGTTGATGTTATGTGGTCTAAAGGGTTGTAGAGGTGGTTATGAAATTGTAGTGGTGTAGCCGATGTATTTATATGAGTGATTGCTTTGTGTATTTTGCTAGTTTCTGCTCGTTCTATAAAGAATTTTCTTAAATTGTCTACCTGTCCATAATGTAGGTTTTTTATATCGATAAACCCCCTTCCTCCTTCCTTTCTGCTTAATGTGAATCTTTCTGTTGCTGAATGTATGTGATGTATTCTATATTTGTGGCATTGTGATCGTGTAAGTGTATTGAGTGCTTCTAGGTCTGTGTTACTCCATTTCACTACTCCAAATGAGTAGGTCAATATTGGTATGGCATAAGTATTTATAGCTTTGGTCTTGTTTCTTGCTGTCAATTCTGTTTTCAGTATTTTTGTTAGTCTTTGTCTATATTTTTCTTTTAGTTCTTCTTTAATATTTGTATTATCTATTCCTATTTTTTGTCTGTAACCTAGATATTTATAGGCATCCGTTTTTTCCATCGCTTCTATGTAGTCGCTGTGGTTATCCAATATGTAATCTTCTTGTTTAGTGTGTTTTCCCTTGACTATGCTATTTTTCTTACATTTGTCTGTTCCAAAAGCCATACTTATATCATTGCTGAATACTTCTCTTATCTTTAGTAATTGGTTGAGTTGTTGATTTTATTATTATTATTATTATATTTGTTATTAGAGGAAGTGGTAAAACACAAAGCATTGGCAGTCTGAATGTTCCAATTCGTAACGGATTAGAAGTGAGGAATCCAGCAGTCGAGTGATTTACAAACAATAGGCCAAGTACTGTGCGCACATTTTAATTTGGTTAGATGGGGGTGCAAGTTCTAGATGAAACAAGTGTCGCTGGGGAGCGGAGTGGTGCAGAAGAAGCATGTTTTGTAACAGCTGTCTACACTCAATAATTAACTTTCCTTTCTGAGAAGGACTTGTACGTCGCACTCGAAATTCCCCGAAACTTGCTTATTCAATCCGAAACAAAAGATTGTTAGAAATAAGCATTATTCATTATCTCGCTGCTCATAAGTTTGTGACTGAACATGATCCCAAAATAACTAAGCCTCAAATATCTTTCGCCGTTTTAACAATGAAAAACTTCAAAGAAAATTCTTTTTGACTTAAAAATTTAGTTAAGTGGTAATGTTGATGATCACGAGATTAAGGGGCGGAATAGCTAAGATACAATTACAGTCAGGTGTAATGGTGTCAGAAAGGTAGGAAACCACAGAGTAGAGCATTATTCATGTCTCAGAGACATATATACTTACTACAAGTGACTAAATACTGTACGGACTTTTATTTTCATGTTATTGGAGATTGCGCATACGGCTTCTTCGCCTTTATTGCATTTATCTGCTTTCTGTGGTGTATTCGTCCTTTTGTGAAATAGGTAGTACTCCTAGGAAATTGGAGGCTAAAATATCGCAGTCAAGACGTTCTCCGATACTCAGTCTGTGGAAGAAAGACGTGATACTGGAAGGGACCTGTGGTGTCACCGCCAGACACCACACTTGCTAGGTGGTAGCTTAAATCGGCCGCGGTCCATTAGTACATGTCGGACCCGCGTGTCGCCACTGAGTGATCGCAGACCGAGCGCCACCACACGGCAGGTCTCGAGAGACTGACTAGGACTCGCCCCAGTTGTACGACGACGTTGCTAGCGACTACACTGACGAAGCCTTTCTCTCATTTGCCGAGAGACAGTTAGAATAGCCTTCAGCTAAGTTAATGGCTACGACCTAGCAAGGCGCCATTAACCATTTGTAACGTTGCATGAATCTAAAAAGTCTCACTTGTATCATCAAGAATGCTGTATACCAAAGGACGATATAAAAGTTAAGTGTTCTAGTAGCTACGTTCCTTTCTTTATCACATTCATCACGTATCCTGTTCCAGACTTAACGCCAGACGGCGTGAGTTGACGAGTGCCCTTTCGGCTACTTCACTGTGGACTGGCTGCCTTAACAGACCACTACATTGGCGACGAGTCTAAAAAGGGACTTTAGCGTTCGTATTGTATTAATTTGCTTGTGTCATGGCTTCGCCACATTCTCCAGATGTACTGTCCGAATTTTATCGCTTGCAGAATCAGCAGACGCAGGCGTTATTGGATGCCCTTGGACAGCTCGTCCAGGGTCAACGTGCGCTGCAAACCGATGCGGCCGCCGCCGCTTCATCGCTACCGCAGCCACACCATGCGGTTGCACCCCCGTTTCGTAGCTTTGTGGCAGCCAACGAAACCTGGACGGAATGGTCCCGACAATTTGGATTTCATCTCGCCGCCTACAGAATTCAAGGTAATGAGCGGCAGCCGTTTTTGCTTTCGTGTGTAGGTGTGTCCACCTACCGTGTGATAGTGCAATTGTTTCCCCGACGCGACGTAGCAACTCTGTCATACGAAGAAATTTTGTCTGCTTTAGATGCCTATTTCAAGGAAACAGTAAATGTCGCTGCAAAAAGGTATGCGTTCTTTCGTACAAAACGTACGGCCGGTCAGACTAATAGGGAGTGGGTTGCAACATTGCAAGGACTTACTAGGGATTGTGCGTTTGAATGTGCATGTGGACTCCCTTATTCAGATACTATGGTGCGTGATGCAATTGCACAGAACGTTTCTGATGTTCGCATAAGGGAACTCGTAAATCCCTCCCTTCAACAAGTGATAGACATTTTAGATAGGCAAGACACGCTTGACTTTGCTCAGGACTTATTTGCAACTTCGCCAGCCGTGTGTCACATTAACCGGCCCGCCGGGCCCGCTGCACGGAACGCTAACCTGCCCTCGCACACGTCCGCGCAGCCACGTGTCCCGCGCAAGCAAGCAAATGCAGTGAAATCATGCCCGCGGTGTGCAACTAGACATTTGCGTGACAACTGCCCGTCACGCCAAGCTATTTGATCTTACTGTCATAAGAAAGGACATGTTCAACGTGTTTGCCAGAAAAAGTTCCGATCAGACCATCACAACCATTCCAGGCCCTTTGCTTCGCGCCGGAATCGAACCAAGGTCAATCAGGCTCGTGAACCTTCGCCCATGGACATTCATGTAGTTAATTCCACCCCGTCCAGTGTTCCTCTCGCTAACAGTGACTGTGTTCGTCCCACAAAAAGTGTGCGTCGACGTGGACGGACGTCCCGTCACGTCGCGCGTGATTCTGTTCCAGTGTCTGTTCACGTTGCACAAAACAGTCGCCCTTGTCGTCAGCAGGACAATAAACTTTTTGTAGATTTGGACTTTGCCGGACAAGTGATACCGTTCCAGCTCGATACCGGAGCTGCAGTTTCATTGCTCAATCACGCCACGTACAAACAACTGGGCGCACCTCCGTTGCGTGCAGCCAATGTTCAGCTCACGAGTTATTCAGGACAAGCTATCCCTGTATTAGGACAGTGCACTCTTCTTGCAACATACAAGGGACAAACAAAACTTGTGTCTTTTTACGTTCTTCGTTCTTCTACTGCTGTGAACTTGTTTGGTTTAGATTTATTTCAATTGTTTAACTTGTCTATCGTAAATCAGGTCCTATCAGTGAACCAGACTGTGCCTTCAGCCAGTGTTTCTAGTCTATGTGAAGAATTTGCAGACATTTTTGCACCGGGCCTTGGTTGCGCTACGACCTATGAAGCACGTTTGGAACTGAAAGTCAACGCGCAACCGAAATTTTTCCGAGCGCGCGATGTTCCCCACGCATTGCGTTATGAGGTCGTCAATCGCTCCGATATCTTGTATCGGTCCGCTGCTCAGCACGGAAACGCTGATGCGTTGTCCCGTCTGCCTGTTGCTGCGGATAAAGCTTTCGATTCTTCCGAACTTGCTTGCATGTTCATTGATTCGGAAACCGATGATGTAGTCGACTCGTTTCCGATTGATTTTCGTCGTGTAGCTACAGCCATAGCTTCTGACCCTGTCCTTGCTACTGTTTTGCGTTTTGTTGCTACGCAATGGCCCTTGTCGAAGTCACAGATCGAGGATCCGTTGGTTCGCCGATTGTTTGCTCACAAGGGGAGACTTTTTGTACGACGTGGTGTTTTGTTGTTGCGTTCTGATAATGATCAGTCCAGAGTCGTGGTCCCACGTTCGTTACAGTCCTCTGTCTTACGGCTTCTTCACCAAGGACATTGGGGTATAGTGCGCACGAAACAACTTGCTCGTCAGCACTGTACTTGGTTCGGAATCGATGCTGCGATTACGAATAGGTGCTCTTCTTGCATGGCGTGTGCCGAACAACAATCCGCACCGCCGCAGAAATGCTTTGCATGGCTGAAAGCCACTTCCCCTTGGCAACGCTTGCACATAGATTTTGCCGGTCCATTCTGGACTGCTCGATGGTTGGTTGTGGTCGATTCTTTCAGTAATTTTCCTTTTGTTGTCCGGATGTCTTCCACGACGTCTTCTGCCACCATCCAAGCGTTATCCGCTATTTTTTGCATTGAAGGTCTTCCGCAGACTATTGTTTCCGACAATGGCCCACAATTCATGTCCGCAGAATTTCAGTCGTTCTGCAAGGCCAATGGTATTCAACATCTGACATCCGCGCCGTTTTCGCCTCAGTCAAACGGTGCCGCTGAACGATTGGTCCGGACTTTCACGTCACAGATGTTGAAGTTGACAGAGTCGCATTCTCGGGAAGACGCGTTATTGCTCTTTTTGTCTTCGTATCGCTCTCAGCCCCGCGATGGTCGCTCGCCGGCTGAGTTGCTCCATGGTCGTCCTCATCGAACCTTGATGTCTTTGCTGCATCCGCCGCATCAGGTTCCTGTGCACCGGCAGACTCCTGCTTTTGCTCCTGGCGACGTTGTCTTCTATCGCACCTATCGAGGTTCACGGCGTTGGCTCGCAGGGCGCATTCTTCGCTGCCTCGGCCGCGTGATGTATTTGGTTTTGGGGGCCTCTGGTGAGGTGCGTCGGCATCTCAATCAGCTGCGGCTCTGTCGTCGCACGGGTTCTGCCGCTCCCCGTCTGCTTTCAGCGACGGTGCCGTCCGGTCAGCGCCCTGGGGACCCATCTACTGGCTCGCCTCATCCCCAGGTGTTACCGACGATGCCTTCCATTTTGCCACATGGCGTCGCGCCGCCGCCGCAGCCGCCGCCGGCGCCGCCCGCAGTGGACGCTTCGCTGCAGCCGCCCAGCGCCTCCCTGGGTCACGCGCCGCTGCTCGCTTCCCGTGACCAGCTGTCCTCCATGGAACTCTTGCCCGCTCCGGACCACATGGCGTCATCGCGCGTCGGATACCCCGACGCAATGGAGGTCGACCCTTCGGCCCCTCCTGTCTCATTACGGGCGCATACACCGCATGTTGACGTGCACCCTGGACTAGGTTTTCAGGCGTTTCCTAGCTCCCCTCGGACCGAATGGCAGGGTGCGGGTGGCACAGCCTCGCCTGTTGTTAGGCTCCCCACCTCGTCGCATACGTCACCATGGGGTCCTCCCCACGGCGGGCGGAAGCCTTATCACACGACCGTCCGCCGATTTGCGGGGGAGGAATGTGGTGTCACCGCCAGACACCACACTTGCTAGGTGGTAGCTTAAATCGGCCGCGGTCCATTAGTACATGTCGGACCCGCGTATCGCCACTGAGTGATCGCAGACCGAGCGCCACCACACGGCAGGTCTCGAGAGACTGACTAGGACTCGCCCCAGTTGTACGACGACGTTGCTAGCGACTACACTGAGGAAGCCTGAAACGGCCCCTTTAAATAATTTTTACATGACTGTGCTTAAACTGACACACAATATTTATAGCGCAACGCAATCTGACTTTCAAAATTCCCTACAAAAGAATGGCCCTGACTAACATTAAACTATACCTTTCACAATCACTTACCTCACAAAAATCTTCGCTGCTCGAGCTACTGCAATACAGCGAGCGCCACTACTGCCAGCTAAATAAAAGATTCAAACTATGGAAGGCACTAACTACTGATAGGGATAGTTAGCAAATGAAAGATATTAATAGAGAACAAAGAATGTATTTACCTTGATATCATCATATATATAGCAGTTCATGACAAATTACAAAACTCCGCCATCTCTCTCCCCACATCCACCACTGCTGGCGGCTCACCTCCAACTGCCCAACGCTACGCGCTGTTCACAGCCAGCTGCCTAACACTACAATGGCGAGTATTACAACAATGCAAAGCAGCCACAGACTGCACACAGCGCAGCCAGTGATTTTCATACAGAGGTGGCGTTACCAATAAAAAAACCTAAACAGCCTACTTACAAGCCTTTCTCTCATTTGCCGAGAGACAGTTAGAATAGCCTTCAGGTAAGTTAATGGCTACGACCTAGCAAGGCGCCATTAATCATTTGTAACGTTGCATGAATCTAAAGAGTCTCACTTGTATCATCAAGAATGCTGTATACCAAAGGACGATATAAAAGTTAAGTGTTCTAGTAGCTACGTTCCTTTCTTTATCAAATTCATCACGTATCCTGTTCCAGACTTAACGCCAGACGGCGTGAGTTGACGCGTGCCCTTTCGGCTACTTCACTGTGGACTGGCTGCCTTAACAGACCACTACAGGACCTACACTGAAGAGCCAAAGAAACTGGTACACCTGCCCAATTACGTGTAGGGCCCCAGCAAGCACGCAGAAGTGCTGCAACAGGACGAGGCATGGACTCGAATAATGTCTGAAGTAGTGCTGGAGGGGATTTACACCATGAATCCTGCAGGGCTATTCATTAATCCGTAAGAGTTCGACGGGGTGGAAGGCTCTACTGAACAGCACGTTGCAAGGCATCCCAGATACGCTCTATAATGTTATATGCCTCGGGGTAGTTTCGCAGCCAGCGGGAGTGTTTAAGCTCAGAAGAGTGTTCCTGTAGCCACTCTGTAGCAATTCTGGACGTATGCGGCGTCGCATTGTCCAGCCGGAATTGCCCAAGTCCGAAGCAATGCACAATAGACATGAATGGTTGCAGGTGATCAGACAGAATGCTGACGTACGTGTCACCTGTCAGAGTCGTATCTAGACGTACAGGGGTCCCATATCACTCCAACTGCACACGCCCCACACCGTTACAGAGCCTCCACCAGATTGAACAGTCCCCTGCTGACATGCAGGGTCCTCGGATTCATGAGGTTGTATCCATACCCGTACTCGTCCATCCGCTCGATACAATTTGAAACGAGGCTCGTCCGACCACGCAACATTTTTCCAGTCTTGAACAGTTCAGTGACGTGTTGATGGGCCCACGCGGGGCTAAAGCCCTGTGCAGTGGAGTAATGAAAAGTACACGAGTGGGCCTTCGGCTCTGAAAGCCTATATCGATGATGTTTCGTTGAATGGTTCACACGCTGACACTTGTTGACGGCGCAGCACTGAAATCAGCCGCAATTTGCGGAAGAGCTACACTTGGTCACGTTGAACAATTCTCTTCAGTCGTCGTTGGTCCCATTCTTGCAGGATCTTTTTCCGGCCGAGCGATGTCGGAGATTTGATGTTTTAGCGGATTTCTGATATTCACAGTACACTGCCGAGCGGTCTCAGGCCCTGCAGTCACGGACTGTGCAGCTGATCCCGGCGGAGGTTCGAGACCTCCCTCGGACATGGGTGTGTGCGTTTGTCCTTAGGATAATTTAGATTAAGTAGTGTGTACGCTTAGGGACTGATGACCTTAGCAGTTAAGTCCCATAAGATATTACATACACACAGTACACTCGTGAAATGATCGTACGGGAAAATCCCCACTCCATCGCTACCTCGGAGATGCTGTGTCCCATCGCTCATGTGCCGACTGTAACACCACGTTCAAACTCACTTAAATCTTGATAACCGGCCATAGTAGCAGCAGTAAGCGATCTAACAACTGCACTAGACACTTGTTGTTCTATACAATAGTTGCGGACCGCAGCGCCTTATTCCGCCCTTTACATATCTCTGTATTTGAATACGCATGCCAATACCAGTTTCTTTGGCGCTTCAGTGTATATTCGTAACACAATGATTAACTGGACAGCTTTCTTTGAGCGCATGAGAAATAGGAGATTTTGTGACTTTTCTTTCCAGTAACTGCAAAGTAATGCTAAATCTGATGATACAGTTTTATTTCTTACCCTTTTCTCTTAAAGAAATCACTTTTGCGTCCATATCGGACGGTCCTTGTAACAGCTACACCAGACGGAACGACCCCTTGCAGCAGGAACGTCGTTCATCGGCGAGAATTCCCAAAGCCCTCCCATTGGATTGGCAACAAAATAATTTTGTATACGACATTTGAAAATACTTCTGTAAGCAGAAATAGGATAACTGAAAAATTTAAAAATTGTGACGTGTTGAACAAATGTTATTCTCTTCGTGCACAAAATAAAGACAAAAGCTTGTACCGCAAATGGACTTGCGAAGATATCACAAAACGGCTACGTATGCTGACAGAGAATTCAGTTTACAATGCTGGTATAAAATTCCGATGAAAATCATACTTACCGTTCTAAAGTCATGTTTCCTCCGAATTTGAAAAATACAATTTGAAGGAAAACGCTTTTAAAGTTTTCGATCATATTTTTTGTAGTTAAGTTAAACATACCTTTTGCTGACTGACCCCTGGACCAAACAGCAATCCTTCCAGATGCAGAAGGAGGTCCTCTTGCATCTCATTCGTTGCCATGGCGGTCCTGCGGGCCTCTTCGGCAGCTTCTGTCATCCGCTACTCCACTTGCTCGATACACTTCTCGTCCGCATTTCTACAGAAGTTGTAGCAGGCTGATACTGCCTCAGGTTCAAGCACGTTCATAATTTCATAATGCCTGTTAGGCCGCAGTTGAAGCTACACGTCGGCTATTTTGTTTCCGCTGTGAATGGTTTTCGGAGACACTTTTTAACAGATTACTTTGTGACTCGATAACAGAGTTTGCGGCGAACTTGGGATCAAAACTGCAGTTAACTAGTTATCAAAGAGAACGTTTTAAGCAACAAATAAAAAAAAAAAGACTGAAATTTTCAAAGAGGGATACCTCTTTAAAATGCTGAAGTCGAAACTCCTTCACGAAAGAAGAGGAGGTAAATATTCTAGAATTCGAATCTAGAATACCTGATAGTAATGACTGTTATGGACAGGGGATATCAAATTGATTCTATATTTTTAAATTTCCAGAAGGCTTTTGACTCCGTTTCTCAGAAGCGACTTCTAGTCAAGTTGCGTGCCTATGGACTATCATTGTGGCACTGAATTCGTGACTTCCTATCCTTAAAGGTTATCAAGCAAAACAGAAGTAATATCTGGCGTTCCCCAAGAAAGTATTACAGACCCTTTGCTATTCTCGATCTACATAATCGATTTATCAGACAATGTCAGCAGCCGTCTTAGACTGTTTGCAGATGATGCTTTCATTTACCTTCGTATGAGGTAATCAGAAGATCAAAACAAATTGCAAAACGATTTAGGCAAGATATCTGTGTTTTCGGAAAACTAGCTATTGACTCTAACTAATTTAAAGCGTGAAGTCATCGACATGAGTATTAATAGGAACAATACAAATTTCGGTTACAGGATAAACTACATAAATCTGAAGTCAATAAATTCAGCTAAATACGTAGGGATTACAATTACGAATAACTTAAACTGCAACAATCACAAAGTTAATGTTGTGATGTAAAGCAAACTAAAGACTGTGATTTATCGGCAGAGCACTTAGATAATCCAACAGATCTACTAAAGAGACGGCTTACACCACACTTGTCCTCCCTATTTTGGAGTACGGCTGCGCAGCATGGGACCCGCATCGGATATATTTGTCGGATGACATTGAAACGTTCAATGAAAGACAGCTCGTTTTGTATTACTGCGAAATAAGGGAGAGAGTGCCATGGATATGATACGTGAATTGGGGTAGCAGTCATTAAAACGAAGGTGTTTTTCGTTGCGGCAGGATCTTCTCGCTAAATCTGAGTCACCAAATTTTTCCTCCGATTTATTGGCAGCCACCTACGAGGGAGAAATTGTCATAATAATAAAAGTAGAGAAATCAGAGCTCTCACGGAAAGACGTGAGTGCTCGTCTATTCTGCGCGCCGTTGGAGAGTGGAAAGGTAGAGAAATAGCTTGAAGGTTGTTTGATAAAACCTCTGCCACGCACATAGTTGTGAATTGCAGAGTAATCATGTAGATGTAGATCAAGACGTTGATGTAGGTCATTAGAGACAAAGCAAAGGCTCGCATTGAACAAGGAAATAGGAAGATTCCCGCTCTGACATTTTCAGCGGGACCTTTACAGCTATCACCTTATGTGATTTGAGCAAATGAAAAAAAAAAAAAAAACCTAAGTCGGCATCGACGCTTCCACGTTAGCTGAATGGGACTCCACTACGTTTAACTATTGCGCTCCATGTCGAGGAGATCCACCGCCGGCACGGAGAGGATGCCGCCGCAGAATGCTTAGACCGAGACCGCGAAAAGTAAAGGGGAAACCGAGGCGCCAGAGTATATCACACCCTTCACATTACACGGCGTTGGCCGCTCATTTGTTTCCCCCCAAGTGCAAGAAAAAATGAAGGACGAAGAGGATCTGAATATGCTGGAATGTGAGGCAATAAATTATACAAGGAGATGAAAGGAATCCCGAAAGCAAGAAAGGGCTGGTTAGATGCAGTTTCTCTCAGACATTGTGGAGAAGTGTGTGGAGGAGGGGGCGGGGAAAGTAGTCACGTGGGGGAGGGAGGGCAGAGGAAGGAAACCGTAAAGCAGCATATGGCAGCGGTCCCTCCCGAGTTTTACAGTCTTCACGCTCGATTTGACCGTTGCGCTCGGCTCCCTTATTTCCGAGTGGCGCAGCACTGCCGACGAGCCCACTCTAGGGGGTGGGGCGGGGGTGGAGGAGGTCACGAGCGCACCCCTCCCGAGCGCTTACCCCCGCTCCACCCCTGTACGGTGAGCGCCGCCTCCCATCAGGAAGAGATCCTGACAAGGAAGGATAGACGTCTTCGCAGCGCGGCGATCCCTCGTCTCGTCTCGCTGTTTGCCGTCGGAGCGGGCCATTTCTCGCCGCCAGCTTTACTGTTCTTTTAGCGCAGTAAAAACGTTTTAGGTCCCCGTAAATACGTCATCTGTCTCCCCGCGCACACGGCGAATACTTCGCGGGGCCCGCGAGGGCCGGTGGGGGTACGGCAGCGGTGCTGCGCTTTGTTCTTTTTGAAAGGACCAAAACGGGAACACTTTTTTTTTTTTTACGGGTGGGCTTTCTGGAATGAATTCAGTCGTTCCTCTCACGCTCGAGGAATACGCGAAGGACAATTCATTTCGTGGCTGTCGCAGGTGTCAACACGGAGGACTTTTACCCCGAGAAGCCTCACTTTTCTTCCTTTCTTTTCTTCTACTCTTTCGGCTCTCATTCTTATGCCTCTCGGAGCGCAAGCAAAGCTTTTGAACGGCGTGCTACGTCAAATTTTGCAACTGATGACAGAAATTCATTAAACGTTTTACACAGAAGTAAAAAATTCGTTCGGCGAAGAGGTTTGGCCGGCCGCGGTGGTCTAGCAGTTCTAGGCGCTCAGTCCGGAACCGCGCGACTGCTACGGTCGCAGGTTCGAATCCTGCCTCGGGCATGGATGTGTGTGATGTCCTTAGGTTAGTTAAGTTTAAGTAGTTCTGAGTTCTAGGGGACTGATGACCACAGATGTTAAGTCCCATAGTGATCAGAGCCATTTTGAAGAGGTTTGCGGCTCTTTTTCTGGTGGTATTCCAGCGCACTCTGTCTGAGGCTACGTTCTTTGTGATTATGCAAGACAGGGATGCAGTTTCTCGCTCCCATACTCCATCCAAGAAGCAGTGACGGAAATGAAAGAAATGTACCGGAGTTGGATTGACATTCAGAATGGAAGGATATCAATGAAAAATATGTATAATCTGCAAAACGGTGGATAGTTCGCTGAGGGAAGAATCATCGGCTGAATAAAATATGACTTTATTAATCCAGCAAGACGCGCTTCGGCGTTTGCCATCAGCAGACATTATAAAACATCAGGCAACCAGTGGACATAAAAGTTAGATGTTATTGTGGTAACCAACAAAGGCCGACTCTCACTGCTCATTCATGATCCACGATCAATGAAAAGATTCGCTGATGACAATGCTATCCTCACTGAACATAAGGAATAATTTCGGGGCATGTTAAATGGAATCGACAGTCTTGCACACACTATGGATTGAGGGAAAACGAAATAAAGACGACAGTAATGAGGAGTGGCAGAAATGATAATATCGGTTAACTTGGGTGCCATGAAGAAGAAGGAGAGAAGGAACTGTGTTACATTCGAAGCAAATGTGGCCAAGTTGTTCTAGGCGCTTCAGTCTGGAACCGCGCGACCGCTACGGTCACAGGTTCGAATCCTGCCTCGGGCATGGATGTGTGTGATGTCCTTAGGTTAGTTAGGTTTAAGTAGTTCTAAGTTCTAGGGGACTGATGACCTCAGCTTTTAAGTCCCATAGTGCTCAGAGCCATTTGAACCATTTGAAGCAAAACAACACATGAACGAAAAAAGGACGACAAAAAGCCTGACTAGCACAGATAAACAGAGCATATCTGGCCGAAAGTATCGAATATTGGCTTCAATTTGAGGAAGAAATTTCTGAGAATGTATCTTTTACCACGCTGAAAAGCGTCTGTTATTAATTTCTTTCACCATGTGTATCAATGCCCGATTTCCGAACAACTCGAATGAGTCCAAGACCTTCTAGCTCACGTTTTCACCTGGTGCAGGATTCATATCTTTGTTTGAGTAGAGAGGTATGTCTTCACGCAGTTCTTTGAGGGCACAACCTTGTCAGTCCATTAGGTTGCACGCCACAGAGTTCCAGGTTCAGTTGGGCAGTGTGCCCTGCTGGACATTATTCTAGCCCACGTTTCCATCTCGTGGAAAATTCATATCTTTGGTTGATTAGAAAGAAGTATGTCTTCACGCAGTTCTTTGAGGGCAGAACCTTGTCAACCCATCAGGTTGCATGCCGCAGAGTTTCAGGTTCAGTTGGGCAGTGTGGTCTGCCGGACATTCCACTCTTCTCTTTCGCTTCGCTTGGTAAGACCGGACACCGCTTATACAGTTCTGAAAGACGACGGTTTGTACAGTTCAGAATTTTATCCTATGAGTTACTTGAGATGGGCACGACTAAACTGCAGCTTCTAGGGTTATTGGAGAGATCATTGTTCACTTGTGCGGCTTTGGCGAAGTTCAGTACCACGTGGTATTTCAGATGTTACTGCGAGAAATGCTTTTGAATTGTGTATCGATGATAGTATGGTTAGCTGTTTGCTCAGTTTCAGTCCTTGTCTGAATATGCGAGACTCAATACTTACTTATCAGTGAGTACTTCGAAGACATAGTTCGTCTTTTAAATCACCTTCCAACTCTCTAAATACTATTACGGGGATACTGAAAAGTATGGTGTACTTCATGCCGTTTGTGAATGTGTGGTACTGTACACCCACGTCCTCCGTTAGAGAATATTCTAAATCATGAATTTTTTTGTCTGCTTTCTGAATAGTAACTGAGGCTATGTTAAAATATCTTACGAATTATTTTTCTCTCGAAGTCGTTTTCAGTTCTACAGCTGTAGTCTTTTGTAACATAGAGATGACACATTTACACCAGCCTCTGTTGTTGCGGTCTTCAGTCCAGAGATTGGTTTGATGCAGCTCTCCATGCTACTCTATCCTGTGCAAGCTTCTTCATCTCCCAGTACTTACTGCAACCTACATCCTTCTGAATATGCTTAGTGTATTCATCTCTTGGTCTCCCTCTACGATTTTTACCCTCCACGCTGCCCTTTAATGCTAAATTTGTGATCCCTTGATGCCTCAGAACATGTCCTACCAACCGGTCCCTTCTTTTTTTCAAGTTGTGCCACAAACTCCAATACCTCCTCATTAGTTATGTGATCTACCCATCTAATCTTCAGCATTCTGCTGTAGCACCACATTACGAAAGCTTCTATTCTCTTCTTGTCCAAACTATTTATCCTCCATGTTTCATTTCCATATATGGCTACATTCCATACAAGTACTTTCAGAAACGACTTCCTCACACGTAAATCTATACTCGATGTTAACAAATTTCTCTTCTTCAGAAACGCTTTCCTTGCCATTGCCAGTCTACATTTTATATCCTCTCTACTGCGACCATCATCAGTTATTTTACTCCCTAAATAGCAAAACTCCTTTACCACTTTAAGTGTCTCATTTTCCAATCCAATTCCCTCAGCATCACCCGACTTAATTCGACTACATTCCATTACCCTCGATTTGCTTTTGTTGATATTCATCTTACACCCTCCTTTCTAGACACTGTCCATTCCGTTGAACTGCTCTTCCTAGTCCTTTGCTGTCTCAGACAGAATTACAATGTCATCGGCGAACCTCAAAGTTTTTATTTCTTCTCCATGGATTTTAATATCTACTCCGAAATTTTCTTTTGTTTCCTTTACTGCTTGCTCAATATACAGATTGAATAACATCGGGGAGAGGCTACAACCCTGTCTCACTCCCTTCCCAAACACTGCTTCCCTTTGATGTCCCTCGACTCTTATAACTGCCATCTGGTTTCTGTACAAATTGTAAATAGCCTTTTACTCCCCGTATTTTATCCCCTGCGCCTTTAGAATTTGAGAGAGAGTATTCCAGTCCACATTGTCAAAAGCTTTCTCTAAGTCCACAAATGATAGAAACGTAGGTTTGCCTTTCCTTAATCTATTTTGTCAGGGCTGAATCTGCTAAGGCTGTCAGTAGTTATAATTGAATGTTGTCTACTCCCGGGGTCTTGTTTCGACTTAGGTCTTTCAGTGCTCTGTCAAACTCTTCACGCAGTATCATATCTCCCATTTCGTCTACATCTACATCCTCTTCCATTTCCATAATATTGTCCTCAAGTACATCGCCCTTGTATAGACCATCTATATCCTCCTTCCACCTTCCTGCTTTCCCTTCTTTGCTTAGAACAATAGCAATAATTACACGTATATTCTATATGAAATCTTAAACTTTCCCCGGTACATAAATTTCATTCACAAACTTCTATAGCTCTTTCTCCTGTTGCCTGATGACTTGTATTGATTCTGAAATTCAGAAAAATCATATTTCTCCTATCATCTTTCAGCACCTTGTCCTTATTCTCAATTAGCAAATTTCTCGCAGGTAGCTATAAAGTTTCTTAAAGTGTAGGTTTCAACTATTAACGCTATTTTCTTCTTCCGTTACGAAGTCAACTTTGCCTTCTCTAATATTGTGCTCCTTATTGTGTACTTCTGAAAGTAATTATTTGTGTGTACCACCTACGTTATTCTTTTTGAGTGTGTATTGAATTAGCCTTATGACATCTTTCCTCTACCCACATTTATTTAGTTTTAGTACATTCCCGGACTAGTTTACTTCCGAGTGACTTATACTGTTACTGTTCACTGTCACCATTTCCACATTTTCGTCGCATCTTTATTTTCCAGTATATCGTCTAATATATGGTAATTTTTCTGCTTCATTTATAAGAACTCGTTTGACACGTTTACATCCTTTACCCAACCAGTAACTCCTTGATGTGTTCTTCCATGGTAGTCTTAATGTTTAGTTCCTCCAATTTTCTATGATCCAGCGTTTCAATTGGTTTGCCTTTAGTTTCTTAGATTTCAACTGGCATTCAATTTGCACTAGTTTAAGACCGGTATCAGTGTCAGCATCTGGGTAATCCTTGCGGTTCTTAACTTCATTGATGAAACTTAGTTTTATGAAAATGAGATCTGGTACCTTCCTTAATTCTCTGCCATCTTCGGTGTATAATTCTTTCTCATGGGGTGTCACTGATAAATGTATTCACGATTATTAACTCTTTTCTAACACAGAATCCTATAAAACTACTTCCCCTGTCATTTCTCCTGCTGAGATTAATCATTTCCATTGTTTCCTGTTCTCTACCTCCACCTACGAAAGAACTGAAGTCCTCCATTACGATTGTATTTCCACCCCCTTTGATCTATTTTGAACTCATTAACAAAATAACGCACTTCTTCAATTTTACTGTCATCGGCATCTGTGACTGGCTTGTATACTTGTATTGTTATACTGTCCGCCAGATACCCTTTCAGTATGACCGATAAGGTTGTGTTTGTTTACTACAGATAACACTTAATTCTGCTGCCAGTTTCCATATTCAGTATTATTTCTACTCCTTCTCTACCATTATCGGACCCAGTCTGAATAATGCTACTCAACTTGACAGATATGCCAATACGATAATGCAGAACCTATTTATGTTGGGAAAAGTTCCAATATTGGCCAACAGGTGTGACTGTGGCGCTGTCAACACAAGAAATTTGTATAGAAATGTTTCCGTATGTAATGGATTAGGATGGATATGTGGGCAGTAAAGATCAAACAAGTGAGAAAAGCGTTGTGAAGAATTTATTATTAATCATTATGGCTCGACAAATAAAAGCGTGGACGTTATATCGTCATACAAACAATGTACTGCACCAGATATGCACCTGGAGGCCAATGCTGGAACAACTTTTTTTTCCAGCGTAGATAGGTTACACATTAACACATTAGCATATCTGACAAGTTTCCCCACCACACGTTAATTACGGCCCGCAGAGACCTCTGTGAGTAACTGCACTTTAATTGTAGCCACCCGATGGCAGCGCAGTTACCGCGAAGATGTCCTTGATTTGTGTCAGCAGAGGCTACTGAATAAACTGCTGCCTTCCCCCACCCTCCTAGGATGATTCTTTACTATGTACCAAACACAGCAGAAAAGCTGCTGTTTCCACTACATGAGGAGAATTGGTGATCAACAGGTCCAAGTTGCATCACCGAGACGCGTAATCTTCCATATATTAGTGTCGAGACTGGCGCTGCTGGTTGCTGGTCCTACGTTCTACACCCCCACGAGTTTGTTTGATATGGATGTGAAACGCTCCACGTCATCATGAATGACTGGCCCGACCACCAAATATTTCTGTTTCGATTTGGTGGCACCTGAAGATGGAGCTTTAGGCTTCGAAATCGGACGTGTAATACATAGGACATTACTGGCAACTGAAGCGAATGTTTCTTTCTATTAGTATGTTCTTCAGCTGTGGATGTTCGGCCGATCAAATGTGTTGTAATGTTTATCGAATAGCTGGTAAGACGTGTTTATGAGATATTACCGGCCGGCCGGAATGGCCGAGCGGTTAAAGGCGCTACAGTCTGGAACCGCACGACCGTTACGGTCGCAGGTTCGAATCCTGCCTCGGGCATGGATGTGTGTGATGTCCTTAGGTTAGTTAGGTTTAAGTAGTTCTAATTTCTAGGGGACTTATGACCACAGCAGTTGAGTCCCATAGTGCTCAGAGCCATTTGAGCCATTTGAGATATTACCGGGCGGTTATGCAGCTGGTCATAGAGGTCTACCGTGGCCTCTAATTATGGTACGGCAGTGAAACTCAGTAGATAGTCTAACGCGTTAATGCTGAACCGATTTACATTGGAAAAAAATTATTTCCAGTTTTGGCTACCAGGTGCAGTTCTGGCACTTTGAATGTAAGAAAGACGTATACAAATGTTTTCATATGTAACCGGGTTAGGAACAGGACGTGGACAAAAAAGGAAATCAAGTGAAAAAGGCGCAATGTTGATTTTATTACTAACCGCCGTTTGCACAATTTGTTTACTAGGAGCACTGGATACGTCGACGAGACGCCGCAGCCGCAAAACGACGTAATCAGCATTTGCTTGCAGCAGTTCTCGTGGAATCGGACCAACGTGTTCCTTTATACACGTACTGGCCCTCAGATCAGGTAGAGACTGAACGTGTCTTCGATAAATGCGTTCTTTTAGATACCCACAGAGCCAAAAGTCACATGGATTCAAATAAAGTTATCTTGCAGGCCAAGCATATGGAAAACCCCTGGAGATAACAAGTTGGTGGAAGGTCACACAGTTGCCCTCTTCCAAAGCAGCAATTGCTTGCTGTACAAGGAGGTCTCGATAATGTGCAGATTCACGGTACACCTGACAGGCGGTCTGGGTGTATTCTCTTCAAAGACGAAAGGACCGAGAAAGACGGTGCTTCTCAATACATGCAAAACAGTTACGTACGGCGAGTGCAAAGGCTCTTCGTGCACATCACGCTGTTTAACAGTGCGCTAATATTTGGTAGTTCTCTGGGTTCAGTGCATCCTGTAGTGCAAAATGTGCCTCGTCACTCCACAGAATACTGCCCAGCCACAGGTCATCAATTTCGTTTCGTGCTAGAAACCGAAGAGCAAATTCAGAATGTGGCTACGGATCATGAGTTTACACTTGCTGCATCATCTGGATCTTGTACGAGTACCAATGTAAAATAGACTGCTGCACCATCTGGATCCTGTACAGATACCATTGTAAAATAGACCGTAACTTTTTCCGCACTGTTCACCATGGGATGGCCAATTCTCGTGACACTGCACACGAGCACTGGAACTACCCGGGACACCTGCTGCATGGTCAATTACAGCAACAGCAACCACTTCCTTAACTTCTTCCGTCGTCGACTGTAGTGTCTCAGTGCAGCACTGTAATTGCTGCCACCCACATAAAACAGTTTCACTAACAGCGTTTGGTTTCTGTTTCCGATAGCCGTATTGTTCACTCAGGTCTGTCAAATGACGGCGTGGGTATCATATCGTCATAAAAACAGCTTACAGCGTCATATTTGCACCTGGTGGCCACAAGTGGAACCAATTTGTTTTCCAGCTTAGATCGGTTGCGTATTAACACATTAGCATATGCACCAAGTTTCGCTGACGTAAGATAGTTACAGCCAACGCTCCTCCTCCGAGAGTAGCTGCACTTGAATTACAGCCACCCAGTACCAGCGGATCAACTAGACAAAGACGTTTATATTGTTATTATTATTATTTTTTGTTTATCATGAGTTGTGACATGGTGAACCTGGACTCCCCAGGCCGGCCGGAGTGGCCGTGCGGTTCTAGGCGCTACATCTGGAGCCGAGTGACCGCTCCGGTCGCAGGTTCGAATCCTGCCTCGGGCATGGATGTGTGTGATTTCATTAGGTTAGTTAGGTTTAATTAGTTCTACGTTCTAGGCGACTGATGACCTCAGAAGTTAAGTCGCATAGTGCTCAGAGCCATTTGAACTTTTTGGACTCCCCAGGAAGAGATCAGCTCGGCGAGTTTAAGAGACTCGAGACTGCTATTACTGGAAGGGACAATATTTCAATATACAGATCCTCTCTTCTTATAGAAAAATGGTAGAAGAAATATTGTGGAGAGGGAGAAAAAAACCCGTTATATTGGCAGAAGATTTAAAAGATGTAGCAAATCAACTAAAGAGACTACCTACACTACACCTGTCGGTCCTCTTCTGGAGTATTGCTGCACGGTATGGTATCTTTTACCAGATGGGACTGACGGATAGTAACGAAAAAGTTCAAAGAAGGGCAGCTCGTTTTGTATTATTGCGAAATAGGGGAGATAGTGTCTTGGGTATGATGCAGAAGTCAGTTATTAAAAGATGTCAGTTATTAAAATAAACGCGTTTCTCGTTGCGGCGAGGTTTTTTTTTCATCAGTCTTCTGTCTGGTTTGATGTGGCCCATCACGAATTCCTCTCCTGTGCTAGCCTCTTAATCTCAGAGTAGCACTTGCAACCTACGTCTATTATTTGCTGGATGTAGTCCAATCTCTGCCTTCCTCTACAGTTTTTGCCCTCTACGGCTCCCTGTAGTACCATGGAAGTCATTCCCTCATGTCTTAACAAATATCCTATCATCCTACCCCTTCCCCTTATCAGTAATTTCCACATATTCTTTTCCTCTCCGACTCTGCGTAGAGCCTCCTCATTCCTTACCTTATCAGTACACCTAATTTTCAACATTCGTCTGTAGCACTACAAATGCTTCGATTCCCTTCTATTCCGGTTTTCCCACATTCCGTGTTTCACTACCATACAATGCTGCTCTCCAGACGTACATTCTCAGAAATGTCTTCCTAAAAGTAAGGCCGATATTTGATATTAGTAGACTTCTCTTGGTCAGGAATGACTTTTTTGCCGTAGCTATTCTGTTTTTGATGTCCACCTTGCTCCGTCGTCATTGGTTATTTTACTTCCTAGGTAGCAGAATTCCTTATCTTCATCTCCTTCGTGACCATCAATCCTGATATTAAGTTTCTCGCTATTCTCATTTCTACTGCTTCTCATTACTTTCGTCTTTCTTCGATTTACTCTCAATCCATACTGTGTACTCATTAGACTATTCATTCCGTTCAGCAGATCATGTAATTCTTCTTCAGTTTCACTCTGGATAGCAATGTCATCAGCGAGTCATATCATTGATATCCTTTTACCTTGAATTTTAATTCCACTACTGAACCTTTCTTTTATTTCCATCGTTGCTTCCTCAATGTGCAGCTTGAACACTAGGGGCGAAAGGCTATATCCTTGTCTGACACCCTTTTTAATACGAGCACTTCGTTCTTGGTCGTCCACTCTTATTATTCCCTCTTGGCTGTTGAATATTTTATATATGACCCGTCTCTCCCCATAGTTTTCCCCTATTTTTTTCAGAATTTCGAACATCTTGCACCATTTTACACTGTCGAACGCTTTTTCCAGTTCGACAAATCCTATGAACGTGTCTTGATTTTTCTTTAGTCTTGCTTCCATTATTAACCGCAACGTCAGAATTGCCTCTCTCGTGCCCTTACTTCCCCTAAAGCCAAACTGACAAACTGATTGTCATCTAAGGAATCCTCAATTTTCATTTCCATTCGTCTGTATATGACTATTGTAAGCAACTTGAATGCATGAGATGTTAAGCTGATTGTGCGATATTTCTCGCACTTGTTAGCTCTTGGCGCCTTTGGAATTGTGTGGATGAGCTTTTCCGAAAGTCAGGTGGTATGTCGCAAGACTCATACATTCTACACACCAACGTGAATAGTCGTTTTGTTGCCACTTCCCCCAATGACTTTAGAAATTCTGAAGGAATGTTATCTATATAAAAAAAATGTTCAAATGGCTCTAAGCACTCTGGGACTTAACATCTGAGGTCATCAGTCCCCTAGACTTAGAACTACTTAAACCTAACTAACCTAAGTACATCACACACATCCATGCCCGAGGCAGGTTTCGAACCTGCGATCGTAGCAGCAGCGCGGTTCCGGACTGAAGCGCCTAGAACCGCTCGGCCACAGCTGCCGGCTACCGTGTAACTTTCTTAAGGTCAATGTGACACCAGTGCTACTCAGCGAAACAAAAAGGTCTTGGGAATAGGAGGACTACGACGCTGTCCCAAAAACTTGGCGACTGTATCACGGCAATAGTCGTATTTCATTTCATCATTAAACTCGAGCGCTTTGCGGGGACAACTCATTGCGTGGATATTTGAATCATTTGTGTCGCTGATGTTCCTCGCACCTCTCCTCGACCTAAAACTCTGCCTCACATGGGACATGCGACAGTCGCGTGGAATGCGGAAAACACTCAGCTCACGCAGACCTACATAGTTTTTAGCATTATAAATCAGCATTTCCCTGACTTCCGTGATGAAACAAAATTCTACGAGACCAGTACTGGTCCAATTTCCACAGCTCTGTGACACGGCAATTAAGGAGTGTACTGAAGTAAAAATCTCAAAAAATATTATAAGCCACACAAGGCTTAGGATCCGGCACCCAACTTATTAACATCTTGTAAGCCCTCTCTTCTCTCAAAAGCTGAGAACTCTGGAAGAATGTTGATTTTAGGGAATAACAGAGGGGTTCATAAAAACAAGTGAGCTACAAAATGAGCATCAAAAGTTTTAGCTGTCTCCGGGAGTGGATCTAGGCTACACACAGTGGTGTGACACCAACAATAGTTCACAGTCTGGTTGGAGTCTAGGCTGTGAGTACACATAATGTCACTGTTCGCAGCATCTGAAGAAGATAACTGGATGATTAGCGACAGTTTGGCTGAACATCCATAAATACAGCATTAATGAATCACAGCGAGAATATCTGAGGGGTCACTACGACTTTTATTCCGAGATGTACACTCCTGGAAATGGAAAAAAGAACACATTGACACCGGTGTGTCAGACCCACCATACTTGCTCCGGACACTGCGAGAGGGCTGTACAAGCAATGATCACACGCACGGCACAGCGGACACACCAGGAACCGCGGTGTTGGCCGTCGAATGGCGCTAGCTGCGCAGCATTTGTGCACCGCCGCCGTCAGTGTCAGCCAGTTTGCCGTGGCATACGGAGCTCCATCGCAGTCTTTAACACTGGTAGCATGCCGCGACAGCGTGGACGTGAACCGTATGTGCAGTTGACGGACTTTGAGCGAGGGCGTATAGTGGGCATGCGGGAGGCCAGGTGGACGTACCGCCGAATTGCTCAACACGTGGGGCGTGAGGTCTCCACAGTACATCGATGTTGTCGCCAGTGGTCGGCGGAAGGTGCACGTGCCCGTCGACCTGGGACCGGACCGCAGCGACGCACGGATGCACGCCAAGACCGTAGGATCCTACGCAGTGCCGTAGGGGACCGCACCGCCACTTCCCAGCAAATTAGGGACACTGTTGCTCCTGGGGTATCGGCGAGGACCATTCGCAACCGTCTCCATGAAGCTGGGCTACGGTCCCACACACCGTTAGGCCGTCTTCCGCTCACGCCCCAACATCGTGCAGCCCGCCTCCAGTGGTGTCGCGACAGGCGTGAATGGAGGGACGAATGGAGACGTGTCGTCTTCAGCGATGAGAGTCGCTTCTGCCTTGGTGCCAATGATGGTCGTATGCGTGTTTGGCGCCGTGCAGGTGAGCGCCACAATCAGGACTGCATACGACCGAGGCACACAGGGCCAACACCCAGCATCATGGTGTGGGGAGCGATCTCCTACACTGGCCGTACACCACTGGTGATCGTGGAGGGGACACTGAATAGTGCACGGTACATCCAAACCGTCATGGAACCCATCGTTCTACCATTCCTAGACCGGCAAGGGAACTTGCTGTTCCAACAGGACAATGCACGTCCGCATGTATCCCGTGCCACCCAACGTGCTCTAGAAGGTGTAAGTCAACTACCCTGGCCAGCAAGATCTCCGGATCTGTCCCCCATTGAGCATGTTTGGGACTGGATGAAGCGTCGTCTCACGCGGTCTGACGTCCAGCACAAACGCTGGTCCAACTGAGGCGCCAGGTGGAAATGGCATGGCAAGCCGTTCCACAGGACTACATCCAGCATCTCTACGATCGTCTCCATGGGAGAATAGCAGCCTGCATTGCTGCGAAAGGTGGATATACACTGCACTAGTGCCGACATTGTGCATGCTCTGTTGCCTGTGTCTATGTGCCTGTGGTTCTGTCAGTGTGATCATGTGATGTATCTGACCCCAGGAATGTGTCAATAAAGTTTCCCCTTCCTGGGACAATGAATTCACGGTGTTCTTATTTCAATTTCCAGGAGTGTATAATAGCGTGATCAGCAGACAACAGCGTGTATCTGAAGCGCGTACCGGCCACTATTAGACCTCGGCCAACTTCTTCTATTTCGGCAGCTGTAACTGACAGATATGCAGTGTTGAGAGAGGGTAGCGCCCTTACGTCCTGGGATGCTGCACCACTCCCACCCTACCAACGTCCCAGCGCCACAACACCGGCACCTCTCCAGCGGCACGCTACGAAGCATTCGTCATGTCTGCCACGTGATTGATAGTCCGACCATAATTTCTGTGAAATGAGGAACAGGGACCGCCGCCCCGGGCGTGGCAGGTGGCTGCGAGAAGTCAGTCGTTTGTTTCGGCCCGCCTCACCCTTCTGGGGGACACAGTGCACACCCTGACTCTCCACTCTCAGTCATTCATCATCTCAATGAGTCATTCTCTAAAAAGATTAACTCTTTCTTTTCCTGTCTTAACTGTACATCAATCTGTGTTAAGATACTATCTACATAATGCAGATACCTTGAAGTTATTATGAAAACTTGTAATCTCCACGTCACTAATGGGTTAATACGGACTCTATGACCGTGTTGGTGTGAGCCTAACAGTAACAAGAAATTTTTGTAATGGTATCGTTGCCGAAGAGAATTACCAGTTAGCGGGACAATTAGTGTACAACAAGCGCTCGATACAACAACTTATCCCATTTTCTAGCGTTCTAGCTTACTTGAGTTTTGATTAATATACGTAAAATATTGCAGTCACGTAAAGTGCGGATGGTAAGGGGATACCACGAAGTTGAATATTCCATAATAAAACGTAAGTGAAATGATTTAGAAGTAATTGGACGGTCACCATCAAGTTGGACAATATTTTTTCAATATATAAACAATAATTACAACAGTATTGATTATGTAACTGTTTTACTGAGTGTGTGACAACAGAAGGTACGCAGATATGATTCCAACAACACAACACGGACCAAAGTAAAGATGAGAAATATTATCAATAGTTCTGAAAGGTCAGTAAAATCAGAAGTCTTAATTTGGTAGTGTAATGTTCTTTTATAAGAAGAAAAATAAAGATTACGGTTACTCTGAATGAATGTCTGATCTGTGGAATAAGTACTGAACTCGTATTGTCGTGTGCTTACTCTGTGTTATTGTTAACAAAACTTTACACAAATTGATTGGGCAATGACCTGGACTGAAGGCGGTACTGATTGCGATGAATAACTAACACTCCGTTTTTTTAGCAAAATTATATTGCAAGCTAAGTTTGCCTCTTAAAAAAATCTGACAACTGAAGTTACATTACTCACAATTGATTCACAAACAATGAGATTTAAACACCAAACATTATCTAACTTGATTAATCCAACATAAATTCAAATCATCAAATTAACCACATTCCGTTAACAAATCTTAAAAACATTACAAAAGTGAAATTCCTAACTAGCCATTTTATCAAAATAGTTTACGTACATTTTGGGATTACCCAGAATTACAAATTGTAATTTGTGATATTTGAATACAGTCAGTGATCCGCATTGTAGGGGCTATCAGAGACTTTCATCGTTTATAGCATATTAGTTTCATTTTAATTTATTAATATTCTTATATTATTCTGGTGTCACATATAATTGTACCCCAGTATACTCCTTTCACAACCCTCCAGTGGGGTTTAACAAATTTGACACATATATGGAAGTACGTTGTACAACAAATGTGTGGTAAATTTATCTAACTCCATAACATCATTAAACTCGAAAGACTTGATAGTGTTCAGGTGCACTCGTATAAATCATAATCCGTTTATAATCTTAGTAAATTGTCTCCTGGCAAATAACTCATGTAAAGCAGAATCAGTATACAATCCTAATCATCAAGATAATCATATAGGTCAGGGCAAGGGAAAGGAAGAGTGATGGCTGAAGACTATGAGCATGTTGAAGTGACTGCATCATAAAGTCCATTTCTTTTTCTTTTGTGCAGGTTCAACAACTAAATAGTGACCAATATCGCTTGCATTCAGTCTACCAAGACATCTTAACTCCACATTATTTTCCTCAGTCATGGGCAGAGATACAAGAGGTACTCGGTAACAGATTGCTGACAACCATAGTTGGCAATTACCATAATATCAGTAACGTGAGGACCAGCATCATCACTGCTCTTCACAGTAAAGATTCTTCTGAGATGCAAACACCATATATAGTCATTTATGTTGAAGTATGAATACCAGTACTAAAGTGCTCCAATGCCATGAACAGAGGTAGGAAACTGGATAGTGGAGGGTCCAAAAAAGTAGCGAAGGTAAGGAACTGGAACATGACCATTTCTACCTACGTCAACATCGAGTAATTTATCTGATCAGAAAAAGTTCAGTGTCCTAATGAAATTAAAGTAACAAGGCTTTACATCAGAGTGAATAGTCAAAACTGGAAGTCATCTCTGAATAAGATAACATCAATGAGTGTGGCGTCAGGCAGCCCATTAGACACAGAATAACCTAACATTATACAGAACATCACTGGTTCATAATAGTATATTGTGGCTCTCAGCGGCCTTATATACGCAATATTAAGAAAGCCTAACAGTAACAACAAGGATAGCATGGCTCCAGGTGGCCTTGTACTTGGAATACACGTAAATATCAGTAACTAAAACAACTGTGGAAAAAAACATCAATCAGAGTCTCCAAGTGGCCTTTCTACATACATAAATGCTGATCTTAATAGCTATAAAATGATTGGAGCTTGAAGTGGCCTAGTAAATGAAATACATGCAAATCTTAATATCTAAAACAATTGAATAGAAAATATCAATCAGTGGCTTCAAGTGGCCTTTCTACTCACATAAATTCTGATCTTAGTAGCTATAAAATGTTACAGATATATTTGTGGCTCAAACAGCCTAGCTTTACATGAAATAGTTTCTGACCTTAATAACTAAAATGTGACAAAATCTTCTTCGAGGCCCACAGTGGCCTGGTGTTACATGAAATAAATGCTGATCTTAATAGCAAATGTGACAGAAAACATCTTTCTGGCTCAGGGTGCCCTAGTTTTACATAACATTATCATCAAAGCTGAGAAAGTATAATAAAATATCATTTTCATATAACTTTATATGGCACTTAGAAGCCTATCTGTAATTTATAATGAGAACGATTAACTTGGCTTGGCTTTTTACAAGAACAAAGCGCATAAATAGCAGTATTATATAAAATTATGGCTCTGTATGGCCTGAACGAGTACATATTAGACAAAAATCGAAGTATGGCATTGTATGAGTAAAGACACAACATTTATAGGGCCTTAATAAAATTATCTGTTAAATGAACTATATCTCTAACAATGCGCATATCTACAGGGAACGATATGGGAATGACTGATAAGGGCAGTGCACTTTATCTGTGAAAAAATGATTAACAGTCAATCGTCATTCGTCTTGGGTCAAGAACTGCTATGGCCAAGCAAAGAAAACATGTGATACAGTATATGCAAGCATAAAGACAGGAGTACTAAGTGCAATATAGCTTAGTGACTAGGTAAATTTAACATATCGCTGTAAATCAAGAAGTAAATATGTAAAGATGAGTGTGAACTACAGAAATAGTGGAAGATGTAAATGTGATTAGTAACCTGGAAAAAGAAACAAGTCATGCACACTATCATTAGAAGACAGTATCATATGCAACCTCATAAGGAATGGTGACAAAAAAGGCCACACAAGGGATATGACCTGCTGGACACGTCAAAATAAATGGTGCAAAGCTTCTGTGACAGTCTCCCACAAACATCTCCAGTTATTGGCACAAGGTAAGACAGATTTTCCTAGAAAGGACACAACATACTCAAAGTACATATTAGCATCATACTACATCATTATAGAAAATTCCTCAACATATCAATATAATCCTCATTATTGAAGTGCAGGGCTTGAACACTAATTAAACATCGATATTCCATCATTATTCGAAAAATTTTGGTGCAACTCAAGGCATGAACACTCATATAACAATACTCTTACATCTAACACAAAGTGCAGAAGAAAGTACATCCTTAATCTTAAATCTTTATAGGCAGTCTTTATCTAGTACACCAATAGGAAAATGTTTACAAAGGTCTTCCAGGAAACAGTGTGAGTAGTGTCAATGGTGTTAGTATTCCATATAAGCTGCTTAAGTTGTGCTTTCTATGTGCTGCATTTCCTGCACTTCCATGTGCTTCTATTTATGACCGTAATGGCTCGTTTGGATATAATGAGACTTTGGTCCATTGGTACTGCAAAATATACAGATGGATGGGTATGCAATGGACCTGAGTTACATGGTACATTGAT
The DNA here is from genome assembly GCF_023898315.1 of Schistocerca nitens. Lineage (NCBI taxonomy): Eukaryota > Metazoa > Arthropoda > Insecta > Orthoptera > Acrididae > Schistocerca > Schistocerca nitens. Next base: position 190,884,798 of record NC_064622.1, read on the forward strand.
TCCTTAAATCTACGTAGTTGGAAGCAAGTAAACTAGTGACATCATCAAGAGCAAGAGATATACAGCAAATTCGAGCACAAGCCTGGGCATAAATGAAACATGGCAACATTATAAAGTACAAAGAGTGACTAACCTAACAGAAAATGTAATGATAATTCATCAGACAATAGCATAAATTTCAGCATAGTATCATAAAAAATAGCACATTAAATGGTGTCAGTAAAGACAAAATAGTATCAGAAATAAATGAACATAAGATATTTAGAGGCAATATACTAAAGAACACAAATTCTTACTGTGGAAAAATGTTTGAGTTACAGTTTGCAGTGGCCAGACCACCCAAAGAAATTTGATCCCCTGGACACACGTCAAAATAAATGGTGTCCCTTTCAGTTATTGTGTTGTTGTTTTCATGCACATGCGCATGAAAACCGAATGTGCAAGGTCGAAGCTTACGGTAAGAGAACCGCCCTGCAAGATTCACCCTGCTGGGCACATCGCCACCTAAAAAAAAGCGGAATAATCAAGGAATCATGAAAACAAGGCACCAACAGAATTTGTATAAGCATGGGAAATGCACCAGGTAAAGAGAATCTGTGTTTTGTCATATTGTTATATACACTAATATGTGCAACAGAATAAGCATATATGGAAGCTGGCAATATAAATACGGATATCTGTAAAAATTTGGCAAGTATAATAGTTCATGAAAAATAGCAAAAAAAATTATACAAAACTCAAAGGCGGAAAAATAAATTGTAACAAATCAGTAGTGCAATGTATTCAGAATGCAAGACGTCGAACTCATGAAGTAATTTATCTCCTCAAGGTTGGTGCATATCTGTAGCGTAAATGCCGTAGCTGGTTGCATAGAAAATTCATAGAATAAATGCCTTAAATTTTTCTTTTCAAATTCTTGGTGCTGAAATTGGCGTGCGTACAATTTCGTTCATAATCGCAGCCGTATTCTTGGCGCTAAAACTTACCTTAATGGCATTTCAGTAATTTCTCATTATTGCTACACAATGAAAATTGAAATTCAGTACTTATGTTTCAGGTGTTGCATAGCTACAAAAGCCATAAAAAATAGAGAAATTCAGTGTTTTAGTGTCAAAATCGCGTGTAACTTCCCAGTCGGGGAAAGCAAAATCGCATACAAGGTAATTTATTGGATGGCAGTGTAGGGTATGTTGTGTTTACACATCGCAATATAATTGATCCAGCTCTGTGTTTGGCTTGGCACAATATTTTTGAAGCAAATGTAGACGTGATTAGATTTGGAAATCGATGTTTCGAAATAAATCCGCTTGACAGTTTGGTGCTGGTGGTATTCAGCTCTTATTTTATTGTTGGCTGATTTGCTACTGATGGCTTGGCGAATAATTTCATAGAATCTGTCCACTGCTGTTGAATCAGATGGGCATCGCGATTAAAAGGAAGTAGCTTTGACGTCAGTGGGCCTGATATATGCGGAGCAGAGCTTTGTTTTGGCCGGCGTAGCGCTACAGTGCTTTGAAGTAAGCTGTGGCGTGCAGCTGTGCGGCCCGACAGTATTGTTGACCGCGCCGCTGGTGGTTTCAAGGACGGCATGGTACTTACCTACCTGTTGCAGATATCACACGTCGCTTCACATGGCCTCTACGCTTTCAATAGGCTATACTACCGATTGAACTTGACCTTGAATAATTTGTAATATTGGAGGAATATGTGTGTAGGATAACTTTGCGGGGTCGGTAAATCGGAGTCAGTAAGATTTTGCTCTTTATTGAATAAACGCTGATGTTAATATGAAATATTTTCCTCCCGTTGCGTAGTCTGTTGAGAAAATAATTTGTAACTGTTTTTGGCATTACCCTGACGGGCCGTCTCGTAAGATAGAACTGATTGATCGCAGATAATAAAATCCCGTTGACATAAAATGGCATCCGCGTATTTATTGGTCTTCTGAATTTTCTTCCTACGATGTTGCTTTCGTGCCTTAGGATTTTCTGTACTCATACTTAAAGTATGCGTTGTACAAATTTTATCTGAAATGTCAAAAATGTTGATTGACAGTGTAAGGTCACCTGTGCCAGAAGATGATTTTTTTATCAAAACTGCTGTCAATTGTAGTCCTGTAACGTAATCAGATTGAATATGCTGTTCCTTAGAATTAGAAGAGGGCTGTTGAAATAAATTGGAATTGTTGTGACCATCATTTTTACGGGCTGTGACATCAGATAGGGCTGGCTTATCGCCGATAGTAAAACTCTGTCTGCTCAAAATAACATCTGCATCCGTGCTGAAAAATTCTGAATGTGATTTCCACGAAGTTGCTGTGTTTTATTGTCTGTAGTAATGACCATCGTCTTTTTGTAGCTGTTAATTGCGCGTTCTGACTGTAGGTTGTCATAATCATACGTGGCTGTTTTGAAAGAGATAAATGGAATAGTGATATATTGCGTTGTTTCACAGGAGTCCATAGCAATAGTAGATCAAACAGAAGTGTTGTTCGAAAAATTTTGCTGTTCAGAATGGACTGCTAAGTATGTCAGTGGGCTCTGAGGGGTATAAGTAGTTTGCTTTTGCGCAGTATTAGTTGCACAATTCAAACATTCAGTATAAGGGAAATCGTTTTGTTCTTCAAAAAATTTTGCGCTGTGACGCAGTGATTAAGTGCTATTTCTGGTATGTGTCACGGAAGGAAACAAACTGTTCTGTGTTGAGACTGAATGTGGCGTCTGATGTTTGATTGTTCTCATTGTTAATCGGAGGGAAATAAAGTTAATTGTTGAGGTTCGATTTTTTTGAATTAATCTGGCCTGTAAATCGATCAGTGGGGAATAGCATTTACCAGCACAAAGGTTGACTGGAACAGAAATGTGTGCACACGATGAAGCAGAAAACTGTGGGGTGAACGGAAGGTTTTCATGACAAAAGGCCGCGTTGTGTGTACCATTTTTGGGTTGGCAGAAAACTTATTTACTGTTAGTGTCATCATGCTTAATATGGGGCTTGATAACTTCACTAATAACTGTTTCAAACTGCGTGGGTGGCTCAACGAAACGGTCATGTGCGTCCTACTCCAGACGATATTGTCGTCAGTATCAATGGAAGGAATGTAATGAAATTTCTGACGTGGGAAACTTAGCTTTGTTATCAGATTTGTTAGGCACAATGGAGTCATAAATGTTTTCCGAGATTATGAAACTGCTCTTTCTGACCGTAGCGTTGGGGGGAAAACTGACCATGTCATGCCGCTTAATAGAGGACACGGTTAATTTTTCAGTAAAATTTTGGTAGATTTCACTGCACAGTACTAATGTCATCTGTCAAAGTTTCGGTGCTTCTTGCGCATTGACTAGCTATGATTTCAATTTTATCGCAAAGACGTTTTTCACGGGCCTTAATATCGGTTTCTACCTGTTTGAAACGCTCATCAGTCGTTTCTGTGTATGATTTAAGCTCGTCGTGTTAGCTGGAAAATTGTTCATTGGACAGAGTGCTGTTGTCATCGCATTTTTCTCGTATTTCTCGTTTGTTGGAAAGTTGTTCACCGATCAGAGTGGTGATCTCATTGTGGGGCGGCGGCTGGATTTTATTGTTGTTATTTAAATGTAGAATGTAATGTAGAAAAGATGCATTTCCCGGCCGATTAAACATATGTGGGGCGGCGGGTGGAATTTTTGTTAATAAATGTTCCTATTGTTTGTTTAATGCTGTTGTTGTAAATGTTTTGTATTTATGCTGCAGTTAGCCATTCTCAACACTGGCTCTCTAACTACAATATTGGCAACCAGAAAGTGATTAGCAAAACGTGAAGCCTGTAATTGGAATTCCTAGTGCCCACTTCGTCTGAGAAATACATTTATAGCTACAGCTTATAGATCTGAAGAATTAGGAGACTGTCTGGGATTCATAATCAAAAACGATTCTCTCTAAAATGTTCACTATATTCTGAAAGTCACAGACCAAAAAGAATCCACACAATCCACCTAACAGAGCAGTTCAGAGTCTAATGCGCTGATGCAACTATAACTGTTCAAATTAAATGTTTAAGTGAATGCTCGCCATAATTTGATGATAATGTTCATCAAACGCCACGCTAAATAATGGTAGAATGTCTGTCCTGCGGCGGCACGTGAAAATACGACATACGCAAGCTGAAGATACATCATTAAAGTCATCCCAGAATTAAAATTTCAATCGAAAACGATTTCATGGTTACGTGTATCCCGAGTAACTTATTAAGGCATCCGAGGCTGTTTATAGCAATGATACCGATGCAACGCGACTCCCGGCACAGATGGTGCGCTAATCAGCGTCTGGAGAGAACTAGGGCCTTACTTCCTCGCGCAGCGTTCTTATATATAAAGCCGCGGTGCGGACGGCTAAGGGAACGCCTGATCAAATCGGCTCTCCCGACTAGCCGCTGGGCTAGTAATGCACCACTTTAAGTTATCGAATAAATCATAGCTTCTTTTGCTGATGACCGATGAAGCTCTCAATTTAAATGTGCAATCAGCACACGGGTAAGTAATCATAATAAAAGTCTGACATGGCTAAGTCAAATATTTTGGGCGAGAGAATTAATTTAATTACACTACACGCAGTAGACGAGCTCTGAACTTGCCCTTTGGAGATACGCTATCGCTATAGTTTTATAGTTATTCAGTTGAAACTTTTCACATCTTTATGATTATAGCGGATCTCCCTTCTACTTAAATTTAAACATCCTAGCCTTATTTATTCACCTACTTAATCAGTCTTGCTTCCTTAATTTCTAAGACAAAAACCAGAAAATTATGAATTTCAACTAAAATTTTAATTTGTGAGATCCAGAATACTGTTTCTACTAAATTATGATGCAAAAGGAATCTAAATATAAACTTTTAAGTTTCTAGCTCTTTTCTGTTGCGCCAATGATTTTTACAGAAAAACGTCCAAATTTCGAATATGGTTAAAGTTATTGAACTGATATTCAACACATATTGATTTAGTATTACTCCTGACATGCTAGAAACGTTTCAGATTATTTACTTGATTTTTAAAGTACTACGCGACATTTATGACGTCAGAGCTAGTTACAGCAGACTAGGCTGGCATGGGGGACTGATGACCTTAGCTGTTTAGTCCCCCTTAAACATCCCAACAACCACCACCACCACTAGGCTGGCACACAATGGAAAGACTGATGAGACTTTTATAAGGCGTGAGTAGGTTGCTTCCCTACATCACCCTCTACTTAAATTTTTTTTTGAATGTTAATGAACGAAAAAAAAATTAATTACAAAAAGGGAAGCAAGAGTACAGCTTAACTCCCTACGAAAAATAAAAATTGAAATGTAAACATATAGAAATATTAAAAGAAAACTGATTACCCACTTCAATTATTTCAATTGCTGGCATTCTCACTGCCTCTTAAGCAACACTATCCCTCAAAAGTTGAGCAAAATCAATGAAACACTTTGGCATACATATTGCCTTAGACGGAAAAACACAGAAAAATATTTAAAATTATGAAAATTTTAAATCCATTAAATACATTTTTACATACACAAATTCAAAGAAAATAACACAGTTATTCATGATACATAAACAGATAATTATATCGTAGCAGTCTTTTCTAAACCTGAAAAAAAATTTCACAAATCATGACACTTTCATTTTTACACACGTGTTTGTAGACGCTTTGGCTTGCGTTCTACACTTCCATTCACAAGGGTCAAGGAGGGGAAGTTGCTATGGTGTGCGTCCTTCATGTTCACTCTATATTACATGGGGAAAGGGGAGGGGTCACTGTGAGTTGTGTCCAAGTCACTCCACTCTTTCACGCAGCTACCAGGCTGCCATTATCTGGTTTGTCCTGTAGAACAAACAAAAAGAGTGCCTCAGACTCTGTTCACTTAATATCTAAGGGTGGGTCACAATGAAATGGGGATATATAGATTTTATCTTTCAATATGTTACTGGAACTAAGTTAACAGAAATTTTTCAATTTTACTCTCGCGGTTACTTAAGTGTCATAAAATCGGTAAACAAATCGCTCAAAACGCCGTTAGTCACGTACTAGATAAAATTTATGCTCAAGCCATACAATCATAAATCCTATTTAATTTCAATGTATTATTTCTGGGCCGGAACACTGAACCAATGCTCGGTACATTCCTGACAAATCTGTATTTTTTTACTTAACTGACTCATCTTCGATTACCTTATTCTTAGAGATAGTATGAGTATATTTGACTAGTAATTGTCTTCTCAGCCTCTTTGTACATGTGAGTAACTTGTGGTAATAGTACAGTTCTGAGTGTTCAAAACACACTACGTTTAGTTGACTACTAAATCCACTTATTGGTCTTCTGCTGCTGTGTCAGTTCCACATCTGCGATTATGTACTTACTTCATCGAAGTGTATTTATGCTGAGCTATAAGTAATGTTTCACGTCTGCCATTATGTTACTCAATTATGTTGCTAGTGTATGTACTTATTTAACACTCACCCTATTAACATTTAAAGCATAGGATAGCTCTATTATTTCATATCCAAAGTGTATTGCAGCTGATCAGTTTGCTGACGTGGCAATCCATTTCCACTCGATCGGACGCTGAAAACACAGGTAGTCTCTCTCGACCTACCACTAAAATGCATTAAGTAATTATGGCTGAGCGTAATGCTAAATTCCTTAAACCTACAGGACACCATGAGCTGCTCTGTCTCATCTGACATAAGGGTACCTATGGTCGCATTCACGCCTCCAACTCATAACCTCAATACGTGTAGGTGTGTTCTGTCACAAACTTCACCAAATAACGGCTAGCTCCAACCTTATAAATACTTCAGGGACGTGTCCTTCACGTCTCAACCACAAACACTACTCAATTCTATTACACTGCCATTCCTTGTTACACAAGGTGAGTTCATTCTTACAACTTATCTGCATATTTTTGATAACACTAAGCAATCTCTTTTACTATTAATTAGTTAGCTCTACAGCATACAATAGGTTTCACTGCCACTTCAGATTCTGCTTGTACACGAATTTGTATATCTTTTTAAATTACTGTTGGTGGACCATTTCCAATAAAACAACACTTTGTACTTATAATATTACCAGGGTTCTATACATACTTGTTACTCAAATACCTTTGTATCTTAATTACATCATACTTCTCTGTTGTATATGTCACTGTTAGGTTTGTCACATTGGGTATTTTTCTTCACTAATCGGTGGATAGAATGATTACAGAACTCATGGCTTGATAGCCATGACGGAGAATTTTTGTATATGAGAGTAGGAGCCGAAATTTTGGTGGATAGGAAAGATGAAGAATGAGTGAGACCTGAAATGGAAAGAAGATCTCACACAGCTGGGACTGCACAGCTGCCACACTGTGTAGAGGTTACAGAACAACCTCCTCCCTACAGAATTCATTCACTACCTATGAACTTCTTTAGGTCGATCACGTTCCTGAGACCTAATAGCTTTTTACTTTTAGGGTACTCTAGCCTATATGCATTGGCATGTGGTTTTCCTATGATCCTAAAAGGTCCTTGGTATACGAACATGAATTTCTTTGTTTCTGCATTTATTTTCTTTGATTTTTCCTTGGTTTTGACAAGGACTAACTAACCTATTTCAAAACTGGTGGCTACAGCTTTTGCGTCATGACGCTTCTTCCTTTCCAATGCTCTTTTTTTTATATTTGCCCTAGCCTTTAACTTCTTCTCGTCTGTGGATATTTGCGTTAGAATAGGGAATTCTACCATATCTGCAATCACATTGTGCGGTTGTTGGCCAAACATCAATTCGCAAGGCGCAAAACCAGTTGCATCATGCCTTAAGTTGTTAATTACATTCTCAAAATACTTCACGTGCTCTGCCCAACTTGAGTGTTTCCGAGCACAATAAGTCCTGCAAAGCCTATTCAATTCTCTCATAATAGGTTCACTCATAATTCCTTGGGGGAAATACGCAGATATTTTCAGATGTTTCACTCCGGCCTTATCCAGACATTCTTTAAATCTATCAGAAGTAAATTGAGGCCCATTGTCTGACAGCAAATTCTTCGGAACGCCAACGTTCACGAAGAAATCTTTTTCCAACTTTTCTACCAACGTTTTTGCATTTGCTCTTTTAATTGGGTATAGCTTAACATATTTACTAAATCCATCCACAACAACAAAAACATGGGTGCAACCACCTCTCGAAGCAGGAAGAGGGCCAAACAAATCACAAGCCAGTAATTCTAGCGTTTCAGTTGGCTCTACCCTTGTATTCTGGTGTTAGCGGCACGGACTCTCTGGCACACTACACAAGATGCTAGACGCTTGGCAATACGGCGGTATATGTTGTCAAACACAACCTTCTCTTTTAATTTTGCAATGCACGTCTTTGCACCGTAGCGCCCATACCTCATGTGTACATAGTCGATTAGTAAGTCTACATGTTGTGAGGAAAAGCACAGCTTCCACTCAGAAACACCTACCTTTTTCCTCCTAAACAGAATACCTTTATGCAGACACTAGTATTGCGAAACCTTATGATAGTTCGCATCTCCCAAATAGCTCTTTACTAATTTCAGCTGGTCACGTCTCAAGTTCTTAATCATCCTCTTTAATGCACTTTCTTCCTTTACTTCGTGCAACGCAAACTTTCGTACTTCACTTAGGTCTGTTGCTGTAATTCCCGCGTCATCATAGAGCTCCGCACTTCTAGATAACCCATCAGCTACCAGATTGTCTTTCCCTTAAATATATCTAACCTCAAGGTCAAACTACTGGAGATACAATGACCATCTTATCAAACGAGCATTCCTCAACTTACAGGTCTTTAAAAAGGTCAATGGTCACTGTAAACAATTGTCTTGTGACCTAATAGATACTGCTCAAACTTCTGTACCCCAAATACAATTGCCAATGCTTCCAGTTCTGAAATGCCATAATTTCTCTCTGCTGCCTGTAAAGATCGACTTGCGAAAGCTATAGTCTTGTGCACTTCTTGTTCGTTCTCTATTTCTACTTCGAATATCTCCACAGCTATACCATAGCCACTAGCATCAACAGACATACAGAATGGTTTTTCAAAAATCAGGATGATGTAAAATAGAACTATTAATTAAAGATTGTTTAAGCACCTCGAACGCCTGTTGACATTCTGCTGTCCAAATCCAAGGGGTATTCTTTTCAGCAGGAGGAGAAGACAGGGCGCATTAAAAGCCTGATCACTAACAAAACGCCTATAGAAGCCGAAAAGACCGAACATCGATCTCAACTGCTTCTTGTTTCTGGGAGCCTCAAATTTTTCAATGACTGCTAGCTTGCCTGGGTCAGGCAGAATACCTTTTCCACTTATCATATATCCCAAGAAACCCGTTTCCTCTTTAACGCACTCTGTCTTTTCAATCTTTAGTTTCATACCACCTCTCTAAATAGCCTCTAACACTTCCTCTAATAAAGCTATGTGTTCTTCCCAGGTAGGAGTTGTTATTAACAGATCATCTACGTAGACTGTTATTTTATTACTTAAGGCTGGTCCTAAAACATGGCACATCACACGTACGAAGGCACAAACAAAGATATTAAGTCCGAAAGGTACCACACGATATTGGTAACAAACTCCTTCGTACAAGAAAGCTGTGTACTTCCGTGAACTTTCCGCCAGTGGCAAATTCCAATATCCACACGTGATGTCCAGAGAAGTTAAGAATTTTACTCCCCGGAACTTTTGCAATAACTCGTCCATGTTCTGCGGTCTATCACTTTCCCCAACCACTATTTCATTCAATCAACGAGCGTCCAAGACCACTCTGACGCTCCCATCTTTTTTGGTACAACAACAAGAGGATTATTGTATTCACTGGCCGCTTTTTCAATCACACCCCACTCTAGCCTTCTCTGTATCTCCTTTCGAACCGCCTCCTTCCTAGCTACATGTATTTGGTATGGCTTCCTGAAAAACACTTGGCCAGGTTTCACCTATAATTGACATTCATAACCTTTGACCACGCCAGGTCGATTTCAAAATACCTTATGATGCCTTTTTAAAACCTGTCTCAGTTCTTCCTTCTGATTAGCTGAAATTTTATCTATTTCCTGCAATTTAGCTTCTATTTTGTCCAAAATAATTGCTTCTTGTTCTTCTGTGTTTAGCTTACTTTTACTAAGATTAACACCTTCGTCCCAATATCTCCTATTTTTCAGAACTCGTATAGGCAGCTCCCAAGTTTCATCATTAGTTACTACATGTTTATCACTAACAGGTACCGTAATTACTCCGGTTATCGGCAAGACCATTTTTAACTGGCTTCTTTCAAAGTCAACAACACTCTGATATTTCGACAAGAAATCTGTGCCAATTAAAACCTCAATACTGAGATTGTTTACAATTAAGCATGGATGATCAATTAAATTACCATTAATGTTAAAGGGCAGCAAAGCTTCTTGTTTTACTGTTTTTGACACCTTGCCAGTAGCACCAATTATTCTTAGTCCTGGTACCCTCATTACTGTAAGCTTGTCTTTACCATGTAATGCATCAAAGAAGGACTGAGATATCGCACTCACCTCACTTCCGCTGTCTAAGAGACAACGTACATTGATACCCGACATATTTACTATTATTATGGAGTGGCTTATTCTAGGTTGTACAGGTGGTTCCTGAAACTCATCCAATAGTTCCTTTTGGATTTGTCTCCAACTAAAGTGATCGACATCTGTCTTCATTACATTTAGGTCAAAGTGTGTCGGGGTTTCCTGAATTACATTTTCAGCTGCCTTTTCCAGTCGGTCTATTAATTTTAAATCGAAACACCGCACGACTTCATTACATTTAGTTTGCTGAACATGACCCAAATTACTGTAGTCTGAGCGATTCTGCGCCTCCAGACGGGGCATAACACTAGTTACAGCTAAACCACTTTTACTATTTTCGTCGAGTTCCTTCTCCAGTGACAACTGGTCACAGCTACTGGGTTCATCGACCCCCAACAGGCTATCCTCTACATTCTCACTTACCTCCTGTCCTAAATCTATTAGTACAGTATCAACATGCTGCACAGGCACTTTAGATAAGAGCACATCATCCTAATCGTAAATATAAGCATGAATTTCTTCTGCTTCTTCACCTGACAATTCAGTATTTTGTAGCTCCTCCCTACCGTTACACTGCTGCGCCTTCTCTTTCTCTTCCCACTTAGAAAGCGTTTCTAACACGGTATCTACTGTGAGTGATCTAATATTTCTGCTGTATCTTTAGATGCTACCCACCCCTCATCCACATGTTCAGTCTGAGTATTCTGATCTGTCTTACGAATTACTGTAATTACTGGCTTAGGAAAAGTAACCGCCTGGTGAGCGCCAGTGTCCTCATAGACGGGAACTAGTTTTCCTGCCTCGGCCTACTACTGTTTCCTTTATTTCCATTATACGAGGCCTGTTCAGAAAGTAAGCTCCGATTGATTGCCAAATTGAAACCACAGTGAACATCAGAAATGTTTTACTTGTAACAATTAGCTACACCTTTCAGCTACTTCTCTACGTAGTCGCCGTTCTGACTTAGACTTTTGTCATAGCGTTGTACCAACTTTTCAATAGCCTCATCATAGAAGGCAGCCGCCAGTGCTTTCCGCCAATTCTCCACGCTGGCCTACACCTCGTTGTCTGTGTCAAAATGTTGTCTTCAAAGACAGCGGTTCATGTGACCAGAGATGAAACTCAGGGGGAGACAATTGCGGACTGTATTGTGGGTAATCTCACATTTCCATTTGAAAACGATGCAGGAGCATCTTCATTGCCCCTGCAGAATGCGGCTGAGAATTGTCTTGAAGAAGAAACAGCACGACAGTTATGTAATGTTAGCTGCATAGCTTCAGGCGAAATTTCTCACCAGGCCCTCGTACTTGGCGGCAGACACTATTTTCTAGACATCTTTACGCACTCACTGCGAGCTCAGAAATGAGAAGAGCGACGTGATGCTAACTGGGGTTATACTAGAGACACTACCCAACACATCTGTGCAAAGCTTTATCGGATTTTCATAGTCGTTTCCATTTCGCGACCGATCGGAGCTTACTTTCTGAACGCCCCTCGTAGTTAACTGGCACAGCATTGCTTTCCACATTGTTCTTTACCTGCATAATTTTGTTTAGAACAAAATTAGTATCATTTGGATGCCATTGGTGGTTCTGATAATTTCTCCAATTCCTACCTCTCTTAGGATGGCGAACACCTACTGTTCGGCAGTACACGAGGTACTGGCAGAAGTAAAGCTGTGAGTACCGGGCGTAAGTCATGCTTCGGTAGCTCAGTTGGTAGAGCACTTGCCCGCGAAAGGCAAAGGTCTTCGATCTTTTCTGTTAAATTGTGCTCCGGCTTCGCATCTTCCATTTGGAAGTCTCTGCGAACGTCAGCAGCTTCGGATATTACTGTTTTATACATTTCAGAAAATTGTTGAGCAACCTTTTTCTTAATATCAATCAATTTTATAATTTAAACTGTCCAGATCCTCTTTCAACTTATTGCAACCAGCCTTGAAGGTATTGTCCATTTCCTCCAATCGTTTATTAAAATTAGTTTGACTGGCCACAATCTCATACCTTAATTCAGCATTACTGCTTTTGACCTCAGTTATTTCAGACATTAATTCAGCTGTCATTTTAGCATTACTGGCTGACATTTTTGCATTACTGGCAGCTATTGCTTGTAATATTACATTTAAATCAATAGCCCCAGTATCTTTGGGTTGCTCACTAGCTGGTTTTTTTATCACACTCAGGTGACGAAAAACTAGCTCCAACACTAGAATCATCAAAACTAAATGAAACATCTGATTGATCAGTCATATCTAACTTATCCTTCTTAACCTCTACCATCTCCGATGACTATTTCGTTTTTAACTCATCAGATAAACTATCATCCAATAAATTAACAATTTCTGAATTCTGCTTTACTACAGGGGTCTCTATTATTGAATCATTGCCCCTTTTCACACTACTGCCAGGAGACAATACTTCATATTTCACTTTAACATTACAATTTTTATGCATATTTACACTTGAACCGTTGTCTCGATTTACAGTTCCTTCAACAGACATAGGTTCTGATTTAAGTTTAACCTCAGTTTCTTCTGGCAGTTCCATCGCCGACAGTCTTTTAGTGCAGGTTAGTAAAAATTTTAACAGCTTTTCACTTAACTTAGATCCTTCTGCACGACGTATGGCGTTGCCGGCGCGGTGTACCAGGATTACTGATGCGACGCGGTGCGTTGAACTGCAGACGGCACTTTGACGGCTGCTGTGTGGCCCGCAACTGCAGGCGTGGCTCCGGTTGCTCCGGCGAACGACTGCGGTGAGGCGGAACTGGCTTCTCGCGATGCTGGCAGCGCCGCTAGACTCCATGCCAGCTCTGTCAATCCAGATGCGTTGTTAATCCAATTGCGTCATCCACATACACACATAACACTACCACTATTCTATTACTCAGTTGCGTGTCGCATTTCACTCCCGAATCCGAATATTTAAAAATCACTTTCACTTTTACTCCGTTTGTTTCCCGTGCCGGAGCACTGTATGTGGGGCGGCGGGTGGATTTTATTGTTGTTATTTAAATGTAGAATGTAATGTAGAAAAGATGCATTGAGAGGCACCCACTTGCCTTTCTCATACTGTGGCATCAAGCAGTCAGGCCTGCAAGATGGGTGGTTTGCCAAGCGAGTGGATTAGCAACATGAATTCTCGTATCTTACGATTTTGTTATAAATTATCCTCCTGCATGAATAATACGCAACGGAAACACGCATCTGACTATAGAACTCTGTCTGCACACTACGCACTGGCAATACCACACTTACTTTTTGTCTTTGATTTAACGGCTTTTATACAAATTCGGGACATTATGATAACATACAATTTATTGAAATAGGCCACTAATCTCTTTCTTTTCACTATTTGATTTATTCATTAGCACACAAATTCTACAACCCACGACAATATCATAAGAGAATTTCCATACTACGGTCTCGTAATCTATCTACCACAACTGTGCACTCCCTGGATCGGATGGTGGATCTTTTATTATACCTCACACTTCGCCTCTCACAATCATTCTCCAGAAACATTCCTCCAGATCGAGCGATGCAGAAGGAACAGGCATACCCACAAAATCTTCCGAAACTACTTTGCTACTCCCATGCAAAACACACATATTCAAATTACAAGACATACCCAATACAACAATCTGAAATAATACACAAGAACCGTTACAACTTCATCATTTTCCGCTTTCCCACTTCAATCAATATTTAACCCAGTTTCACTCGACACTGCCCCAATTTGTAATTCCAGTTTCCTACTGTGAACTCTGGAGATAAACGCTCGTCTTCCTGTGCAATGCAAGCCAAGTGGCGTTGCTGGAAAAACGGCCGACTCACCTTGATTTTCTCTCAGAGTTTAAATTCAGCGTCACACGGAATGATATTTCTTAAATACTTCAATTTATGATACACACGCAATTCTTAAATATATCAGCTTATTGTACACACGATATTAATTCTTAAATATTTCAGCTTATTGTACACACGCTATTAATTCTCAAATATTTCAGCTTATGGTACACATGATATTAATTCTTAAATATTTCAGCTTATTGTACCCACGCTAGTATCTCAACTTATAACTACACGTGGTCCCTTTGTGACCGTTGGTTTACTATAATCCCTTTAAAATTACCTGCCTCACTTTGTAATTTTCCCCACAAAAGATCCTAGGAAAGAGAAATGATTAGTTCTAACTACTCTTAAGTATTCCACATCCATACCATGCCTCCACGCTTTCATTACGGAGCACAACAGAAAACAGGTCTTCACAGCAGAAGGTTCAGCGCCAGAGAGCCGAAACATGGCCGAATTCCCGTCCTCTCGCACCTCTCTCGAAGTGGGAGAAGCACCTTGTTACCTTATTGGTCGGCCACGTTTCAGACGCCCCAAAGCTCTGGTAAAATTTTCCTCTCTTTGGTCTCACGGAAGGTAGCCAAAGGATCGACTCAAAGATGATCATATATCCACCTTCACTATCTGTGGTTAGCAGACGACCATACATTCATTCATTTACACCACACAGATCTCACCAAACGGGATGTAGGGATTTATTTTGCGGAAGTGCACATGTGATCAATTAAATAAATAACTTGTCATTCTTTCCCACACTGGTATCCGGCTTCGCTGTATTAATTGAAATTATTGAGTTACTTTTACACAAAAAATGTGTTGTTCTGACAAGAATTTCGTACCTATTCTCAATGTTGGGCGGTACTGTACCCTTTCATCACCGGCTACCCATGCAGAAAAAAATGGCACGGTACTATCCTTGCAATGCGAGGGTAGTTCCGAACATTTTTTTTTTAAGAAAACTGTATTAAAACAAACGTAGCAATTCATCAAAATAACCAGGAGGAGACCTTAGCCCCTGGTGACCTCAAATAGACGACCAAATTATATTGTACTCTCCACAATCCGGAGTAACGTACACATACAAATATATAACAATCCACATGACAAATAAAACATCACATCATAGAAATGAAAAAATAATATTGAGATAAAAATTTGCTTTAGTTACTGGGATCTTCGTTACTCATGAAATTTTAAATGGCTCACCGTCCAAACACAGAGCAAGTAATCTGACATTCATAAATTGCGCTGTAAAAACCCTTACATAGCAAAGTCTAAATACAAAACAAAATCAACAAAAGAAAAAAAATTCGTACACTAGTTACACGTAGAATGTCAGGCTCCATACCATTACTCTAAAATATACCTCAAACCTACAGAGAAATAAAAACTGAGAAGAAAAACAATAAAATATTCCACAAGTTACATACTGGTTACGTAATATAGTTCGTCTAAGACATCATGTCACACCTCATTAACTATCATCACCTAAACAATTGCCACAGCTACTCGACAGTGAGTTTAACCTTATCCTATATCCATCAGTGCAAATACCTGCTGCTGAGCTAGTCAGTCCATCAACTTTGATCAATACTCGCAATAAATAGTTTATCAATAAGTGCTTGAATCCACCAGTAGCTCTCTTATCTTACTCTACTGTTCATTTCTCTGTTGTCACACATATAGACGACAAGAACTTGCATTTCGACTAGCCTTCGTTACACTTTAATGTGAAATATCACCACTGTGATAATAGAAATAAGTGGCTTCAGTCAAAACACCAACAAGATTATTACTATGCACGACATCAAAATACATCAGTTAATTCCGATATTTGTTGTGCAATGCAAATTCTTCTCCCCTGTGACAACCTTACTGATAAATGCTACAAGGGCCGCTACGTTAGTATTACGCCACTGGCTAATAGTTAAAGCATCATTGTACCAAATATTCTAATACACATGCTACGTGAACTTGATAACCCAGAACAAACCAAAAAACAAACACTAACTATTCTAAACACAATTATTAATAAAATACAATTACGCTTGCTGTCCCTTCAGGAATGAAACATATAAAAAAAAACATTTACACAATTACAAATACATTATTCCCTATCTTGCGAGTCACACGGAAACATTTCATTCTGTGATTTTCTTGGGGTCAAAAAGTTGCTGATAATTTTCCTAGAACCACTGTCTCGGTGTCAAAGCTCTCCCATGGTTACCCGGACGAAAGTCTTTGAGTCACTCAATTCGGCATTTTGAACACGCACTGAACAGTAAACTGTATCTCTCATTAAGCACAAATGTCATAGTCACTCTCAGAGTACCATCCACACGAATCTGTTCGTCCAAAAAAATGGCCCTACAACTACTATTACCCACGGTTCTGTCCTTTCAGTTCATGGTGTAATTAAAAGTCGTAAGTTTCAACAAACAGCACTTATTCCCGCGCCAATCCAAGAAATGTCTCCTACTACAGACGCAAATGTCAATGTCCCACTCTAATTGTTCACCAAACGACAACTGTCCTCTAAGTATACCGAGTGTCCCACATGCAATTCACAAAGCACACTTAACAAGTCACTGCCAAAAGTTTATGGATCCCACCATTCAGTGGTCAAGACAAAACAAAACAATCGTCCTGTCTGCTAAGGACAACATCTTTTCCACCTCTCACAATGTGGAAACACCAGTCCTTCACTTTCCACCTTATGGAAAGTCGCAGTCATCTAGTTTCACGGCTCCACAGTCCAGTACAAGTTAATAGCTGCAGGTAAAAAATGCTCGCCGGGCTCTGTCGCGCCTCGTCCATTCAGCAGTAGCGTCGCTGCGCGCGCCGTTGAGCAGAAGAAACCACCCGCTGTTGCCTCCGCGGGATACCTTCCCCAGTCGTAAGGGTGGCGGAACTCATGAATGGCCAGTGATACGTGCGTGTCGCCCCAGGCCGTTGACCTGCTGTAGCGGGCGCGTGGAGCGCACCTCGTCCGACAATGGAGTGGGGAGTGCCGCGGCTGTGTCGCCTGTCGCCATGGTGACGTCAGCTCGGCCCGTTAGCGGTATGGGCGTTACGACACCCAATTAGCCAGATCTTCCGTGCATCTCGCAACATTACAGACAAAAGGATATACAGCATTTAAATACTCATTGATTACATGTATTATCTATTAGCTACATTGGTAACAAAAGAATCTTTGTTCTAAAAAGAACATAAAATTATACACCCTAGTTTTCTACACAGACAACATACATTTATCTATCCTTTTTCTATAGATAGCCCACACTCGTGCTATTCTTTGTACCTGTCGTCCCTCATACAAAACATGAAGGTGTAAAATAAAGAACAAAATGAATAAGAAACAATCTATACAACTCATAATTACAATACAAAATAGTAAACTACTCTAACATCCTATCACAGTGAAAAATATTAGAAACTGTTGATTCTCACGCTACAATATACAATGAACCTTTTGTGCTTATGACACACTGAAATTAAAATCCCTTGAAAGTGTTCTAACAAAAAAATGAGAAAATAATCTACACAACTCTCAATTACCTACCACATGTTATTAAATAGTAAACTACTTTAACATCCTAACACAATAAACATTTTAGAAACTGGTGACTTTAAATCTACAACATATAATGCACCTCTGTGCTTGTGACAGACTGAAAATTCGTATCTCTTCACATACTTTACATTTCATTATATATAACAACGTTTCTAGGACACGTATGACAGATCCTGACCTCACATCAAGGTTCATCCCAACAAACAATAAAACACAATAATCTTTTAGTTATGGATCGGTAGCATCCCCTTTTCAGGAGTGTGCGCATTGATCACACTACTCTACGACTCTCACTCACCAGACATCACATTTTCCCTCTCATTCATTCCATTAACACACTAACAGAATAGGTTTAGAAGTCAGTTAACCTTAACACCACCACACTCACTACAACATACCATACCTTTGCTCCCTTATACTCAACCACATAACACATGAAGCTGTTTCGGAGATAGCTTTCCAGTCTCCGAATTCGTCCTTTCACTCTGGCACCTCTCTCCATCGGCTTACCTCTGCATTCACTTTATGCTAATATCAACCTAGAATTGCGACATTTCATCTAAGAACAAAAAATACACAAATTATTCATCCTGCAAAAAATAGCTGTACACATTCTTGGTACCGTTTTGATTAGTTATACTGGTACGAGGCTTCAACAACAACAAAAAATATTTTTCTCAAATCGCAATTGTTATGCTAAGAATTAGATCTACACCTACATTACATCTTTCGTCAGTATTCCACAACGTTCACCATCTGGGTCTCATACTCCCTTTACGTCCTTTCACATTGTGCAGTTGTCCTCATCTCTTCATTCGTATTTCGGCTCTCCGTCCGTCCATTACTCCATCATTTCCTGGTCTTCCTTCGCCATTGGCATCAATCTCTATTGCAGCATACACAGGCCTCTCTGTAACATACATCTAAGACATCTCCACATTATTCAATTCTACTCACCTTTATTTTACCGCTGCTTCATCACGTCGAATCTCCCTTCATCATTCACACTGCTTCACGTCGATTCTCTCCTCAAAAATTCACCTTTATCCACTACTATTTATCACGTCGCTTCTCTATCTACCATCTTTATTCACTCATTAATCATCACGTCGTTTCTGCTTGATCCTTATTCATACGACAAAAAAACACGTACATACACCACTCTGTCGACTCCTGTTCATGACTCATTTGACCAGTCTATTCCGTCATACTTCCTGACATCCCGCCTGAAAATTCTTACGTTCGATTTGACCCTGCACAACGTTACACACCACAATTAAATACACTGACTATCTACCATAAATTGCCTACCTTAGATCTATCCTTAACTTTTCCATAATTTGATGTTAGAAATGTGATGAAGCCCCCGAGATTGTTTTCCCTTGATCGTCTCAATTAGTACAGCATTTTCATGTACAATCCGCCTCACTCTGAATGGTCCACTATACACAATAAAGAATTCGCTAGTTAAGAATACGTGCTTACACGAAAATTAAATGTGTGCCGAGAATATACAAGCTGGGAGAATTGGGCAGCCCAAGTGTTAGAAACTTAGGTGCTAGTGGCCTCTCTCACTAACACCAGATTTCGAACAACCATACACAGCACTTCATTATAACTGTCACCACGACAATGACATACTATAGATCAGATGGCATCTAATTTGAAAACTTCGATCACAATGTTTACCTCTTACATTACTTGTTTAGT
Organism: Schistocerca nitens; assembly: GCF_023898315.1. NCBI lineage: Eukaryota > Metazoa > Arthropoda > Insecta > Orthoptera > Acrididae > Schistocerca > Schistocerca nitens. The sequence goes on from NC_064622.1 coordinate 190,904,511, forward strand.
ATCTACAATAGTCGAATCACACTAATTCAACTGGACTCATTGGCATTATTACATAACATTTTAGCAACTGGATTCTTTGAAGAAACCGCTCTTTTACTTTACTGTTCGAAATAAAATTTGCAAATTTTACTGAGATACCAGCCTAACAGATTCCATTACTGCCGTTTTATTCTCTGATCAGAAGTATGGTATTTTCATTCCTCATTTCTCTGTTGAGTTTGTCTGCTACATAGACAATTTTCAGTGCCAGCTGCATGTGTTTTAGAGCAAGATATTAAGGGCTGATATGTTGGATTAGTTTCTCCTATTTTTCAATCTATTACGACATGAATGAAATGCCTGGATTCCACGCTCTCCTGTCATTATGATAGTTTCTGCCGTTCCTATCCTCGACACTAACTGACCTATGAGTCGTGTCTCCGTTCACGATATCGCTCTCATTACCCAAGTGTTGAAATGACGCGGAATCGTCTAAGCCTCTGCCTGCCATCACTATACCTCTGCGCAATTTCACTGGCAACTTCGTTATATGGATCCTAATGAACTCCGCTGGTTCGTATGTCACATCCAAGTACCTGTTTCGTCTGAACATCTCCTGATAGCATGACACTGAATCCCTTATACCACATTCGTTACGATTTGGCATCATCAATATGCTTTGCGTAACCTGGTCCTCCTTACTTTTCGACCAGAATTCATTTAAATAGCTACTACAGTCTTTAAGGTCTTCCTGCATTTTCGCTCTAGCCTCGTCCCTCAAATAGTTATACACAAACTTCGTTTTGCGGAGCAGTCCCCTCGATGAGGGTAATGAATCTTGAAATTGAGACAGCCTTGGACTATACCCAGTTGAGTCTGCCACCTGTTTTATCCGACACAACCGTTCTTCTGACTCTGTGAATTCGTCTTCCTCTTTCTGCCTATTTTCGCCTTTTGAGTTTATCTCACTCTCCTTCTGCAATCTACCTGGTGGTGTGTCACCTCCGCTACTGCACGCTAATTGCAACTGTGCTAGTTCTTCACTATGTTTCCTACTTATTTCTAATTGTCCCTCTTTAAACTGTAATGGTGGTTGTATCTCCTCCTGATCGGCACAAACCTCTCGCTGCGTACTGTCAGAACCTGTCTCGCCTCTTATACTGATCTTTTCTACATCTGCGCTAATCGTATTCATTCTGACCACTACCTCTTCGATTCGCTCATCCGGCAAAACGTCCCTACGTTCTGTAACATCGCTCTCTATTGCACTTATTCGTACCTCCAGATTATTGGCTTTTTCTTTTACGGCATCACATACTTGCTTCAACGCATCCAGATTCTTCTCCCCCTCATCTAACCGATTATTAACTGCGGGCAAACGCTCATCGATAACTGTGTGTAGCTTCCTCATTGCCTCTTTATTTCCCCTATCCATTGTTTCCAATCTCTCCTTAGTCTCCCTATCTCTCTCCTTATTATCTCTATTGATTGCTTCTAATCTTTCGTTATTTGCTTCCAATCCTTTCTTAGTCTCCCTATTCATCGCTTCTAATCTCTCGTTATTTGCTTCCAATCCTTTCTTAGTCTCCCTATTCATCGCTTCTAATCTTTCATCCATCCTCTGTAAAAACTGCAGTAGCCCATCGTTATTTCCTACTTTCGACGCGCTCACCTCGTTCGCCTGAGAAACCGTTGCTTCGCTAAGGGTAGCTGCACTTTCACTCTCTACCTGACCGAGTCCCTGCTCGCCCGCGTCGTTCGGAAAGGCCCCCGATAGTGAACAAAGCCCCCTGCACAAAGGCTCCCCTTGCAGCGGTCCACTGAACAATACAGCCTCTTCGGAGTGCCTGCCGTCCCCTCTCATTAACTCACGGTCAACACCTACTTCCCGCTGCACTGCTACATTCACGCCAGAATCGTTATTCTCCATGGTGACTATACTTTTAGCCTGCGACCTAGTTACTACGGACATTACACAAAAAAATTATAAAACGATCTTCTAGCCTTGTGCTATACTGCAATTAATTACATAAAATAAAATAAAAGATCCTCACCAATCCAGAAAGAAATTGCAAACGGAAAAAACTTTACTTCTTAGCGCTATCACAATATATTCCATCAAAAAAAAAATTTAACAGCAAACCCTAACAACAAAATATCCTAACAAAAATGATCCTGGCAACAAAATTATCGTGACAAAAACGGAATCTTGGCAACAAAATATCCTAACCAATAAATAATCCTGGCAACAATTATCCTAACAATTTAAACATCCTGGCAGGGTCGAAATTATGAGAGGCACCCACTTGCCTTTCTCATACTGTGGCATCAAGCAGTCAGGCCTGCAAGATGGGTGGTTTGCCAAGCGAGTGGATTAGCAACATGAATTCTCGTATCTTACGATTTTGTTATAAATTATCCTCCTGCATGAATAATACGCAACGGAAACACGCATCTGACTATAGAACTCTGTCTGCACACTACGCACTGGCAATACCACACTTACTTTTTGTCTTTGATTTAACGGCTTTTATACAAATTCGGGACATTATGATAACATACAATTTATTGAAATAGGCCACTAATCTCTTTCTTTTCACTATTTGATTTATTCATTAGCACACAAATTCTACAACCCACGACAATATCATAAGAGAATTTCCATACTACGGTCTCGTAATCTATCTACCACAACTGTGCACTCCCTGGATCGGATGGTGGATCTTTTATTATACCTCACACTTCGCCTCTCACAATCATTCTCCAGAAACATTCCTCCAGATCGAGCGATGCAGAAGGAACAGGCATACCCACAAAATCTTCCGAAACTACTTTGCTACTCCCATGCAAAACACACATATTCAAATTACAAGACATACCCAATACAACAATCTGAAATAATACACAAGAACCGTTACAACTTCATCATTTTCCGCTTTCCCACTTCAATCAATATTTAACCCAGTTTCACTCGACACTGCCCCAATTTGTAATTCCAGTTTCCTACTGTGAACTCTGGAGATAAACGCTCGTCTTCCTGTGCAATGCAAGCCAAGTGGCGTTGCTGGAAAAACGGCCGACTCACCTTGATTTTCTCTCAGAGTTTAAATTCAGCGTCACACGGAATGATATTTCTTAAATACTTCAATTTATGATACACACGCAATTCTTAAATATATCAGCTTATTGTACACACGATATTAATTCTTAAATATTTCAGCTTATTGTACACACGCTATTAATTCTCAAATATTTCAGCTTATGGTACACATGATATTAATTCTTAAATATTTCAGCTTATTGTACCCACGCTAGTATCTCAACTTATAACTACACGTGGTCCCTTTGTGACCGTTGGTTTACTATAATCCCTTTAAAATTACCTGCCTCACTTTGTAATTTTCCCCACAAAAGATCCTAGGAAAGAGAAATGATTAGTTCTAACTACTCTTAAGTATTCCACATCCATACCATGCCTCCACGCTTTCATTACGGAGCACAACAGAAAACAGGTCTTCACAGCAGAAGGTTCAGCGCCAGAGAGCCGAAACATGGCCGAATTCCCGTCCTCTCGCACCTCTCTCGAAGTGGGAGAAGCACCTTGTTACCTTATTGGTCGGCCACGTTTCAGACGCCCCAAAGCTCTGGTAAAATTTTCCTCTCTTTGGTCTCACGGAAGGTAGCCAAAGGATCGACTCAAAGATGATCATATATCCACCTTCACTATCTGTGGTTAGCAGACGACCATACATTCATTCATTTACACCACACAGATCTCACCAAACGGGATGTAGGGATTTATTTTGCGGAAGTGCACATGTGATCAATTAAATAAATAACTTGTCATTCTTTCCCACACTGGTATCCGGCTTCGCTGTATTAATTGAAATTATTGAGTTACTTTTACACAAAAAATGTGTTGTTCTGACAAGAATTTCGTACCTATTCTCAATGTTGGGCGGTACTGTACCCTTTCAGCATTTCGCGGCTGATTAACCATATGTGGGGCGGCGGGTGGAATTATTGTTAATAAATGTTCCTATTATTTATTTAATGATGTTGTTGTAAATGTTTTGTATTTATGCTGTGGTTTGCCGTTCTCTATACTGGCTCTCTAACTACAATATTGGCAACCAGGAAGCGATTAGCAAAACATGAAGCCTGTAATTAGAATTCCTAGTGCCCACTTCATCTGAGAAATACATTTATAGCTACAGCTTATAGCTCTGAGGAATTAGGAGATTGTCTGGGATCCATAATCAAAAACGATTCTCTCTAAAATGTTCACTATATTCTGAAAGTCACAGACCAAAAAGAATCCACACAATCCACCTAACAGAGCAGTTCAGAGTCTAATGCGCTGATGCAACTATAACTGTTCAAATTAAATGTTTAAGTGAATGCTCGCCATAATTTGATGATAATGTTCATCAAACGCCACGCTAAATAATGGTAGAATGTCTGTCCTGCGGCGGCACGTGAAAATACGACATACACAAACTGAAGATAGACCATTAAAGTCATCCCAGAATTAACACTTCACTCGAAAACGATTTCATGGTTACGTGTATCCTGAGTAACTTATTACGGCATCCGATGCTGTTTATAGCAATGATACCGATGCAACGCGACTCCCGGCACAGATGGTGCGCTAATCAGCGTCTGGAGAGAACTAGGCCCTTACTTCCACATGCAGCGTTCTTATATATAAAGCCGCAGTGCGGACGGCTAAGGGAATGCCTGATCAAATCGGCTCTCCCGACTAGCCGCTGGGCTAGTAATGCACCACTTTAAGTTATCGAATAAATCATAGCTTCTTTTGCTGATGACCGATGAAGCTCTCAATTTAAATGTGCAATCAGCACACGGATAAGTAATCATAATAAAAGTCTGACGTGGCTAAGTCAAATATTTTTGGCGAGAGAATTAATTTAATTACGCTACACGCAGTAGATGAGCTCTGAACTTGCCCTTTGGAGATACGCTATCGCTATAGTTTTATAGTTATTCAGTTGAAACGTCTCACATCTTTATGATTATAGCGGATCTCCCTTCTACTTAAATTTAAACATCCTGGCCTTATTTATTCGCCTACTTAATCTGTCTTGCTTCCTTAATTTCTAAGACAAAAACCAGAAAATTATGAATTTCAACTAAAATTTTAATTTGTGAGATCCAGAATATTGTTTCTACTAAATTATGATGCAAAAGGAATCTAAATATAAACTTTTAAGTTTCTAGCTCTTTTCTGTTGCGCCAATGATTTTTACAGAAAAACGTCCAAATTTCGAAAATGGTTAAAGTTATTGAACTGATATTCAACACATATTGATTTAGTATTACTCCTGACATGCTAGAAACGTTTCAGGTTATTTACCTGATTTTTAAAGTATTACGCAACATTTATGACGTCAGAGCTAGTTACAGCGGACTAGGCTGGCACACAATGGAAAGACTGATGAGAATTTTATAAGGCGTGAGTAGGCTGCTTCCTTACATCATCTTGTTTTTCTCGTATTTCTCGCATGCTGGTAAGTTGTTCATTGAACTGAGTATTCGGTTAAGCCATCATTTGCATGAGATTTTGAAGCGTCGCTTCCGTATTCTTTTCAACTGATGCGTCGGGTGTCACTTGCGTTGTGTTTTGTTGTGTGGAGACATCATCTACAGAAATGGACGTCTGGTTTGTTGCATTATCTACATAATTACCGCTAATGGAATCTGACGGATTTTTTAAAACAGATTGAGTACTTTGCACTATTGTTTCCTCTGGCATACTATTGCCAAGCTGATTATTTGTGGGAAAAGTATGTAAATCACTAACCTCGTTCGGTAAACTATCCAGCTTTGAATTGTGCGCATCAGCGGCGTCCTCAATAGCAAAATCTACCGTTTGATTGCTAGTCAAATTAATGGGTGAAATTATAGAGTCAGGAAACCGCAGAGTGGTCATTATCATGCTCAACATTGTCGTCAAAAATCTTCAATTGTGAGATTACTCGCCGGAACCTAAACACTTTTGTGCGGCATCGTAAATGAAATACAGGCTACAAGGACAAAGACAAAATATTGGACAATCTCTTTTACAAGTTAGTATACGGCTTTGCACCAAAAAGTCTAACTACTATTATCGCTACAGAGTGGTTGAGAGAACAGAATATACATATCAATGATTTAACAAAGCGAACGACTGGCAGAGCTGTCGCCAAGTGTAACGTTCTTTAATAAAAAAGATTGAGAAAGATTACGATTACGTTGAATGAATGTCTGATCTGTGGAATGAGTACTGAACTCGAATTTTCGTGTTGCTTGGTGTAAGTGCAAGTGGAGAGCTTACACTGTGTTATTGTCAGCAAAACTCTACACAAACTGGTTGGGCAATGCAACTCCCAGTACCAATAAAGGAACACAGTCACTGCAAAAAACATTCAGCCTATTGGGCATTGAATCATCTGGCCCTGTTCAAAACTAATAACTTTGATCCCTGTGCACATAGCAAATAAATTAAACTATCTTACCTCTAAAGCTGCAACGGAGTAACGCGGTATATTCTGGTCTCTCATAAAAAAATATAAATATGTTAGCTACAGGGTCAGCGGTGTGCAGTGCGGGCCATAAAACTTGAAATGCACACAGTGACGGATTTACATATAGGCACATTAGGCAAGGGCCTAGGGGTGGCACCTTAAGCGCGGACGCATTTTTTGCTCTGTACTCATTTTAACTTTTTACGTTTCGAAATAACTGCCCTGCCAAACGACAAAAATGCTATGAGCCACTCAGCCTTGCATCCATTGTGGGTGCCCTTACCTCTGTTGCAGCCAGAGCGATCGTCATGTCACAAATGTCCGCCGCCGGTAGTTGAGTGACGCCGGCAAGGTAGCTCAGCGTGTTCAGTCAGAAAGCTGGTTGGACCTGTAATAAAAAACTGAGTGCAAGGATCAAAAAAAGAACTACACTCCTGGAAATGGAAAAAAGAACACATTGACACCGGTGTGTCAGACCCACCATGCTTGCTCCGGACACTGCGAGAAGGCTGTACAAGCAATGATCACACGCTCGGCACAGCGGACACACCAGGAACCGCGGTGTTGGCCGTCGAATGGCGCTAGCTGCGCAGCATTTGTGCACCGCCGCCGTCAGTGTCAGCCAGTTTGCCGTGGCATACGGAGCTCCATCGCAGTCTCTAACACTGGTAGCATGCCGCGACAGCGTGGACGTGAACCGTATGTGCAGTTGACGGACTTTGAGCGAGGGCGTATAGTGGGCATGCGGGAGGCCGGGTGGACGTACCGCCGAATTGCTCAACACGTGGGGCGTGAGGTCTCCACAGTACATCGATGTTGTCGCCAGTGGTCGGCGGAAGGTGCACGTGCCCGTCGACCTGGGACCGGACCGCAGCGACGCACGGATGCACGCCAAGACCGTAGGATCCTACGCAGTGCCGTAGGGGACCGCACCGCCACTTCCCAGCAAATTAGGGACACTGTTGCTCCTGGGGTATCGGCGAGGAACATTCGCAACCGTCTCCATGAAGCTGGGCTACGGTCCCGCACACCGTTAGGCCGTCTTCCGCTCACGCCCCAACATCGTGCAGCCCGCCTCCAGTGGTGTCGCGGCAGGCGTGAATGGAGGGACGAATGGAGACGTGTCGTCTTCAGCGATGAGAGTCGCTTCTGCCTTGGTGCCAATGATGGTCGTATGCGTGTTTGGCGCCGTGCAGGTGAGCGCCACAATCAGGACTGCATACGACCGAGGCACACAGGGCCAACACCCGGCATCGTGGTGTGGGGAGCGATGTCCTACACTGGCCGTACACCACTGGTGATCGTCGAGGGGACACTGAATAGTGCACGGTACATCCAAACCGTCATGGAACCCATCGTTCTACCATTCCTAGACCGGCAAGGGAACTTGCTGTTCCAACAGGACAATGCACGTCCGCATGTATCCCGTGCCACCCAACGTGCTCTAGAAGGTGTAAGTCAACTACCCTGGCCAGCAAGATCTCCGGATCTGTCCCCCATTGAGCATGTTTGGGACTGGATGAAGCGTCGTCTCACGCGGTCTGCACGTCCAGCACGAACGCTGGTCCAACTGAGGCGCCAGGTGGAAATGGCATGGGAAGCCGTTCCACAGGACTACATCCAGCATCTCTACGATCGTCTCCATGGGAGAATAGCAGCCTGCATTGCTGCGAAAGGTGGATATACACTGTACTAGTGCCGACATTGTGCATGCTCTGTTGCCTGTGTCTACGTGCCTGTGGTTCTGTCAGTGTGATCATGTGATGTATCTGACACCAGGAATGTGTCAATAAAATTTCCCCTTCCTGGGACAATGAATTCACGGTGTTCTTATTTCAATTTCCAGGAGTGTATAACGGATGTCATGTGACGTCCGCAACGACCAAACACAACGATCAACAACGAACAAAATGAAAAAAAAAGAAAAAATGGCCAGCGTGACAGAATGTAAATACCAAGGCTCCGGGCTCGATTCCCGGCTGGGTCGGAAATTTTCTCCGCTCAGGGACTAGGAGTTGTGTTGTCCTAATCATCATTATTTCATCCCCATCGACACGCAGGTCGCCGAAGTGGCGTCAAATCGAAAGACCTGCACCAGGCGAACGGTCTACCCAACGGGAGGCCCTAGCCACACGACATTTCCATCTCACAAATCCTCAGTTTCTTTTTCCATTCTTCTGTGTATTATTCTTGCCAGCAATTTGGATACATGAGCTATACGGTAGTTTTTTCACTTGTCGGCTCTTGCAGTCTTCGGAATTGTGTGGATGACATTTTTCCAAAAATCTGGTGGTACGTCTCCAGTCTCATAGATTGTAGAAACCTACTTAAATAGTCGTTTGGTTGACACTTCCCCCAATGACATTAGAAATTCTGATGGAGTGTAATCTGCACTTCTGACTTATGTGATTTCTTGTCTGCCAGAGCCGGCCGGAGTGGCAGAGCGGTTCTAGGCGCTTCAGTCTGGAACCGCGTGACCGCTACGGTCGCAGGTTCGAATCCTGCCTCGGGCATGGATGTGTGTGATGTCCTTAGGTTAGCTAGGTTGAAGTAGTTCTAAGTTATAGGGGACTGATGACCTCAGCAGTTTAGTCCCATAGTGCTCAGAGCCATTTGAACATTTTTTTTTTGTCTGCCAGAACTCTTTTTCAAATCTAATTCTAACGCTGGATCTCCTATCTCTTCCACATGGACTCCAATTTCATCCCCTAACACGCCATCAGACAAGTCCTCCCCCTCATAGGAGCTCTCAGTGCAGTCTTTCCACTGTTCGATCTTTTCTCTACGTTTAACAGTGGAATACCCAGTGAACTCTTAACGTTACCACCCTTGCTTTAAATTTCACCGAAGGTTGTTTTGACATTTCTGTACGCTGAGTTAGTCTTCCCAACTATCATTCCTTTTTCGATTTCTTCACCTCCTTTCTCTAGCCATATTGTATCGTCTGTCCTAACTTTGCTATGTATTTCATTCTGATTCTTTTGGTTCTCTGAACTTTCTTGCAGAGCGTTATTTCGTCAATCAACTGAAGTATTCCACCTGGTACCCAATGTTATTTCGCTCATTCCCTCTTATTATCAAAGATCGTGTCTCCAAAATCTGTGACTGCTCGTTGTGGACATACCCACCCCTCTTCAAATGAACTTCCTATTCGGGTGTTCCTTTTCTCCGTATCGACATCCCCAGCGAATTTCAAACGCGTCTCTTATTCCTCAGTACTTCATTCTCCCACTTCATGGCACACTGATTCTTTCTCACGATTCTCTGAAACTTCAGTCTACTTTTCATCGTTACTACATTGTGACCTGAGTCTATATCTGTACCTGGGTACGACTTCAACACAATACGTGATTTTGGAACCTCTGTCTGACCATAACATAAGCTAGCTAAAACCCTCCTGTGCCTTCGGGTGTTTTACAGGTATACACTCTCCTCTTGTGATTTTTGAACAGAGTATTCGCTATTGCCACCTGAAATTTATTGCAGTACTCAATTAGCCTTTTCTTCCCTCATTCCTACTGCCAAGCCCATAATCTCCGATTATCCTTTAGTCTATTCCTTACCCTACAATGGCGAACAAATGAGCGTGGTTGCACTATATATATATATATATATATATATATATATATATATATATATATATATATATATATATTATCCATAGGTGCTGAGTAAGAATTGATCATAAAGCGATGTTCGAATTTATTGCAATATGGTAATATGCGATCCTGTGGATTGTGATTGCTAGGTGTAGTACCATCATATACGCAAGGAAGATTTCACGTTGAAATATCATATGAAGACAAGATATAATTAGATAACTATTGTTTCTTATGTAGTCTTCTGAGTCGAAACAAGGCCCCAGGAGAAGACAACATTCAATTAGAAACACTGACTGCCTTGGGAGAGCCAGTCCTGACAAAACTCTACCATCTGGTGAGCAAGATGTATGAGACAGGCGAAATACCCTCAGACTTCAAGAAGACTATAATAATTCCAATCCCAAAGAAAGCAGGTGTTGACAGATGCGAAAATTACCGAACTATCAGTTTAATAAGTCACAGCTTCAAAATACTATCACGAATTCTTTACAGACGAATGGAAAAACTGGTAGAAGCCGATCTCGGGAAAGATCAGTTTGGATTTCGTAGAAATATTGGAACACGTGAGGCAATACTGATCCTACGTCTTTTCTTAGAAGAAAGATTAAGGAAAGGAAAACCTACGTTTCTAGCATTTGTAGACTTAGAGGAAGCTTTTGACAATGTTGACTGGAATATTCTCTTTCAAATTCTAAAGGTGGCAAGGGTAAAATACAGGGAGCGAAAGGCTATTTACAATTTGTACAGAAACCAGATGACAGTTATAAGAGTCGAGGGGCATGAAAGGGAAGCATGGGTTGGGAAGAGATTGAGACATGGTTGTAGCCTCTCCCCGATGTTATTCAATCTGTATATTGAGCAAGCCGTAAAGGAAACAAAAGAAAAATTTGGAGTAGGTATTAAAATCCATGGAGAAGAAATAAAAACTTTGAGGTTCGCCGATGACATTGTAATTCTGTCTGAGACAGCAAAGGACTTGGAAGAGCAGTTGAACGGAATGGACAGTGTCTTGAAAGGAGGATATAAGATGAACATCAACAAAAGCAAAACGAGGATAATGGAATGCGGTCGAATGAAGTCGGGTGATGCTGAGGGAATTAGATTAGGAAATGAGACACTTAAAGTAGTAAAGCAGTTTTGCTATTTGGGGAGCAAAATAACTGATGATGGTCGAAGTAGAGAGGATATAAAATGTAGACTGGCAATGACAAGGAAAGCGTTTCTGAAGAAGAGAAATTTGTTAATATCGAGTATACATTTAAGTGTCAGGAAGTCGTATCTGAAAATATTTGTATGGAGTGTAGCCATGTATGGAAGTGAAACATGGACGATAAATAGTTTGGACAAGAAGAGAATAGAAGCTTTCGAAAGGCGGTGCTACAGAAGAATACTGAAGATTATATGGGTAGATCACATAACTAATGAGGAGGTATTGAATAGAATTGGGGAGAAGAGGAGATTGTGGCATAACTGGACAAGAATAAGCGACCGGTTGGTATGACATGTTCTGAGGCATTAAGGGATCACAGTTTTAGCATTGGAGGGCAGCGTGGAGGGTAAAAATCGTAGAGGGAGACGAAGATATGAATACACTAAGCAGATTCAGAAGGATGTAGGCTGCAGTATGTACTGGGAGATGAAGAAGCTTGCACAGGATAGGGTAGCCATGGAGAGCTGCATCAAACCAGTCTCAGGACTGAAGACCACAACCACTACAACATGTAGCTAATGGAATGTATTAAGATATTCAGCGTTGGCGAGTGGTTCCCAGAGGAAATGGTAGGTCCTAGATTTGTAGAGACATGCTGCTGTTCTGCTGCAGCGATGTTACATAGCGGCAAATGGTACGTATTTCTCAAAGACATGTTGCTCCAAAGGGGCCAGTATTCTGTGCTATGGAGATTACTAGTATTCTGTGCGGTGATCTTGTTTATGTATTTATTTACGTACTTACGCATCCATCTAGTTACCATTGTATGTACCTGGCTATTAGTTGGTCAAAACCTAATTATCAGTTTTCGAAAATAGAAACTTCTTTTCGGCTTAGAGTCTAAAGAATTTGTCTGGCAGCCTAACTCACGGTTCTTGAAGCAGAGATGTTAGTGATACCCGTGGCTTCTTAGTTACTGAGAAGCGAAGATTTTTCGTAGTACAGCATTGCCCCGAAATGAAGTGCTCGGCAAATAGTCTACAGAATTAATCGAACAGGCAAACCCCTCTATGACGTCCGGTACATACTTCTGTAACTTCAAAAGTAAGGTAAAGAGGGCTCATTCTCGAGAAAACAACATTCCGTTTGCGTGAAAGTTGATTGACTTTCTATAAGGTGTTTTTTTACGTTTTTTATTTTTGTTTCTTTTACTCAGTCACATTTTTATGATACAATTATAACCTGTTTCGGCATTCAAGAACCATCTTTAGATGCTGTGGGCGGTATTCGACGAACAAGTGTTCATGCGTCGCCAACTAAAGCAACAGGTGGCAGTGCACGAACACTTGTTTATTCAATGTCGGCCATAGCATCTGAAGATGGTCTTCGAAGTCCGAAGCCGATTATGATTGTATCATGAAAAAGTGATTGAGTCAGAAGTAAGAGGTCTCATTCTAATGGGTCCCAAGAAACATGAAACGGATGGTAATGCAGTGACAGAGGCTGCAGCTAAAGGGTTGTGAGGAAGCCTCTGTGACACCGGGGGTGTAACAGCTTCGTACGACTGAGGCTAAGAGTCGACCGAACTGCCAGGGACGTCGGTACAAGCTTCAGGGACCACCGCCAAAGCCACGACACGATTGAGCATATAGCCGGTTTGGCAGCAGTGGATCATTTAAGAATCATCCGTAACCGAAAGCGCAGTATAATAGAACATCAGTAAGAGAAGTAGCCCTCCCTCTTACATGAGCCAATATTGTAAATGTCACGATATAACATACGCATAGAAATCAAAGCATGTTGTTTAGCATTTAAACAAAGAATGTTTGTCCTGATTTAATCATGTTTTTACATGGAAATGGAACATGAATGTTTAATAGTACAGATAACAAAAAATGGAAGCTTTTAAAATTTCTCATTGCATAAGAAGGGATACTACTGGAGTAATGAGCAGCTTGACTTAAGTAAAAGGGATACTTTGACATGATACCCCTGAGATATAAAGGAGTAGTTCATTTGATAATAGAGGTTCAAATAAATGTAGGAGACAGAGATGAAGAAAGACAGAATAGACCAGCATGGTGATCTGTATCAAACTTGTCTTCAAACTGAATCAACGACAACAATAATAATAGATTGAAATCCTTACGATCCTGACGAGCACACCGATCGTTGACGATAGACAGTGGGGCAAAGAACAGCATCTATCGCGAAATCAGTTGTTTTATTACAGAAGATCTAGATTTAAACTATTACGGAGGCATCTTCGGTGGATATATCAAGAAGTGTCACGTAGTAAACAATATTGGTTGATGTAGAGCATATAGGTTGCAACATTTTACACTTCTGTATCCTCTTCATCAACCAATATTATTTACTACGTGACACTATGGACTAATGTCACCTGTTTTTATATGCCCCGAAGATGACTATATAACAATTGGAATATTAATCTGCTGTAACAAAATGACGGAGTTTACGATAGATTGCTGTTATTTTCTCCATTGCCAACATTAATAATGTTAGTTATGATGCGTTTAGGCATTGCCATCATCAGGTGCGTAACGAAGAGGTATAAAAAAAAATACAACATATCTCGTTAAAGCGAATCATGTGGCATACACAGAACTAAGAAACACTTTAATATAACACTCAACTGTCCACGTTTCCTGTAGGTCACTATAAAATTAGAACATTCTATTCAGATTTTACAATGAACGATTTAACTAACCCACATATTTCAGAAAATATCTTCCACCCCCCCCCCCCCCCTTTCGCCTCTCCTTCACCTTCTTCCTCTCACTGCATCACTCGACAATCAGATACTGAGCGCGTAAAGAACGGATTTCACTCTCCTAGTCACGATGGAAACAAGTAGCCTATTTAATTTACGTGTACGATGCAAATGTTGATAGGAATTTTAACTTCAACTTTGTCACGTAATTTTCCAGGCATAGCTATTTTACAGTCCGATAAGAGATTGCCACGAAATTTTCAGGTTTATCGCTCTCGCTCACGACAGTATTTTTCGCCATTCCCCAGGAACATTTAGGCAGCAGCGTGACGGTTGCTGTAGCAATTTCGCAGTTACGAGAACGCGAAAATTAAACCTTCCCTCTCGCATCTCCGAAATTTATCCTTAAGCCAGCATTTTTTATTTGCTTTTGCTAACTGTGAGAACAACATTAGAGAGGGAATAACTTACATGTCAGAATTATTTGTAAGTGTTATTAAATATTTTTTGGCTTACTCCTCTATTTCCGCATTATGATCTAAGGAAAAAACTGCTGGTCGGTTTTTTGGACAATATTCCTCTTATTGTAACAGTGACATCCGACAGTGATTTTATAGCGTTGGATAAAACTAATCTGGTAACTCTAGATTGTAAATGAACTAGAATCTCAGGCTTTGTAAACATTGGGAGCCGTACTAATCGGCACTAACAAGCGAAAACCATGTGTCGGAATGGGACTCTACCCGGGACTGTTTCCTTTCGCAGCAACCCAAACGCAACTATCACGACCCTTTCTTGCGTGAAAGTCGTTCTTAGATAGTGATTCGGTAATACCATTTCCCTGAAACATAGGGTTCTAGGAAGTTTCCAAACAGCACACAGTCCACTGCGGAGTGAAAGATTCATTCCGGAAACCGCAACTATCGTATAAACCACGCAACGTGTTTCACTCGGTAAGGCACTACAGGGGATACGCAGAATAACGTTAACACCTGTACTTACCTGGGAATGGTTTATTAATAAAAGATTGGACACCCATTTTTTGTAATACAGCTGCGATTCTTCTTGGAATACTGGCATATAATGATTGTATAGTCTCTAGTGGAAAGTTATGCCACTCTTCGATGAGAACCTCTTCTGACTTCCTGTTGTGAAGAGGGAGGCGGAAATCTGCTCCGGAGTCTGCGCTCCAATACCACCCACAAGGGTTCGATACTTTTCAAGTCCGGGGACTCTGCCGGCCCGGGAATGTGGTCCAGTCCAGTTGCATGCTCCTCGTACCACGATTGTACTGTCCTGCCTGGGTGAATGGGTGCATTATCATCCTGAAATATGACATCATTGTTGGAGAACAACATTTGAATCAGTGTGTGCACCTGATCACCTAAACTGTTCATTTAATCGTGGCTGTAACACGACCTCTGAAAGTAATAACGGGACCAGGAGAATACCATGATATCGCTGCCCGCACCATAACACTTCCACCACCATGATTAACCGTTTGACTCAAGCAATCAGGATTATAGGCTTTTTTTGGCGTTCTCCAAATGTAAACCCGGCCCGATATTGGAAATAACGAAAACGTTGACTCGTCGGACCATATGACGTGTTTCCACTGATCAGCCATCCAGGATTAATACTCCTGACACCATGTTTTACGCTTCTTTGCGTTGGTTCTTGTCACTAATGGTTTCGGTATAGCAGCTCGTCCATGAATATTCGCTTTACGGGGTTGTCGGCGGACAGGGTCTCATAGATGGCTATTGAGCTCCGCCGCCACTTTAGCCGCCATAGTTTTGTGTTGTTTTGACAAAAATTTGTTAACGTACGACGATCTCTGTCATTTAGTTTTGATCTGCGCCCACTATTACGTTTACACGATGATGTCTTTCCATGTTTTGTGTAGGCCGTTATGACTGTCGAAACAGTTGCTCTCGAAACATTCAATAAGTTGGCTGTCTCGGTTACTGATGCTCCAGCTAACCGAGCCCCCACACCCTGTCCTCTTTGGAATTCTGTTAGGTCTTTCACTGCACGTCGACCTCGGCCTCTGAATGCAAATACGAAGTGTGCACTACTCGTAAAGAACTCGCACTGAAGCCTAGTCCGTACCGAGAACGCACAGTCCAGCGCGACACGTGCCTTACCTGCGTTGCTGACCGTCAAACACAACCATGCCATTTTTATCAATGTTAACATTGTTTTGACTATCCCCTGTAAGTGTCCAGTGACTTACCAACTGAACCACTTCGGACTAGACGTACATTTTGGAGGAGAGGGCTTGTAATTTACGTCTGGGGGTACAATCTTAGGACACATACGATTTCATTAAGTCGATTGAGGTCAAAGCAAAGTTTTCTTTTAAGGACAACGTGGGTTATCGCCCACTTCTTTGTTACAAACAAACTGGTGCTCTGAATTTAAAGACCTCGAGGTCCATGGGGTGTTTAAGCCTAATCTTGCGTCTTCCTTTCTTCTGAGTTGTGCAACTAACGTGCAACCACCTGTAAGGCATGAGCAAAACTAATTACTAAGCTATCTGAGAGATCAGTGTGGCAGCACACTACCTAGAAAGTAATAGCAAGTCTCGCTGGAGGTCAGTGGGTGGCTGTGGTGCCGTTATGGACTGTGCGGCTGGTCCCGGCGGAGGTTCGGAGGTTCGGGTCCTCCCTCAGGCACGGGAGTGCGCGTTTGTCCTTAGGATAATTTAGGTTAAGTAGCGTGTAAGCTTATGGACTGATGATCTTAGCAGTTAAGTCGCATAAGATTTCACACACAATTTTTTGCTGTGGTGCACCGTCGCTTTTAAGCCCAGATCAACAAATGAATATTCATCTAACCTTATAATAGCAGAAAGAGTAGTGAGAAAAAAATGAAAATATGCAATAAAAAATGCAATATTCCGACTATGTCGGCTGTGCATGATCTTCTTTATATTCTGCTGCAAGGCAATAATGCTAGGTGGCAGTGGTGCAGTTATAATAATACGGGGGCAGTTCAATAAGTAATGCAACACATTTTTTTTCTCGGCCAATTTTGGTTGAAAAAACCGGAAATTTCTTGTGGAATATTTTCAAACATTCCCGCTTCGTCTCGTATAGTTTCATTGACTTCCGACAGGTGGCAGCGCTGTACGGAGCTGTTAAAATGGCGTCTGTAACGGTGTGCGTTGCAAACAACGGGCAGTGATCGAGTTTCTTTTGGCGGAAAACCAGGGCATCTCAGATATTCATAGGCGCTTGCAGAATGTCTACGGTGATCTGGCAGTGGACAAAAGCACGGTGAGTCGTTGGGCAAAGCGTGTGTCATCATCGCCGCAAGGTCAAGGAAGACTGTCTGATCTCCCGCGTGCGGGCCAGCCGTGCACAGCTGTGACTCCTGCAATGGCGGAGCGTGCGAACACACTCGTTCGAGATGATCGACGGATCACCATCAAACAACTCAGTGCTCAACTTGACATCTCTGTTGGTAGTGCTGTCACAATTGTTCACCAGTTGGGATATTCAAAGGTTTGTTCCCGCTGGGTCCCTCGTTGTCTAACCGAACACCATAGAGGGCAAAGGAGAACCATCTGTGCGGAATTGCTTGCTCGTCATGTGGCTGAGGGTGACAATTTCTTGTCAAAGGTTGTTACAGGCGATGAAACATGGGTTCATCACTTCGAACCTGAAACAAAACGGCAATCAATGGAGTGGCGCCACACCCACTCCTCTACCAAGAAAAAGTTTAAAGCCATACCCTCAGCCGGTAAAGTCATGGTTACAGTCTTCTGGGACGCTGAAGGGGTTATTCTGTTCGATGTCCTTCCCCATGGTCAAACGATCAACTCTGAAGTGTATTGTGCTACTCTTCAGAAATTGAAGAAACGACTTCAGCGTGTTCGTAGGCACAAAAATCAGAACGAACTTCTCCTTCTTCATGACAACGCAAGACCTCACACAAGTCTTCGCACCCGAGAGGAGCTCACAAATCTTCAGTGGACTGTTCTTCCTCATGCACCCTACAGCCCCGATCTCGCACCGTCGGATTTCCATATGTTTGGCCCAATGAAGGACGCAATCCGTGGGACGCACTACGCGGATGATGAAGAAGTTATTGATGCAGTACGACGTTGGCTCCGACATCGACCAGTGGAATGGTACCGTGCAGGCATACAGGCCCTCATTTCAAGGTGGCGTAAGGCCGTAGCATTGAATGGAGATTACGTTGAAAAATAGTGTTGTGTAGCTAAAAGATTGGGGAATAACCTGGTGTATTGCAATGCTGAATAAAACAACCCCTGTTTCAGAAAAAAAATGTGTTGCATTACTTATTGAACTGCCCTCGTACTTGCTGGTGATGGAATCAAAACTGCAAGTTGGAGATAATCTTGGAATTAATATTATTGGAAAGATGTTTCACGTTGAGCAACGGGCCGCCATGCAGCATTTCGACCCGCCGAGGGACCAGTACCTCGTCATAAACAGCGTGAGTAGTGTCAGTAACATGAAAATCGGCCGGACTGCAAGGAACGGGCCGAAGCTTACTTTTCAAAAGAAGTCATGAATATCTCGTAAATGTAAGCAAGATTTCGGAACCACAATATACATGCCTACATCATGACACCGGCTATGCTTCCGAATCGCCGCTTGTGGTGGCCCCCCTGCACCGGCTGTACCGAGACGCAGCGGCATTGAGTGATGGCGGTGCGTGTGTTGAACTTGGGAGGCGCGTGCTGTGTCCAGTCCCGCTCACCACACTTCTTCGTCATCCGTCGTACCGCGATGACGGTTACCGTGTAGCCGTGAAGTTCGAAGATATTGGCCTGCCGTCCAGGTAGGCCAATTCAGTCCTCCGTAATATCAGGAACGCTGGTATCCTGATGCTGGTGAGAAGGGAAGATCTCCACATCCTCCCATCTGCAACAGAGGCACACTGTTGTGGTGAGCTCTGCGATTCGTCATTATGGCGAGGTAGCCATCTCTCCCAGTAGCGGCTGTTGCATGTAGCGCGTACGAAATCTGCAACACGCTCGTGACAGACGTCACTTCTCTGCAATCAGGGTATCGAGTCGAACGTCGTTTACGCCATCGAAACGTCTAGCCGACTGCCTTACGAGCTAAGATACTGGGGTGTTTATGGAGCGAAGTAGTGGCTAATGTTTACCCGACTTCATTGCTATTATGAAAGTAACAGCGGTTTTTCTTCTGTCGTGCTTGCTTTGCGAGTTTGTAAAAGCTCTTGGTACCCTTCGCTGCATTCGCCTTAGCATTTCTGTTGCTGCTCTGACCCAACACATTCTGCTTCCTGGTTCACCGGAAACACCAATGTTTCATTTTGCGTTGACCGTGTGTTGATGGCGAAATGTTTTTTTAACGGCGTAAAGTCAAGCGCCGGCACGCCAGTCGGGAATGAGAGACCAGAGAGGGCTGTGAAGAATACGCTGAGCCGCCCCTCTCCAGGACGACAACGCGACAGCAGCGGCCTCTATGCGCAGAGAACATAAACGCCGCGCCGACTGGTCGAGGCCCAGTCAAAGAGAAGCTTGAAGACCAGCGACCTGAATAGAAGCGTCAACTGTATTACTTCAGTGGCATTAGGAATTGTATATACTGAAGAAGCTTGTTTATTTTGGACGTCGCCCTTTGCTTGCGACATATCTACGTAAATCCCTAAGTTAAGTGTTGTCATTTACTTTTCGTAATAAAACTCATTAATACGATTTGTTTCAATTGTTGTCTAGCGATCCGAGGAAGGAGATTTCCTAGGCACCCCATATTCGACGACTAGGCAGGATTTAACAGTTTTCATTGCAGCCGCCTCGTGTTGACATTGCCTTTTACTGTAGTGAGATAGCTTCGCTCTGGGACTTTGAAAATTTTACCCGTTTTAATAACCTAAGCAAGGTTGGCATACGCAAAATGCAGTGGGGAAGGTTCTGATCGTACGGGTGCCGCATGCTCTAAGCCAAAAACACAGGAGTCAGCAGCTGGCGAGATATGTATCTCTGCTTCGTCATCATCATTTGGCTCTTGAACAACACCGACTATTCCTAACTTGGATCGTTACTGGTCATGAGGAATGGTGTCTTGTGCTAACATAAGGAAACGAAGGGAATAGTAGAGCCCAAACAAAGCAGAAACTTCCATTACACAGACCTGCGCGCACCCACAAAAGACAGTGTTATGCATCAGGTGAAACGGCGACTATGTGGTGTACTACGTTGTTTCTCCGATGTGCAGGTATCATTGCTGACGTTTATTGTCAACAACTGAGACGTCTTGCAGACGCAGTCTAAGACCAACGACAATGAAGACTATGATAACGCCCGCCTGCGTTCTGCTGCACTGACAAAATACCCTATACAGGAGTGGGGTTGAGAAATCATTCGGCATCCACCTTATTCACCTGATCTTGCGCCCTCAGATTTTCACTTTTTCCGCTCTCTGTCAAACAACATTCAAGGAACTTTCTTTCCGGACGAAAATGCACTCCGGACGTGGCTCGAGGAATTCTTCGCCTCAAAACCACGAAATTTCTATAGTCGCGAAATAGAAAAGTAAACGGTACGAACTTATTCCTCAACCTAATATTTCAGGCATGAACGAAAGTGGACGGCTAAATGAAATCTGTCTGAAATGGCTCAAACTGCCCCAGAGCGCAGGTAGACATACTTATAATTTTGGATGGGACTTTGCCACGTTATTCACTTGCAGAGTTCTAATTTTTCTAGGGATCTGAGAAAGAAAATTTCTGTTTACTGTCCCACATCACCAATCACCCTTGGACAGACGTGTTTTCAAGACCCTCAAGACACAATACTTTTGAGATGGCAACAAGAAGGCACTAAGGAAATTCCAAAACCATAATGGGCAAAGTTCATTTGAACTGCATTTTTGGAGAAGCATGAATGTCAACTGTTCCAGTCCAATTAGCTGTAAGTGGATTTTCCAGTCCGGGGATATACCTGTTTAACGGAATGCGACTGTGGATTAGTGGTTTGAAGCTTCTGAAGCCCTAAGAGAAACCACGGAGACAGCCACAGAAAATGGAGCAACAAGCAGTAGTCTGTCAACAGTTACCTCAGAAGTCTCCACTCGGGTTGTCATTTCTTCTCCACAGAAAAAACCTGAAGGACAAACCTCCAGAGCTGTACCGAACGTTCCTCACACAACAACTCCGGAAAACGTTGTTGTAGTGAGGGCAAATAAGGAATGATTGTTGGAGAACGAAGGGACGAAAAAGAGTTTCTGAACCAAATGGTGACAGAAAAAAGGCACCGGTACCAGAAAGAGAGCGAATGTAAGTCTGTTCTAGAAGACAGCTACCAAAATTAAAAAAACCAAATATTAGGACTCTAATTCAAATTGCAGTTTCGACGATGGTATGACCCTAAGTGTTTCTGAAGAAGAAATGGTGTAATGGAAATGTGGATTCTTCTACGGAAGATAGTGACGTGTTGCAGATGAAGATAAAACTGAGTGGGTATAATGCCAAAACTATACCGTCTGGTATCGTGAATACTGTGTCAGTGCGAGAGGTCGCAAGCAATTTCTCACAACAGGATCATTTCACGAAGGTAACTTTTATTAATGTGAATCCATTCTTTAGGTCTAATCAGTATTGAATTAGTACTGTTTTCAGTTAAAGATCCCTGTCAATTAATTGTACATACGCCTTATTTAACCTTATTGAAACAGCTCCGGTAGTTGCCTGAGTAGCCCTACTCGGAAGCATTCTTGCCCAATCGGAAGGCTAAATCGAATATCAGCATAATATAAATATTTGACAATCTTGAACAACTACGTTCCATAGACAGGATTGTTACAGCCCTGAAAGGAAACTTTAACTGATAATTTCTTGGAAAATTTTTATGTAAGTTGAAATTATTCTTTCATAACCCCGCTGTTCCCTACTTGAGGTTTTATCCACTTGACATGTCTGTAAGCATGTGGTTAGAATTTACTGTCAGTAGAGGCCGAATCATTAACGTTGCACTTGTCGTAAGATTGATGAGGCATTAATCGTTTTGTTTACTTAAGGTACCTCGCCGCATTTCTGTGGGGTGTGGAAATCCCGAAGATACCAGCTTATCTAAAGTGTAAAGACGAATCAAGAGTTTCATTTTATGTGTAATTTTGATCTGATTTTACATCAAGTGAAGAAGAAGCCGCCATGAGCCTCAGAAGGCCCTACGGAAAACAGAGACCTTGGTTCGTATACGAAACTAAGGTGTGAGTTCCCTTTGTCACCAACCCAAAAGATGCAGATATAAATCCTTGACGTAAAATTTGCTCCCCAGTCTTTATTGAAACCACTTATTCAAGAGATACATCCTTCACAAGATAAAAAAGATTACGTTTACATTTTAAATAATGATGCAACTGTAGCCAATGATGTGTTGCCTGAAAGTCGGTGTGTGACATAAATTCGTCTTAAGATTTGGACTATGTTCACAGTAACGTGCAAGAGAGTTGCCGGACACATATTATAGCCTGAAGGTTCTGAGATGGTGGAAAAATTGTGAGCAGGTAGTCGATGATACGAGATGCAGTAGTTATTATGGTTTGAGAAGTGTGGCTGACGAGGAAGAGGAATGGAGGTCTGCAGTAAAAGAACCGTAGGGCTGATGATCGAACCAACAGTTACGCTGCCTTAGAACCCTGTGCCTAGGACAGACCATTCATTGCGTCTGAGATCTATTGCCATGTAAATTGTCATGGGGCAAAGTTTTCCACTCTATATCTACACACCCCAAGCCACCTCTCGGTGTGTACGAGAATACCTCTGGTACCACTCTGATTTTCTCGCTGTCCTGCTCCATTTGCGAATGACGTGTGGGAGAAACGTTTGTTTACAAACTTTCGTATCAGCTCAATTTCTTGCTGTTTTCTTTGTGGTCATTTGCCCAACTCCTGTCCAGGAATATGATGTTGGAATTTCAACAGTAGCCTTCTCCGTCAACATAACGTCTCTATTGTAATGACAACAACTGAGGTTTGTTGTGCATCCCCCTAACGCTGCCGTGCCTAGTAAACGATTCCGTGACGAATCGAGACGCTCTTAGTAGGGTCTTCCCTACATCTTCTCTTAAACCTACTTGATGAGGGTCCCAGACATGTTTCAACAATACTTAACAATAGGCCGAACAAGTGTTTTGTAAGCCACTTCATTCGTGGGTGAATTACATTTCTACAAGATCTTTCTAGTGAATCTAAATCCTGCTTGTCTTACTATTTGGTTTATGTGGGTACTCTACTTTATTTCGCTCTGGACAGCTATTCATAGGTTGTTATTGTTTCCAACTATTTTTCACCAATAGTGTAATCGAACTATATTGGATCTCTTCGCCTATATACGTGTAATATGTAACATTTATTTATGTCCAGAGTCGACTGCAAATTCCTGCGCCAACCATCGTTCGTCTGCACTTCGTTTTAGTCTTCATGCTTTGCAACTCTCATACAGACGACAGCGTCATCTGAAGAAAGTTACGTAGTGTTTCCTTGGGTTACACCATAAATTACATCGACTAGCCGTTAAGGATAACTTACTGAGTTTTCTGTCTTAAACAGTCCTAAAACCAGTCACAGTCCCATATTCGCATTTTGTTCACTGAACGACAGTGCGGAACTGTATTGAAAGAACATATCAATCTCGGGCTCGTGGCCTAAGGTAATTTCAGGAACGAAAAGAGCGACCTGAGTCTCAACATCTCGGTTTACGGAATCCATACGGTCTTTATAGTGGAGATTCTAGTTTTTCTTAGCCGTCTTAATGCTCGAGCACGGAAAATGTTCCACAAATCTACGACGTATTGACGTCAGCATTATATACCTATAACTATGGGCATCACTTCCGTTCATGTGTCACAGAAAATTACACCACTAAACAAAATTAAAGGATTTATTTTTGGAAAGCACGTAATTGTCTCCCACTCCGACGTGTCAGTTTGAAACGTGGCCCACAGCTGCCTACAACTTCCTCCGTAATGGTGCAAAAGCGTGACGGCTTGCGACGTTATCTTCGGGCTCAGCGACGCTTCAAACACCAATGTGTCAACAAATGCGGAGAAAAGGCCACAGCTCAGAAGGTAATGTGAAATTTAAGTTGGTTTAATGACGCCACACTGACCTAAAATTTCACCACGAATCTGCCTAACGCCACCGTGGACGTCTCATAGGACGAGAAAGTCGTCACACCCCCTCTTAGCTACAGTTCACCTCTTCTTTTGCCGAGTCTGCCATGGAGGTCAGAACTGTGACTCACAGAGCTGAAATCACGCAATTTTGCTGTGGGTAGCCGAGGGAAACGGTTCAAAGACCCTATCGCTCAGAACGAAAACGACAAAATTTGTATGCGTTGTAAAGCAATGAAGAGGTTTTACGCTTTTTCAGCGCTTCTGTTTCGCGCTCTCCTGTGGAGTGATCACTGGGGTCGCTAAATTATCATGTGCGTGAATAAAACAGCAAGGGGATGCTCTGGCCCCCTCCACCCCCTCTCAACCCGCCCACCTCCCTCCAGTCGGTAACAACCTCGGAGCCATCTACCTACCTTTGTTGAGCACTTCATAAAAGTATGTGTTGGGAACTTCGACATCAATTTAGTCTCGCGGCTGCTCTAGGCCCTAGAGTTGGACAATCCTTAAGTGCGATATCACCACCCTCAGGTGTTAGAGCAGTCGCGAGACTAAACTGATGCTTAAGTTTCGTAGAGGTACATTTTTAAAGTGCTCGACGAAAGTGCGTGGGTAGCACCGACGTTGTTGCATAACTAGGGGGCAAGCAATCGTAGAGGGACCCTTTGCCATTTTATTTACACACTTGATAATGTAGCACCGCTCCGTTATCGCGCCACAGGATTGCGCGCAACAAAAGCGTCGAAAAAGCGTAATACCACTTCGCTGCTTTGGATCAAGTTCAAATTTCGTCGAACGGTCCTGAATAGTCCCTGGTGGTTCTACCCAGAGGCGGTGGCAAGGGGGAGGGGGCTATGGGGGCTATAGCCCCCCTCCCCCCATGGAGTATCATATTACACCTGTAATGCCGGAAATGCATATCCTCCTATTTCCATCTATTGTACTATAAATTTTTTTCCTTATTTTGTTACCTGAAGATATGACATTTCTGTGTCTTTATTTGTATATGCATTTATGTCTATGTATAATTGGTTTGTTTTGTAAATATTATTTGTATTTTTACGCTGTGTCTAGCCTAGGGAAAACTATGCTATCGAACGATTACATCGATAGGTCGTGTGGAGAACCAAAGTGTTTAGGATCTTTGGTAGTGTGAACTCTGCCGCTTGGAGCGCGGACAGAGGGGAGTCTGGCTGGAATAGGGCGGTGGAGCAGGTGTGTTGTGTGACGCTCCCGCGAGTTGCCGCGCTTTCGGGGTTTGGCAGCATGTAATTCCGCTCGACTTGCTATGATAGTTTCTGACACGGTGTCGCAGACGGGAAGCATTAGCTGGCGCACATCTTGAGCCCGTTTAGCCTGGTGACCGTGTCGAGAAGAAGGCGCGCCAACATCCAGCTTCTGCAACAGCGACGGCCGACAATGAGTGACTGACGCCACCTCCCTGATCGACGACTGCAAACCTTCAATCAACCATCAAGGAAGACTAAAAGCACGTCAAGTTTTAGAACTGTATGGCAGACCTCAGCTTTTCAAACTGTTCAATTTGCCTCAAAAAATTACAGCAACGTAGCATGAATCTTTGTTGCTCATTGTTCCAATTGCATTGCCAAGCAGGGTCCCTTCCTTTTCCGGAATGAACCCGAGTGTCGTTGAAATTCAAACGCCAACATTAAAGTAATATCATTCCATTTCACTGCTTTAATTTCAAAGTTCAGTTAAAGTACTCATAGCTGGCTACAATATTTAGTTTACACAAGCACAAATTAAGAGTGCGAGTTTTGTTGCCATATTTTAGCTTACCTGTGATTGCAGCTCAGCTTGGTACGTACTAAATTTTACTATTGTTAATTGTTCAGAATCATGTAATTCAAGTTCAAAGTTAAATCTCTTATTTCTAAATTGCGTAGATTCAAGTACCTTTTGAAATGATTGTTGAGGTAGCCCAAGACTAACCTTATTTCATTGACTTTCGTAGTGCTTCAGAAACAAAGTTCACTATTAATTTCAGTCACTAAATAATTTTAAATTTTCCGGTTTTATTAGTTCTTTTGCTAAATTAAATCAGAGTGTAGCGAAATTTATTACTTCTGACAAACATTCAGTTTTCACACAACACGTGTCAACCTTCAGTTGCCACGCTTTTAGTGCTAATTATATGTGCATTAATCTTTCATTTTCAGTTATTATAGTAGTTGTCCATAGGACTGGCTACCGTAATTTCTCCCAAATCTCAAATATCTAACTAACGCCAATTAATTGTTACCGTAACAACCGCACATTTACTTTCTTTATTAATTTTACCCTTTACTCAAAATTAATTTCCACCAATTTCATTTGCATTTTTCCTTTCATTTAGATGTAACCCTTTCCTCCCTCTTTACCGACAGATTAACTTCGGTGACGATTGCTTTTCCCAAATTGCCATTAGGTACACGCGATTTAATTTTTCACTGTCATTAAGGTCGATAAGTGAGGAAGAGGTTACACACTGGATAAAATGACTTCAGAAATCAGTGTATAAAGTACTCTAACAGATTCAATCATTTTTTAAATAATTACCTAGCAAAATAGGTTGCAATGTATTACAAACGCATTTTAACAAAACAATAATAGCGCCAAATAGCTTATTATCTAAACCAATAAATATCGTTCAACTTAAAATAGGCGTCTTGTTATTTATTAACACAAATTTATTACGCTGAACTCCAAAACAGTTACCTAAAACTACTTTAAGCAACACCAAATTGCCTATTAAATCAAAAATCTGCATTGCCTCACAGTAACGATTACTTACACGTAAAAGCTCATGAAATTTGTAATTAAAGCTCATTGAAAATTCCTACCTTAAATAATCTGGAAGTATTTTGAATGCATAGGTAACAACTTGAAGCGCAACTGCAACTCCGCAACTATTAATCCAACCCAAAATAAACAGTCTGACAAATAGCTCGACATAAAAATGTGCAAAATTTATACGGTTTTAACTTGAATCTTAATTCGCCAATATTACTTTAGATGAATTTAATTCACTGTTACTTCAGTTAAACTTTGCTTCCAATCATTATGGGACAGAGTAGCTAACATATTGATTCGTCATTACTGATCAGTCTCAATCATATCTTTAACGAAAAAATAGAACTGAAAGTATTACTTCTTCTTAACATTTGTTTTGTTTGGCGAGTCTACGATATTCACTGTTTCTACAGCAGCAGTAATACAGGACCCTACTCAAGATGATAATAATACAGGTGCATGGTGAGTTCAGAGAGCTAGAGTTGTAACATGTAACAATTATTATTTAAAAGATCTCTCACATTCACTCTAATTTGAACGAAAATGAACAGTCTTACAATTGGTCGGAGATGTTGACACGATAGCTTCGATATCTGCGAGATTGCTCCTTATACTCCATTTACTTCGGACACACATTCATTAGCAATGAAATATTATGGGAAGAAGATCTTGATGTTCCTGGAGTCTTGTATTAGGTAGGTGCAAAATTTCGAAGCTTTTCTGTTTTCCATGTTGGTATTTCGGTTGCTGTGGGTTTATTCATCGATGTTCATTTTTCGTCACTCCCGTGTGTTGTCATTTTGTCATTTGGAAATAGTGAGTGGAGCTATGGAGGCTAGAAATGGAATTCCCAGAAGAAAAATCGAACATTCCCGAGATATTCTTCTGTTTGTGTTCAGTTACAGGCTGGCAGCAGAAGAGGCAGCTAGAGGCATTGTGGAGATAATGGCATTTAACACATCACGGCAAGAAAATGGTTTTCTCGTTTTAAGGATGATCGTTTGACTTAGTGACTCTCCACGTTCAGAAGGACTTTCGAGCCTTGATGAAGATCGTTTAAACGCATTAATTCACGATGATTCACGTCACTGTGCTCTAGAATCGGCAAATGTGATGAACTGTGATCACTCCACCATCATGCGAAATTTGCGTGCAATGGGTACCGCATGCCCTAAGCAAAATCACAGAAATCAATCGGCTCGTGAATAACACCATCTATTCCTATTATGGACCGTTACTGGTGACAAGGAATGGTGTTTTTATGCTAACATAAGCAAAATAAAGGGATAGTTGAGCACAAACAACGCAGCAACTTCCCACACAAAAACCTGCGCGAATCCCCAAAAAATAATGTGCGTCTGGTGGAACGGCGAAGGTGTGGTGTACTATGAATTGCTTCCCAGAAGTGTAACAATCACTACTGACATTTATTGTCATCAGCTGAGACATTTTGCAGATGCAATCCAACACCAACGACCAGGAACACAGAGGGAAGTGATGCTACTCCAAGATAACGCGCGTCCGCAATCTGATAGACAGACGAAAAACAGTATACCCGAGTTGTTGTGGGAAGTCATTCTGCAACCACCTTATTCACCTGATCCTGCATCCTCAGATTTTCACTTTTTCCACTTGTAAGCTACCCTTTCCTTCCTAATTCCATCTGTTGTCTACATTGGTCTTTTATGAAGATGTGAGAGGAGCAAAGATTACAATAAACTTTCTATTTTACTTAGGTTTTCATGTAGAGTTGGTTCCTGTTCTTCTTGTCTAGGGGTCTGATTCTTGAAGCTGAAAACGTCACATTTTAGGTCCTCACGGTTGGATTGATCTAAACAAATTTGACGATTGTTGTTGCAGAATTTTTACATTTTAGTATATTATACAGTCTTGATTTTTCACATTGACAAAGCCGAAATTTCATTGTTCGCACAAGATACAAAAATACATTCCATAACATCAGAGGCATGCTTATGTCTCGACACTCTGCGGAAATAACCATATTCCAAAAGAGTTTGAAATTTTTCTTAACAAATGAATTTCTATTAATCTCTGTTACATTATTACTTTCGATTATTATTTCATAAATGAATCAATAAATAAACATAATAACCAGTACAGTATTGCGTAATTAATAATACAAATTTTAAGTGTGCCAATAGTTCGTAATTTCAAATGTTTCTAAAAAAAATAATTTCAAGTGTACATTCAGATCTAGTACTTATCGATTATAGCGTCAAGACTAAAACATTTTGTGAAGTAATTAATTTTTCATAAATTTTAGCTTTAAATGTAACATACTGTGTATAAAATTATATGAGTGTTTTAGAAAAGCAACACAGATAATACTGATCCGTTCAAAATCCGAAAAATAATACTGGTATCGACAACTACTGCTGAGGATTGTAATGATAGAGGAGTATGTCCCGTTCCATGCTCTCTGTCGAACAATCTTCAAGCAACTTCCTTGCGCTTTGAACGTGGCTCGGCGAGTTGTGCGCCTCAAAATCACGAGATTTCTATAGTCGTGGAGTCGAAAAGTTTCCCCAGCAGTGACAGACTTTTATAGACAGTGAAGGAGCATATATTATTGATGTTTTAAGTCTCTGTTATGTTTATCTGTTGTGTTTATCTGCAGCGGATAGGCAGTTGGTGCAGGGAGTCACAACTGACCCTTAACTTATAGAAATGTAATGTATTGCGAATACATAGAAAGAAGGATCCTTTATTGTATGATTATACGATAGCGGAACAAACACTGGTAGCAACTGCTGTAAAATATCTGGGAGTATGCATACTGAACGATTTGAAGTGGAATGATCATATAAAATTAATCGTTGGTAAGACGGGTGCCAGGTTGGGATTCATTGGGAGAGTCCTTAGAAAATGTAGTCCATCAACAAAGGAGGTGGGTTGCAAAACACTCGTTCGACCTATACTTGAGTATTGCTCATGAGTGTGGGATCCGTACCAGGTCGGGTTGACAGAGGAGATAGAGAAGATCCAAAGAAGAGCGGCGCATTTCGTCACAGGGCTGTTTGGTGAGCGTGATAGCGTTACGGAGATGTTTAGCAAACTTAAGTGGCAGAGTCTGAAGAGAGACGCTCTGCATCGCGGTGTAGCTTGCTGACAGGTTTCGAGATGGCGCGTTTCTGGATGAGGTATCGAATATATTGCTTCCCATATTTATACCTCCCGAGGATATCACGAATGTAAAATTAGAGATCCGAGCGCGCACGGAGGCTTTCCGGCAGTTGTTCTTCCCGCGAACCATACGCGACTGGAACAGGAAAGGGAGGTAATGACAGTGGCTCGTAAAGTGCCCTCCGCCACACACCGTTGGATGGCTTGCGGAGTATAAATGTAGATGTAGATGTTATGTGTATCTCGTGTGTTTATTTAACTTATGGGAAAACGCTACGAACTTATGAACTAATCCAATATATCCGGCGACATTTATCACGCTTGTAGTGCCTCACCATTTCACTTTATTCTTTAAAATTCAAAATTTACCTATCATTCTCTATTGGCATTAACCGATGTACTCACAATACACATCACACTGCGAAAGTTATTTACATTGTTTCAACAAATTTGCATTACTTACACAAACATTTTCACTTTCAGCCACTGGTTAACATTTCAAAATTTACAGAAAATATTAATTAGATAATATTCACAGGACACAACGGTAAAAAATACATAGGTTTTTCTGGATTGTAGTGTTACAAGGCGGCCGCATAGTTCGACGGTTAACATACTGCTAAGATGGGCCAAAAACTCCTGTATACAGGTAGGAGGGGTTAGGGAGGAGACAGGTGGGTTGTAAGATGGGCGAACGGAGTGGTCGAAGTTTGTGCTGGAGATACAAATACTTGCTTGGCAACTATGCTCGGTGCTTCACACCTTTTTCGGCGCTAGTTAAGCCCTGATACTTAGAGCTTCGGAAAACTACCCACTCGCTGTCTCGAGAATGTAGACTAATCAGCAAGTAAATCTACAGCCGCCTACTCGTCAGACAGCTGTACTGTCACGTTTTGCAGAATCTCTCTCTCTCTCTCTCTCTCTCTCTCTCTGTGTGTGTGTGTGTGTGTGTGTGTGTGTGTGTGTGTTGCTCGCTTCGGAGCAGAACAACACGGCAGCAGGCTGTTACGAGCTCACTAATTGGAGCACAACAATTTGTTACAGTGGAGGGCGTCGCCGTCGTGCAGAAACTAACGGCCCCGCGGTGGAGCAGGCTGTCCACCGATCGCAGACCAGAAAGGGGAGAGGGCGGAGAGGAGCGGAGCTGTGGCAAGAACAGGGCCGGCAGGCAGGGGAACACGTGCGACACACGGCGCAGCGCGACTCCTATAAAACACCGAGACACCGCAGGGCAAAAACCTGGGCGCGGCGGTGCTTTTCCCGCAGGAACTGGCGCTCCCTGCCGCAGCTGCGAATACCCTGAACTGCCCGAATATATTTAGGATAAAACTGGAAAAGACAGAGAGAGACAGAGAGAGAGAGATAGATAGAGATAGAGAGCAATCGGACTCTTTTTTTTTTGCTTTGAAATGTCGACAACATGAAGGATAGTAGATGACAATATTGGTCGTGGGTGTACAGTGTAATAGGAGGAACAGATGATTAACTTTGAAAGAGATTTGGTGGTGTAGAAGGCGCGCAATTTACACGGTCCAGTCACATTATTGTGACCACTGCCTAAGTTCGAAGTCAACGTTCAATAATCAATCACAACGGCACGCGGCAGCACTACCTGCGAAAGGTATACTCGTATAAAGCGCTTCGGGGGATGCGGAAAGCACATCAGTCGTTATTGTAATGCGGAAACGGAGCGATATACGTGACCTCCAAAAGAGCATTGTAATGTTATGTGTGCCTCACTGCTTTTTTTCCTTTAACTAATTTGTGCCTGATGTTATTCTGAGAAGCTCAGTAATGTATGTAAATACCGAAAATGTAAATGTGATTCAAAAAGTACTTGAAGTGAAGTGAAGCGCAGCTGGACAGCAAGAAACTCTTTAGGGCGCAATCCCCGCAACGATAGTATTAGAGACTCTTTGAGTATGGACTAAAAAAAAAAAAGTTAATCTGTATCTTGTGGAAAGAGGACATGTTGCTAGGCCGTCGCTCAGAACGTATTGTTACATTTAATGAAAATTGATACTTTAGTGATAAAACGAGTGAAGTAGGTGTAAGATTTGCCGAAACATTTATGTATACAAATTTTCTGGAAGTGAAGAATAGAAATATCTTGTTTTTGGAAAAGGAGGTGAACTTCATTGTCGTTGCCGTCTATCAATCGACAGAATTGTAAGTGTACAAAGTTCACTAAAATACAAGAAGAGAAATGCATTCTCTACAGTTTTCATTCAATAAGTAAAAACCTCTCATAATTTCTTCATTACAGTAACTGGATTATGTTCTTGTACAATAGTATGGTGCTGAAGTCCACTGACCAATTTTGATGTAGCAGGACGTGTAGTTTGAAGGAAGTTTGTGTGCCAAGCAATCTCCTTTTCTCACGAAAAGCAGGTTGCTGTTTGATCTTACTTACTTACAACAGTGGTCCCTTAGGTATGAAAACCTACGAAAACTTGGGATCAAAGCTATCCGTAATATGGCCAAGTAACTAACAGAGTCGTATTTTAAACCTTAAAGAACAATAACTTCCTCGAAATTGCAACTGGTGCAGAAGCTGATCATTCAAGGAGGCAGCAACCAAAATTCAGGTACCAGTTAGACTTAAAGTAAAAAGTCAATCAAAAATCAGTCTCTCTCTCTCTCTCTCCTAACACATATATAAATATTGATATTATTATTTAAAAAAAGTCATTTTTATAGCATGATCATTGGCTTGCGGTCCAATGGTGGAAACACTTCGGAAGTTAAGTTTGTAAATGGTTCGTATGCCGCCGTAGTTAAATTGTACTGTGTATGGCCATATGGCAAGGGTGAACGATAGCTGCAGAAATGTCTACGGGCGAATAGACGTGCAACTGTTGAGTAACAGACCGCCCAGATCAAGCAAAGGGCTACCAAAAGTGTCCGAAAGTGCTGCGTATGGACCTCCGCAGAGAGCGCCTTGTCCGTGCATCCATGCTGCTGCAAAGGCTGGAATTTGCACCGCAGTACCACAACAGGACGCTCACTGAGTACGACAGGTGATCTTTTTAGATGAATCATGTTTCTTGCTCCATTGGACAGATGGTCATTGGCGTGTACGTCCATGCAGCAATCGTTGGAAGCGTCCACGGTGGAGATTGGAGCATTATTGTCTGGGGAATGTTTTCGTGACATTCCCTGGGTGGTTTCGTCATTCTGGAAGGTACAAGCAACACAAGTAGGCCTTTATCCTTAGGGACCGTGTCCACTCCTACGTGCATTTTGCTTTTCCTTGCCACGATGATATCTAACAGCAGGACAATGCCACGTCTCACAGAGATAACAGTTTACGTGCGTGGCTCAGAGAGCAACAGGATGAGTTTACCGTATTCCCCTGGCCACCGAACTCCCAGGATTCAAATCGAGTGGTGAATCTGTTCACGCCTTGGATCCTCATCCAAGAAATCTAGTCCAGCTGGCCTTGGAAATGGACGCATGGCTACATTGTCCAGCCACATCAATGTGATCACCTGCTCGACAAGTCATGTGGTTGTAGTTACCTAGTGCTACCCATGCAGAGCCATTTCAGGTCTTTAGCCTTTCAATGAGACTACTCCATACCACATTTTACCCCCATATATCAACACAAAGGGCTCCAGCGAGCACATTCTCCACATCTCTCACCCACTGAAAAACATCTGGTCTTGAATTTTCGAGGGAGTGGTTACCTATGGCAGCAACTGTGACAATAACACGGCTGGACTTGAGTCGAGCTGAGCTTGGATGAGAGTTTCTTTTGCTAGCTGTAAGTCTAACCCCATACGTCCACCTAATTACAGATTCTAATACTTAGTAGCCTACATAATTGGAAATTTGGAAATCTGTGGTAAGTACTATGGGACCAAACTGCTGAGGTCAGCGGTCCCTAGGCTTACGCACCACTTAATCTAACTTAAACTAACTTACACTAAGGACAACACACACACCCATGCCCAAGGGAGGACTCGAACCTCCGACGGGGAGAGCCACGCGAACCGTGACAAGGCGCCTCCGACCGCACCGCTACCCCGCGCGGCCCCTACTTAATTCTTAGAGTTTCTTAACATGTTTTTAGCGGATTAGGTAGGTCTGATACAGTACTTTTTCGTAAAAATAAGGATAGCTATAAACAGAACGAAAGTTCAGAATTAGACAATTTGTGATATTTCACTCATCATATGAGTCATTTACTCATTACTGAGTGTCGTGGCCACACTTCTTTTCATTTCTTATGTGATAGAATCATCCAGTAGGCGTCTACATCATGAGCTCTTCTTAATGTAGTGTGAAGAGACAGACCAGTAATTTTGTTCGCTTGTTCCAACCATCTAATTCTTGCTCGTCTTCTGCATTCGAATTTGGCTGGCAAGATGATCTTTTTCTAAATTATCCCCTTCACGTCTCAAAATGCGTCCAAGGAATAGGGAAGTATCTTTGGCTGACTCGCAGAGATAAACTTCTCGTTTTGTTAAGCTCTTCTGTAATGGTAGCATTGGATCTTCTTTCTGTTCATTGTAGACGTAACATCTTCTGTCAACACAACATTTTGAAGGCAGAAATTCAGTTCTTGTCCCTAACTTTCATGGTCCAGTTCACACAGCTGTACAAGAACTCAAGAAATACCACTGATTCCACTTAACGCAAATTCGTAGGCATTTGTCTTTTTGGCTTAAAGGAAGAGAGAGACAGTTCCTTGTATACCTTATAGTCTCTTGTCACCAGAAGCATCAGGACAGATGTTGGAAGACAACATTTTAGCACCCCTTGAGACAGAATCAACGTCTTAGATTATGGTCTTCGGGTGTCCACATTCACAAAGCGATGATTCGACAACATGAATGCAATGTAGACGTTGGATTAGATGCCTCATTCCATAGTGCTTCAGCTCAGTGCTCAGTGCATAAATTATAATGGCTGAGGAATTACGGCGTGCGAGTCCCTCAGAAATTCATGACTAGATGTTTCTCAGTGGGTGAGAGATCTGGAGAATGTGCTTGCTAGAACCCATTGTGTTGATAGATGGGGGTAAAATGTAGTATGGCGTAATCTCATTGAAACGCTTAAGACCTGAAATGGCTCTGCGTGGGAAGCACAAAGTATCTACAGCCAGATGACTTGTCGAACATACCGGTGGTAAGTTACATAGCAAACCTTCCTCAAGAGTCAGTCAGACAACACTGGTACAAAGCACTTCCAAACACACAACACTAGTATGGAGCACACTCTGCCACATAACATTTTTAAGAAGGACACTCTACCACGCAAGATTGACATGAAGTACCCTCTACAATTAACTTCGCTACGAATTACACTGTGCCACTCACAGTCGGTATGGAGCACCCTCCACCATGCAGCATGGTACGCAGCGTCCTCCGTCGCACAGCATTGTACGGTGCACTCTGTGCCATGTCGCACCGTTAGGGTGCACCTTCCACCATGTAACATTGGTACTAAATACCATATGCCATTCCATATTGGTAAGAAGCACTATCTGACATAGGACATAGATATGAAGCACCCTCGGTCATGCAACAGTGGTGTGAGGCACACTCTTCCATGCAATACTTGTATGAAGCCATCTCTGTCACACAATATCAACACAAAGCTCCATCTTCCACAAACAATTAGTAGGAAGTACCCTCTGCCATGCAACATTGGTACAGAGCGCCGTCTGCCACCCAGCATCGATATTAAGCATCCTTCTCCATGTAACATTGGTACATCTGCCATGTAACATTGGTAACCGCCCCACAACAGTGGCGCCTCGTGCGAGCAACTTTGATTCCAAGGAGACCTGCCTTTCTGTGCTAGACGGTAATTGCAGGGGACGTTAATTCATCGTATTCACACAATTTCCATGAAATATTTGTAAATTACTAACCGTGTGCCAGGGTATATATTAATTCCAGTGTTGTATTGGTCCATTTCCTCATTCCCCCTCTTTCCCTGATCATTTCCTCCTTCACCCCCTCTTTGTCCCTCTGTCCTCCTCCTCAAACCCTCTCTCTCTCCGCCTCCTAAACACCCTCCTCGCTCTCTCTGTCCTCCTACCATTCTGTCTGTCCATCTCCTCCCTCTTTAATACACCTCCTCATCGCTCCTTTATTTGTCCCTTTCCTCCTCCCACACTCCCTGTCTATCACGTCCTGCCCCTCTCTGTGCCAATCTCTTACTCAGCCTCTCTCGATTCATTCACTTCTCTTTCCTTTCTTTGTCCATCTCCTCCTCATCCTCTCTCGGCCTATCTTTTCCTTCCCTGTCTCTGTGCATTTCCTCCTCTCCCCTCTCTCTGTCCATTTCTCCCTCGCTCTGTTTCTCCATCTCATCTTCCCCCCGCCCCACTCCCCCAGTATGTGCCCCGCTTCTAGTTTCCCTTTGGTGTCCGTCCATTTCCTCCTCATTCCCTCTCTCTCCACATTACCAAGCTCACCCGAATAGGAGGCTGGTGGTTCTTATTCCCATAATATTTCTTTCCTGATTCTAATATGGGTATAAAGTTTCCTTCAGTATTTTCAGGGGTTGAGGATGAGCTTTTCACCCTTGGCTTTACATACATTTAACAAATTTCTCCTCACACGCTTCTCCTCTATCTATGGCGAATTTCGCCTTGCACTTTCATTTTCACGAAACCCCATGTTTACGACGTCGTTTCTCGTGAACGATGTACTGTACAACGATACTATTTTGCAGGTACATCCAGTGGTATATTTGATTACTGTCTGCGGAAGATGTTGTGAATAAAGTTACAAGTAAAGAAATAATCAATTAAAATTTCAAACATGATGCCGCAGTTTCTCACGCACCTCACTGCTTGTGATGTCACACGTACTGATCAGTTCGTCGTACAATTATATGTTTCTGTAAATACATTCAGCGGCGTGTGTGAACATTGCCTGCAAAATATGTCGCGAATACAGTTAGAAAAAAAAATTTAAACTTCATGTTTCATACAGCAGTTTTTGTGCATGCACAGCAAAAGTGCGATGAGCGATAAACTTGTTTTCCTTCCATTACGTTGTGAGCAGCACCAGCGAGAAAAAGTTTATCTAATATCTGGAATTATGTGTAAAGTTTGTTGCAAATCTCTAAGTGTTCTCATTCTGAAATAGTGGATGACTAAAGTATGGGTATTCTCACGTCGTGAGCTGCTCTGCTTTCCCACCCCCCTCCCTATAATAGGTAGGTGGTTCTTACCCTGACAGTGATGGTTTCCAATCAGTAAAAGATACTGTGGGATCCTACCCACTCGTGTAATATAAGGTGCTTAGGAAGCTCCTTCCTCGGATAGCTAAACAACAATTCAGGCAAATCTTATTAATGTCGTTTATTACAATATGTTAAACTGTCAATACTTAACTTTGTCGTTTCTCAAACAGGAGTCGCAAGCAATTGGCGACATGCAAATAATCAATGTCCTTCGATTCATACAATGTCCATGCCAGCAATTAATATAGATCCCAAGTCACGACTAGAGATTTAGGATGACGGCTCGTCTTCTACTGTGGCTCTTCTACTGCGGCCGAGGCCATCTGGCGCGGTGCTTATATTCTCTTCGCTCCTGTAGTGGTGTCGTCGTCCAGTCTGCGTTTTATTGGCTGACGTCGTCTCACAGCCCTGTCAGCTGTTTCGTTCAGGGCGACGTGCCGGCGCTTGATGTTGCGCCAGAACATATACGTTTACCAAATTGCGATGAAATTGGTCCAATGGTTAGGAGGATCTGTGGATCACATATACATTCACTCATACATACATACGCACATACATTTTTAAAATATGTATCGATACAAACCAACCTTCCTCCTAAATAATTCTATCAATAACTGAAAACCATATCGAAACCCCTATAGCAGAGCCTGACATTAGCCCGAACATACAGACAGAACGTGCAAGGACTTCACGTTATACAGCGTGAAGCGAAATTCGCGCACTCGGGCTTCGCAGCGCAACTCCCCACATGCCAGAGATAAAAAAAATGTCTGTGACAAAATTTCCTCCGACGAGTACATCCGGCAGAAAAAAGACGTTACAGAGTGACAATCTGGCAACAATGTAATCACATGTATAGTAACTAGCTCTGTCAACACGTCAGGTCCTGATGTACAGCTGGTGTAGTGGATAGAGTTTTAAGTTAGCGTGCAGGAGGTCGAGGTTCGTTCCTGGGTTCACGAATATGTTTTTTTATGTGGTAAATGTACTCCAAGTGGTACGGTATCTGGCATCTTAATCGTCAACAGCGATTGAACCGTGTCCTCTGGGAAACATCTGCACTTATGTGCGACAATCGTAGAAATGGAACATTGGTCAGCTTTGAAAGATGTCCTTTCCACGTCATGGCTCAAAATGGTTCAAATGGCTCTGAGCACTATGGGACTCAACTGCTGTGGTCATCAGTCCCCTAGAACTTAGAACTACATAAACCTAACTAACCTAAGGACGTCACACACATCCATGCCCGAGGCAGGATTCGAACCTGCGACCATAGCAGTCGCACGGTTCCGGACTGCGCGCCTAGAACCGCGAGACCACCGCAACCGGCTCCACGTCATGGGCTCGAATTTATTTGCACCACTTCCTCTACTAGAAGCGAAACCAGTTTTCTTTGTACCCTCCTCTAATGGTCACATAGATTAGTACCAAGTATTATTCTTGCCTTGTTCAGGTCCATTACATTTCGTTAGGACCTTACATTACCAGTAGGACTAGCAACGTGCTTTGCGAATGTCCAAACTCGGTAGCTGTTTGTATGTGTTATCATCATGGCCCCATTAATTGTTTCAAATATCTATTTCTTACTTGTCTAACCACGTATTTGTTGTGTTCAGCGTTACAAATTGTTGTGAATTTAGGGTACATGTGACATTAGAAACGGTGTATATTACAGTATGAAATGTTAGAACAACATTATAAAAAAAAAAAAAAAGCAATTGAAGCCGGGGTTGAACTCTCGACCTCCTTCTTGCTAAACCAAAACTCTATCCTCTGCGCTAACTGTGCATCACAATCGAAACGTGTTGTCATGAGTAGTTACCATACGTGTTGTTACAGTGTTTCCAGGCTGCCACTCTTTAACGTCACTCTTTAACGTCCTTTTTCTGCCGGATATACTCGCCAGATGAAATTTTGTGACAGACATTTTTTTATCGCTGGCATGTGAGGAGTCGCGCTACGAATCCTGAGTGCCCGAATTTCGCTGCACCCTGTATATGTATGGGAGATAGATAGATAGAAGAATAGAAAGTAACGTTACTGATACCTCATCGTAGGACATAGCTGCCGTCTTCAAAACGTCAGTGATATAAAAGCTGCTATTCAGACTGCTGCTATGCGAACTAGAGTTGATCATGTTGTGCACCTAATGAACGAACACCCCCCTCCCCCCCCCCCTCGCCACCCATGCCCTGCATCATTATACCAGGCATTTTTGCGAAACGACGATAAAAAAATGCAACTGACCAAATAAGTTCGTTCCCCTCACGGCCACTACACGTCTATCGCGATGCATTTCTTCTGAACAGACGACGTTTTTGCCACTCCTATGTCAACAGTCACGGTTTGGCGCACCAGTGTCGGTTCTCCTCTTTCTCTAATGTTGCGTCGATGGAAACGGCAACAGTGGTATTTGTGCTCGCATTCCGTAATGCTCCAGTCCGTCGTCGCATCGTCCTCGTATATTTTTATCTTGTCACAAACAAGCCCAATTCCTGACCCAAGATTCGTGGCTAGATGATCCTTCAAGACGCAAGTCGCACTGGGTCGCTGAGATCTTGTATTATGTTAGATACCATAAACCCATTGTTTCTATACTCACATGATAGTTGTGCGATCCCAATAATGCTAGCAGAAATATTACGGAATGATACACTGTAATCTGGATAGGCCTTCCTCTGTCGAATGTAGACACACCGATGGTAGACGCTTCACGAGCTTACTCGACCCATAACATAATCTTCTCACACACAATAATGAAATGTGATTTCTGATCGAGAACCACACTGCGCCACCCTACCTAGCATGCAGAACGTAGATGTGAAATGTAAGCTTTTCAGTTAAGTCCAGATCTAATTGGGATTGTATTTTTACCCACGGCCGATGCAGAATGTGGTACTCGCGGGATTTGGTACTGGCACATTTATCTGATAATGTAAGACGACATCACTCACACCATTATATTCCAAGCTCGTCATGTCAAGCAGGGTCTGTACTTTGGGCTCCAAGATCACCCCGGCTCAATTCCGTGGATTGTTCTGACTGCAGTTATCTCAAAGGCGAAGTGTACAGAAGTCCAGTGAAAGTGGTTGAAGAAAAAATCATCTGGATTCTTCTGGCTGCAGTCATCTCAAAGGCGAGGTGTGCTCAGTCCCGGTAAAATGATTGAACCGGTGCAACAACTGCTACTACATCTTCCAGATTTTCGAGTTTATCCGACGCTCTTCGACGATTGTGACCAGGTGCGGCGACTCCAACGGGTAGTCGCATGAGAGCAGGCGTCGTTGTCCGTTGTGTCTGAATTGCGAGTAAATTAATTTAGACTCAGAGTCAACGATTAGACCGCACGGCTAACTGGGCGGGCCGGGGTAGCTTACTTGTATTTAAATTTCACATTTTATTATTTTTAAATGAATTCTGTTTTTATTTTATTTACTTGGTGGGCCACCGACGCGACAATGCTTGGATCAAAATATTACTACTTGTATGAAACTTAGAGGAACAATACATGGCATTTTTTTAGCCTTTCAGAGGTTTTTATGTCGTTGATTTCTAAATTTTCAATTTAACTTTTATTTCATGCTTTTTAAACTTTATACACTACTGGCCATTAAAAGTGCTGTACCACGACGATAACGTGCTACAGACGCGAAATTCAACCGACAGGAAGAAGGTGCTGTGATATGCAAATGATTAGTTTTTCAGACCATTCACACAAGGTTGGCGCCGGTGGCAACACCTACAACGTGCTGACACGAGGAAAGTTTCCAACCGATTTCTCATACACAAACAGCAGTTGACCGGCGTTGCCTGGTGAAACGTTGTTGTGATGCCTCGTGTAAGAGGAGAAATGAGTACCAT
This sequence comes from Schistocerca nitens, assembly GCF_023898315.1. NCBI lineage: Eukaryota > Metazoa > Arthropoda > Insecta > Orthoptera > Acrididae > Schistocerca > Schistocerca nitens. The sequence continues at coordinate 190,945,624 of NC_064622.1, forward strand.
CACGTTTACGACTTTGATAAGGGTCGGATTGTAGCCTATCGCGATTGAGGTTTATCACATCGCGACATTTATGATGTATCATGCAGCGTAACTTGCTGTGACAGTGCGAGAGAGAGAGAGAGAGAGAGAGACAAAGATATTGTTTATTACTCTGTGGCGGTCAGCGCTCACATAATTATTCTTAGTAGATAGAGATTTTATTCTTCTTAAGAGTAAAACATTTTACGAGAGGAGAGCCATTCTTGTGATGTAAAAATCGACGCCATTGCGAGTTTTTGATTCACATTGTAAAATATAAGTGTATATGGAAGGAAATCAGTTAATAGAACAATAAAATATTGTTCATTTCAAGAAGGTACGTGTTATAATACACCCAGCGATATACTTCTATTGTGACTTACTAATAAACACCAGCTTGAGAACAGTTCCGACTGGAGCGTTCAGTTCCAGTGAAATAGTTCGATGTTTTCTTCGGAAAAGAAGTCACTTCATGGATCATTCAAATCCACAATAGTACCTGGACATATTCTTCGGGGCTCTGTTGTATAGCAATCAGATTTCTTTCAGTTCTGAGAAATGTCCAGGTACTATTGTGGATTTGAATGATCCATGAAGTGACTTCTTTTCCGAAGAAAACATCGAACTATTTCACTAGAACCGAACGCTCCCGTCGGAACTGTTCTCAAGCTGGTGTTTATTAGTAAGTCACAATAGAAGTAAATCGCTGGGTGTATAATAACACGTACCTTCTTGAAGTGAACAATATTTTATTGTTCTATTAACTGATTTCCTTCCATATACACTTATATTTTACAATGTGAATAAAAAACTCGCAATGGCGTCGATTTTTACATCACAAGAATGGCTCTCCTGTCGTAAAATTTTTTACTCTTAAGAAGAACAAAAGCTCTATCTATTAAGAATAATTATGTGAGCGCTGACCGCCACAGAGTAATAAACAATATCTTTGTCTCTCTCTCTCTCTCTCTCTCTCTCTCGCGCTGTCACAGCAAGTTACGCTGCATGATACATCATACATTGCTGCTCGCGTTGGTCGAGATCCAATGACTGTTAGCAGAATACGGAATCGGTGGGTTCAGGAGGGTAATACGGAACGCCGTGCTGGATCCTAACGTCCTCGTATCACTAGCAGTCGAGATGACAGGAGGAGGAGGAGGAGGAGATTAGTGTTTAACGTCCCGTCGACAACGAGGTCATTAGAGACGGAGCGCAAGCTCGGGTGAGGGAAGGATGGGGAAGGAAATCGGCCGTGCCCTTTCAAAGGAACCATCCCGGCATTTGCCTGAAGCGATTTAGGGAAATCACGGAAAACCTAAATCAGGATGGCCGGAGACGGGATTGAACCGTCGTCCTCCCGAATGCGAGTCCAGTGTGCTAACCACTGCGCCACCTCGCTCGGTGAGATGACAGGCATCTTATCCGTATGGCTGTAACGGATCGTGCAACCACGTCTCGATCCCTGAGTCAACAGATGGGGACGTTTGCAAGACAACAACCATCTGCACGAACAGTTCGACGACGTTTGCAGCAGCAATGACTATCAGCTCGGAGACAATGGCTGCGGTTACCCTTGACGCTGCATCCCACAGAGTCAGGAGCGCCTGCAATGGTGTACTCAACGACGAACCTGGGTGGACGAATGTAAAAACGTCATTTTTTCGGATGAATCCAGGTTCTGTTTACAGCATCATGATGGCCGGATGTGTGTTTGGTGACATCGCGGTGAACGCACATTGGAAGCGTGTATTTGCTATCGCCATACTGGCCTATCACCCGGCGTGATGGTATGGGGTGCCTTTGGTTACAGGTCTCGGTCACCTCTTGTTCGCAATGACAGCACTTTGAACAGTGGACGTTACATTTCAGATGTGTTACGACCCGTGGTTCTACCCTTCATTCGATCCCTGCGAAACCCTGCATTTCAGCAGGATAATGCACGACGGCATGTTGCAGGTCCCGTACGTGCCTTTGTAGATACAGAAAATGTTCGATTGCTTCCCTGGCCAGCACATTCTCCAGATCTTTCACCAATTGAAAACGTCTGGTCAATGGTGGCCGAGCAACTGGCTCGTCACAATACGCCCGTCGCTACTCTTGATGAACTGTGGTATCGTGTTGCAGCTGCATGGGCAGCTGTACCTGTATATGCCATCCAAGCTCTGTTTGACTCAGTGCCCAGGCGTATCAAGGCCTACGGCCAGAGTTGGTTGTTCTGGGTACTGATTTCTCAGGATCTATGCACCCAAATTTCGTGAAAATATAATCACATGTCAATTCTAGTATAATATATTTGTCCAATGAATACCCGTTTATCACCTACATTTCTTCTTGGTGTAGCAATTTTAATGGCCAGTAGTGTATTTCACTAGTAGACAGGGTACGATCGACAGTCTATCCCCACATTCACACAAATACTTCCCAGGACGAAACATGTAATTGCGACATGAGGTCTAGCCTCTCCGAAAGCTGTTTCCTGATAACAGATGTATTTTCATAAACATTATTACAGTTGCAAGATTTTGGCATAATCGATTTACATTTTTCTGTTTTTTAAATCACACATATACTCATTGACAATGTTTTAGCATGTATTTAGGCAATTTACGTAACATAGGCAATAAGCAGTTCCGGTAATTCTCATTTAAGTTGTGAGAAAGCGGGCTGCCATTGTGCTCACTTGCAATAGGCTTCCAGCTGTTGTGGCCGAGCGGTTCTAGGCGCTTAAGTGTGGAACCTTAACAGTGATGTAAGCTCGGGCACTCAGTGAGCTGTTGTGCAACAGAGTGTTACTTAGCGTATAAACTGTCAATCACATGAAAAAATGGAATATAGTTTTACGTAGAATTCCATAATATGGCAGTGGTACATAACGTGAGATTTTCAAATATATTTGTTACAGTTAGAACACTTCATTGGTGTCTTATCATAACTTTGCATCTGACACTTTTGCAGTTTTACTTGCCCACCGCTGGAGCTTGTTGTTGATGGACTTCCTGTTTATATTCTTCTAACAATGACCGCTGTCTGTTCATTTCGAGGCAGCGTTTTTCTAGCTTCAATTTGAATGTAAGGAGTAACTAGAAGTCTTCCCAATTCATTGAGTAATATTATTCCTTTATAAAGAAATGTTTTCCACCATGGATTTATTTCATTCCACAGTAAGAAAGCATTATTGACAGGAGTATCAATATAATTTTAGAGAAGATCACTGCCCAGCGGTTGCTGTTCCTCTCGCGTTTGTGGGTGCCAATAATATGATCCAATATTTCATCTCCTCTTTTACTTGCATTGTAGTCAATATCATTATTGGTTTCTTGTCATCTCGTCGCTTATTTCCACTTTCCAAGCTGTTGTGCATTTTTCTCATCATGACAACCTGTCTGTTCTTCCTTGGAACATTGGAACATTGTAAGATGTCTCTTGAGAAGTTCTTGCCCTAATGCATGTGATGTGAAGAAATTTTCAAATGTGACGTTTTGTCCTTTTAGCTCTTATGTAAGATTCATGACAATCCTCATACCCCGATTTTTCTCATGTGGTTGTCTACGTGATTTTTCTGAATAGATTTGTGTCTTCAGAACATAAAAAGTGGCAGTATCACACAAAGTCCATATTTTTGCTCCATATTTTGAGGATTTTCTCTGTATATTTTGTTTGAACGGATAACGCCCTCGGAAGGCCACCAGTTGTACATCCACGATTAAAAATGGCTCTGAGCACTACGGGACTTAACTTCTGAGGTCATCAGTACCCTAGAACTTAGAACTACTTAAACCTAACTAACCTAAGGACACCACACACATCCATGCCCGAGACAGGATTCGAACCTGCGACCGTAGCGGTCGCGCGGTTCCAGACTGTAGCGCCTAGAACCACTCGGCCACCCCGGTCGGCACATCCACGATTACATATGTGCCAGAATTATATAGTTTTCAAAGTATATCCACCCACTTATCCCACAGAACTCTTATAAGTGCCAAATTCTTATTCTTCGTGCTCTTCCGTCAGACATGTCATCAAATGAAACACACATGAGATGCAACAGAATCGTTTCAGTGACATTAAGGCTGGAAAGATGGCTCTACCTGTTTCTGGATCCCACAGTCTCTTTGTTGATTCACTACATGATTTATACACAGCAGCCTGTATTAACAGGCGAATATAGGTTTCAATTGTAATTTCACCTAATGCTTCCCAGCTATTCCCACAAACTCTTCGACCCTCAATATTAGTTACTTCTAGCACAATACGCTGAATACTATCTTTCAACACAATTTGAAAAGATGAATTTGTATTGAGATATGACACGCCACTCTCTCATTTTTAATATTGTCAGTCAGATTAACGTTCATTTTTTAGGTCGTGATCTTGGTCTCACACAGTACTACATTTTGTACGTTTGGTTTATGACTTTTTTACCATACATGGGGAAATTGTGGGCAGAACGTACTTATAACTATATTTGTGACCTGTACACAACTTTTACTCGAGGAGCCATAGTGAAGGCGATGGAGAGCAGGGAGACAGACGAATTGGCACCCATAAATGGTGAGTGCTGCGACCTGTATGTGTGAGTGATTCTGGGAAGCAGAGGGAATTCTGGCTGAGGCCCTTTCTTTCTCTTGCTTAGGGCCACACAGAAGGCGCCTGTTTGGAAAACATCTCACCTGGGCCAGGCGGCGGTGTATCGCGAAAGTGGCCAGTTGTTGGAAAGTTGGTGGAGAAACCAATTTCAGAGAGACTGCTGTAAAGTGGCCCTTTGTGTAAATGTTGGGAAGGTCGTGCACTCTCGTATTAGAAGCAGGAACGATACGGACAGAGTAGCTGGTGTAAGTGTTGAATGGAGGAAAGACTGTAAGCCCCCACTGACGCCAGGAGGTCACCAGGTTGTATTAGTGAGCGGAAAAACATGTACTTCATAGGCACAACTTATTTGAGAAGCTTAATAGCCTTCTTTCGGAAATTGGAAATAGTTGGCCTGGAAAGAAAAGGTCACTCCGTAAATGAGGGACTGTGGTCCCATCTAGGTAGATGTTTTTGCCAAATACACTCCTGGAAATGGAAAAAAAGAACACATTGACACCGGTGTGTCAGACCCACCATACTTGCTCCGGACACTGCGAGAGGGCTGTACAAGCAATGATCACACGCACGGCACAGCGGACACACCAGGAACCGCGGTGTTGGCCGTCGAATGGCGCTAGCTGCGCAGCATTTGTGCACCGCCGCCGTCAGTGTCAGCCACTTTGCCGTGGCATACGGAGCTCCATCGCAGTCTTTAACACTGGTAGCATGCCGCGACAGCGTGGCCGTGAACCGTATGTGCAGTTGACGGACTTTGAGCGAGGGCGTATAGTGGGCATGCGGGAGGCCGGGTGGACGTACCGCCGAATTGCTCAACACGTGGGGCGTGAGGTCTCCACAGTACATCGATGTTGTCGCCAGTGGTCGGCGGAAGGTGCACGTGCCCGTCGACCTGGGACCGGACCGCAGCGACGCACGGATGCACGCCAAGACCATAGGATCCTACGCAGTGCCGTAGGGGACCGCACCGCCACTTCCCAGCAAATTAGGGACACTGTTGCTCCTGGGGTATCGGCGAGGACCATTCGCAACCGTCTCCATGAAGCTGGGCTACGGTCCCGCACACCGTTAGGCCGTCTTCCGCTCACGCCCCAACATCGTGCAGCCCGCCTCCAGTGGTGTCGCGACAGGCGTGAATGGAGGGACGAATGGAGACGTGTCGTCTTCTGCGATGAGAGTCGCTTCTGCCTTGGTGCCAATGATGGTCGTATGCGTGTTTGGCGCCGTGCAGGTGAGCGCCACAATCAGGACTGCATACGACCGAGGCACACAGGGCCAACACCCGGCATCATGGTGTGGGGAGCGATCTCCTACACTGGCCGTACACCACTGGTGATCGTCGAGGGGACACTGAATAGTGCACGGTACATCCAAACCGTCATCGAACCCATCGTTCTACCATTCCTAGACCGGCAAGGGAACTTGCTGTTCCAACAGGACAATGCACGTTCGCATGTATCCCGTGCCACCCAACGTGCTCTAGAAGGTGTAAGTCAACTACCCTGGCCAGCAAGATCTCCGGATCTGTCCCCCATTGAGCATGTTTGGGACTGGATGAAGCGTCGTCTCACGCGGTCTGCACGTCCAGCACGAACGCTGGTCCAACTGAGGCGCCAGGTGCAAATGGCATGGCAAGCCGTTCCACAGGACTACATCCAGAATCTCTACGATCGTCTGCATGGGAGAATAGCAGCCTGCATTGCTGCGAAAGGTGGATATACACTGTACTAGTGCCGACATTGTGCATGCTCTGTTGCCTGTGTCTATGTGCCTGTGGTTCTGTCAGTGTGATCATGTGATGTATCTGACCCCATGAATGTGTCATTAAAGTTTCCCCTTCCTGGGACAATGAATTCACGGTGTTCTTATTTCAATTTCCAGGAGTGTATGTCCATGCTTACCATGAGAACGACGCCTCTCTAGTATAAAATCTCCTTCTTTCAGGCAAGAGAGATTTGGAGTCACTGATTGGCTCCTCTCAGAATATGAAAATAGTGGCTTCCTCCCTCAGCGAGGGAACCCCGATCCTGTGTCTGGATTGACTACCAGACCAACAGAACAGTCAAGAGGGAGATTCAGTGAACGGAGGCTAGTTTGATTCATTTGTGTAATGTGGAGGCGGTTTCGTTTTTGCTAATTCGGCTCTAGTACCGAGGCATGGTGGAAAGTGGTTGTGACTCATTTTTTTTTTTCTTCGTCTTCTGGACCTCTCCTGGTGCGGAACTTCAGGTCTCTCCCTTGTGGGTGACACTTGTGATCTGTATCTTGTGGAGGACTAATAGCCAATGGCACCTTTCAACTGCACCGAGAGTGGAATTGCGTATCATCTCAGACATATCGTGTGTCACGAGGGTGAACTTATTCGTCCTGAGTCGGCTGTCTGACGTCTGACAATTCCAGCATACACCGTCACGTCTATGAGTCAAATTGGTGCAATACACACTGAAATCTGCCGGGATTTCGGGGCCTTCTGATAATCAGAACGACAGACCGCGTAGTTTGCAAATTTTTGTGGACGCGTTAGAACATTACAGCTGCTGCAGGACGCCGCTTCTCCCTTACAGCGCGCCGTTTTCTGTTGCCTCCTGGATCAAGGTGAAAGATTAAAATTCTGTTCTATCGGCGTAGAGTCATTAAATTTTCACAGGTGAACCATAGATTGCGGTATAATTTGTGATAGTTGACTGCATTTGAACAGAGAGTGCCTTGCTGGGGATTCATGTAAACAAAGTCAGACTGCGTTGCAAAAGGGATTAATTCAGGGGAGAATTTGTAAAGCTTCCAACTCAGTGTATGCTTTGCCAACCAAACAACATTTCTTTTCTGATTGGTGTTTGTCATTTTTGTGTAAAATTTGTCAACTAGTTGTAGCTACAAAAGGATTAATAAAACTTGTCTTATTTTGTAAACTTAAATACTCCATTGTTCTCATTCATACTCTCTCTAATATTCACTGTTTTTATTTTATTGTGGTGATACCTGGAAACACCAGAAATTTGAGATTCAGTCTTTTTAAATTAGTTAATTTAATTATTAACTTGAGTTCTGAAAGTGACTACACGCGTAGGCAATAAATGTGTCATGAGTGAATTACTAATTCATAAATAAAAATTAAGGGTTCAGCTCACGATTTGAAGGTTATTGAGAATATAATACTTTTCTTTATGTACGAATAATACCACTTAGCATCAATCAGACATATATTTCTGATTAAAAATGGTTCAAATGGCTCTGAGCATTATAGGACTTAACATCTGAGGTCATCAGTCCCCTAGAACTTAGAACTACTTAAACCTAACTAACCTAAGGACATCACACACATCCATGCCCGAGGCAGGATTCGAACCTGCGACCGTAGCGGTCGCGCGGTTCCAGACTGAAGCGCCAGAACCGCTCGGCCATACCGGCCGGCTATGATCGAAACAAGCGACGGCTTGCATTATCACTTGCTCTGGCGATAGAGTATTTTGTCAGACCTAGAGTCACTTTTATAATGTTTGCATTAGATGCTCCTCCTTTTGGGGAAAAGATTCTAAGCTCTATGTGATTATTTGTCTTTAGATGAATCAGAGTTGAACAGCTTCCACATTGTCATTTGAGGCGTCAGTATCTGAAATATCGTCTGAATCTGATGCAGGATGAATTCTGTCGTCACTGGTATTAATTTTCTTCTTCAGAAGTATTCTCCTCAATGTCAAATGCATTTACTGATGGTTCCAACTGCTCATCGGAAAGAACTCGTTTTGTCATGATAGTCACACAGAAAATAGTACGGTAGATACACGACCTTCGTCTGTAAAGAAGTCTATAAAGCGCTACCTCCTGGAAGGACCTTTAGGCCTTTTTTGTAGCAGCTGTCGGAAAACATTGGCTATCAAGGAGAAGAACAAAATTTTAGGCCAACCTAGTGGACTCCAGCGACAACCCACTTACTTGGATTACGAAAATACTGGTCCATCACCTATAGACTGAAGAAAACCACCTTCTTCCCGATACTGTTTCTGGCGGACACCATAGCCACCTGACGAGCACTCATACTTGGCCAGAAAATAAAGCCGGCCGCGGTGGCCGAGCGGTTCTAGGCGCTTCAGTCTGGAACCGCGCGACTGCTACGGTCGCAGGTTCGAATCCTGCCTGGGGCATGGATGTGTGTGATGTCCTTAGGTTGGTTAGGTTTAAGTAGTTCTAGGGGGCTGATGTCCTCAGATGTTAAGTCCCATAGTGCTCAGAGCCATTTGAACCATTTTGAACCAGAAAATGATGTGCTGCAATATAACAGACGGGCTTCTGCTGAAGCACTGAACTTTTCTCTCTATTTTTTCCGCATGTCTCTCAACGATTAAGCAGTTAATTTTGAACTGATATACTCGTTGCTACTTTTCCGTGTGATGGAGTTCGTTTGAAAGACAACAGTACCACACAGAATTGCAAGAAGTGTCCAATAAACACATTTATTGTAATAACTAGCCCACCACCAAGTTTTGTCTTATTATGTTCACTGTCTGACAGGAAAGTGAAGCAACCAGAAGACATGGTCAGGCGTCAATGTAAGTTCGTACACGTACACACCAGTGGGGCATATGTAAGCTACAAAAGTTGCAATTCTCTGTGACATCAGAACCGTCTCCGGACTGCATTAGTGTCGTTCGTCTTTAGTTCTGTTACCAGGCATGGTAGGGCATACAAGGGGCGTGAACAGCGACATATGTTGTGTGGTCTGTGTGAAGGACACTTGTGTGAGACAGCGTTATTAGTATCTGAAGGAATTTGAAAGGAGCGTTATTATGGGTCTCCATTTGGCGAGTGCCCGAATCGTGCAATAATGGGGTATTTGGGTGTGATTGGTGCACCGATGTTGAATTGGATGGCAACATGAGGGCAGGCACATTTGTCACTGAGAATCCGGTCGACCATGTCTGACCACCAAAATGGACGGCCGCCATATTGTGCATAAACGTGCAATATCCACATTGGTGGGGCATTTGGGTCTGGTTGGGGGGTGGATGTTGGATTGGATGGGAACATGAGGGCAGGCACATTTGTCACTGAGAATCCGGTCGATCATGTCTGACCACCAAAATGGACGGCCGCCGTTCTGCGCATCAAGTGCAATCTACGTCTGCACCATTACTCGAGAACAAGTAATGGATTGTCTGCAACATTCTGTGTCATCTTCTACCTACCGGTCAGAGTCCGGAGACTGGATGCTGCTGCTGCTCGTTCATCTACATCTACATAGATGCTCCGGAAGCCACCGCATGGTGCGTGGCGGAGGGTATCCTTTACCACTACTAGTCGTTTCCTTTCCCGTTCCTCCCGCAAATAGAGTGAGAGAAAATCTATTATCTTCATACCTCCATGTGAGCCGTAAATTATCTTATCTTCGTGGTCTTTATGCGCAATGTATGTTGGCGGCAGTAGAATCGTTCGGCACTCAGCTTCGAATACCGGTTTTCTAAATTTTCCCAATAGTGTTTCTCGAAAAGAACGACACCTTCTCTCCAGGGATTGGTTCAAATGGTTCAAATGGTTCTGAGCGCTATGGGACTTAACATCTATGATCATCAGTCCCCTAGAACTTAGAACTACTTAAACCTAACTAACCTAAGGACATCACACAACATGCAGTCATCACGAGGCAGAGAAAATCCCTGACCCCGCCGGGAATCGAACCCGGGAACCCGGGCGTGGGAAGCGAGAACGCTACCGCACGACCACGAGCTGCGGACTCTCCAGGGATTCCCATTTGAGTTCCCGAAGCATGTCCGTAACACTCACGTGCTTTTTGACCTTACCGGTAACAAATCTAGCAGCCCGTCTCTGAATTGCTTGTAAGTCTTTCTTCAATCCGACCTAGTACGGATTCCAAACATTCTAGCAGTACTCAAGAATACGTCGCACCAGCGTCCTATGTTCGGTCTTCCTTACAGGTGAACCACTCTTTCCTAAAATTCTCCCAATAAACCGAAGTCGACCATTCAGCTTCCCTAACGCAGTTCTCACATGCTTGCTTCATTTCATATAGCTTTGTAACGTTACGCTCCGATATTTAAAAAAAAATTGAATGTGTCAAGCAGCAAACTGGTAAGTAGTTTCTTCTCCCTATTCATCCGCATCAGCTTACATTTTTCCACATTTAGAACTCGTTGCCGTCACACCAACTAGAAAATCTGTCTAAATAGTCTTCTGTCTTCCTACAGTCACTCAACTTCAACACGCTACCGTACACCACAGTACCATAAGAAAACAACCTACGATTGCTACCATCCTGTCCGCCAAATCACTTACGTGTATAGAGAATAACAAAGGTCCTGTCTCACTTCCCTGGGGCAATCATGACGATACCCTTGTTTCCAATGAGGACAACATACCGGGTTCTATTACCTAAGAAGTCTTCGAGGCCGTCCGCGGTGGTCTAGCGGTTCTAGGCGCTCAGTCAGGAACCGCGCGACTGCTACGGTCGCAGGTTCGAATCCTGCCTCGGGCATGGATGTGTGTGATGTCCTTAGGTTAGTTAGGTTTAAGTAGTTCTAAGTTCTAGGGGACTTATGACCACAGATGTTGAGTCCCATAGTGCTCAGAGCCATTTGAACCATTTTTTGAAGTCTTCGAGCCACTCGCATATCTGTGAACTTAATCTATACGCTCGTGCCTGCGTTAACGCCCTGCAATGGGCCACCATGTCAAATGCATTTCGGAAATCTAGAAATAGAGAATCTGCCTGTTGTCCTTCATCCATAGTTCGCAGTACATTATGTGAGAAAAGAGCAAGGGATGCTTTCTAAAACCATGCTGATACTTAGACATAAGGTTCTCAGTTTCAAGAAAATCTATTATGTTCGCCCTCTGAGAACATGTTCAAGGATTCTGCAGCAAACCGAGGTTTATAGTATTTGTCAGTAAATTTTGCGGGTCGCTCTTTCACCCTACTTGTATGCTGGAGTCACCTGCGCATTTTTCCAGTGGCTTGTGTTTTTGTGCTGGGCGAGAGATTCACAGTAAATGTAAGCTAGGTAAGGGGCCAATGCCGTACTCTTCGTAAAGCCGAATTGGGATTTCATACAGACCTGGTGATTTATTAGCTGTCGAATGTTTCAGTCGTTTCTTTATGCCAGAGATATTTATTTCCATGTCGTCCATACAGGAGTCTGCCCGAGGGTCAAACGACGGTATGTCTGCACGATTCTCCTGTGTGAACGATTTCTTGAACATGAAATTTAGAACTTTGGCTTACGTTTTCCTATCTTCAACTCCCACACCTGACTGGACAAGGGACTGAATGGAAGCCGTAGACCCGCTTAGCGATTTTGTGTAGGACCATTAAGGGTGTGAGGAGACTAAACACCGTATTCTCCCCTCTGCGTCTAGAGTTAATTCTATGTGCAAGGGTGAGAAGATATTCTAAATGTCTGCAACATGTGTATCTGAGGTATGACGTGGGTACCAGCCCGGTATTCAACTAGTGGGGATGTTGAAAACCGACTATAAGCCACATCCAAGCTGACCGGCGCACCGGTCCCTGCCGTTAATCGTTTAGGTGGGTTCAACCCGGGTCAGGCCAGCCTAGCCGAGTCTGGGCAGAGGTGGATATTGGCAGCAGCCGGACAATTGGATTATCGTCCCAAGTGTAGATTGCGGATAGCGCCACAACACAACCGAGTGCGTTTGGAAAAGTGTCGTCACAGGGAAGCATGGACTAATAATGAATCGTGTCCTTGTGTTCACCGATGAACCGCGTTTCTGCATTAATTCGGATGACTATCGTCGGGAAGTATTCTCCCAATGTTCTGTAGAGGGGCAACGATGATGCTGCGGGCATAGATGTGTGAGGAGCCACCGGGTAAGGCTTCAGGTCACCGCTAATAGTCGTTGAGGGAACTCAGACCGTGCAGTGGTAAGGACAGCGTGTACTCTCATGTGTTGCTGCTCATGAGTCAGTATCGTGTTGCCAATGCCCGTCATTCATGGTATGTGTGTCTATGAAGTGTGTATGTTGCTGAGGAACTACCATGGCTAGTAAAATCCCCACATCTCTCCCCAGTAGAACACTTGAGGGAACGGCACAGACGCCATTTCTGTCCCAGTGCCAGCATCCAGGATGTCAAGGACCAACAGTTGTTGGCCAGCTCGTCTCTGGAGACTATCCACTGCTTTATGACATCCTTTCCAGTCGAATAAGTACTTGCATCCAGCCCGTATGGATGCTATGTCATACTGATAAGTGGGCGGATACCGCCAAGTTGTTTGTAAATGTGAAACTGTAATCACCAGCGAAGTTCCATTTAGTTTCCTCCTCCCCTTGTGGATGCGTCAGGCAGAGTAAATTACGAATGTCTTGCCAGCTCACGTTCAAGACATTTTCGATTGAAAAGAATGACATCCGTCATTCGTGAGGCAGTTGTAACTTCATGGCTTCGAAAAAGTAAGTACTCGGACTTGGCTTACATGTTGAATGGAAACAACATAAGCAAATATAGGTGTGACTTAGTCATCACGAGCTAAGGTGGTAGAAAAGTTACTTGAGACGTGGAGAATTTGTAGCGAGCATTGCCCTTCTTGAGTGGGAACCACCTGCAGTGTTACCACTGGTCATTAGGGAAATGAGCAAGATGAAAGCAGAGCGAGGAAATTATTTCCCTTGCGGCGAGTAATAGCCGGCACAGAAGCGCCTCCTGTGTCAAACGACTTTTTAATTGAATAATTGCTGGCGTAACGGGCCACGAAACTCAAGTCGTTGTCGGCCGTTAACGGGACCCGTGGTCGAACAAGAACAGCCGGCTGTCTTCCCTGTCCCCCGCAGCGGAGGATCCATTTCACAGTTCATTAGCCCCGGGCCTGGGATGCCTCCCATCACCACCACCACCACCACTGCACACTTCGGTCTCATTTCGCCCAAACAGAAGTTTCGCGAAGTCTCGACAGCCTCCGGTCTCGTCGGCACACGAGTAATGTAATGGATACTGCTATCGATAGTGATATGACGTACTTAATTGTACCCCTTACGCATATCTGGTTCTCTGGAACACGGAGCTGAGCGCACTTTGTCCTCTGTGCAGAAAGCATTGCCTTGCTGTTTTGTTCAACAACCACCAAGTGCTACTATTTGCACTATGGATGGGACATCGAACGACAAATATCGATATCCGATATAATTGAATATCGCTGCACTAATTGCCGACATCTACGATTAATATAATGAAAAATAACGATATTCCGATATACTTGCGCCAAAGATATTGGTTGATTATGACTGCACGCGTTGTTCAAAACTGTGTGAAATAGGCTTTACGAATTAATAAAAAATTAAGGAAATAAAATTAATTGATGTACTATTTTACATACAAATAGCAAAATCCCAGAAAAAAACAAAAAAAGTTGTAGTACTCCATATGGAAAGCAGACAGAAAAAATCATTCAAAATACAGATAATGTAAATGAAAAAAAAAACGTTAATTCCAGAACTTATTTTCTAAAGAAATTACAAAAATTAATTTATTCGCATGTTCTGCTTTTAATCTACTTCGTTGAGCAGAATCACTTCACTTGCTTTTGACAACAGTCCTTCTGCTGGAACTGAAATTCTTGTTGTTTTTGTTGTGGTCTTCAGTCCTGAGACTGGTTTCATGCAGCTCTCCATGCTACTCTATCCTGTGCAATCTTCTTCATCTCCCAGTACCTACTGCAGACTACACCCTTCTGAATCTGCTTAGTGTATTCATCCCTTGGTCTCCCTCTGCGATTTTTACCCTCCACGCTGTCCTCCAATACTAAATTGGTGATCCCTTGATGTCTCAGAACATGTCCTACCAACCGGTCCCTTCTTCTTGTCAAATTGTGCCACAAACTCCTCTTCTCCCCAATTCTATTCAATACCTCCTCATTAGTTATGTGATCTACCCATCTAATCTTCAGCATTCTTCTGTAGTACCGCCTTTCAAAAGCTTCTATTCTCTTCTTGTCTAAACTATTTGCCGTCAATGTTTCACTTCCATACATGGCTACACTCCATACAAATACTTTCAGAAACGAAATCTATGCTCGATGTTAACAAATTTCTCTTCTCCAGAAACGCTTTCCTTGCTATTGCCAGTCTACATTTTATATCCTCTCTACTTCGACCATCATCAGTTATTTTGCTCCCCAAATAGCAAAACTCCTTTACTACTTTAAGTGTCTCATTTCCTAATCTAATTCCCTCAGCATCACCCGACTTATTCGACTACATTCCATTATCCTTGTTTTGCTTTTGTTGATGTTCATCTTATATCCTCCTTTCAAGACACTGTCCATTCCGTTCAACTGCTCTTCCAAGTCTTTTGCTGAAATTCTTATATCAACCAAATAATTTCTTCCTATCTGACACAAGTTGAATCTAGGCTGACATATTTCGCTCCTGATTGTGAATGCGCTATCTCCTAACAATCCAGGGAATGCATTTCGTAAATAGACTAATAAATGTGGAGAAGAGTCTTAGTATCTAGGATTACTCTCTTTCTTTAGCTCCCGCATGTTGAATATTTCTGTCAGCCTTACAAAATGTTCAAATGTGTGAGAAATCTTATGGGACTTAACTGCTAAGGTCATCAGTCCCTAAGCTTACACACTACTTAACCTAAATTATCCTAAGGACAAACACACACACCCATGCCCGTGGGAGGACTCGAACCTCCGCCGGGACCAGCAGCACAGTCCATGACTGCAGCGCCCTAGACCGCTCGGCTAATACCGCGCGGCTCTGTTAGCCTTACTTTCGAGTGACAGGAGCTTACGAAAACACGCAATTGACAACAATCAAAATCTCTCTAAGAACTTCGATGTTAAAAAAACTGTTGGTGTCATTCCTATGTAGTAAATATTCCAAAATTAAAAAGAAATTAGAGTTTTCTCTGTTATGAGTTAGATGCCGACAATACTTATATTATCCGATTATGCCACCATAAAATGTCGACGTTGTTGACATATCGACCGGATAAATAAAGATTACATATATTGCCCAATTCATTTCGATATATCGATATTTCGATAATTTGCTGTCCGATATACCAATCGTAATTCACACCTGTTTATGCGAAGCGAGAGCAGGCGCATTCCAGGTTTTGCGTGGAATGGTCATATGTTGCCGATTCACACCGAAAAAGGTATGAACAGATTGCAGATGTTGATAAAATACGAATTTGGAAGTTTGGCGTCGAATGCAGGGTACCAGTACGTGGTAAATATGTTTCTTCACGGAGTGTGCGTATGGTTGCAAACTAAATCAGTGGGAAAGTCTGTGTCGTCATTCTTAAGCCAGTACATCCCTTCGCGAATTAGATTATTTTTTAAAAATTATGAAGGCTACCGTGAACTTTTATAGCAAGGCGCTTTGGTTAGGGAAACCAAAAAAACAATAACAATATTTAGTGTGACTGTGGAACTAAGTTTAGTTTAATTGCTCAAATGAGTATGGTTGGGTCTAACTGTTCTTAGGAAATGTGTAACTTAGGAACCCAATAAACGAAGAAGGTATGAACTGATGCTTCCGAAGCAACCTTTTTGCTTGAACTGAAGTGCTGATGACATTAATATGCGTGAAGTCAACACAATCAGGTTTCGTACGAAGCGTGTTCTCTCTATTAACCATTTCTTACTCGTTATCCATAACCACAAAGGAAACATATTCATATTAAGAAGCCGTAAAATATAGTGGGAGGGAGGTTACAGTATACGACTGGGAATGACGCTACACAGGAATAGAACTGACTAAATTATTAATTAAAACATGAAATATGGAGTATCCAGGGAGAAACATCTACTTTATATTTCATCGTCAACCCGCTTCCAGCTTTCTAGGCCCTCACAAGAGAACCTGAGACTGAACAGAAAATCTACACAATATCAGAGTTACTATCGATATAACGATTGTTATTTTCAAAGGTATATGACAATTTTACAAATACGTATACGAAAAACATAAATTGCAATGCTTCAATTTTATATAAGTACAAAACAAAAAATTGGAATTTAACAGTTGTCTGTAATTTTGTATACGATCATGACTTGCATATAACTGCACTGAAGATAGTTACACCGTAGCTGAAGTCGATCTGCAATAAACAGATTAAAAATTTACGACCGATGCTGACCTTCCTCCTATCTTTAAATAGGAAATATTCTGTGATGATGTACTGAAAGTTTTAAACTCTAAATATTCCAGAATAAATTGCTAAAGCTACTGAATGACTGATGTAAACACATTGTATTAAATAAATTGTACAGATATTTGTTAAGGTCTCTTAACTATACACAAATTGATGAACTATCATTAAGGGTATTGATAAACGTATTGTAATCGACACAAAGGAGATACGAATGAGTAAATCTTATAATACATTCAGAGATTAAAAGTATAAGAATAGGAGACTAAAGCGGTACACCAAGTCAATGCTGTTACAGACCATTGTGTCACATGGATAACATTACTAGTGAATCAACAGTTTAGGCAGGAAGTTGTAGTGTTGTAGCAGTATCTGCGGTTGCCGATGCCTGAGAAAGTTAGGGAACCTGCAGCTTCGTCGCTACAATTTGATTAATAAATGTTACGCAGACAGATAGAACGTACGACCTTGACCGAATCTTGGTGTCACACATGTAGTCGCTAAGGTAACGCTAAGAGCTCTATTGTCGTCGTGGCACCTTGACGGAAAATCTCTTTCGTTCATCTTCTTTTCTGCTGATTATTCTGTGCGGTTTTCTCATGCTGATAAAGTTGTTACTGTAGGTCCAATAAGCTGCACAATGTGAACAGTTAGGAGCAGTTTGCCACTCATTTCAGTGCCATCAATTCATATAATTGAGTGAGCTTCTAGTATCTGAGGGGTTTATTCAATACGTCTCTTTCTCTGACTGTGTTTAGGTTTCCTATTTAAGTAATTTCACTACCTTCCCAAGTGTCCTAGCTTCTGTTAGCAGCCTGATAATAATAACAGTGGTTAAGCGAAAGGTTAATTACCCCTGCAGATACGAGAGGACAGGCTCTCGCTTAGGACAGGAAACACTAATGGGAACGCTCATTTGAGCAAGAACGAAAGGCATCGTGGTGGGCTATTACTTCCTTATTGCTAACAAAAAGTGTGGTGAATAGTGAAGACTGAATATTCTGTTGGTACGTGATGAAATGATCGTATGACATAATTGACCGGGAGGTCCCATTCTGGATCGGCCGCCAAGTGCAAGTCATATTTCAGTTGGCGCCACATTGGGCGACTTGCGGCCGATGACAAAGGATGAAATGATGATGAGGACAACACAACACCCAGTCCACGGGCGGAGAATACCTCCAAACCGGCCGGGAATCTAACACGGGCCCAGTGCTTGGGAGGCAAGCACGTTACCACCCAGCTAAGCAGGCGGACATTCTGTTGGTGATTTTCGTGTTACAAATTTTGTAGTACCGAGAGAAGAAAGTACTATTTGCTTAATAGGTACAAATCAATTATGGTGTTATTTTAATACATAGCTTAACAAAAAAATGTAAGACACCTAGAGGACTAGGTCGGTTGTCAATATAACTCCGTCCACATATACACCATGGGCGGGTACGTGGATGATTAGAATTGCAGTTCTCTGTGACAGCTAGGACGGCCACCAGAGTGCATTAGTGTTGTTCGTGTTTAGTGTTGTTACCAGGCCTGCTAGGGTACATAATGGGGGCGAACAGCTTCAGATATTGAGTGACCACTGTGAAGAACACATGAATTCCACGTACACCTGTGAGACAACGTTATCAGCACCTGACAGAGTTTCAAAGAGATCCCATTTGTGGGTCTCCATTTGGCCGGCTGGTCGAATCGTTCAAGGTTTGTGGGGCATTTGGATATCGGACTACATGACGAGTAAGGGTAAGCATACTCGTCCTCAGGTTTCTGGTCGTTTGTCAATCACAAGAGAAGATAGCTGTATTGTGAACAAAGCACATTGCAACTCCTACAGATCTGCACCTACCGTACTAGAACAAGTAACGGACTCTCTGCAACACTGTGTCATGACATACACCATTGGTCGAATATTAGCAGCAGCAGGATTGGGGAAGTACCGACTCATACAGTCCCCGTTAACACCACAACACAGACGACGATGTTTGGAGTGATGCTGTGACTGTGAACCACGGATTGCTGTTCGGCAACGTAGTCGACACGGATCAGGAATATGCACCACCTCGGATGTCCAACACCGCGGAGTATGGCGGCACTTGGGGAGTGGTTGCAATTCTTCCAATGTTTTGGAGAGGCACAGTAGTGTTACTTTTGGCTTTACTGGGTGTCGAACGTAGCAGGGAAGCTAGAAAATCTGAAAAGGGAAATGCAGAGGCTATAGTCAGATACAGTGGGGATCAATAAAGTGAAATGGGAAGAAGACAAGCATTACTGGTCATACGAGCATAGGATAATAACAACAGCAACAGAAAATGGTAGAACGAGAATAGGATTCTTTATGAATAGGAGCTTAGGGCAGATGTTGAATTACTTTGAACAGCTTAGTGATAGGGTTGTTCTCAATAGAATCGACAGCAAAGCAACAACGACAAAGAAATCTGATAACAGCAGCGAATACGCTGTTCAAGAATCACAAGAGGAGAATGTATACTTGGAGAAGGCCAGGAGATACTGGAATATTCCAGTTCAATTTCGTCACAGTCAGAGATTCTGAAAGAACTTATTCGATGTAAGGCGAACCAAGGAGCAGATGTAGATTCAGATCACAATTTACTAAAGATTAAGAGTAGGATGAGGTTTAGGAGACTAGTCAGGTGGAATCAACTTGCAGAGAAGTTGGGTTCGGAAGTAATAAGGAATGAAGAGATACACTTGAAGTTCTCTGAGGCCATAAATATTGCGATAAAGAATAGCTCAGTAAGCAGCTTAGTTGAAGAGGAATGGACATTGCTAAAAACTGCAGTCACAGAAGATGGAAAGATAAACATAGGTACAATGAAGGTAATGACGAAGAAACTATGGGTAACAGAAGGAATACTTCAGTTGATGAAAAAAAGGTGGTACAAAAATGTCCACGAAAATGTGGTAACACAGATATACAAGTCACTTACCAATGAAACAAAAAGGAAGTACAAGGAAACTAGGGCGAAATGACTGCATTAAAAAAGTGAAGAAATCGAAAAAGAAATGATTGTTAGAAAGATTGACTCAGCACATAAAAACATCAAAGAAACCTTCAATCAAAGTAAAAGGAAAGACGGTGATATTAAGAGTGCAATGCGAGTTCCATTTTATATGCAGAGGAGAGAGTGGTTAGGTGGAAAGAGTCAGGTAGCAGCAGCCGGCCGAGACAGACGCAGTGACAGGGAAGTGACTTTTACGAGTTCCTAACCAGGAGCGAATTGTATAATTTCATCTGTGCGCTTTGAAAGTTTAGTTTCTTAACTTTCTGGGTGTTAATTTAATATCTAATAGCCACAGTTCCCGCGTTTTCGTTTGCGTCGGAAAGTAAACCGATTTTGTAACATATTACAAGTTCCTAATCAGGGGCGAATTATTTAGTTTCACCTGAGTGCTTCGGTAGTTAGGTTTTTGAATCTCTGCGTATTAATCTAATTTATTCGACACAGTTCCTGCGTTTTCGTCAGCGTCCACAGTAAAGTTCCGTAGCACGTGCCGATAGTCCGTCAGCTGGGTAGTTTAGTTTTCCACGGTCTTTAGTATGGATAGGGAATTTGACTGTTGTGTGCGGATGCGAGCCAAGTTGGTGACACTTTGCTCTCAACTCCAGGCTGTGATCGGTTCGGTTAAACAGCTTGAAGCAGCAGTGAACGGGAACCACTGTTGTGGACCGGCTGTGGAGGTCCAACGGACGTCCAGCACGTCCGTGTCTTCCGTTCGGTCCTCACCGGTGGACAACCCAGTTACTGCTAGCGCTGAGGATTATTCCTCAGCTGTGGTCGGGTTGGAGGTCGCCCCAGGGCGTAGCAGCCGGTGAAAGACTTCCCAGAGAGCCACGCGGAAGGCCTCCCTGGTTAGTCTTGACAAAGAGGTTCCCGGTGCTGTCTGTGTCTGACACTGTCGTTCAGCCAGATGCCGTCGTCTGTCCTGTTTGAGAGGAAATCTCTCAACCTGCAAGATCCGGGAAATCACAGAGGATGGGATTATCGATAATTGGGAGCTCCAACGTTAGGCACGTTGTGGGGCCCCTTAGGGACATGGCTGCCAAGAAGGGGAAGAAAGCCGATGTGTACTCCATGTGCATACCGGGTGGAGTCATCCCAGACGTGGAACGGGTCTTTCCGGATGCCATGAAGAGCACAAGGTGTAGCCAGCTGCTAGTGGTAGCTCGCGTCGGTACCAATGATGTGTGTCACTTTGGATCGGAAGGGATTCTCTCTGGTTTTGAGCAGCTAACAGAAGTGGCAAAGGTTGCTAGTATTGCTTGCGAGGTGAAAGGAGAGCTGACCATTTGCAGCATAGTCGACAGGACCGATTGCGGACCTCTGGTACAGAGCCGAGTGGAGGGTCTGAATCAGAGGCTCAGACGGTTCTACGACCGTGTAGGCTGCGGATTCCTCGATTTGCGCCATAGGGTGGTTGGCTTTCGGGTTCTGCTGAATAGGCCAGGAGTCCACTACACGCAGGAGGCGGCTACAGGGGTAGCAGGGGCTATGCGGCGTGGACTGTGCGATTTTTTAGGTTACAGGGTCTCGGAGAAACACAAAAAGGGCTACAGTGACAGAGGGTGCAGGCCGAGCACAGGAAGAACGTGGATACAGTAACCATCGGTATAACAGCTGTAAATTGTCGTAGCTGTGTTGGGAAATTACCAGAACTCCAAGCGCTAAGAGAAAGCACTGATGCTCAAATCATTATATGCACTGAAAGCTGGATAACACCGGAGATAAGTTCAACCGAAATTTTTGCGAAGAATCTATCGGTGTTCCCTAAGGATAGGCTGAACTCAGTTGGCGGTGGCGTGTTTGTTGCTGGTAGAAGTAGTTATCTCGTAACGATATTGAAGCATATAGTTCCTGTGAAATTTAGGGCGGACTTCAATGCGAGATGCGTATAATAATTTCCTCAACGGAACTTTCTCTCGAAACCTGGCACAAAATCCAAATAAAATCTCGTCGTATGTGAAGTATGCTAGCGGAAAGACACAGTCAATGCCTTCTCTGGAGATACTATCGAAGTCAGAGCTGCCAAAGCAGAGTTACTAAACACAGTCTTCCAAAATGCGTTCACAAAAAAAAAAAAAAAAAAAAAAAAAAACCCGAAGTAAATATTCCAGAATTCGAATCAAGAACAGTTGCCAACATAAGCAGCGTAGAAGCAAACATGCTAGGAGTAGTGATGCAACTGAAATCACTCAATAAAAGCAAGTTTTTTGGTCGAGAGTGTACAACAGTTAGGTTCCTTTCAGAGTATGCTGATGCAATAGCTCCATACTTAACAATCATATGCAACTGATCACTCGACGAAACTTTCGTACCCAAAGACTGGAAAGTTGCTCAGGTCACACCAATATTCTAGAAAGGTAGTAGGAGTAATCTACTAAATTACAGGTCCATATCATTAACATCGAAATGCAGCGGGATTTTGGAACACACGGATATTATGTTCGAATACTATTAATTACCTCGAAGAAAACGTCTATTGACACACAGTGAACGCGGATTTAGAAAGCATCGTTCTTGTTAGACACAATTAGCTCTTTACTAGCACGAAATGTTGAGTGTTATCGACAAGGGATTTCAAATTGATTCCTTATTTCTGGATTTCCGGAACGCTTTTGAGATTGTACCACACAAGCGGCTTGTAGTGAAGTTGCGTGCATGTGGAATATCGTCTCAGTTATGTGACTGGATTCTTGATTTCCTGTCAGAGAGGTCACAGTTTGTAGTAACTGACGGAAAGTCATCGAGTAAAACGGAAGTCAGTACTGGCGTTCCCCGAGATAGTGTTATAGGCCCTTTGCTGTTCCTTATCTATATAAACGATTTGGGTGACAATCTGAGCAGCCGTCTTAGGTTGTTTGCAGATGACGCTGTCGTTTATCACTAGTAAAGTCATCAAAATATCAAAACGAACCGCAAAACGATTTAGAAAAGATACCTCAATGGTGCGAAAATTGACACTTGACCCTAAACAACGAAAAGTGTGAGGTCATCCACAAGAGTGCTAAGAGGAATCCGTTAAACATGGGTTACACGATAAATCATCCTAATCTAAAAGCCGTAAATTCAATCAAATACCTAGGTATTACAATTACGAACAACTTAAATTGGCAGGAATACATAGAAAATGTTGTGAGGAAGGCTAAGCAAAGGCTGCATTTTATTGGACACTTAGAAAATGTAACAGACCTACTAAGGAGACTGCCTACACTAAACTTGTCCGTCTTCTTTTAGGATACTGCTGCGCCGTGTGGGATCCTTACCAGATAGGACTGACGGAGTACATCAAAAAAGTTCAAAGAAAGGCAGCACGTTTTTTATTATCCCAAAATACTGGAGAGAGTGTCACTGAAATGATACAGGATTTGGGTTGGGCATCATTAAGAGAAAGGCATTTTTCGTTGCGACGGAATCTTCTCACGAAATTCTAATCACCAACTTTCTCCTCGGAATGCGAAAATATTTTGATGACACCGCGCGCTATACAAGATTGAAACAATAGAGAATTGTGAAGGTGGTTCGATGAACCCTCTGCCGGGCACTTAAATGTGATATGAAGAGTATCCATGCAGATATAGATGAGTACATTGAAGGCCTCTATGACGGGGAAGATTTGGATGACGGGATAGGAAAAGAAACAGGAGTCGACGGGGAAGGGATAGGGTATCCAGTATTGCGATCAGAATTTAAAAGAGCTTAGGACGACTTTAGATCTAATAAGGCAATAGCTATAGGTAATATTCCATTGCGATTTGTAAAATCATTGGGGGAAGTGGCAACGAAACGACTATTTACGTTGTTGGTGTGTGGAATGTATGAGGCTGGCGGTATACCATCAGACTTTCGAAATACATCATCCATACAATTCTCAAGACAGGAAGAGCTGACAACTGCGAGAATTACTGCACAATCAGCTTAACAGCTCGTGTATCTAAGTTGCTGACAAGAATAACATGCGGACGAATGGAAAAGAAAACTATGGATCTGTTACATGACGACCAGTTTTGCTTTACGGAAGGTAAGTCACCAGAATGGCGGTTCTGGATGTAGCGTTTGACAATGCTAGTAAGACTGAAGAAAAATCAAGACATGTTCATAGGATTTGTCGGCCTGAAAATAGCGTTCAACAACGTGAAATGCTGGAAGATATTCGAAATTCTGAGATTAATAGAAGTCAGCTATAGGAAAAAACGTGTAATACACAATACTACAAGAACCAATATGGTATAATGTGGTGTCACCGCCAGACACCACACTTGCTAGGTGGTAGCTTAAATCGGCCGCGGTCCATTAGTACATGTCGGACCCGCGTGTCGCCACTGTCAGGATCGCAGACCGAGCGCCACCACAAGGCAGGTCTCGAGAGACGTACTAGCACTCGCCCCAGTTGTACGACGACGTTGCTAGCGACTACACTGACGAAGCCTTTCTCTCATTTGCCGAGAGACAGTTAGAATAGCCTTCAGCTAAGTTAATGGCTACGACCTAGCAAGGCGCCATTTGTACCATTGCATGTATCTCAAGATAGTCTCACTTGTTTCATCAAGAATGCTGTATACCAATGGACGATATAAAAGTTAAGTGTTCTAGTAGCTACGTTCTTTTCTTTATCACATTCATCACGTATCCTGTTCCAGACTTCGCGTCAGTCGGCGTGTGTGTACGTGTGCCCTTTCGGCTACACGTCTCTGTGGACTGGCTGCCTTGTCAGTCCACTACATATAATAAGACTGAAAGACCAAGAATGAAATGCTCGGATTACGAAGGGTGTAAAACAGGGGTGCAGTCTTTCATCTCTACTGTTCAATCTATACATCGCAGAAGGAATAGCGGAAAACAAGAAATGAAATTACACAATTTCAGAGACTTTACTTGTCTCATACTGGTATGATTTCATGTATATAGGCTGAAGCGGAGAATGAAAAATTTTATCAAGGCCGGGAACAGAAACCGGGTCTCATGCTTAATACACAAATGTGTTAGCCCCTTTTCTCATTTTTTAAAAGGAATCTTGCCTTCCTGGAGCCCAAAGGAAAGGGTGAGAGCAAAATGGGCGGGAGCTACAATCCGAGGCCTGGTCACGATGCCCCTTTCCTTCCGTCCAGGAACCAAAAAGAATGTAGGGAACGTGGAGTAGAGGTACAAAGAACATGAATAATTTATTTATTTATTTCCCTTGTTTTTATAAATTATTGTTAATACCACCGGGAATACCAGGGAATCAGCATCGCAGGGAGGAGGGAGAGCAATGTTGCCATATACGGAGAGACGATAGACGCATAGTTTTGCGGAGAAGGACATGCTGATGAACAGAGAATAACCGGTTCTAAGATAAAAAAAATCCTCATTGCAGTTACACTCCAACTGTTGGGTGGGTTAAGAAAGACACTACAGAGGAAACTGGAGAAAGCTGTCTGTATTTGGGATTGTGGGCAATTACACAATGGTGTTCATTAAGAAAGTGCCAAAAATCAAGGATATTTTTCACACCATCAGCAAACAAGTAGTGAACTGCGTGTCCCGAAATCCACTTCATGGAGTTCGTCTTCGCTTGCGGGTTGTATCCTGGGTCCGGAAAGAGGAGCAGGTGAGTAGGTATCTGACGAGGAATCGTACGGATCATTAGGGCCAGCATCTGTCGCATCAAGAAACAGGCACCTCTCACAGATCTGCACACCTGGCGATGCTCCTCCGTGTCCAACACATCACAGGCAACAAACAATGGGGTGTCTTCAAGGTGAATCCTGTGAAGACGTGACCAGCATTGACAATGAGGTACCAAGCAGACTGTAGTTCAGTGTCAAGCTAAGGGGCGCACACCGAATGGAAAACGGCACGCCAGTCGACGTGGAGATGCTTTCCCCCAGTCACATTCGGTGACCTTTGCTGCTGGAAGGAACCGTACATCGCCTTCGTGGATGACAAGCACGTTGGAAAGATCGTAGTACGAACGCAGTTCAATTGGAGGAAATAGTGGCGGAAATAAAAGAAGGGCGACGGGACTTCAGGAAGCTGGATAGGTGTTGAGAGGGAAAGTGGTGCAAGGCTCTCCAGCAACAGGCCGGTAAGAAGTGTAGGACAGAGACATGTGAGAGCTGACAAAAAGGGCTATAGCTTTGTCAGGCACATGATACAGCCCTTAGCCGTCCCAGCATTGCGGGAAGGTGAGGGTCTCGTACCTCATCTCGAACGGCAAGCCATGGTAAACATACGAACCCAGTGCCACTGGCATGTGGCGGGTGTGTTGGGCCATGGACGCTGGCATAGGAAGTGTCTGTTCCACGTGGGGGATACATGATGCTAAATATACGTTAACATATTCTGTCCGCTGAAGAAGATCAAGGGCTCGTAAACGATGATGTAGGAGCCCAACTCGTAGTGTGGACAGTAGGTGCCACCAGCTGAGGGCAATGGAGCAACACAGATCACTTACGAAATCAAATCCTAAGCTTCACATAGTAGCAACTACACGCAGTGCAGCAGTGCAGCAGTGCTGTCTCCAGGAAGCCCCACACCAAGAGCCAACGCTCTCGAATTTCGGACATTAAAGCAGCTACTAGAAGGATCTCCGTAGGCGGTAGCTCAAGCTGACCTCAGCACCACTACGAAGAACTATGACGAGATTGGCCGCATAAGCAGAGCAGCTAAATACATGGCAATTGAGAGATGTCCCAGGCAGGCGCTGACAGAGCCCGCAGAGCAACGATTCCATTGCGAAAGCACACAACAACGCAGAGAGCGGCCAGCCTTAACGCACCGACGGCGGATCTGGATGGGAGGAGTGAGACGATAACTGTAGAGTAGACGGGGCGTAGCTCAACGAAGGAGATGCATTAAAACGTCTACGGTAGTGTCGGGCTATCTCATACTGTGGTGCACGCTTTGCAGGTAGTCGTGATCGACCCGACTGAACGTCTGGTTGAAGTCAAGAGGAGCCAAACGTCCAGGAATACGAGGTGGGTGAGCACGAGCGAATATGACCCGATAGCGACAGATGGCAATGCGGATGTTAGCGGCAGAAATGTGAGCAGGGGAAACCTCGTAACGAGGCACCCGTTTAAGCCGTGTAGCCAACATCTGGGTAAAGATCTCCGTGTCGCTGTTGAGCAATGTCAGCTGGGACGAATCGCATTTGCATGAGGAACCCGAGGCTTGTGGGTGGGGAATGTTGCGGTAAGGTCTTATAGGACCAAATTGCTGAGGTCATCGGTCCGTAAGCTTACGCAGTACTTACTCTAACTTAAACTAACTTACGCTAAGGACAACACACACACCCATGCCCGAGGGAGGACTCGAACCTCCGACGGGAGGAGCCGCGCGAACCGTGACAAGGCGCCTCTAGAACGCGCGGCTACCCCGCGCGGCGTTGTGGTAGCGTCAGACACAGAAAGAGCGGCAGCTGTTCCACATGCAGGACGGGGGGGCGTGGGTTGGAAGTCGGTGTCCGTAGTTGAATGCTGACTGGAGATATTGGTGGGAAGAGACGTCGCGTCGTCAGGCGCCAGAGGACAGCGCATCATCAGTAGCAGGATCGTCATCCTGTGCACACATTCGACGGAGGCAGGCATCAGAAGGGGTACGGCGTTGTCCCTTCCGTTTCCTCGGCGACCGTTGTTTCATAACATGCTTTTCCGTGTCGGATGGCGGGTGGCTATCGTCCTACATGTGGGTAGACGTCAGAAACCCGGAGGTTGTTACAGCTCCATGATCAACAACATAGCGTCGCGACGGACGGCTTACGTCTGCTGAAGAGCATCTTCCGTTGGCACTGCCTCCGGCAGCAGTGTAGAAGACAAATGTCCATCGCGTTGTCGAAAGGAGTCGACGCCGGTACCTACTGATTCAGAGTGGAGGCAGTAGGCAGCCCCGCTGCGGAATCATAACATAAAGGTAACACAGTGGGCGGAGAGGGAGCGCGAAGTCTCAGATGGTGTCTGAACTTATTTACCTTGAGCACATTCAGAACGGACAAGGCAAAGTTCCTGTATGGCCGTCAGAGTAGCGGAACTTTAAAACGGTAGTATGGCGAAGCACAACAAAGGCGTACAGCTCATCATTCGCCAGTCTCATGTACACAGTGGTACTAAGGATGGAAAAATGAATTACGGCAGACGCATTTCACCCTTATAAACCGTTCAACTTCATACGCTTTGGGCAAGTCATGAGCCAAAGGAAACGTTAATTTAATCGTGGCTTAGCGATAGGAAAACGCCATGACGGTCGGTGAATTCGGATCTTAAGACAAGCCGCTACGCGGAAGTAAACAAACACCCGCTCGCTCGCAAGCAGCACAGCAGGGAAGACGCAAACAAAGCGTGCTTGCCTCACCACCACCGAAAGCAGACTGCACCACTAAGCCACCTTGGCGCAGCGGTTCGCACGACTGCACGAATTACTCTGGCAAGCCTCCCTGCTCGATCGAAATTCTCATTGCTGCCCGAGTCTCCTTCAAATTCCCCATTACACATGAACAGAACTGCACAGGCTTACCATGTTCTGGAATAGCACCACAGCATCGCACATAAATGTGAGATACAGCCTAAAATCCAGACGTAGGTACTTATACAAGTGAAACTACACATTTCAGAGACTTTACTAGTCTCATATAGATTTGGTTTCATGTGTATAGACTGAAGCGGCGAGTGGAAATTTGTACCTACTCCAGGACGTGTACAGACTCGGAAGTTCTGCTGCTGTGTAAGGCAGATTTTAAAGTAGACTGGGGTGGCAGCGAGGATTTGGAGCGAGGTATTAGGGATGACAGGGTAATCTGTGCAGGTCTGTGAACCGCTATGTGAATTTGGCTTAATGGCTAACGCACCTGCCTGCTAAGAAGGAACCCCGAGTTCGATTCCCAGCCTTGATAAAAATTTGCACTAGGCGCTTCAGTCTAGATACACGAAATAAAAGAAGAGTTCAAGAGAAAGATTAAAATTTAGGTGAAATGATACCAGTCAGACGATTTGCTGTTGGCATTGCTATCCAGGATCAAAGCGAAGCATCACTGTGCAGGACATGTTGAATGGAATGAGCTGTGTAATGAGTGCAGAATATGAACCACGAGTAAGTCGAATAAAAACGCAAGTAGTGAGGAGCACCACAATTGACGGCAGCGAGAAACTTAACATCAGAATTGAGGATAACAAAGCCAAGAGATTCTGCTACCTCAGAAGCAAAATAACTCATAAATGACGGAGCGTGGAGGACATAAAAAGGAGACTAACATTGACAAAAAGAGGTATCCCCGGCCAAGAGAAGTCAACTAGTTTCAGACATAGACCTTAATTTAAGGAAGACATTTCTGTGAACTTACATTTGGAGAACAGCGTTGTACAGCCATGAGACATACACTGTGAGGAAACTGGAACAGAAGGGAATCGAAGCATTTGAGATGTGGTGATACAGAAGAATGTTGAAAATAATCTGATTATAAGGCAAGGAATGCAGAGATTCTCAGCAGAATCAGCGAAGAAAGGCGTATATGGAAAACACTGACAAGAAAAACGGACAAGAAAAGACGACATCTATTAAGACATCAAGAAATAACTTCCACAGTACCAGAGGGAGTTTAGAGAGTAAAAACTATAGATGAAAACAGAGACTTGAATACATCCAGCAAATAATTCAGAACGTAAGTTGCAAGTATTACTCTGAGATAAAAAGGTTGGCCAAGGGGGCGGCATCAAACCAGTCAGAAAACTGATGGGAAAAAAAGGAAACGGTAGGGAACCATAGATTATAGCTACAGATCGTGTCGGGCAGTGACTGAGGGTAGCAGCTCTAACGATACAACAATACGTAATGGAGATTCTATATCCTTCGCGCGACTGTTTCACACATGGCACGCCTCTCTATGAACTGTTTGCGTGATGTTGAGGCCCTCCACTGCCCAGAAAGATCATTAAATATGCCCGTATGCAACATTTGGGGTACTAGGTCGAACGTCAACTCCGTGCCACTACCGGTATCGACGATAACAAGAACTAATTACAATAGCTGAAGGCCATCCTGCCTCAGGAAAGGATTCAACGGTTTTGTGACACCCTTTCCAACCGAATCAGCGCACTGTGGTCAACGTACCGATAAGTCGGCTACTAGTGCCATGACCTTTTAAAATTTAACTCAGTATTGTAATCACAGCAATAACATAACATAGCCTCTGAATCCATGTAGATTCACTTCGTTTCCTCTTCTCCTTCTGGGTGTTTTACTCCTTTTGTCAGATATTCCACACAGCACATCCTTGCAGTACCAGTATGTGCAGGCAGAGGGCATCGTGCTGAATTTCTGGTAGACGTAGATGGAGCAAAGTGGACATCTTGAAAAGAGTGGAATTTACGCTCATCGCCTAGAGGCGAGTAATCCAGCCGTCTCGTGCGAGCAGCCAGTACCCAGGCTCTTCCATCACCAGCGCAGCCCCGCAGAACCAGTTCGGCGGTAACGTCGGCTCCAGCGGTCGTAAAAATTTAAATATTCATCGCGTCCACGCCTCCCGTCATGGGAGGGCCGCGTGCACACGCAGCCAGTGCTGACAACCGGGGAGAGTAAAGGCGAAGGTTGCAGAAACGATGGGACCTCCGCAGTCGCTGCGCACATCCGAGGAAAACATTAGAGCACTGAAACTTCCCGAATCTTCTGGCGCGTATCAGCGTGTCAGGCGACAAAGCTGTTAGACTTTAATTTCAATTGTTTGCTTATAATCCATTTGACTTTACGTTTAAATGTGAAGGGATTGTAAGAAAATATGCCAAATGAAGCTGAGCGCAAGTGTATCTAACAAGGGAACCTCCCCATCGCAACCCCCTCAGATTTAGTTATAAGTTGTCACAGTGGATAGGCCTTGAAAAACTGAACACAGATCAATCGAGAAAACAGGAAGAAGTTGTGTGGAACTATGAAAAAATAAGCAAAATATACAAACTGAGTAGTCCATGCACAATATCGGCAACATCAAGGAGAGTGTGAGCTCAGGAGCGCCGTGGTCCCGTGGTTAGCGTGAGCAGTTGCGGAACGAGAGGTCCATGGTGCAAGTCTTCCCTCGAGTGGAAAGTTTAATTTTTTATTATTAGTTTACGTGACAAACTCTTATGTTTTCATCACTTTTTGGGAGTGATTATCACATCCACAAGAAAACCTAAATCGGGCAAGGTAGAAGAATCCTTTTACCCATTCGCCAAGTGTACAAGTTAGGTGGGTCGACAACATATTCCTGTCATGTGACGCACATGCTGTCACCAGTGTTGTATAGAATATATCAGACTTGTTTTCCTGTGGAGAAGTCGGTTGACCTATGACCTTGCGATCAAATGATTTCGGTTCCCATTGGAGAGGCACGGTTTTGCGGTGCGGTCGCAAAACACAGACACTAAACTTATTACAGTGTAGAGAGACGTCAATCAACAAACGGACAGATCATAACCATGCGAAAATATAGAAAGTACACTTTTCACTGGAGGGGAGGCTTGAACCAAGGACCTCTCGTTCCGCAACTGCTTGCGCTAACCACGGGACCACGGCGCTCCTGAGCTCCCATTCTCCTTGATGTTGCCTATATTGCGCATGGACTACTAAGTTTGTATATTTTGCTTATTTTTTTCATAGTTTCACACAACTTCTTCCTGTTTTCTCGATTGATCTGTGTTCAGTTTTTCAAGGCCTATCCACTGTACCAACTTATAACTAAATCTGAGGGGGGTGCGATGGGGAGGTTCCCTTGTAAGAAATGTTTCCCTGAGAGGCGGCTTGTTCTAGTTCAGACTAGTCACAGTGAATTTTAGAATATTTCCAACAAACGCCGGGAGGTTAAGAAGCGAACATGATACAGGAGTTGGACAAAATATGAAAACACTGTGAGAAATGGATGCTTTAACCCAAATACTGATACTAGTCAAGCATTCAGGTTGCACTGTTATATCTTATGACAAAGAGCAGCTATTCAATGTCCTCAATACGTTGCAAGTGTCAGTCGCGGTCAAAACAGTGTTCTGTGTGATTCTGCGTGCATTATGTCGGAGACAAGTGAATTTGAACGTGGGTACATTGCTGGTGCTTTTACGGTGGTTGTTTCCTTAATCAAGGTATCCGAAGTGTTTGGTGTTACAAGAGCGCCGTATCGAAGATTTACATCCCATATAGAGAAAGCAGGAAAACATATCCCCTAAGTCACAACGCGGATGAAAGTGTGTGCTGAGTACTCGTGACAGACGTGACAGACAGACAGACAAACAAACAGGAGGACTTATGTTTTTTCTCCATGAATTTTAATTTCCTACTCCAAATTTTTCTTTGGTTTCCTTTCTTCATCTACATCTACATGGTTACTCTGCAATTCACACTTAAGCACTTGCAAGAGGGTTCATCGAACGATACTCATATTACTCGTCTACCATTCCACTCTCGAATGGCGCGTGGGAAAAAGGAACACCTAAATCTTTCCGTTCGAGCTCTGATTTCTCTTATTTTTTTATGACGATCATTTCTCCCTACGTAGGTGGGTGCCAACAAAATATTTTCGCATTCGGAAGAGAAAGTTGGTGATAGAAATTTCGTAAATAGATCTCGCCGCAAAGAAAACCGCCTTTGTTTCAGTGACTGCCACCCCAACTCGCGTATCATATCAGCGACACTCCCACCCCTACTGCGCGATAACAAGAAACGAGCTGCCTTTCTTTGCACTTTTTTTATGTCCTCGTCAAGCCTACCTGGTAAGGATCCCTCACCACGCAGCAATATTCCAGCAGAGGACGGAAAAGTGTAATGTAGGCTGTCTCTTTAGTGGGTTTGTCGCATCTTCTAAGCTTCTAGGCTACCATCCTGTCTCACGCCCTCCTCAACTCTTTCATGCCCCTCCACCCTCATAAGCGCCGTCTGGTTTCTGCACGAGCTGTAAATATTCTTTCTCTCCCTGGGTTTTACCCCAGCTACAATCATAACTTCAATAAGCGGACTCAGTCAACAATTTAAATCTATCTGTAAGTCTAAATGGCTCTGAGCACTATGGGACTTAACATCTGAGGTCATCAGTCCCGTATAACTTAGAACTACTTGAACCTAACTAACCTAAGGACATCACACACATCCATGCCCGAGGCAGGATTCGAACCTGCGACCGTAGCTGTCACGCGGTTCCAGACTGAAGCGCCTAGGACCGCTCGGCCACAATATCTGTAAGTCTGCACAAACACTACAAATATACGTCTGCTCTCCTTAACCTACCTGCTAAGAGAACTGGTAGGTCCACCAATGCCTCGTGTGTTCCTATATTTCTCCGGAATCCAAACTGACCTTCCTCGCGGTCGAAGTCTACCAGTTTTTTCAGTCTTCTGTAAAGAATTCGTGTTAGTATTTTGCGACCATGTCGCATGAAGCTGATAGTCGGTAGTATTCACGCCTGTCATCACCTGCTTTCTTTGGAATTGGAATCATTACTTTCTTCTTGAAGTCTGAGGGTATGTCGCATGTTTCATATACCTTGGTCACCATGTGGAAGACATTTATCGTGAGTGCCTCTCCCAGGACTACCAGCAGATCTCATGTAATGTCGTCTACTCCAGAGACCTAGAGGTCTTTCAGTGCTCTGTCAAATTCTACTCGCAGTATCGTATCTCCCATCTCATCTTCATCTACTTCCTCCTCCATTTCTATAATTCTGCCTTGCAAGTTCATCTCCCTTGCACAGACCGTCTATATACTCCTTCCACATTTCAGCTTTCCCTCTTTGTTTGGTACTGCCTTCCCATCTGAGCTCTTGATATTCATACAGCTTTTGCTCCAAAGGCCACTTCAGTTTTCCTGTAGACGGTATCTATCTTTTCCCTAGTGAAACATGCTTCTAACTCCTTCCATTCGTCCTCTACTCATTCCTGCTTAGTCAT
Source organism: Schistocerca nitens (assembly GCF_023898315.1). Taxonomy (NCBI): domain Eukaryota; kingdom Metazoa; phylum Arthropoda; class Insecta; order Orthoptera; family Acrididae; genus Schistocerca; species Schistocerca nitens. Next base: position 190,979,260 of record NC_064622.1, read on the forward strand.
TTTGTACTTCCTGTCAGTCTCATTTTTTAGATGTGTGTATTACCTTCACCTGGTTTACTGGCTGCATTTTTGTATTACCTCCTTTCATCAATTAAATTCAGCATCTCCAGTGACATCCAACGATTTCTACTAGTCCTTTTTGCCTATTTCATCCTCTGTTGCCTTCACTATTTCATCTCTAAAAGCTAGGCATTCGTCTTCTACTGTATTCCTCTCCTCTGTTCTCATCAGAACTTTATCACTCCCAGATCCTAGCTTCCTACCATTTCACACTCGCCGTTAAAATTCCGCCACATCAGGAGACCTTGATATTAATGGTGTTTCAAGAAGATTCGTCCGATCTCACGTGGACTATTTTCTATATGACTGAAAACAGAATCTTAATTTATCCATCGAAACTGAAAGTTTTATTGATAACAACTGACAAATGTCGGTTCATGTGGTGGCCGATAGGGGTCGGTTTGGGGAAGCGAGGCCCTATCGTTCGTTATCAAATGTGCGGGGAGGTGAGGTTATGGTAACACAGGAACAAAAATTATACTTTCTCATTTCAGTGGGTGAAATTCAGCTGCATCTGTGCAGCTTATGACAGAAGCGTGGCACCTACATGACCGTCAATGAATCAGAGGAAGTTTCGTTCGATAGTGTAATGTGACCATTGAATGCTTCGGTTGTCCGAGCTCTTTTCGTATATCCTAAAACACAATCGTGTGCTATGGAAATAAAACTCGTGTAACTACTTATATGAAGTAGGGTTGTAGGAGCTCTTAGTCGCAAGTTGCTCTAAAGGGTGGTGGACAAAAATATGGAAACACCAAAAACATAACGTGTTACCATGCCTAACACGGTGTAGAAAACTTGTTGGAAATTAAAAGAGTTTCCAGTCGCGTCGGAATGGATAAATACAGCTTCTGTACGGATTTCAACGGAGTCTTAAACCATTCTTCCTGTAAAATAGAGACAAGTTCAGAAAATGATGATAGAGGTATGCCAAAGACGCTGCAATTATGTCAGAGACGGCAAAGGACTTGGAAGAGCCGTTGAACAGAATAGACAGCTTGTTGAGAGGATATAAGATGAACATCAATAAAAGCAAAACAAGGATAATGGAAAGTAGTCGAATTGAATCAGGTAATGCTGCGAGAATTAGAATACTAAACGAGACAGTAAAAGTAGTAGATGAGTACTGGTATTTGGGCAGCAAAATAACTGTTGATGGCCGAAGTAGAGAGCATATAAAATGTACCCTAACAATGTCAAGGAAAGATTATCTGAAAAAGAAAATTTGTTATCATAGAATATAGATTTTTGTGTTAGGAAGCCTCTTCTGAAGGTATTTGTGTGCAATGTAGCCATGGAAGTGAAACATCGTCGGTAAATAGTTTAGACAAGAAGAGAATATAGGATTCTGAAATTTAATGCTACAGAAAAATGTTGAAGATTAATTGAGTAGATCGCGCTGCTAATGTGCAGGTGAAGAACAGAATTCGGGAGACAATAAACTTGTGGCACGAGTTGATTAAAAGGAAGGATTCGTTGATAGGATATATTCTGAGACACCAAGGTATCAATAATTTAGTACTGGAGGGAAGTGTGGGTGGTAAAAGTTGTATAGGGAGACCAAGAGACGAATTCAAAGCAGATTAAGAAGGATGGAGGTTTCTGTAGCTATTCGGAGATGAAGAATAGAGTAGCATGGAGAGCTGCATCATACCAGTCTTCAGACTGAAGACCACAACAACAACGATTAGCTGAGCATAAAGAAAAGAATCCTTCAAACATCCTTAGTTATCAGAGAGGCCAAATTGAACGTCGAGAAGGAGGAGCTACACTTACTCGCCATAGAGGCAGCAATTTAATTTACAGTTTCTATGACAGAACAAAGTATTTTAAAACCAAACAGACTCTTCGAACTCTATAGCACTAGAAAATGACTTCTGGTGCACCTGCAGGAACTCAATACCATTTTGGCTACTTAGATATCAATATTACAAAGACCATAATGGACATCATTAAATGAACTTTCAAGGTAACAGAATATGCAGGTTAACAGATACCCCTAAACAGGCTTTAAAATAAGAAAGTGAGCATTCAGAATTCAAGAAGCGTGAGCTGTTAATCGAAAAAGCACCCGAGAACAATTCCAAAGCAAATAAAGGCTCTGACACACGTGGATTAACCAACGTACGGTATAACTGGCTTGAATCGGCCCACAAGCCGAACGGTTGTTCGATCCAGTATAGGTTCTAAAACATACACACAGAAGATGGAGTAATATTACCCAACATATAAATGGCAAACAGCACACAAGTTTGTTAAGCTTAACTGATAATGAAAAATGTTAAAGATACTGAACCCCGAAGAGCACACGCACCAGTAGTGCGCAGAAAGAGCTTTCTACAAGTTTAACAGACAGAAGAAGGTAAAGCGGAAGCCACTTACACAAGAATAAATTTTATAGTTTTGACAACATAGTGTTTTGTAATGCGTATATTCTCTTTGAAATACTCTGTATTTATGAGTGTGTTAACAAGCAGGGTTGTAGGTGCACTGTCGAGCTCGTCATCGATTTTACTAGTGAAGTCTAGCAGCAGCAGCCAGACAGTGACCATGTGTGTGCGAGTTCCGCTTGTGTGTGTGTGTGTGTGTGTGTGTGCTCGCGCGCTCTTTCCAATTCGAATGAAGCCCTATTGGTGAAAGGTCGAATGTATCAGTCTCTTCGTTTTGTGTGTCTGCGACTCAACGTCTTTACTGTATGGTCATTAGCGATCTACGCTTTTCATAATATTGTTGTTGCTCAGTATACAGGTAAACGAATACACATATTCAGATAAACGAATAGACATATCCACACATCATGTTTTTTCATGTTTTTTTCTGGTCGGTGTATGACGTCCCACAGTTAAGCAAAAAATAGTTCCCCTGCCCCTATTGAGACCGAGGCTTCATGAGGTTTCTTTTCTTTGTAAGGCAAATTCGGGAACTGGAACTCCCTTCCGAAGTATTCAGAACTGAGATTCGCTCTGTGCCAGTGCCAGCTCGCGTGGTTCTTGGCTGAAACGCAATAAAATATAGTATGTGCATCCTGAGTGCAATTTTTGCACCGGAGTACATTTAAGTACTAGGAGAACAGTAGTAAGGAGTTCAAATGTGTGTGAAATCTTATGGAACTTAAATGCTAAAGTCATCAGTCCGTAAGCTTACACACTACTTAACCTAAATTATCCTAAGGACAAACACACACACACACACACCCATGCCCGAGGGAGGACGCGAACCTCCGCCGGGACCAGCCACACAGTCCGTGACTACAGCGCCCCTGACCGCTCGGCTAATCCCGTGCGGCTCAGTAGTAAGGCGATAAAGTAAAAGACTGGTGCAGTTATCTACTGTCTGCTTATTCCTTGGTTATGTAGGAAGAGGTGGTATAATGTGCCCCCACTTTGTTTTCTTGTCCTTACTGCCACAGTAACCCAACATATAATAATAATAATAATATATGCACTTTGGCGGCTTTTCATGATATCTTCACTGTGGATGCGCCCTATGTCAGACCTCTTGTGGAAATAATGCTAAGAAGCGGCCAATGAGAATGATGAGTGGTGGGGAGCGGTGGGGGGGGGGGGGACAACCCGGACTGGACAGTTAGCGTGCTCGAATATCCGAAGCAGTTAAGGCGATCGCTCGCTTAAAGCGGGAAATCCGCATCCGAGACCCGGTCTGCCACAAATTTTCACAACACCTACATCTACATCATACTCCGAAAGCCACCAGTACTGTGTGGCGGAGGGTACTTCTGGTATCACTAACTGATCTCACCTACCCTGTTCTACACGCGAATGGCGTATATGATAGTGGTTGTTGGTAAGTTTATCGAATTTTCTCTCCGTGGACATTATGCAAAATGTATGTGGGAGGAAGTAATGTGATGTCCAACTCTTCCCGGAAAATACTCTCTCTCTTGTAATTTCGGTAGTAAACCTCTCCGTGATTCGTAAGGTGCCTCTTGTAACATCTGCCGAAGGAGTTTGTTGAGCATCTCTGTAACGCTCTCGCGCCGACTAAACGGTCCCGTGACGAATGCGCCGTTCCCACTTATCGTCCCTGAATTATTTCAGTGCCATCATGCGGCTGACGTCGATATTCCTCTTTCATACTGTGTCATGGAACCTACTGCAATCTACGAAAAAAATTGTGCTTGTAATATAAGCCCCATGGGACAAATTAAAAAATTATATAAAACCTACAAGAATGGCACTTAAATTGTTATAAGACTGTAACTGTAGAAACCTTCTTGAAGACCGTCCCCATATTTTGCTGCGTTTTTCAGCCCATTCTTTGCTCAACAGTGCCTTTAAATATTATCTTATTTGTCCCATGCCCTTCTTTTTTTCTGCTAGTTTGTAACTCTTTACAAGGCCTCTGTGACACAAAATTGATCAGAAGTTCTGTGGTATTGGGGGCTCATATTTTCATATTTCCAGTACCAAACGGGCTCACAATACCAACATCGCCATTTTTGTAAACAAAAATTTATCATCGTTAAACATTAAATATAAAGAGCACCAGCAATGTAGAAACGTAAGCCATGATATGTGTGCAATACAAAGAAAATGTCATAATGAGTATTTAAATAAGCCTTGCTTTAATAATATTGACACAAATCACTACCTATAAATTTCACTGGTGAAAATAGGGTTACCTCATCGCTCACTGAAAAAACTTAGCTGCTGCGCCAGGGAACTTAATTATCATATTGCCATTTAGTACTTTTAATTGATACTTTCACCACCCCAATGCGCGGCTTTGTTTATTGACCATTGAGGGGGCCCAAATTACTAGCAGCAGCCCACGATACCACGTCACACGGGACGAGTTAAATAGCACTGACGTGGCGCTCTGCGAGTTTTATGAGCTGATAGGAGACTATACATTATGTCATGGGCATTTCTCTAGTTTTTGGACGTCATGAACGTGTAGGCGACTTTGTGCTGTTTGAAATTATAACCGCGCAGTCTCATCAGCTATGTGCTGTCGTCTTGAGGCTTTCTTCGACCACCTCTGCTTTGCAAGATGCGCGGGAGATGATGCGCACTGTTAATCGTGAGATGAGGAGAGACAGTAGTTGTCAGTTGCGTGTCATGAGCAGTAGTTCGGCATAGGGTGAGTGGTACGCTTGCAGTGTCTCCTGCAATGTGGGAACACGCGGACATTCTCATTTGAGGATGTCAAATTAAACACCTTTCAGCTGTCAAATTTCCAATCTCATTTTATTTGGCAACCAGTTACACCGTTTTACTACGCCATCTTCAGACCCCTGACCAACGTGTAGGAAGAATCTACCTCGGTTGTGATCAAAACAGGGGCCAGCAAAGCTGGTATTAGTAAATATTTGCTACAGTGATCATTTCAACCATCACCTGCCGACTGTTAGACAAACATATGTTTATCTAACAGTCGGCAGGTGACGGTTGAAATGATCACTGTAGTAAATATCTACTAATACCACGGTCAGGGGCATGGAGATGCTACAATAAAACGCTGAAACTGGTTGGCGAATAAAATAAGGTTGGAAATTTGACGGTTGAAAGGTGTTTAATTTGACATCCTCTATCGAACGTCCAAGTCTCGCAACTATCGCTAAAAAGGTGAACATACATATTCTCATTTGGGGTGTTCGAAGGATCACTATCAAATACCTCGCTGCTCATCTCGACGTCTATGCAGGTAGTGCTGATGCACTCGTCTACCAGCTGGCGTACCCTAAGTAGAATGCTCACTAGTTTCGCCACCTCCTAATAGACGACCATTAAGAACAACGGAGGACAATATGTAAGGAATTGCTTGCACATTACGAGGTCGAGCATGAAAATTTTTTGTCGAACTTCATCACTGGCGATGAAACAAAAGTTCATACCTTCAAACCGGAAACGAAACGGCACTCCACGAAGTGGTGTCACACCGCCTCTCCTCCAAAGAAAAAGTTCAAAGACGCACGATAAACCAGTAAAGTCACGACGACGGTCTTCTGGGGCTCTGAACGGGTTATTCTCTTTCATGTTCTCCTTCATGATGGAACTGTCAACTCTGAAGCGTATTATGCTACCCTCAGGAAACTGAAGAAACTACTTCAGCGTGCTCTTCGCTACAAAAATGCTAACGAACTTTTTCTTCCCGAGTGACAAACCAAAGTCCGAACAAAAGTCTGCACCATCGAGAGGTGGTCACAGAACTTCATTGGACCGTTCTTCCTTATCCATCGTAGAGCCCAGGTCTTGTACCTTCCAACTTCCATCTGTTTCGCCCAATGAAAGATGCACTCCGCTGGGAGCAGTACGTCGATGATGCTGCAAGATGTTTACTGCGACGTCTACCAGATGCGTAGCACGTTGTGGGTATACAGGCTTTCCAGTAAGATGGCGTAACGCCATCGAATTTAACGGAGAATGTTGAAAAAAAAAAGATTTTGTAGCCACAAGATAGGGAAATAGTATGGTGTATTGGAATCTTGAATAACAGCGATTACCCTCCATAGCTAACTCGCTTCCAATTGTCCAATGACCTCCCAGATATTTGACGTGGATTTCGACTAGATAATCAAAAGGGCAAGCTTGTATGGGAAGACATTCACTAGAGTCCAGCTGTTAAGCGCCCTGAAGAAGATCACAGGAAGTAGGTCGAAACTTTGGCAGTTTAGTTGCTTTAGTTACGATAATGACGTAGTGTGAAGCAACGAATTAAAATTTGTATCGGCACTGGGATATGAACCCGTGTCTCATGAGTAGTGGGCAGTACTCTGATGCCACACTGGCACTGCAGCTACCACAGCTACACAGAATACCCTAGTGATTCTGCCTCCCCGATGTTGTTGTCGTGTTCTTCAGTCCTGAGACTGGTTTGATGCAGCTCTCCATGGTACTCTATCCTGTGTAAGCTTCATCTCCCAGTACTTACCGCAACCTACATCCTTCAGTAAAGCTGCATGCCCTTGGGAAAAATTACGGCTGTAGTTTCCTCTTGCTTTCAGCCGTTCGCAGTACCAGCACAGCAAGGCCGTTTTGGTTAGTGTTACAAAGCCAGATCAGTCAATCATCCAGACTGTTGCCCCTGCAACTACTGAAAAGGCTGCTGCACCTCTTCAGGAACCACACGTTTGTCTGGCCTCTCAACAGATACCCCTCCGTTGTGGTTGCACCTACGGTACGGCTATCTGTATCACTGAGGCACGCAAGCCTCCCCACCAACGGCAAGGTCCATAGTTCCCCGATCGAAATTGAAATTCCAGATGTCGCCTCTGACCATTGGAAGGGGAATAACAATGGGCTGAGTTGTGATTTGGAATTTGTATCAGGGTTGGAGACGTACTAGTGTGGTCTGGGCAGGTCTAGTGCTAGAGTATCAGTGTGCTGCAATGGGTTAACCCACTTTGCCCCACCCCTCCCTTTGGTCGCCGGGAAGATGTCTTTCACAACAAAACAAAGAACGGTGTAGCGCATTTGCCAGACAGTGAGGAGATCTCGGTTCGAATCCTGGCTGTGGTAAAAATTTTAATTCATTGCTTCAGCATACATTATTATCCTAGGTAAAGGTGAGACTTAATACGTCTCAGTAACATCAACTGTACGTGATTAATAGCTACTTTAGCGTTTTCCAATGACGTGCCCTAATGTTGAAAATGACCCAGGGAGTGTAGGAGCTTACTAGACTGCAACTGCTGCACCTCTTTCGGCCGCGTATCTCTTCATCATCGGAGCAGAGCCAGCTGCATGACGCAATGCCCGCTTGAGGGCAGAGCTACGACCGGGGAATGCGGGCGTATTCACTCGGCGAGTGCCGGCCACTCGGCGGCTGCTGCTACTCGGGTCCGTCGACCGGTGGCGGCTGTGGCCGCTGGCGGCGGCCGGACCGGCTGTGGCCGCGGCTGCCCGCCCACGCCTAGCCCTGCCCGTGCCCGCTCCACGCGGCGCTTCTTTTTGCTCGCGCGCTCCGTTAATTGGGAGTGCGCCGTTTTCCAGCTGCGCGACTGCCACCGGCCGGCTACTTCTCCGAATGATTAATTACCGCACGGAGATTAATGTTTCGTTTGGTTAGCGCACGCGCTACCCGGCGCCGCCGCGGCCCCAGGATCGCGCTGCGCCCACTGCCGGCGCGCCATCCGTCCGTCTCCGCCTGTTTGCCGACCTCGTCGCGGGAGACGCGGCGATCCATCGTCGCCGGCCGCCCGTAAAATGCGGGACGGCCGCGGGTGGAGGCGTCTCGCCGGAACCCGATACCAGCGTAGCGGGCCGAACTCGTGATTGATTAGTTTTTAATAAGCGCGCCGGAGCGGCGATTATTCGTGCAGTGGCGCCGGCTCCTGTCATCGCCATTAGCCCGTCCCGACTCCCAAACGTTAATGGCTTTCCTCGGAGGGTCTTCATATTTTATTACGGTTTTACTGCGCGCTGCCGGTCGCCTACCATCAAAACGGTTATGGCCCTGTTTTTCCCTGTTAATAGGAATTCCTGTTTCATAAAGGAGAATTACACACACGCTTTCGGTAAGCGTGTGTTTCCTGACATTTCTCTGCCATATTTGGTAGTAGATATTCAAGCACCAAGTGAAAAAGTTGTCTGATTGCCAGTGAGAGTGAACGACTTACCTCATTTACGTTACGATGCGCTAACACAACAAACAGAGATTTCGTTAACATCAACCTGTTCTAGTGTCAGACCACGACATTTTCACCTTATGGACTCCCAGAGGTACATAAACCACAGGTCCCGTTGCCACCGACTGTGAGTGCCATAGGATCTCCAACACAAGAGGTGGCCAGATACCTCGCCTGCTTGCTGCAAACACACATAGGCAGAACCGACAGATACATTAAAAGCTCGGCGCATTTTATTGAAAAACGTCAGCACAAGTGATATTCTTGTGAGCTTCGATGTAGTCTCATTCTTTACCATGGTGCCTGTAAACGAAGCTATTTCATATATAGCAGATATTTTTACGACTGATATAGTGGCTTCATTTAAACACTGCCTGACGACAACTTATTTCCAGTATAACAACGAGTTTTACGGACAGATCGACGGGGTGGCTATGGGAAGCCCTCTCAGCCCAGCTGTTGCCAGTTTAATTATGGAGATCTTCGAACAGCGAGCGCTGCAGACTGCCACTAAACAGCCTGCTACATGGTACCGCTATGTTGATGACACATTTGTAGTATGGACTCATGGTGAAGAAGAGTTGGATATCTTCTTGGTGCATCTGAACAGTATTAACCCGAAGATACAGTTTACGATGGAGAAAGAGAGGAACGGTCGACTCAATTTCCTGGATGTCTCGGTATTTAAACGGGTGGATGGGACGCTGGGCCACAAGGTATATAGAAAGAACACTCATACGGATCGATGCCTCCACAAATAATCTAACCATCATCCTAGGCAAAACAGAGGTGTCATGAAAACCTTGGTGGACAGAGCCAACAAAATCTGCGAGACAGCTTACTTACAAGATGAACTGAATCACCTACGGTCAGCCTTCATGAAAAACGGATATACCAGCAAGGAAATTGATCGAGCCCTCCATCAAAGAAGAAAAGAAGCCGGAAGTCCAGAGCAACAACGGTCACCTACTGGAAAAGTTTTCCTACCGTTCATTAGCCGGACGCTGTGGCCGAGCGGTTCTAGGCGCTTCAGTCTGGAACCGTGCGACTGCTACGGTCGCAGGTTCGAATCCTGCCTCGGGCATGGATGTGTGTGATGTCCTTAGATTCGTTAGGTTTAAGTAGTTCTAAGTTCCAGGGGACTGATGACCTCAGGTGTTAAGTCCCATGGTGCTCAGAGCCTACCGTTCATTAATAAGGTCACGGACCGTATCGGGAAAGTGCTGGCCAAGTATGGGATCGAAACAATCTTCAGACCGACCAAGAAGTTTAAGGAATAGTTAAGAACTGCAAAAGACGCCCGACATCCCCTAGCAACACCTGGGGTATGCAAAATTCCATGCAGTTGTGGACAAGTATATATTGGAACGACGAAAAGAAGTGTAAACACCCGCTTAGCCGAACATAAAAGAAACTGTCGCTTAGGATACATCGAAAAATCGGCCGTAGCTGAGCATGTTTTTCGAGATGGGAATCAAGGAATTAAATTTAATGAGACAAGCGTTCTAGCACGAACATCCCATTATCATGCGTGCATGTATAGAGAAGCAATAGAAATTCACAAACACCACAACAATTTCAAAAGAAAAGAGGAAGTTTTAAAGTTGGACAAAATATGGATGACGACGTTGCGCCAGCAGAATGACAATCGATTACTCTTAATCGATAATGATGACGCCTTCCAAAGATAGGCATACCGTCGGCATCACGTGACGAATGGTGGTGCCCTCTATGCGCTCTATAAATGCGAGAGTACCTGGAGCCTCAGTGGCAGTAGCCGGACGACCTCGGAAGATGTCTCCCGCGTATGGAGACGAAACGTCAGGTGGAAATTTTATACATTGACCACGGCCTCTCAGCCCGGAAGTTTCTACTGAAGACAACGCCAGACGTGAAAACCTACACTGTATGATACTTGTACTACAATCATAAGAAAGTCACAGGATGTATTAACAATGCTACGATGAAATAAAAAAAAATCATGTAGCGGGACACGAACCTACATGTTTTGAAACCATAAACAACGTCATCCATTATGCTAGAGCTTCACCGTGCGAGAGTAGCCTCCTGTCTTAAATATCATTTTACGTATTGAGGGCTCATATCGTTGATGAATTATTAACTGACACTTAATGATAATTGAGACGTGTTTGTGACAAATTTTCAGAGCATCGTTCCTTGAAACGGCATACAACAAGTTATAATACAAATCTGTTCCATGGTAAATTTGTAAATTATTGACGATAACAACTCGCTCCTGAGAGAGTGAAAGCATTAATTATCGATAAATCATTATGTGAAATTTAATTGTAGTAATAATTATAACAAATTGAAGCAAGATGGGCGTGATTTTATTAATCTCCGTCGAGTATCCATGAAGTCTTGTGAGAGGTCCGTATCGAATGATGACGAAAGTCGATAGTAATTTCTACGGTTGTCAATACTGCGCGTACGGCAACGGCCTTGCCGCAGTGGATACACCGGTTCCCGTGAGGTCACCGAAGTTAAGCACTGTCGGGCGTGGCCGGCGCTTGGATGGGTGACCATCCAGCCGCCATGCACTGTTGCCATTTTTCGGGGTGCTCTCAGCCTCGTGATGCCGATTGAGGAGCTACTCGACCGAATAGTAGCGGCTCCGGTCAAAGAAAACCATCATAACGACCGGGAGAGCGGTGTGCTGACCACACGCGCCTCCTATACGCATCCTCATCTGATGACACGGCGGTCGGATGGTCCATAAACGACCGCGAGAGCGGTGTGCTGACCACACGCCCCTCCTATACGCCTCCTCACCTGAGGATGACACGGCGGTCGGATGGTCCCGATGGGCCACTTGTGGCCTGAAGACGGAGTGCAATACTGCGCGTGACGTCAAAATGGCGTCACCTTTGTAGACAGTCTTGTGAGTAGTGTTATCCGTGTATGTTTTGTTCATGGTTGTTGGCCTATTACTGTCAACACAAATGTGAATTATTTACGAATGTATTTTATTATGTAGAGCTATAGTCTGTAAAAATCTTATTTTCATGACAATTAGTACGATATAATAATTTATTCTAATCCAGCCACTTATTATGCCCAGTTAAGGATAAAAAGAAGTCCTCTATTTAAGCGAGGAGGCATACGATAACACCTGACCGTAGATTGTGTGTAATGGTAGTACGCTAGTGTGCACATTATTAAAAAATTTTCAATTTTTGTAGGTATGTCGTTCTCAGTAGCGTGTAATATTTCGGTATATTGGTTATTCTTACTTTTGGACCGTCTAACTTTAACATGCAGTCACAAAAAGAAAGAAATACACTCCTGGAAATTGAAATAAGAACACGGTGAATTCATTGTCCCAGGAAGGGGAAACTTTATTGACACATTCCTGGGGTCAGATACATCACATGATCACACTGACAGAACCACAGGCACATAGACACAGGCAACAGAGCATGCACAATGTCGGCACTAGTACAGTGTATATCCACCTTTCGCAGCAATGCAGGCTGCTATTCTCCCATGGAGACGATCGTAGAGATGCTGGATGTAGTCCTGTGGAACGGCTTGCCATGCCATTTCCACCTGGCGCCTCAGTTGGACCAGCGTTCGTGCTGGACGTGCAGACCGCGTGAGACGACGCTTCATCCAGTCCCAAACATGCTCAATGGGGGACAGATCCGGAGATCTTGCTGGCCAGGGTAGTTGACTTACACCTTCTAGAGCACGTTGGGTGGCACGGGATACATGCGGACGTGCATTGTCCTGTTGGGACAGCAAGTTCCCTTGCCGGTCTAGGAATGGTAGAACGATGGGTTCGATGACGGTTTGGATGTACCGTGCACTATTCAGTGTCCCTTCGACGATCACCAGTGGTGTACGGCCAGTGTAGGAGATCGCTCCCCACACCATGATGCCGGGTGTTGGCCCTGTGTGCCTCGGTCGTATGCAGTCCTGATTGTGGCGCTCACCTGCACGGCGCCAAACACGCATACGACCATCATTGGCACCAAGGCAGAAGCGACTCTCATCGCTGAAGACGACACGTCTCCATTCGTCCCTCCATTCACGCCTGTCGCGACACCACTGGAGGCGGGCTGCACGATGTTGGGGCGTGAGCGGAAGACGGCCTAACGGTGTGCGGTACCGTAACCCAGCTTCATGGAGACGGTTGCGAATGGTCCTCGCCGATACCCCAGGAGCAACAGTGTCCCTAATTTGCTGGGAAGTGGCGGTGCGGTCCCCTACGGCACTGCGTAGGATCCTACGGTCTTGGCGTGCATCCGTGCGTCGCTGCGGTCCGGTCCCAGGTCGACGGGCACGTGCACCTTCCGCCGACCACTGGCGACAACATCGATGTACTGTGGAGACCTCACGCCCCACGTGTTGAGCAATTCGGCGGTACGACCACTCGGCCTCCCGCATGCCCACTATACGCCCTCGCTCAAAGTCCGTCAACTGCACATACGGTTCACGTCCACGCTGTCGCGGCATGCTACCAGTGTTAAAGACTGCGATGGAGCTCCGTATGCCACGGCAAACTGGCTGACACTGACGGCGGCGGTGCACAAATGCTGCGCAGCTAGCGCCATTCGACGGCCAACACCGCGGTTCCTGGTGTGTCCGCTGTGCCGTGCGTGTGATCATTGCTTGTACAGCCCTCTCGCAGTGTCCGGAGCAAGTATGGTGGGTCTGACACACCCGTGTCAATGTGTTCTTTTTTCCATTTCCAGGAGTGTAAATAAAAAGATATAGGGGAAGGGGGGGCCAGATGGGGAAGCTAACTTTAAACCCTTACAAAAGGGACAAAAATAAACAAATTCAAGTAGGTTTGATTATCATTTGTTTACTTAACCATTGAATTACAATAGCATGCAAAGAAACCTGCAAACTTGTTACATTTAGTTAGAAATATCGCGATTTGAAACTAACTACCAGTTCCCCGTCTTGCCCCATATGCGGGGTAAGATGGGGAACTAGCATCAATTCATCTCTAAAGCTTAAATAAGGACTGGAGTAACGAAATCATGAAATCATCTGACGATAAGGTGTCGAAACATGGTTCTGCGAATTGTAAAATCAGGTATTACGTTTTATTTAGGCCTCTTACTTTCACATAGTACACAGGTGTGGACCGCCTCGTCATCATCACTTTCTATTCCTGCACAAGTGTCGTGGGCCCAGCGCGCGCAGCTAATACACCGTATCCATCCTCCTTCAGAGAAGTCATAGCAGTATAAACATTCTTCACTCTCTTCCTCGTTGTCATTCGACCTCAGTTTATAATCCCTTGAGCATGAAGGGGTGGTTAAGACGTCGGTAACGTTCGTCACTTTTTCGTTTTCATTATGTCCTTTTGGTGGTATCCCAGGTTTATTAAACGTCTTTGAGAAGAGTTTTCGTTTACATGCAGCACGTTTGGGAACCGCTTTTCGTTTAATTTCTTCAGATAGTTCACTCCCATAAGGAGATTTGGTTAAAAACACGGGATTTCCACGCCTGTTAGATGTTTCCTTTTGGTTTTTTTATCGACCTTTGGAATAGCTAACACCATTTCAGGTCTGGTAACCTGAAAGTTAGACGAAACAGAGGCTTGATCGTCAGTTGTTAATTATTCAGGTGTTTTACATCTTGACAACATCTCTGGTATTTGGTCTTCCGCTTCTGTAACTTCAGATGTGTGAGCTTGATGAATGTCTGTAGTTGAACAGGGAAGGTAATCACTTTCTTGAAATACATTTCCGTTTACAGGCCAAATGCCTGCTTTCCGAAAGCCGTTCACTGCTGTGAACATTGTAGCTGAATGAATGAAGGCTTTGCCGAATAAACTTGCGATCTGATGTAGCGTAACAACTTTTCCAGGATGGGTGCGAAGCCACGATCTTACTTCACCTTCGTAAAATTTACTTAGAGGTTTCATAAATGCCACGTCCAATGGTTGAAGACGGTGTGAGCAGTGTGGTGGCAAACACAGCAAGACAACCCCATTTGCGCGGGCCACATCTATCAGTTCTAAATTCTTGGTGTGTGTTTTGTGGCCGGCCAATATGAGAAGTATTGGGCTTTACTTTGACGCTCCAGTAAATGCAATGAACTTCTTAAACCAAGTCAAAAATAGTTCTTTCGTCATCCAACCAGTTTCTTGGACTTTTGCCCAGGCATCAGGTAGCAGGCCAGTCTCAAACGCTTGTTGCATTCGTTTTCGAGGATAAATTAACATAGGTGGTACGTAGCACCCCGACGCTGAAACACAGATTTCTGCAGTCACAGTCTGGCCTCTTTCTGCTGAAGTAACTGCTCTCATCTGTCTGCGCCCTTTCAAAGCAACCACTTTTGTGTGATCTTTTGGAATGACTGTTAAACCAGTCTCATCGCTATTGAAAATTCTGTCTCCCGTGAACTTGAATGTGTCTAATTGACTTTCTAACAGATCGAAAAACCGATCTACAGCAACTCGATTAAACGCCATTGCTCGTTTGATTGATTTGGCCTCTGGTTTTCGTATCGTTAAGGTATGATTTCGTGCAAGAAACCCATTTATCCAATGTCTTCCAGCAGATTTGCCTGCAGTATTAAATGGATGTTTGATGTTGTTTCGTTCAGCTAGCTGAAAAGAAAGTTCACAAAGTTCTTAAAGTGTTAGGCCAAAATACTGTCCTTCCATCTGTGTTAAGTAGTCTTTAAGTTCTGCTTCTTGTTCTGGGGTAAACACAGTAGTGATTGGTCCCAGCCTTTTCACAACTGTATAGCCAGGATTAGCACGTTTCTTTGCCACATGTCGTTCAATCGTTGTCTGTGGCACATTGAACTGTCGAGCAGCCCTGAAAGAACCCATATGACATTCTATAACAGCATTTACAGCGCCTTCCATTGACTCCAATGACCAATCTTGCTTAGACGTTTGTCGCCGATACTTGCGAACCATCTGAAATAAAACACGTGGAACGTACTATTGAGTCAGATCATTTCTGGTAATCTATATTATGTTGTACATACCATATTTCCAAGTCAGTCGTTAAAGCATAGCAAGAATACTGACTTTCTACGTTTTGTGTATTGTTATTCACCGTATAGCCCAAAGCATACTTTGTAATTAATTAGGAAACGTTGGAATAACGAATACCATTCTGTTTACAATTGTATTCAACGTATAATGTATGTGTTCAAAACCCGCAGCGAGGTAAACACATGAGACGATAAGAACGTAATGGTTGGACAAATAGTAGGGGCAAGACGGGGATGCTCCCCATCTGTCTGTCTTGCCCCCTGCCATGCTGTCAGGTTATGTTACGCCTACATGAACACTATTTGGTGAACATTGACTAATGACACAGCAGTTTACTGTTAATAAGACGTACTATTCAGTGCTATATATACAGTCTGGACAAATGTTAACGAAACACACGTTTTAGGACCTCGAAAGGTGCAAAACATTGCAAATCAGTATAACAATTGTAAGTACCTTACAAAGCCACAGAAACCGCCGCGAAACTAAGGTTCAGAAATGTCAGCACACTGGGACCTGTGTATTGATGATGTTGACGTAGCTATCCACAGATGGCAGCACTCTAACTGTAGCTTATAGCCCTTCCCCGTCTTACCCCACCTCTCCGTCTTGCCCCGCCTTCCCCTACGTATCTCTCCCCCCACCCCCGCCTAGTACTTTCATTCTCTCTCTCTCTCTCTCTCTTTGCCTTGCACACACACATACACACACACACAAACACACACATACATACAGACAAATTAACAATAATAGTAATAAAAAAGCTCACCAAAACAAATACAATTTCACACAAATACACACACACACACACACACACACACACACATGCATGCATCCACAAATAGATCACAGGTATCTCAAAAATTACACTCGAAAGTTTGCAATAACATTCGATATTTGGCAATAAGATCCGACAGTCAGCAATAAAAACAAAAACTTACATCAAACAAAGTAAGTGTTTAGATCCTGTATCAGCATCAAAAATGGAACAGAAACGTAATATGTAGAAAATCGTCCACCATCCTGTAAGTAGAATTTGAAATATTACTACGTCATAGAAAAAAACCAGCCACCAGAACTGTTTATGAGCGACAGGTACGTTTCCCCAAAATGTAAACTAAATAGTAAAAATATGTTAATATTCCAGGCCACTGAAGATGTCTTGCAGAGTATAGAGGCGAAAGGCGTATGGCACGAAAATTATGTTTCATTCAGTTGTAGTTAGACGGTCCAAAAGTAAAACTAATCAATTTATTATTTTTATAAAAGTCTAAGAAGAAAGGTGGCTGAATAGTGACTTAAACTGCGATTTTCCAAAACGATTGTCAGAAGTGCTTTTCGATATAGTTAAGAGTGAAACTGGCCTGGAGAGGTACTGTTGAGTGCCGAAAACGTTTTGTGCTGTTGGCGCGTAATGATGGTGCTGAATAGTTCTGTGGTGAATTTTACATTGATACATTGGTGATTGAAGGTACACGACGAAGTTGCGTAAATTAAACGAGGTCAGACAAGAAGACTGAGATGCTGGAGAACGCACTGAAGTGAATTCCTGGTGACAATTCCCGAGAAAATGGAGACTGGAAGATGTTTTATAATTTTTTAATGACAGGTAACATTTGCATGAAGTTCCAGAATAAACGATGCGTATTGAATCAGTAACTGCGAATGAGAGAACTGTGAGAAATAGTCAATATGAAACGTATATAATTTGTTAGCAAAGAGAAAATGGATATATCAGCTGTGGCAAGTGAATTAACTAATGTGGGTGGAAGTGTGTAGTATAACACATTTAGAACTTCATAACCAAATTAGAGCTGTTTATAGTTGTAAGGGCATAGTATGAAGCTTTACGTCAAGTGGTTTTGCTGATACATGAAGAGGTTGAAATCCTATAGTGGTGTAAGTCAGCTTTGTTCATTTTGAGTTATTGAATGTTTTGTGAAACATTGTACAGAAAAATTAGAAAAGCCTGATAAAAGAACGTATAGGGAGATCGCGTCTAATACGGGATGGTATTAATACTTGATACGCGCATCCTCAAACAAATAAATCCAATGATGCGTCTGCTAATTGCTACAGCAATATTATGTCTTTTTTTTCTGAAACGACACAGCAGACCCCATCTAGTAGTTATCTGGAGTCGTTTAACATTTTATTTTGCATCAAATTTGTGGCAGTACTTTGCTCAGGAGCAGAATTTCGATGTAATTTATTCAAAACGACTGCCGAGGGCCGCCGCTGTAGCAGTGTACAACAGTCAGCTAAGAAAGGAGCAGAAGTGAGATCACGCAGCTTCCAAAAGTACAAATGAGTGACATCAGCAAGGTGGGAGGCTAATATAAGAAAGAAGGAGAATAGAAATCACGTGGCTTCCGACAGTGCAACCGAGTGACGTCAGCAAGGTAGGAAGCTAATAAAGCACATCGCTGGCCGAGGCACAGACATCAGCAGTGTGCTGTCTACAAGATATGTATGTAGTTAAGTCTTTTACTGACGTTGCAGCTAATTATCGTAGTGCATGCTACTGGTGAGTTATTAAAAGAGACATAAATATTTAACAAAAAAATGGTTCAAATGGCTCTGAGCACTATGGGACTCAACTGCTGAGGTCATAAGTCCCCTAGAACTTAGAACTACCTAAACCTAACTAACCTAAGGACAACACATACATCCATGCCCGAGGCAGGATTCGAACCTGCGACCGTAGCTGTCGCGCGGTTCCAGACTGTAGCGCCAGAACCGCTCGGCCACCAGCGGCCGGCAAATATTTAACACAAAGTATTTAAATGAACTGGGTGCTTACTGAGAGTTTCTGCAGAGAAAGTAATTAGGGGCTGTAGTGAATCTGACATGTTTATACAGATATAAAGTAGACGCCGAACGCTCTTGCAGGTAGAACTTTATTCGGGAGAAGCACAATTAAAATTTATTTTGCACAGGAGAATTAATTTTGAAATTGGAATTTGTAATATATACATCCACTTAGACTCAGGAAGTAAATGTTAAATATTTTGCTGTTTAACTTTGCCATACAGCGCACATCCTAAAGAAATAAGAATCGTTTATCCTGTAAATCCGAATAATAAGGGGATTCATTTATATCAAAATTCTTCTCGTGTTATTAACTCCAGACACAACAGTTTGAATCTTAATTTTGTTCGCCTTGTGCTTATGATTCTGCATAATAAATTTTTACCACTGATCAAATTTGATTTCTGCATTTTAATTCACTGATGTATCTGGTGCGTTTGATAGTGAATGGGTGTAGGTACGTTCACATAATATTGTGTGTTGAATACAGAGGCAGTGCTTTAATAGAGAGTTGGTTACATTATACGTATCTGATTTCGTCATCTTACTGTGTGTGGAAATGGAGAAAGTTGTTAACAATAGACTGAACACTCGACAGTCGCTTTAGAATCAGTTTACCTATGTAGATATAATGGTTTAATAAAGAAGCGTGCCCCTGATCAGAGAAGAAAAACTTTGGAGGAGAGAGTGAAAGGAGCAGACATGATTTTCTTTGTTTAGGGACTCTGTTATCTAAAAGGCTGCGACTATCGCTAAAAAAAAATAAAAAATAAAAAATAAAGGGAAGGAGCTCATGTGACAAGTTGAAACTATGCATAGATTAGCGAAGTGTGTTTGGATGGTGTAACAGTCTCTCATAAACTTGTCTTGTTTCATCAACACAGTACCCTCTATACGGAGTTATACATTAGCCTCTTTAGTGTGCGTCGTGCGTCACCTACAGATAGCTGCCGGTTATACCTAACGCCCTGAATATCAATGATGCTCGGAATGTTTGGAGCAGTCATATGCAGTTCTGCCTTGGAGGCAGATGTGTGCTTATACTTTACAGAGATGGGTCTAGGTGACTGGATACCAACTATACCATATGCCACCTGGCGCGCTGCACCGCATCTGCATGTCCTGGAGGCTAAATCGTACGCAGATCTGTGATTCCACTTTTTTCGGTTTCTATGAACCAATAATACATGACGGACAAAGAAAGGAAGACATTAAAAGCAGACTACCACAGGCAAAGAGTTCATGCCTGGCCAAACGAAGTTTACTAGTACCAAACATCGGCCTTAATTTGAGGACGAAGTTTCTAAGAATGTTCGTCTGGAGCTCAGAGTTGTATGGAGCCACCGTCTGCGGGAAAACCAAAAACAAGAAAATCGAATCGCTTGAAATGTGGTGCTTTAGAAGGATGTTGAAAATTAGTGGGACTGGCAGGATAAAGAATGAGAAGGGGGTCCGCAGAGTCGGCGAAGAAAGGAAAATATGGGAAACACTTACAAGAAGCGACAGAATGAAAGGACGTGTGTTAAGACATCTGGGAATAACTTCCAATTACAGGGAAGACGGAGACCGGAATGAATCTAACAAACGGTTGAGGACGTAGGGGTAAATGCTACTCTGCGCTAAAGAAGTTGCACAAGAGAAGAATTCGTGGCGGGAAACTTGAGTCCACGAAAGAAAGTTTAAATCATCATACTTTGTAGTTTTGAAGATGCAGAAATTTCCTTAAAGCACAAAATTTCCAGTAGTTAAAAACAAATTACAATTTACATATCACCAGGATGTGTGTGAAGTGAATGAGAAATGTAGTAAAGAACGAATCTTTAATTTGTGAACAATTAAGAACATCAGAGAGTGTGAAATAATTTTATGCAATAGTAGAGTGGGCCACGTATACTGAGTGAAAGAAAAAAAAATATATAGTGTGAAAACGGCGGATAATTATAACAAAGAAGCAACACTTTTAAGTTGGTGCATAGGATGAGTAAAGATATTGTTTGAATTTCATTTGGAATCTTGGAAAAAAACAATTCAACAGTTAACACGAACTGCGTTCAAGAGCTATGACTGGTTGGTTGGGTGTTATTTGCAGTTATATGAGAACTTATAGAACTCTCGTTGAGTATCGGTAGACTCAACCGAAAGGAGAAGAGCGTGTTTTCGTATTCTGTTGTCGGGAAAGAAGCTACACGGGTAGAATTTGGAGTAATAGTCTAGTCACCAGTACGTAAAGTTGTGTGAGCAGAGGCTCCAATAATTTATCTGAAATGTTGCTGAAAAACGTTTTGATGAGAACAGAGATATCGCGGAAAGCCGAAAGTGGACATGTACGATTGTATTCGTTTTGGGTGACTGTTCCGATAAGTTGTTTGAAGCGAAACATGAATATCCTACAACACGTTGCAACTAGGCGAGGTATATAACGCAGAAGTCACTCAGGAACTAAGCAAACGAACTTGTAAGGGTACTGTAACAATGTTATCGACCCCACCACAGTATCGATAGTCGCCGCTATTGAGAGCGTGAAGCGTTGCCTAGTTGTTAGAGAGTACACTGAGCGTGAGGTACGGCGTTGGAAGCCAGGTGTATCGCCGGATTCGTGGCCTGGAAAAAAGCAAACAGCTGCATAAATGGTCAAAGCCTTCACCGTACAAGTTGTGTGTTTTACAGTATTTTCAACGGTATCAGTATCAGTGATTTTTTATGCAAATTGTAATTTCCGCATTCGTGTGCATGTCGTTGGGGCATGTACCAGTGATAGTTCCCACTGTTCCAGTGCCTAATTCAGTGATCATAATAATTGAAAGAGACTTATAATCTTGGCAACTGAATTTTACGGGGGGAAGTACCTTCGCATATCGTGTTGAGAGATCAGCAGGCAGCCGCGAGGCGAAACGGCATCGTGTGCAATCGTAAAATTCGTTATAATAAGCAGGGTAGGATGAACTAGCGTTAACTGCAACAAACTCTGTCGATTATCAAACCTATCTGAACAGTGATTTAGTGTGATTGCGGCACTAGTAATCGAACAGAGTGACTAATCAGCACGACAGTAGATTTGCAATGTAGTGCAAGTGCACCGAGCCGCTGCAATACTAATTACGATTTATACGTCGATCGTGTGATTAAGTCAGTTGTGAACTGTGCAGCCCACATTATTGTGTTTAAGTGGCAGTATATATATGAATCTCTACCAGAGAATAGTGTACCTCATTGTGTGCATGCTTCACCAACTTTCCGCTAACGAATTTCAGGATCAAACTTGATGGTGGAAGCAACAAGAAAATAAACTCCGAGAGAAATATCGGTATGTGAAAACTAGACATACGGTCACCACTGCACAGTATGCAGCGATCGAATGTGAAACAGCACGTTATTTAACCATCTCCCAACCCTGAGTCACTTACAAATTGTATAATATTGAACATCACGTTAAATTTAAACTGTTTATAAAATGACTATTTCGGGATTTAGTGGCAGGAGGCTTTAAATTAATATAACTCAATAGTTATTTTAGTGTGAATGTCGCATGCGCAATTACAGCTGAACTCTAACTAGTTGTTCTCGAACAGTAAAGTGCAGACTTGTAGTTGCAATTAGAATGCGGACTTGGAAGCAGTTTTGTGATTTAGTTATTCTGAGACACACATCATTTATTCATTAAAGCATTTATTTCAAGTAGCAGGGAACCTAACCAGGAAAAGTACAAAGTACTGTCAGTTTTTTCAAAGTAAATGTGATGTAATCTAGAGACATATGCAGTGCAGTCACAGTTTTTCACTGCTTTTTTTAGTTTAAGACCTTTGCGTATCGCCTAGATCTGTCGGCGGAATGCGTGGGGTTTGTGGTGAGATAAACCATTTCTTACAGCATCATTCAACACCCGCGCCATCGCAAACTGCGATACTCTTCTGTCACAGACGGTAATGAGAACTGACACCCACCGGAATCACTGTTTGTACTATTAGATTCTCCGGTCTGATCCCTTACCTTTTTTTTAGACTGAAGAGGAGATCAGTATATTACGGTAAAATCTACCCGAATCTGGATTCATTTAATAGCAAAATAATGCTTCAATCTATGGCACGAAGTCCATGGAATACTTCATCTGATAGCTAAACTGCTCACTGAAATCACTATGTCTGCTCTTTTGTAAACTGACCTAGAACACTGGAAACGAATATATGCTAGCTGGTGATGGTGATTCAACGGTGAGTCTCTTCTACTGAAAGCTCAGGCATGGAAACGTCACCGAGTGCTGTTGTGGCTTATTGTTGATTCCAAGAAAACTCCGACGCGTGTTAATGTTCGGGGGCAACAGCGTCTTGGAATCAGTTGAATCACTATGTAAAAACGCATGATGTGGGACAGGGTGAAGCTTCGGAGAAGTAGCAGTTGAGAGAGGATTGCTTCATGATGAGTTAATTTCGGTCTGAAAGAGAAGTAATACTGCCTTTCATTTAAAAAAGTTACTCAATAACAGTTTTCTGGGTTGCCTCTCAACCTAAGCATTGAATATTTACTTAATTAATGTACCTCTTCATTGTGTCCTGACGGCATACACTATTTACACTTTCCGCTTTCGTTACTTATTACTAGTTCGTATCCGAACCACAGGTATTTGATAGATGGTTGCCTCTTTTAAATGAGGTATTGTACGCTTTATGCAAAAGTAGGTAGCACAGATAAACAGTAGAACCAAGATTAACCTTCCCATTGATACACTGAAAGTAATTGTATTTTGTCTACATCTCCCATGATATTGATCCACATGCTGCAACACTCAATTGAATGAAATATTTCCTTTTTCTGAAGTTACAAACTTAAGGTTCGTTAGTAAAAGTTAAGTTTTTGTTAGGTAATACGTTTTGTGGTTTCTTCGGTTAATATAACACTTGCTGGGAAACATTAATCATTGTGTGGCCACAATGGTAGCTGGAAGGTGAAATTGCGTTCCTGCTATTCCACATCTAGTTCCAGTAGTTAACAATCTGTTGCCCGGAAATTCTACTTTCATTAACCCAGATGGTTCACCTTTTTTATAGCGGATGATAATTACTGTATCAGGTGTAAAAATGGAGTAAATCCACTGCTCTTACTACTACTGATTGGTTAGTGGTGAACATTGTTCTTTTTATCCACATATATATATCTATATATGTATGTAATCATATAGATGCATGTATACAGGATGTTTCAGTACTCGATGGCAGAACTTCGCGAATGAATTCTGAACAATGACAGGACAAGGGTTTAGGGAGGTGGACCATAATGGAGTTTTTGTGGTTGTCGGGTGAAAGTTTTTAAAATATTCATTTTATGCCAGTAGCCCAAACGAGAAACAGACATTGCTGCACAGTTGTACCACATTCCATCGTATTACACAATTCTTAGTAAAAAGATGAATTCGCGAAATATTATAATCGCTCTTTTCGGTTTTATGTAGAACACCGGTTAATAAAAGTTATAAATTCATGAAAAAAAAACTTAATTTACTGTTAACTGTCTCACTAAGCTTTTTACAGATCACACTGAGCGTCGAACGACTACGCTTTAAACACTCTAGTTTTACAATAAGGCAGAAAATTTATAAAGCTTTTCTTTTCATTAGCAAGAGTATACTGTATACTCATTTAAAAACCACATAAAATATACACTCAACATTTAAGTTAAATCTGAAAGTTAAAATCAGCTTGCTTCCTAAGCACTACCCACCCCTTTGACCGGTCTGTTCCTCAAAACTTCAGACAACTTTACATTTCCTCTCTGACTTTACGTGAACGAGAGAGCAAAGCTGAACATAGGTTATCAAATTACCACTCTTCAGCTACAACAGTGCAGGAGTCCTACCTCCTTAACTGTCAGATTCTACCTGTATTGGATAGAGCTGTGATACACTTTAATTGTGTTCTTCAGTAAAAACCCATTGCAAGAATGTCACGTCACTGGTTATTAAATCTGCCGAGTCTCCAGATTCACGTACCAACTGTCTTAGCACGTAGTCGAACATCAGTTGCATGTTCCTCTGTCCTCGCCGATGTCTTGCCAATCCACGTATGGTGATTGTAGGACAGTCGAGCAGCACGTAATGGATACAGCTTCCGTCCTCGCCCTGTCCGCCTCGCTGCACCAGCCACGGAGTCCTGCTGCCATGTGTCGCTGCCCAGCGGTACCATACCACTCGGCTCAGTGCACCACCTCTTGGTACCTGAAGACAGCCACCCCACGCTCGTGCTCGCCGTTCTGTCCACAAGTGCCCTCCCCAGCTCAGCCTCATCTGCTCCCCTTTCTGCAACACTCCGATACCGATTACATAGACCAGCTGCTTTGCTTGTGTCACTGAAAAACAGCCGAAAAACTGCGGCCTGACCCCCGACTTAGCAAAATCGGTACTTCTACACGGCTCACATTCCTTATAGAACAAGGAGGAAAAAACTGCAGTAAATATAGGATCTAAAATGCACACCTTAAGGGCTATGAGCCCTGTTTGATCTTCTCCTCTCCCACTCCATCCCACTGCCGCGCCTATACTCTTGCATCCCACCTACTCTCCATCTTCACACTCTCCACACCCTTGCCCAAGGTGGCCTCCGCCAACTCCCCCTTCCAGATGATGTCCTCGTTCCGTCCATATACCCCTATCAGCTCTAATTCTCCCCATCCTTTCCTACCTTCGCCCCTTTTCCTCCAGGGCTCCCTCTCTCCTTCCTCACCTTCCTTTGTCCCTCCCCCTTCTCTCTCCCAGTTCTCCCACTTCCTCCCCTCCCCCCTCCCCGGGTTTCCACACCTGACCCTGCCCTCTCCCTTCTTCTCACCCTTCCTTTTTCCGATTGGCTTCTTGCCCCCCTCCTTTCCCCTGCCCATCTCCTGCACCCAGTGGCAGCCCCCACCCATTTCCTCAGTGTGTTCAGTGCACTGAAGATCATCACCAATGTGCTACAGTGTTCTCTTCATCTATGTGCGTCAGTGTTCTTCTTCAGGTGATTCTTCTTTGGTGTGTGAAACTCTTTGTCTCCTTTTGTGTGCACTGCCGAACTTACTTGTATAACCAGTGCCTTCCGCAAACGCCTTCATGTCGCATTTTATGTATGTCTCCTGTTTTTACCATTCATGTATATTCGTTTTTCTGTCTCCATGTTTACTGTCTGTTTTTCTGTGGCTGAATAGCGGCGTAGATAGGCCGCTGCCGGCCTACCTTTTGTAACGTATTAAAATAAAGAAAAAAAATTGATCTTCGCTATTATAAAACACATCTCTTGTATTTAACAAGTTTTCACAGATCTTACGGTATGTGCATTATAGAACCATGTTCACTGGACTTTTTTGTTTGCTTTTTGGTCCGTAATACTTCCTCCCAAAGTATCGTAAGCAAAGAGCTTGCAATGGAAGAGATTTGTTTTACAGTGTCAAAGATGAAGAGATGCTCATAGAACTTAATGTATACTTTTTAGAGCCCATGTTAAACTGATGTTTCTCCTTCCTGTTATGTAAGGAATACGCTTGTGATCTCTGATGGACAGTTGGCTGAAATGCCATGGCTGTGGAACCAATGGTGTCGAGATAGAGTTTTGACAACAGTGTGACAAGAAGAGCAGACACACGTCCTCCCAACATTACACCACGAGAAGATTATAAGACTGTCTGACTGCCTCTGAAGAGAAGGCAGATGAAGAAAGATTGAATCTGGGCAGAAGTTTTATACTGGGTGTCAACATTAACTGTCGGGCACAGATTATTGGAAGTTTTGTTGCGACCTTCAGTTGCTATTCCCAATTGGCAACAGACCACACCGTCTCAAATGCTATAGTGTCAGTCAACTGGGACTCTGAATGGCACTGTGGGGTGATAAGTGATGTATCTCGCATCTATCTGTGACGATCAGGTAGGCGACCACCTCTCCATGGACGACGTAGTGAAACGTCTCACAGTAGCGATTCTCGAGACCCGTTTCTCTGCAACTCTTGGAGTCATTGTGTAGAGAATTATGGAATATGACGTGATGACTGATTTAGCAATTGTTAAAGGGAAGATTAATGCTCGCCGGTATGGAACAGGAGTGGTGACACCTGTTAGAATACTATTCACGACCAGGGCGCAGCATGTTCCTACAGGAGAATCCACACTGCAGTTCACGCTACTAAGACCTTGATGTATGTATGGATCTATAACTAGCTTTCCCGGTCCTTTGATTTATGCCATACAGATCACGTCGAGGGTGTGATGCGGTAACTTGAAGCTTTGTACCAGCCTCCAGCCTACAATTTTCATTAACTGGCATAGCATGTGTTTCAGGCATAGAAACAAATTCCTCGAAATGACGTTCTGGGGCTCTTCGCTTCCACGTGACAATTAATACAAGAGTGGATTCGTGCCCTTGGAGGTTACTAACGGTTGACATAATCTCCTAAATGTTTAATACCCACTGGTGGCCAACATCTCCATAAAGTTCGATAAATATAGGACCGGTTCTTCGTCGTGTAACCACTTTCCATTTCCGTCAGTGTAGAACGTATTTCAGATTCCAGTTGTCTGAGTCTCCAGGCTTTCCTGGAGTGTGGTACGGCGTCCATTGAGAGTCTCTTTCATGTCGATGTTTGCAGGAATGCACAGTTTGTGTTGTGGCGCGATGGAAGGCGTCACGTGTTAACGCCAGCCACTCCACCAGAGTGTGCCGACCATCGCATCGGAGGGTGTGCACTACCGTCATTTGCTTTGGTAGCGCCGTTACCCTCACCATAATGGCGCCGCTAAGTACACCGCAGGACCCGGTTGTGTAAACGCTCACACGTGACCCCTTAGACGCGCCAACACCTCCGCGACTTGGCGCCTCGGCCGCACCTTCCACTCTGCATTCTTCACTGACACCTCAGCACACACATTGGCTGCACGGGCACCCGGACGCTGGCGTTCCCTAAATTTGAATACTGACTGTGGCGCCTATAAGTACGGCAACAAATATTGATCACATTTCCATCTCCCTTCTACTTACGGTACTTTGTCAGCCTTCACCATACGAAACAACTGCTGTAGCAAAGACAGCCCTGACAGGATCGATATTCCTGAAGCAGAGAATTTAACGAAAACCTTCGGTTGTGCGGAAATGTGGATACAGCGTTTTGTGTGAGCCAGCACTTTCCTGGTGAAAGCGGAACAGAGTAGCTATTCCCGACGGACTATGCTGTAAGCTGCGGGTAACGAAACCTCCATGGTTCGTAAACATGTTCCCCAAAAGTTTCTTGATCATTCTTGTTGTTAGTGTTATCAGTCAAAATTAATACCGCATTCTGAGCGTATTGTGGTCGCAGGAATTAGATTAGTTGGTTTTCGCGAATCTCAACGTCCACCAATTACCAACTGGTAATTCCACACACTTTCCTGCCCCTTATTGACGTCTTGCTTCCCACATTCTTCCTTTTTATTCTTTTATGTCCACCTCATGCTGTTTCTCAATGCCCTTTTACGATCATAATTAATGTATGAGTTCACGAAGCTTGCAATTTCGATAACAAGAGATCACACATTGTGTGTCTCCAATATGTGGCCTCGTGCATGCTTACGTTGTGGTTGGTACCCCAATTGTGTTTGCTATTTCCGATTCAGTTTATTTGAATTAGTTGTTACTGATTTTACACACCCTTTGCGTAATCATCCGTACTTCCTGGCCCATGTTTCCTATGGCCATAGTTCATCCTTTTCTAAGAGACTGAGCAATGGGCATTACGTACTTAGGTACACAAATGATCTCTCTCAGAGTCTCAAGCAAGTTTGGCGCTACATGTCTAGCAGAGGCAGGACAAGTACAAAGAAAGGTCTTACAGAATGAGCTAAAAGGCCGAGAAGAATTCATCACAGTAACCCACTGAGACACCTCACACGGATGTTTACCGATAATCACAGACGTAACATGGAATGAGACTGAAATACAGTAGTACTGTAAGTGCCCTCCGCGACACATTGTACCGTGGCTTAAGGAGAATAGATGTAGATGTAGAAATAAAATATTCCTTTCAGAACAAAGCAAAAAATACCTAAAGTAGTATTCACAAGTGTCTCACCAATTTCGCCATGATTGTATAGTTATAGTTACCAATCAAAAATAATCTCCGGTCTCAGAATGATAGTGTTGTAATGCCCTTGGTAGTATCCGTGTATGGAATTAATAAAAAAAGTTAATATAATTAAATGATATGCACATCAGCACGCATGCTGAAAGCAAGCTCATGAACATACAAAAACACCTGCAGAATTACAAACGACCCTGTCTTCCAAGAGCTTACCTCACCAAGAATCCAGCACTTGACATCCTAGAATGTGGAATAACGTCGCTACATAAGCGTATAATGACTGAAATATTCATGTTCATTAGCTTGGCATAGAAGCCACACAACGATGCCAATTAGCTCGCAATGCGCGCAGACAGCTTACATTAAGATAAGAGCGGAGTGTAAGTAAGGCAACCTCACTGCGAGATTCAGCAGACACTGCAAGGCTATCAACAATTCTGACATCACACTCTGTCGAACAATTCAGGTGCCAGACGCGGTGCAACTGTCCTCATGACCAAAACCTGTAGTACTTCAGGTACCACACATTGTGCAACTGTTCTTGTGACGAAAACTTGCAGTACTTCAGGTACCAGACGTGGTGCAACTGTCCTCATGACCAAAACCTGTAGTAATTCAGGTACCAGATGTGGTGCAACTGTTCTCGTGACCAAAACCTGTAGCACTACGGGTACCAGCCACGGTGCAACTGTTCTAGTGACCAAAACTTGTAGTATTTCAGGAACCAGACGTGTTGCAACTGTTCTCGTGACCAAAACCTGTAGTACTTCAGGAACCAGACGCGTTGCAACTGTTCTCGTGACTAAAACCTGTAGTACTTCAGGAACTAGATGTGGTGCAACTGTTCTCGTGACCAAAACCTGTAGTACTTCAGGTACCACACATAGTGCAACTATTCTTGTGATAAAAACTTGTAGTACTTCAGGTACCAGACGCGGTGCAACTGTCCTCATGACCAAAACCTTTAGTACTTCAGGAACCAGACGCGTTGCAACTGTTCTCGTGACTAGAACCTGTAGTACTTCAGGAACCAGATGTGGTGCAACTGTTCTCGTGACCAAAACCTGTAGTACTTCAGTTACCAGATGTGGTGCAATTGTTCTCGCGACCAAAACATGTAGTACTTCAGGTACCAGAAGCGGTGAAACTGTTCTCGTGATCAAAACCGGTAGTACTTCAGGTACCACACATGGTGCAACTGTTCTTGTGACGAAAACTTGTAGTACTTCAGGTACCAGACGCAGTGCAACTGTCCTCATGACCAAAACCTGTAGCACTTCAGGAACCAGACGCGTTGCAACTGTTCTCGTGACTAAAACCTGTAGTACTCCAGGAACCAGACGTGGTGCAACTGTTCTAGTGGCCAAAACTTGTAGTACTTCAGGTACCAGACACGATGCAACTGTCCTCATGACCAAAACCTTTAGTACTTCAGGTACCAGACGTGGTGCAACTGTTCTCGTGACCAAAACCTGTAGTACTTCAGGTACCAGAAGCGGTGAAACCGTTCTCGTGACCAGAACTTGTAGTACTTCAGGTACCAGATGCGGTGCAACTGTTCTAGTGACCAAAACTTGTAGTACTTCAGGTACCAGACACGATGCAACTGTCCTCATGACCAAAACCTTTAGTACTTCAGGTACCAGACGTGGTGCAACTGTCCTTGTGACCAAAACCCGTAGTACTTCAGGTAGCAGACGTGGTGCAACTGTCCTCGTGACCAAAACCAGTAATAGTTCAGAAGCGATATTGACGTGTGTGTTTATGTGTGTGGGAGACGAGTCGCGGTTGACGATAGGGAAGGTTACTGAGGAAATTGTAGCTAGTCACACAACTTCAGACTGAGCTGTGTAGACAACGGAAGGGGGCCGTGTTTCGATGTGGAAGTTTGTAGCTGACTAAGATATGATTGTAGGATTTTGTTACTGCGTACAACAAGGGTAAAATTTGGCAACTTGTTAGATGTTGCTATACCTCATGCTTGTGAGTTTCTTTTCTGTGTTCTGTAGCGCCGAAACGATATTAGCTCACTCAAGCTGTGCCATTTCGGCATCAGAAAATTTACGAAAAGCAAAACAAAATCTTCAAACTGCTCTACTTTCGGGACTACAGCCGAATAAATTCCATTTCTTATCTTGATATTTCGTCCGTATATCTTCCGGCCATCTTGCGTGAGCCGACATACTGACGGTACAGCACTCGCTCCGTCCTTTTGACTCGACAACCGCGCCACTGCGAGTGCGGCTACAAATACACGAGCACCAGGTAAGGCTGATGGCCGCGAGGGTAGTTGCACTGTCTAGGGCGCCTTGTACGGTCCGAGCGGCTCCCCCGTCGGAGGCTCAAGTCCTCCCTCGGGCATGGGTGTGTGTGTTTTCCTTAGCGTAAGTCAGTTTAAGTTAGCTTAAGTAGTGTGTAAGCTTGGGGACAGTTGATCTCAGCAGTTTGGTCCGATAGGCTCTTACCACAAATTTCCAAATTTCTAAGGCTGATGGGAGGAGACGCTAAAATGAGTGCTGTAAAAGTGGCTTTCGGATGAAAGCGGTCGATTTAGTCGTGGCGACAGACTGATCTGTAGCGTAAAAATAGGTCTAGGTTCGGATGAAGGTGATAATTTGGTTATAAGTTGGCGAAGTCAACAAATGTGAATGGCAAATTCATGTTAACAGACTGACCTGTAGCGTAGCCCAATGTTTAGGTAAGGGACTTATTTAATTGGTTGATTTCAGCCTAACGCCAGTATACCCCTCACGTTTAAGTTGCTCGTTTGATCAGCGGCAAAGAAGTATACATAAATTGAACCTGTGGCTACGCGACTGATCCATGCTGTGATGTCGATATACTACTGTGTGCTGCACTGCAGCTTTGCAAGCTTATTTAAGAAAGCACCGGATTCAATGAACTGTCGAAGCGGGAACGGCTATTTCTATTAATTACTTTATCAAATGAATTTTAACTGTTTCTTTCGGCACCGAGTCCCGGAAAAATGAAATCGACGCTACACCTTCAATAATTTCATGCCGCATAGACTGACTGGTGTCGATGCAGTGCTCTTACACTGCTCATTCAATGTCACATTCAGTCTAAGTAGCTTAGTGGTCCCCCGTATTACGATACAACATAATATTTCAGTAACCTCTCTGAAAATTTGGTTGTACTGGATTTCGAAATCATTCATTTCATTGTTTAGCATCATGCATCAGCGACCTAGGGATAGAGTCCTTGATTCATAATCAGAACGTCTTCCGTCCCGGGTTAGAGCCCCGCTTCTGCTTAAATTCTGATTAATAACCGGCACTGGTGGACGAAGACTTCCGGCATAAGATGTCACCTATCATTACGCCGACGACTTGACAAAGAGGGCGGAGGAGCGAACAGAGGTTCAGGGCACACTCTTGTCGTAGGGGTGGGAGACTACCCCTAAAGGCGGAACAATCAGCAATGATGAACGGCATTAGGATGCAGAAGGCATGGATACCATTGCATTAAGGAGATGCAACGTGTATCCACAGGACATGTGGCCTGTAATTGAAGAACTGTCATGATGATCTCTCCATTGGCAAAAGGTTCCGGAATAGTTCCCCATTCGGATTTCCGGGACGGGACTGCCAAGGGGGAGAGTACCATGAGAAAAAGATTGAATAATCAACGGAAGATTGACGTTCTACGAGTCGGTGCGTGGAACGTCACAAGCTTGAACGTGGTAGGGAAATTAGAAAATCTGAAAAAGGAAATGCAAGGGCTCAATCTAGCTATATTAGCGGTCAGTGAAGTGAAGTGGAAAGAGGACAAGGATTTCTGGTCAGGTGAGTATACGGTGATATCAACAGCAGCAGAAAATGGTATAACTGGAGTAGGATTCCTTATGAA
Organism: Schistocerca nitens; assembly: GCF_023898315.1. Taxonomy (NCBI): domain Eukaryota; kingdom Metazoa; phylum Arthropoda; class Insecta; order Orthoptera; family Acrididae; genus Schistocerca; species Schistocerca nitens. The sequence goes on from NC_064622.1 coordinate 191,011,643, forward strand.
TAGGAAGGTAAGGCAGAGGGTGTGTTACTGTGAACAGTTCAGTGACAGGGTTGTTCCTATAAGAATCGACAGCAAACCAACAGCGACATCAATAGTTCAGGTATACATGCCGATGTCGCAAGCTTAAGATGAAGAGATAGAGAAAGTGTATGAGGATATTGAAAGGGTAATACAGTATGTAAAGGGATATGAAATTCTAATAGTCATGGGAGACTGGAATGCAGTTGTAGGGGAAGGAGTAGAAGTAAAGGTTACAGGAGAATATGGGCTTGGGACGGGGAGTGAGAGAGGAGAAATACTAATTGAGTTCTGTAACAAGTTTCAGCTGGTAATAGCGAATATTCAGTTCAAGAATCACAAGAGGAGAAGTTGTACTTGGAATAGATATGGTGATACGGGAAGATTTCAATTAGATTACATCACGGTCAGACAGAGATTCCAAAATCAGATATAGGATTGTAAGGCGTACCCAGGAGCAGACATAGACTCAAATCACAATATAGTAATGATGAAGAGTAGGCTGGAGGTTAAGGCATTAGTCAGAAAGAATCAGTACGCTATACTAAGGAATGACGAGATGCGTTGAAGTTCTCTGAGGCTATAGGTACAGCAATAAGGAATTGTTCAGTAGGCAGTACAGTTGAAAGAGCAATGGACATTTCTAAAAAGGGCCATCACAGAAGTAGGGAAGGAAAATGTAGGTGCAAAGAAGGTAACTGCGAAGAAACAATGGGTAACAGAAGAAATACTTCAATTGATCGGTGAAAGGAGGAAGTACAAAAATGTTCGGGGAAACTCAGGAATAGAGAAATACAAGACAATGAGTAATGAAATAAATAGGATGAGCAGTGAAGCGAAGACGAAATGGCTGCAGGAAAAATGTGAAGACGTCGAAAAAGAGATGATAGTCGGAAGGACAGACTCAGCATACAGGAAAGTCAAACAACATTCGGTGACATTAAAAGCAAGGGGGATAACATTAAGAGTGCAACGGGAATTCCATTGTTAAATGCAGTGGGTAGAGCAGATAGGTGGAAAGAATTCACTGAAAGCCTCTATTAGGTGATAGAAGAAGAAACAGGAAACGATTTAGAAGAGGTAGGGGATCCAGTATTAGAATCAGAATTTAAAAGAGCTTTGGAGGACTTCAGATTAAATACGACAAAGGGATAGATAAAATACCATCACAATTTCTAAAATCATTGGGGGAAGTGGCAACAAAACGACTATTCACGTTAGTGTGTAGAATGTATGAGTCTGGTGACATACCATCTGATTTCGGGAAAAGCATCATCCACACAATTCCGAAGACAGAAAGAGCTGACAAGTGCGATAATTACCGCACAATTAGCTTAAGAGCTCATGCATCCAAGTCGCTTTCAAGAATAATATACAGAAATATGGGAAAGAAAATTGAGGATGCGCTAGATGACGATCAGTTTGGCTTCAGGAAAGGTAAAGGCACGAGAGAGGCAATTCTGACATTACGGTTAATAATGGAAGCAAGACTAAAGAAAAATCAAGACACGTTCATAGGAATTGTCGACCTGGAAGAAGCGTTCGACGATGTAAAATGGTGCATGATGTTCGAAATTCTGAGAAAAATAGGGGTAAGCCATAGGGAGAGACGGGTCATATACAATATGCACAACAGCCAAGACGGAATAATAAGAGTGGACGACCAAGAACGAAGGGCTCGTATTAAAAAGAGTGTAAGACAATGATGTAGCCTTTCGCCCCTACTGTTCACTCTGTACATCGAGGAAGCAATGATGGAAATAAAAGAAAGGTACAGCAGTGGAATTAAAATTCAAGGTGAAAGGATATCAGTGATGTGATTCGCTGATGACATTTCTATCCTGAGTGAAAGTGAAGAAGAATTACATGATCTGCGGAACAGAATGGACAGTCGAATGAGTACAGAGTATGGATTGCGAGTAAATCGAAGAAAGACGAAAGTAATGAGAAGTAGTAGAAGTGAGAACAGCAAGAAACTTAACATCAGGATTGATGGTCACTAAGTAGATGAAGTTAAGAAATTCTGTTACCTAGGCAGTTAAATAACTGATTACGGACGGCGCAAGGAGGACATCAAAACAGACTAGCAACGGCAAAAAGGTCATTTCTGGCCAAGACAAGTCTACCAATATCAAATGTCGGCCTTAATTTGAGGAAGAAATTTCTGAGAATGTACGTCTGGAGGTCAGCATTGTATGGTAGTGAAACATGGACTGTGGGAAAACCGGAACAGAAGAGACTCGAAGCATTTGGGATGTGGTGCTACAGACGAATGTTGGAAATCAGGTGCACAGATAATGTAAGGAATGAGGAGGTTCTGCGCAGAATCGGAAAGGAAAGGAATATGTGGAAAACACTGAGAAGGAGAAGGGATAGGATGAGAGAACATCTGTTGAGACATGAGGGAATGACTTCCATGGTACTAGAGGGAGCTGTAGAGGGCAAAAACTGTAGAGGAAGACAGAGATTGGAATAAATCCAGGAAATAATTGAGGACGTAGGTTGCAAGTGCTACCCTGAGATGAAGAGGTTGGCACAGGAGAGGAATTCGTTGTGGGCTGCATCGAAGCAGTCAGAAGATTGATGACTAAACAAAAAAAAAAAAAGTACTCAGTTATCCTCGCGTCTTTTATATCTATACTTACTTCCATTTCACAAAGTGGCAACTGAATAGCGATGTACGTCGCAGTTTCCAGAAATCACTGCAAACTTCTTCTTCGGAAAGTTGATTCCAAATCAATATTTTCCAGTTTCCAGATTCAAAACGTTATAAAAAACTAACCACTGCTCAAAATGACATCCAATTCGAATGGAATATTATCAAAGAAGGGAGAAACGGTATAGAAACAAAACAAAACGAAAAAATACGAAAATTTTACCATTAGAAGGCGCTGTATCTGGCAGAATTTGTAGAATAAAGAGCACGGTGCACGGCTGTTGTTCAGTTTGCGTCTGAGAGGCTCGGCATGTCTGTCTTACTGCAGGCTCGCGCACTACTGGAAAGCTCTTTTACAAGAGCGGTAATCGTGCCCCAGTACCTCTGAAGTTCCAGACACTCAAGGGCACGAAAACAGGCGCTAGTCCGATATGTGCTAAGAATCTAGAGAAAACGATTACGAAATTCGAAAAGAGAGGTTTGTTTGAAGTGCAGTGTGGCAGCAGGAGGAAAGCAGTTGATCCGACATCGGGCGTCGAGCGGTGGTGTGCAAACATGCAATGCACGGGGAACTGCCCGGACTCTGGACATGCCTGTGAGCATGCTGCATCAAAGTCTACAAAACAATCCTGCATTGCTAGCACTACACATTTACCCATTTTCAGGGGTTACTTCATGTTGAAGTGCCTGTAGGACAAACGTTTGCTCTACAATTTATTGTTAACATGGTAGTGGACAATGAATGGCCATTAAACAGTCCGACAGATGAAGCCCATTTCCAACTCCTAGAATGCACCAGTTCACAGAACTGCAGAATACTGGCAACGGAAAATCCGCCCGCTCATCAACTGGTACCGCTTCAGTCTGCCGAGGTAACTGTGTAGTGGCCTCCCGGATAACAAAAAATAAATAAATAAATAAATTAAATAAAAAATAAATTAAAAAAAAATAGCTGAAAGGTCAGCAGGGCCCGGGTGCGATTCCCGGCTGGGGCGAGGATTTTCTCCGCTCTGGGACTGGTTGTTATGTTGCCTTCATCATCATTTCATTCCCATCCGGCGCGCAGGTCGCACAGTGTGGCGTCGAATGTAATAAAAGCTGCACCAAGGCGGCCGGACCTGCCCCGTAAGGGGCCTTCCGGCCAATGACGCCAAACGCTCATTTCATTTCACTATGTGGTGCAGGTTTACGGCTACGTTCATCATAGGGTATATTTTTTCAAGCAAACGGGTCCTGCGCGTCCTGTTACCTGTACCGTTACTAGTAAACGTTGTGAGAGTCTGTTGCGTAACAGCATCATTACAAACCCTTCAACAACGTGGATGTGTGGGTAGAATAATTTCTATACAAGATGACGCTCCTCCGAACATTGTATAGCCAGTGAAGCAGCTGCTGCTGAGGCATTTTGGAAATATACAAATTTTCAGCCCTAATTACCCTACGGCCTAGCCATGTAGTTTGCCCGACCTTAATACGTCTAGCTTCTGTCCGTGGAGTCAGCTGAAAGATCCTGTGTTAAGTGTTCCGGTGCAAATGTAGGTGAACTGATGTCTCTCGTTGTTCATGGCGTTCTGAATCTCACCCTTGAGACACTCCAATGTGCTGTGGAATATGCTGTTTCCCGACTTCAGCTTGTGACAGAAAACGGTGGACAGCATATTGAATGTCTTGCGTCAGTCTCATGAAAAAAAAACGATTTCATTTTTTACGCGGTTTTTTTGTTTCAGGACAAATAGAAATCGATGGTGTTACCTAACTAACAGCTTCAAAATTGTTTAATGGTAAACTTGGGCCGTCATGAACATTGCACAGCACGGTTGGTTTAATGTGCATCTCCCACGATAGACATCGTATTGTGCTTCATCTGTCATTTGCAACCCAACCTATTCACGTTATGACGCTTAAAACGCCATCTAGTGGGAAAATGTTCGCATTTTTTTTGTTTCCTTAACGTTCCCCCCTTCTTCGATAGTATTGTGTTCAAATTTGACGTCAATATGAGAAGCAGTGTTTTTTTTTTTTTGCAAGTTTTTGAAACTGGAACTTTAATTATAAACTCTATGTAAATAAAATTAAGAGTCATAAGCTACGATAGACGAAATGTACACGTTTCTTTTATGTAGTTGCTCCTTACCCAACAAAGGGCGACAATTTATCGATAGTACGTTGCCCACCGCTCATATCGTTCAAAGCGGATTGAATTCAAAGCTCAAGTGGTTCTAGGCTCTATAGTCTGCAACCGCGCGACCGCTACGGTCGCAGGTTCAAATCCTGCATCGGGCATGGATGTGTGTGATGTCCTTAGGTTAGTTACGTTTAAGTAGCTCTAACTTCTATGGGACTGATGACCAAAGAAGTTAAGTCCCATAGTGCTCAGAGCCATTTTTGAATTCAAAGCCAAGTTTTACAGATCTTAAAACAGAATGTTTGTAAATAAAAGTGTCAAGGCTCTCCTTACATAGCTGAGGGTGGAATCGATTTATGTTTCACTTCTTTTTATGCGCTAATGCATCTCGCTTTCCTTCTTAGACACATTTACAATTTAAATCAGTCTCTATGCCAGTTAGCAATTTCTCCATCGCAACAAGTACACGTTTCATTCATCAGGTTACGTTTGGGATAAATCAAGAGGCAAGCTTTCCGCTGTTGTACTGAATAACAGATTTCTATCACGCTCGCCATTCGTATTAATTCGCATTTCACGCAAAGACCATCCATCGTAAGAGCAGACCTTGCCTTCTGGTGATTAAAAGCAAAGACATAAATTAAAAGCACGCTGCTGGCAGTTCGCTCACAGTGCAGCAGATAATTATCCAGCGTCATTCCAGTTCCAGCGCGCTTTTTCTCGAGTCACAAACGAGCTGCCCTTTCAGGAGATCCCGGTTCGATACTAGGTATTTATCTTCGCTCGTTTACTGTGTTAATGCCACTGCCCCACTGAGCACAAATCATTTTGCCTTGTTTTAGATTGCTATGAGGAGCAAATTTATAGTATCTTTTATCAGGTCCTGTACACTTAACTCGAGGATTCATTACAAAGTCTCGAGAAATGTTGCAGTTAATTACAAATAATTTGCTTTCCGCTTATGTATGTGCTATGCACATTTCGACGCAGTTAAACATCACATTCGTTACATTGTGCTGTAACTCTGTAGAGCTGTCTGTTGCTGAACAATTTAATGTTGCCTACAAAAAGGAAACAAAAGTGAACTAGAAGAAGATTTTTCAAGAAACATTTTAAGGAATTTCAGATTAGGTTTGTAGCGATAACAGTTCTTTCTTTGATAATTACTACCTCAATATTCCAGGCGCAAAATACTTTTGAAACAAGTGTGTTCGAAGTTACCCTTGTGGAATATCGCCTTTTGTATTAAAGCTTGAAATAATAGTAACTTGTCAACAAAACGATGTACTTTTTTGACAAGCTATAGCAAGCAAAGCGATAAGACATTTTCTCTGTAATTAGACGCTTATATACACACATCATAAAAGTTTTGTATCAGCTCGGTTCCGAGAGTTCCGGAACCTGTATAGAAAATTGGAACAGAGATCAACATAAACATCATTTCCGCCCTCTCTATTGCGTGCGAAAACCACACACTGAATGTTGTACCATCATATAGCGAGACCTTCAGAGGTGGTGGTCCAGATTGCTGTACATACTGGTACCTCTAATACCTAGTATCACGGCCTCTTGCATTGATGAATGCCTGTATTGGTCGTGGCACACTATTCACAACTTCATCAAAGCACTGTCGGTCCTGATTGTCCCACTCCTCAACGGCGGTTCAGCGTAGATCCCTCAGAGTGGTTGGTGGGTCGATCTATCCCAGGCATGTTCGATGGGGTTATTGTCTGGAGAACATGCTGGCCACTCTAGTCGAGTGATGTCCTTATCCTGAAGGAAGTCATTCACAAGAAGTGCGCGATGTGGCGCTGATTGTCGTCCATGAAGACGAATGCCTCGCCAATATACTGCCGATATGGTTGCACTACCGGTCGGAGGATGGCATTCACGTATCGTACAGCCGTTACGGCGCCTTCCATTACTACAAGCGGCGTACATCGGTCCCACGTAACGCCACACCAAAACAGCAAGGAACCTCCACCTTGCTGCACTCGCTGGACAATGTGACCGGGTTGCCTCCAAACACGTCTCCGATGGTTGTCTGGTTGAAGGCAAATGCCACACTCATCGGCGAAGAGAAGGTGATGTCAATCCTGAGCGGCCTATTGAGCACAGTTTGAGTTGTAACACGACGTATTGCGGCTTCACGAAAAGCATTATCCAACATGGTGGCGGTGCTGTCAAGGTACCTCCGAGCCATAATCCGTAGGTAGCAGTCATCAACTGCAGTAGTAGCCCTTGGGCGGTCCGAGCGAGGCATGTCATCGACAGTTCCTCTCTCTCTCTCTGTATTTCCTCCATGTCCGAACAACATCGCTTTGGTTCACTCGGAGATGCCTCGATACATCCCTTGTTGAGAGCCCTTCCTGGCACAAAGTGACAATGCGTACACGATGGAACCGTGGTATTGACCTTCTAGGCATGGCTGAACTACAGACAATATCAGCAGTGTCCCTCCTTCCCGGTGGAATGGCTGGAACTGATCAGTTGCTGGGCCACCTCCGTCTAATAGGCGCTGCTCAAGCATGGTTGTTTACATCTTTCGGCGGGTTTAGTGACATCTCTGAAAAGTCAAAAGGACTGTGTCTGTGATACAATATCCACAGTCAACGTCTATCTTCAGGAGTTGTGGGAACCGAGGTGATGCAAAACTTTTTTGATGTGTATACTTACCAGGTGAGATACTGAATAAATCCCGTTTATTTAAATGGAACGGTGCAGTGGCTTATAAGATGATACTGAGTTTTATCAACAGACTTGGCTTTCTTTTATTTCTATTTTTATTTTGTTCTCACAGTTCCACGTTACTGCCGCTTTGGTCACTTTTATCAAAAACAGTTCGATACGATCGATTTCAGCAGCACGCTGGAACCATCAGATGTCAATATGTTGATAACTTATTATTCTGCATGGTACACACACCTTTATAACCAGATCCCTTTCCTGAGCGTTCCAGCTGGATTATTTGTATGACATTCTGTCACCTGTAATGTTTATTTGTGTATGACTATGCTTATTGTTGTTTATATACTAAGAGATAACTTAATTTAACGCATAGGGAGTGTGTTTAGTCAGATACTGGCACAATAAACTGCTGGGAATATATGAACAATATATTTCATTTGTGAATGTGTGTGCGGCAAAAGTACTGCATGGAGTATAATAGACCTCTAAGACAGTGATTTGTATACTTTGAGGGGTTACCTTAACTACGGACTGTAATGCGCTGTTCTGTGTTAATTAGGGATGCTAAAATGTAGCTTGCCTTATTCCTGAATTTTTCGTACTCAGAATTACTTATTTCGCTGCACTAGTTCCAACATAAAAGCAGTAAAAAAAAAAAAAAGAAAAACTTAGCTTTACAAGTGTTTACGTTAACGTTTTTACTGAAGTGATTAGATTGGAGATGGCACATAAATAAAATGAGTTACGTTATTACAAAATAATTAAAAAATAAAAGTAAAATATTTTTCGTATTAGAGAAACTAGAATTCAACTACAAAACAATATTTTTTAAAGCTAATTTCCACTCTGCCGTTAAACATACTCTCTTCATGTGTCATTGGTGAAGATTTATAAATTTAATATAAGACATTTCGTGTCGCTTGTCTGCTTCATGAAATATACTGTACAAAGATCATCTTCTGTCTCATGGAATGGCTGAGCAATGTCGAAGCGGGATGGCTGTCGCTGATTTTGAGTGTCTGTTTGACAGCCATTTGTGTGTTCACCAACATTTGTTAAAATGTCTCCTACGTGTCCTACACAGATTTTGATTTATGGCCAAGTTCGTATATTTGTACAATCACACAATGGAAAATATAAGAAATCCTTTCCTTCCAAAAAGTTTCTAGCCGCTTCCTATCAGTTTTTCCTTTTTTCGGATATGACTCTTTAGTTAGGACATATCACTTTTCTATCTTAGTATACGACTGGTAATTCACAAAGATTTGTGGCACACATAGGCATATGCTGCGTCAACATCCTATAATTATTATAGTTTTTCTTCGAAACAGACAATACATTTTTTCCTAAGAACAGAACTCTCTCCTCCATATATAAATGTATTAGATCAATTATATGTTTAAAATGACGACGTCTGCTAGTACATACTAAAATGCTTAGCAACCTGTCTTATCCATGGATATAATGTTTGTCAGTATCATGGAAAAGTATCTTGAGATCGAGTCTGCATATGCTGCACAAAAATTTATGGATGGCTAAGATACGATTCTGTTATCAGATACTTCTGGGTTCTCCAAATTAACATATGTGTCCTGTACTTCATATACTGAATCAGTAGGGCAGTAACTAATGGTTACGACCATCGTCAAACCGAATATGGTAAGTAAACTTGGAAGGTAACTGTCCTATTTGCAAAGTCGATTTTCAGGAGGTTTTGAACATATATGTGAATGAAATTGTGAATTGATAAATGTACTCAGTCTCTGTAGTATCGATATAACCATATTCTTTGTAAGTTTGTTCCTGAAACCACAGATCTGGATCAGAGAGGTTATTTTTACTTTCTCAAAGTAGCAGTCAGTGTGTGTTGGACTGGCTGGCTAACTACTTGCTTTGAGAAGGATGGAAGCTGTACTGCCGTGTAGTGGAGGCAGCATTATTTGAAAATTATATTGTATTAACATATTCAGAGGAAAAATTTTGTAGAACTGAGATGATATGAATGCAAAATGTCAGAAGGGAAGTTTTCTAAGGTAAGCTAATTATATATATATATATATATATATATATATATATATTCGTAATTGCGTAGTTTCGTGTTGTTAGAACAGTGTGCATGGTTAAAATTTACTGTAAGAATCTTTCTAGCGGAGCACATGAATTTGTCATATAATTCAAATAAGTGTCAAGGAAAGTAATTGTACACAAGAAAATTATTGAGTAAGATTTCTGCTAACTTGTCAAGTTGTTAGAACTTCATGAAAGGGTGTATTGTTGTTAATGAAACGTAGTTATACTGGGAGTCTTTGTTCTTATTTGTCAGTCGTTAAAATTAGTTGTTCATTTTTCATTGTTGACATTTATGAATGTTTTTTGTATACTCACATTGCAGATCCCAACTTTTGTGCTGCAGAAGCATTTGTCAAAGCTGGTAAAATACCGTCTTGCATTGCACATCGCAAATACGGCACATGAAATTTGGTTTTGGACAGTCAGATCAGTATCCTTAATAGTAACAGGTTGCAGAGCAGATGAGCGTTCCGTGGGCACAGGGAGGCCAATGAATTTCATTACCATCGTGATTCATGTACATTGGAGGGTACAGTGATTATCGGACGGTTTTTGTAAAAATATCAGTATCAGTTCTGAGGCTTAATACCAGCAAAAGATTTCAGCAAAGTGCTAACTTGTGAATTTTCAAGCAGTTTCATCACACAGTCAGAGGCGTTAATTTTTATCGTCATATGCACTGTAATTACAATGACAATTCTGGTGTAGTGATTGTTTACAAGATTAAGATAAAGATTAATTGTGTTCAGGATCAACATTTTAATTTGAATCATTTTGTTTTGCAATCAGATATCAAACGTAAATTCTATTGAAGACGGATTGCTCTCTCGCAGGTGAATGATTTGATGTACTGGTTAGCCTGGATTTCGCAACTTGTAATGTCTGCGTCACATACTTTCATTCAGTATGTAGCTTTAACACAGTTCTTCTGCCTGCACTGAGATTCACGCATTTCAATATCAAGATAAGTTGTTCCAGTTTTTCAGATGCCAGCTAGACACATACAAACACAAGATTAGAAGTTTTAACATTATCGTTTTATACTACATAACCTCCTCATAATCATGAAATTCTTCTAAACAAGCTAAAGTATTGTGGTATGAGTTGACAGTGCACAAATGATTTAATTCCTATTTAACTAGGAGAATGCAGAAGGTTGAAATTAACATTTCACATAGTCTGCAAAAATCAGCAGGGTCCTCTAACTGGGGAGGTATCAAGAACAGTGTCCCATGGGGTTCAGCCTTAGGCCCCTTATAGATTTTAAAATGTATTAATGACTTGACACTCTATATTCATTAAAATGCAAGTATAGTAAAAACACCAAACTAACAAGAATTAGCAGAGGAAATTGTGAATAATGGCTTTCAGAAAATTAATAAGTGGTTCTCTGCAAATGGACTGTCAGTAAATTTTGAGAAATCACAGTATATACAGTTCTGTACAGTAAATGGCATATCATCATTGATAAATATAGACTATGAACAGATGTATGTTGCTAAGGAAGAATATTCCAAATATCTGGGTGTGTGCAATGATGAGAAATTGAATGGGAAGAACTACCTTTATGATCTGCTGAAACTTTTGAGTTCAACTATTTTTGATACGACGGTTATTGCAAATTTTGGTGTTAAACATATCAGTAAACTAGCCTACTATGCCTATTTTGATTCACTACATTCATATGGCATCATATGTTGGGGCAATTCATCATTAAGAGAAAAAGTATTCAGTATACAAAAGCGTGTAATCCGAATAATGGCTGGAGCCCTCCCCAGGTCACATTGTAGACATTGATTTAAGAAACTAGAGATAATCACAGTACTTTCACGATGCACTTATTCACTTATGAAATTTACTATTAAGAACCCATCTCAATTCAAAAACAACAGCCACCTGCATAGCTACAACACCAGAAGAAAGGATGATCCTCGCTATTCTGTGTTAAATCTGACTCTGACACAGAAAGGGTTGAATATTGCTGCCACATGATTTACCAAATAGCATTTAGAATCTGACAGATAGCTAACCAGTATTTAAAAACAAGTTAAAAGAATTTCTGAATGACAACTCCATCAGTAGATGAATTTTTAAATATGGAGTAGTAATTGTTAAAAGAGAACCTTGTGTTAAACTGACACGTTCCAACATCGTTGCCAAGTGTCGTATTCATAATCTATGGCACAAGTATGAAAGTAATGTATGTGTATAAGTTTCGTCTAGAAAAATTAAGCACAGTTGTTGGAAGAAAGAGAACCAGACAAAATAACAATTGTATAAAAGAGAAGCCCATACCTGGCATACTTACGATAATACAGCCTTTACTGCTTGAGCAGTAGTGAAACCAGACTCATGAGACGCAAATGCTGGCTAGGTCGTGACAGCTAGGTGACGTGTTCCTGAGTTGCGATGGCGGCTGTCCCGCCTTCGAGTCCCGTTAGCTGCACGGCGCACTCGTATTATAGGCGTGGCGGCGGTGTACGGCGATCGTATCACTCGCTGGCGTTTGCACACCACTGCCAATTCTAGCTGCACTGACCACACGTGCACAGTGCTCTACGGACTGTTTAGAGCGACAGCTGGATATCAGCAACATGCAGACGTAACGAATAACTGGCAAGTCTGTTTTCTATGTACCTTGTATTCCAATTGAGCTGCCTTATACTTACACGGCCGAACCACGTGGAATTTGTAGTTTAGTTGGCGTAAATTGATCGGTGACAGTTGTAATGGGATGTACGGGGTGGCTTCGCGCGCCTACCGCAGTCAAAAACACGACGATATTTCGTTAGCGTCTCTATGACAACGCCTCAGTGTTGTTACAGTTCTATAGACGGCTTTTGTTTTCGCCTGCAGCCGTTGGCCCGTCACAGTTAAAGTTGACAACAGTGCTGCGAGTTGGCAGGAATCTTCTCAAATCGTCTCGACTACAGTGTTAGTATTGTGAATGTCATTAGCTACTTCACTGTAAACGGGAATGGTGATTACACGGCTGTATAACTATTTAATGGTTGAAATGGCTCTGAACACTATGGGACTTAACATCTGAGGTCACCAGTCCCCTAGAACTTAGAACTACTTAAACCTGCCTAACCTAAGGACATCACAAACATCCATACCCGAGGCAGGATTCGAACCTGCGACCGTAGCAGTCGCTCGGTTCCGGACTGAAGCGCCTAGAACCGCTCGGCCACCGCGGCTGGCGCTATAACTATTTATCTGGTAATAACAGTACGAGGCAAATGGGGACAAATGGCTCGAGAAATTAACAGGAGGTACAGAGAGAAAGGGCTTGTGTGGTCCATCCAGTAGCCATGAACTATCGTTGTGTCTACTGTATTGACGTTTTGGAAACCACAATGCTTCGATTTTGATGGTCCGTGATTACAGTTAGAAAACGATGGGCCACGCGGGGTAGCCGTGCGGTCTGAGGAGCCTTGTATGGTTCGCGCGTCTCCACCAGTGGGAGGTTCGAGTACTCCCTCGGGCATGGGTGTGTGTGTCGTCCTTCGCGTAAATTACTTTAAGTTAGATTAAGTAGTGCATAAGCCTAGGGACCGATGACCTCAGCAGTTTGGTCCCGTAGTCCTAACCACAGATTTCCAAAAATGTTGGCAGCCACGTTGTTATGTGAAACCATCTCAATGTAATCTCATCAGTGGGTGAGTGTGTGGCTGCGTGAGGGAGTGGAAGGAAAGACCGAAGGACTCTGGTATATGCTGTTCTCCCCGGTAGACTTAGGCACATGGTCATTTTCTTTCCGGTTATAATGCCAGTAATGATGCGAGGGAGGATAAGTCCTTGACTTCTTCAAGCTCTGCCTCGTGATGACTGGGTGTTGTGTGATGTCCTTAGGTTAGTTAGGTTTACGTAGTTCTAAGTTCTAGGGGACTGACGACCATAGATGTTAAGTCCCATCGTGCTCAGAGCCATTTGAACCATTCGAACTTCTTCAAAATTTGTGAGAGGCACTTACCGGATAAAGTATACTCTATGCAAATAAAAAATAAAAGGAAAGACGTACCAGGAAGGAGCTATGCAAAGCGGTCACAAACGGAAAATTATGCAAAACTAAAGTTTAGCTGCCAATGGTTGACTATGTGACACTGGAGAGCTATTTCACTGAGCAGCTGGCAAGGACAGTAGACGGGGAACATGTTGATACCAGGGCATGAAGCCTTTGCGAATTTCATTCTGTGTAGTGATTGGACAGTAACTGTGCCTCGCAGACAAGCGAGTGAACAATATATGCATATGTCAGCATTTGAGAGAAGACGAATCGCTCGAGATTTCAATAGGAGCGATGCCAACATTAGCCGATGTTGCCAGGAATGGGTGAATCATGGCCGAACACAGCTCCAAGAAGGAAACGGTCGACCTAGAGAGCCGATAGAACGTGAGGACCGAACAATCGTCGGAGAGATACTCACAGCCTCAGATCGATCATTATTATCTATCCAAAACGCAACTGGTGCTTCACTCAACACCAGGACCAATTACCAGACGGCTCACAAAAAGGGTGCTGCATTCACGGGGCCTCTTGGCCGATTACCATTGCTCTCTGTACGTCAGCAAGCCCGATGCAGTGGTGTCGGCCATATTTGGAATGGAATAGAATTGTTTTTAGCGATGAGTCCCGCTTCGAATTGAGCCTCGATGGCCAGTGAAAACGTGTCTCGAGACACCCCAGACAGCGGTGGGATAACAGCCCACTTTACGGCTCGACATCCAGGAGTAATGGTCTGGTTGCCATTTTATTTCCTAGCAGGACGCCTTTGGTTGTCATCCGCGCTACCCTTAAACACAACGCTATGTTGACGAGTTTGTTGCCCTTCATGACAAGCCGTACTGGGCTTACATTTCAGGAAGGTAATGCCTGCCCATACATGGCGAGAGGTTCTACTACAGTACTGGCCATTAAAATTACTACACCAAGAAAAAATGCAGATGATAAACGGGTATTCATTGGACAGATATATTATACTAGAGCTGGCATTTGATTACATTTTCACGCAACTTGGGTGCATAGATCCTGAGAAATCAGTACCCAGAAGAACCACCTCTGGCCGTAATAACGACCTTGATACGCCTGGGCATTGAGTCAAACAGAGCTTGGATGGCGTGTACAGGTACAGCTGCCCACGCAGCTTCAACACGACACCACAGTTCATCAAGAGTAGTGACTGGCGTATTATGACAAGCCAGTTGCTCGGCCACCATTGACCAGACGTTTTCAGTTGGTAAGAGATCTGGAGAATGTGCTGGCCAGGGCAGCAGTCGAACATTTTCTGTATCCAGAAGGGCCCGTACAGGACCTGCAACATGCAGTCGTGCGTTATCCTGCTGAAATGTAGGGTTTCACAGGTATCGAATGAAGGGTAGAGCTACGGGTCGTAACACATCTGAAATGTAACGTCCACTTTTCAAAGTGCCGTCAATGCGAACAAGAGGTGACCGAGACGCGTAACCAATGGCGCCCCATACCATCACGCCGGGTGATACGCCAGTATGGCGATGACGAATACACGCTTCCAATGTGCGTTCACCGCGGTGTCGCCAAACACGGATGCGACCATCATGATGCTGTAAGCAGAACCTGGATTCATCCGAAAAAATGACGTTTTGCCATTCGTGCACCCAGGTTCGTCGTTGAGTACACCATCGCAGGCCCTCCTGTCTGTGATGCAGTGTCAAGGGTAACCGCAGCCATGGTCTCCGAGCTGATGGTCCATGCTGCTGCAAACGTCGTCGAATTGTTCGTGCAGATGGTTGTTGTCTCGCAAACGTCCCCATCTGTTGACTCAGGGATCGAGACGTGGGTGCACGATCCGTTACAGCCATGCGGATAAGATGCCTGTCATCTCGATTGCTAGTGATACGAGGCCGTTGAGATCCAGCATGGCGTTCCGTATTACCCTCCTGAACCCACCGATTCCATATTCTGCTAACAGTCATTGGATCTCGACAAACGCGAGCAGCAATGTCGCGATACGATAAACCACAATCGCAATAGGCTACAATCCGACCTTTATGAAACTCGGAAACGTGATGGTACGTATTTCTCCTCCGTACTCAGCCACCACAACAACGTTTCACCAGGCAACGCCGGTCAACTGCTGTCTGTGTACGAGAAATCGGTTGGAAACTTTCCTCATGTCGGCACGTAGTAGGTGTCGCCACCGTTTCCAACCTTGTGTGAATGCTCTGAAAAGCTAATCATTTGCATATCACAGCATTTTCTTCCTGTCGGTTAAATTTCGCGTCTGTAGCACGTCACCTTCGTGGTGTAGCAATTTTAATGGCCAGTAGTGTACTTGTCTTTGTGCTAGCCAAACCCCACTTTGGCCAGCTAGGTCACCGGATCTCTCCTCAGCTGAGAATGTTTGGAGCATTACTCGCAGGGCCCTCCAACCAGCTCGGGATTTTAACGATTTCAAGCGCCCGATTTTGGCACGATATCCCTCAGGAAGGCATTCAAAAACTCTGTCAATCAGTACCAAACTGAATAACTGCTGGCACGAGGGCCAGATGTGAAGCAACGCTTTACTGACTTGCTTGATTTGTGAAGCTCTTTCTGTTAAATAAATCATCTATTGTTTCAGAAATTTTAACGATTTGTTTGTCTGTACATGTGCATCGCGTCTACCGATTTCCGTTCTATTCGGATAATTCCTTCGTCGTGCTTTTCTTTCGTCTTAGAGTGTATTAATCATCTTTTTTAAAAAAGAGTAAATCGTCGCTGGAGCGCTGCATAGAGTGTAGCGCTGCATACACTCATTGAGTCTTCAACCGCTGAAGTCGTGCGTACATTCCAGTCTGTTGTATGGAATCAGCCTAATGAGACGGGACAACGTGGAGACGTCACAGAATGGCAGAGATGAACTATTGCATTTGTACTTGCCCATGGTTAAACAGCGAATGAAATTTTCCGATTTGTTGGTATATCAACGCGGGCAGGGAATATTGCTCCACTCGCAGCCACGTAACACGGCTTAAGAACACTGACAGTAGAAAGACCTTAACTGATAGCGACCGGAAACGAGTGTCACGCTTGTCAGTGACACTCAGCTTTAAACCCGACAGAAATTGATGCTGTCAGTGATTGCAGTCCGTCTCAATCAGTTCCAAGTGAAAATTGCGAAGGGAGCTGCACATAATGAACATTAGGAGTCACCACTTCTGAAAGCAGCACGCAAGATTGTATGTCTTCAGTGAGCCTAACAACGAAATAGTAACGGTTCCTATGTATTGCTAATTAATTAAATAATTAGGGCGAGATATGGATTGTTCCTGCCGTAACGCATTACTTTGTCGGAAACGCTAACGCTACAAGTTGTTTCTCGCGAATCGTTGCGCGTCGAGCATAACGTTGACCAGCTCGTAAAGAGAAGAGCCAGCACATCTGCAATGTCCCACATTCACCATTGACTCTAGCAATATCAAAGCATTGCGCCCACCCTAGAAAAAAATAATAAAAAGAAATTGGTTAATTATTGCTGAATTATACTAACAACATACTTTTTGAAGAGTTATGGATGTGTAAGCGGGGTCCAGAACCTGAAAATACCTTTTAACAGTCTCAGCAATATCAACGCACTTTCAATAGCGTGTACAACGACTTTCTCACAACCACAAAAATAATTTTAAAGTTGTTGTCTTGTACTCCCCACAGACTTTTTAAAGAGGTACTGATGAGTAAGTAAGGCCCTAAACCTGGAAGTATAGAATCCGATATTCACTGGTGAAATTGACATCTACTGCCAAGACATAAATTTTTGGGTTAAGTTTATTTTAAAAATTTAAACCATTTCTGGAATCTGGTGGGATAATACATTAAAAACAACCACCTTTTTTCAGAATATTAAATGTAAGGCAAATGACTAGTTTACAATATTTTCGGAAGATGGGCATAAAGCACCTCTTGCTCCTGGTATTACGAGGATTAAGATGGTCTCTCACCTCGCGTCTTCGTAAGTTATCTCGATGTCCCAGTTCGGCTCCTTCCAATCCGAAAGTCGCAGCTCCGCATAAGCATTCCATCAACGTTGAGAAATGCATCGGCAAGAGAGGAATCCTCAATGCTGCTTTAAAAGAAAAGTCTCGAAGTAATGGGATGCCACCTTGTTACAATGAAAAACCACGAAAGAAAACTGTCTTCTGTGTCAGCATTGTGGTAATCCTTGATTGTAAGTTGGCAAATTCTGAACTTTACTTGTGGAGCACCAGTTAAAGTTCATAAAGTTGTAAGTAGACTGTTTAGGTTTTTTTATTGGTAACGCCTCGTAGAGCTCTGTATGAAAATCATTGGCTGTGCTGGGTGCAGTCTGTGGCTGGTTTGCATTGTTGTTTGCTATTGTAGTGTTGGGCAGCTGGATGTTACCAGCGCGTAGCGTTGCGCAGTTGGAGGTGAGCCGCCAGCAGTGGTGGATGTGGGGAGTGAGATGGCGGTGTTTTGAGAGCGGATAATCTGGACAGAAACAGTAACACTATTAAGGTAAATACATTGTTCTCTATCAAAATCTTTCATTTGCTAACTATGCCTATCAGCAGTTAGTGCCTTCAGTAGTTAGAATCTTTTATTTAGCTGGCAGTATTGGCGCTCGCTGTACTGCAGTAGTTTGAGTAACGAAGATTTTTGTGAGGTAAGTCGTTCATGAAAGGTATAAGTTATTGTTAGTCAGGGCCATTCTCTTGTAGGGATTTTTCAAAGTCACATTGTGTTGCGCTAAAAATATTGTGTATCAGTTTAGTGTTGATCAGAATAGGTAAAGAGCGAAATGACTGAGTACGTTCAGTTCTGCTCAGCTGTTTGAAAATCAAATAATGTAAGAGGTTTATCAGCACAGTAATTCATTAATTTTTGTAAGGGGACGTTTCATATGGCGACCCTGTTATCTCCACCCGAATTAGTAACAGTTTGAAGTCTCGCACTCGCGAATTCGTACATAAGTGTTCTCCGGAGCACTACTAAAGTTAAACAATCACTTTTAGGCAAAAGCATATTGGGTTACTACACGTGAATGGTGTCTTTCGAAAACTAGTTCGAGATTCCGGAAACATTCCCCGAAGCTGATTTAACACCTTAACTTAATGTAAACATTCTTAACTATTCACTTGCGTACATGTCAGCCCGAATAGTAGACGGAAGCTTCTCAATCAGCCAGCCTCGCTCTTTCGCGCCGGCCTGGGTCGGTTTGGATGGCACATGATAGGTAACATTAAACAAAATTCAATTATATATATGAACTTGACTTTGGAATTACCGAAATCAAATTTAGGAAGCATAGTAGTCTAAGCCTCTGCACTGTATAATAAAGCCTAATACGCTACTTCACGTTTGCTAAGGAACAGAGGCATTGTTGGGCAGGAATAATCACAGGCAATGATGGACGACGTGAAACATGGTACATATATGTAACAGAGGTGAAGTGGTATATTTCATAACAAAAATGGCGCAGGATAGCAGACCAATTACGTTCATGTTTGACACAGGTCACACTCCTAACATACGTACAGGTGGATATCGGACTCAATACAAGTAATAAGCCGTCCTTGGGCAGATTTTGCACCTGTTATTCATGCTGCCTACCAAACTATTGAGGACTCCTTGGGATCTCCCACTCCTCCCTCAAGGCAATTTTAAACTGTAGCAGAATTCGGAGAGGGGGTGTTCGTTGAGAAACACGTCTGCCAACAGCATCCCAAACAGGCTCTATAGGGTTTAGGTATTCCATTTCATGCATTCAATATCTTCACTTTCCAGTGTGTTCGACACTTCAGCGGTCCTGTGTGGACGGGCATTGTTGGTCATCGACAGAAGGTCGTGACCTACTACACACCTAAACAGACGAATGATACTATTTTGCAGGTGCATTCATTTTTATATTTGGATACTGTCTGCGAAATGTTTTGCACATATATATATTGTAATGACGACTTAATAAAGTAAAACGTCGTGTATAATGCGGCAGTTTTTTACGCATCTCAATGTTTATGACATCATATTTCCTGAGGTGTGTTTCGTGCAATGATATTTATTTGTAGCGGAGTGTGTGGAAATTGTCTGCAAAAATGTATAACGAATATAGTTAGTAGTAAAGAATAATAAATTAAAACGTCATGGGTGACGTAGCAGTGTTACTTCACAAACAATAAGAAAATGTGTGCAACAAACATTTTGATCATGTTGTAGAGAGTTGTGCAGTGAAAAAATGTTTCGTAGAGATTTGAAGTTAGGAGTGAAGTTGGTTGAAAGTACTCTTATTCTCAAATACTGGATAAGAAGAATTTGGGTTTTCGCGCGTCGTGGACTGCACTTCTTTTTCACCCTCGACCCCACCCCTTTAATCGGTAGCTATTTCTTACCCTCACAGAGATTATTTTCAGGCGGTAAGTGATACGTATATCAAGATTGGTTGAAACCGGTGCACTGCTTTGTGAGATGTGGAGCATACGTGTATACATTTTTATACTACACTAATACTAATACTACACTAATTTAACCGTATGTAAAAAGCATGAGTAACCATCTTTTGCAGCGGGAGACGTGTATGAAGCGAGTCAGTGACGTTCTGGAAGGTATCGACAGGGATGTCGAGCCATGCCGACTCCAGCACCGTGGCCAGCTGCGCTAGGTTTCTCGATTGAGGATCCACCGAGCGAACAGCTCGATGGAGGTGGTCCCACAGATTCTCGATTGGGGTTACATCCAGTGAGTTTGGTGGCCAGGGGCGTACGATTAACTCATCCTGGTCCTGTTCCAACTACACCCCTAACTGCGAGCATCTTGCTGGGGAAAAACAAATTGCTTGTAGGGAGGGACGTGGTCCCACAGGATAAATGCATACTTGTGTCGACATATTGTGCCTTCCAGATTCACGGATCAGCCAGGGAATTCCATGGAAACATTCCCCAGACCATAATGTTCCCCGCAATTGCAGTGTGTTTACTCTCAGACGTTCCACACCGAACATACCTGTCCGATGGAGCATAAAACGTGGTGCATCTGAAAAAGCCACATGTCGCCATTCATTGGATGTCAATTTGTGCTATTGGCGTGCAAATTCCGGCTTCCGTCGTCGTTTAACAGCGGTCATCACGGGTGCATGGACCAAGCGCCTCCTGTGGAGGCCCATAAGCAGCCACTTTCGCAGAACGGTCGTTGGGGAGACTGTTAGTAGCGTCTTGGTTCATCTGGGTGGCAGTTGCTCCACAATTGCACGTCTATTCACCCTTAGACACTTCAGCAGCCATCGTTCAGCCGTATCATCTATTGCCCGTGGTGTACCACAGTTGCCACGGTGCAGGTTTTGGATAGCTCCATTTTTCCATGCTTAGTATATTTTAATGACGGCGGCACGCGAATAGTTTACAAACTTAGCCATTTCGGAAATAATTCCATCCTTGGCCCGAAAGCAAATGACGATGCTCTTTCTGGACGTCAGATAAATCGCTTCGTTACCGCATTACGACAGTAACTGAATTACGAGATTTTCGCTGTGCAGCGGAGTGTGCGCTGATATGAAACTTCCTGGCAGATTAAAACTGTGTGCCGGACCACAACTCGAACTTGGGACCTTTGCTTTTCGTGGGCATGTGCTGAAGTAGGGCACTTGCCCGCGAAAGGCAAAGGTCCCGAGTTCGAGTCTCGGTCCGGAACACAGTTTTAATCTGCCAGGAAGTTTAATAACTGCATTGTTTTCTGCATCTTTCCGACATACTTTCTATATCCTTCACTGCTAGTGCTATTGCCTGCCATTTGTGAATGGTTATTGCATGCTGACGTCGAACCCAGGTGATGGTCACATTACTGTGACTGGACCGTGTGTGGATGTGTGTGTCTTACAGCAATTCCATACGTATCTGATAACATCGTGCAGGAGACAGTATTTGTGTACCCGCTTAGGTAGCTGAACAGGTCACTAGTTGTATGTGTTCTCCTTCACACTATTTTTGTCGAAAATATAATTAGTATATGCAGTATCAAATTGCCTTCTTGTTCCTTGTATGTTATGAGGTACTACTGATCAAGGATATCAGAGACCTTACAAAAGTAATAAGAGACGAACGTGGTTCAAAAGTTTGAAATTGCGTTTCAAAAGGTAAAATAGAGAGTGAATATCTCCAGAAGTTTAATAGAATTCGGTGTACTGTCATTTGTAAAATCTGTTGTTAAAGAACATGACTGTAACCGCATAGTACCTAAAGATATCTAACAAGGGATGGTGACGGCCTGGTTAATGGGAAAACAAAGGATGATGTAGAAACAATGAAGTTGCATTAAAATCTTCTAACTAATGGCCCATGCAGAAGGTCAAATTTTACACAAAATATCGAAACACGTATCACATTCTCCAAAAATACAGGAAAAGGCGACTAGTTAACTAGTTACAGTCCTATCTTTATACAAAACACGTTATGTTTTAATGTTGTCGGAGAAAGAATACACGCGCATGGGCATTCTCATATTCGGAGGCACGTTAAAATTACTTCTTCCTATCTCTGCGGCATTCAAGAGGAACGCCAGAGTTGTGCCGTTTCTTTAAGTGGCTGAAGGTCACGGTAGCCTCTCTACCTTTCAGTGACAAATGACCCTTTGCCACAACAGTTTGTTTGTTTGGTATTTAATACTAGGAAAAGAGAAATTAACATCTGCTTGCGAAAGCCATCTGGTCAAAATATCAAAGCCAGCGTCAAAATATTCTGTTGCACTCTTGTACCTCTCGCAACATGATCGATAATCTGAGTTGGATGTGAGACGGAAAACATGTTTGTTCCTTGATACTCACTCTGGTTTTCATTTGTGGTTTTATTTGTAGCTATAAGCGTGTTTCTTGCAGCGTCACGGGGATTTCAGTTCATGAAAGAGTCACTCCCACCAATGGCTATCTAAGTTTTCTTTGAGTTCTTAGTGGAAGTAGTTCAGACATACATTTTAATTGCAGTTGGGATGCAGTAATAATTAAATTATCCTCATCCAATAACGCCTGTCCGCTGAGGATGACACGGTGGTCGGTCGGTACCATTGGATCTTCCGAGGCCTTTTCGGACAGAGTTTAGTCCACTAATTAAATTGGTGATTATATATGAGCAGCTACAGCAAAACTAAAACAAATCGTTTGTAAGTAAACAAGTTTG
This sequence comes from Schistocerca nitens, assembly GCF_023898315.1. Classification (NCBI taxonomy): domain Eukaryota; kingdom Metazoa; phylum Arthropoda; class Insecta; order Orthoptera; family Acrididae; genus Schistocerca; species Schistocerca nitens. The sequence continues at coordinate 191,034,337 of NC_064622.1, forward strand.
TAAGATTCTGAAAGATTGCACAACGAAAAAAAGTTCCCCGCTTTGTTTACCAATACATTATTGCATCTGCCCATCATATTGATGGGGGTGCAAAGTACGCTTGACTTTTATTTATGTAGTTCTTCTTTGATCATTCGGCCTGTTTTACTCGTTGTATTGTCTCGTATTTCACCAGTATTCGAATTTCGTCATCTCTGTAAAATGGACCTTCCCATATATGTTCCGTCATTTTCCTAGTATTTTAATTTCTGTCCCTACCAACATCTGTTGTGAGCTTTTTTAAACGTTATACCCTTGCCGCCAGACTCTATAACGACACAGATACTCCCTTACACTCCAGATTTTCTAGCATTGCTTTTGCAGTAGGGTAATTTGTGCTATTAATCTTCAGCTCACAAACTTGTATATTGCCGGCACGTTCAAGATGTGGAATTCTGCCGCCAAAAGGTTATAACTGGGATAAATACTGGCGGTTGCTTCCTGAAACGTAGGCAGACATATTATGGGTGACTTATATCAACCGGTTTCATTGCACCCTCTTTTTGTGCCATAACTCAGCCGGCTGCAATTATTGATTTTTATTGCTGCCAGTAGGACGTATATCTTGCATGTAGATTAATGCTTCTCTTTGGAAAATACATTTAATTGAGTTCAGTTACGGGAAAAAATCAGAGACAGCGTTTCCCTAAGCATAATATTTGAAAATACTATTTGAGTGGGGGAAGAAAAATGAAATTTATGCCTCAGAAAAAAATATAACTTGACTAATTCTCATAATTAAACCATACTGACTGAAGCAGTCACTCGTTAAACATAAAGTTTGTGTTGTTGACGCTATTTTTATTTTTAGAGGGTTTCGGGCAATGAATCGCGCAATCACACACAGAATTATGAAACAATCGTCAGCATTAATTTTAAGTTACTACGTATGTATGTCGTAGAATGTACTGAAAACGCTAGAATTTAATAGCTGCACACTTTACCATCATGACTACATAGAAACTGAACAGAAAATTAAGGTTTGGACCTTAAAGTAACCAAAAAACTAGAACGAGCACGTAACAAACGAAATCTTTAATTAACTTAATTAAATTAGCTTTTACAAAAGCTAATAAATTTATAGATACACTTAAATATTTGATGTTTAGAAAAAAATGCAACTAAGCAGAGCGAGAAGTAGGCTAATACAAAATTGGGTAACGTCGTGTATTGGTTTTCATCTTTTTTGTACTTTAGAAACTTCACTAAAAATGAAAGATGTCCGCTTCAGTTGCGCAGTAATTGTGATTCGAACGGATTATTAATATAAACAGGTGTTTCGTTATCCCAGCATACAATGCTGGCTATGAAAATTGAAACGACGTAGAAGTTAAGCAAGAAACGTCAAAGTGGCCTAAAATACACTACGTCCTTGGACATAAACAAGATTAGCATTCCATCGCAAGAGCACAAACCATCTACATTCTGTATGCAGGGTGATCACAAACTGTCTGAAAAGCTGTTAAGGTTGTTACAGATGGATTCTACAGAGAAATGACTGCTAGAAGAAAATTCGATGCGTTGCGTCGTTTCCGACTTGTTATCCAATCAGGCCGTTGCGCGCGCCATTTCAAGCGCCCCTCTAGGAACGGTGCCGCTAAACGTGCTGTTTGTTTGGATTCCTAAAACCGAACGTGAGAGTGACACAAAAATTGGACGTGAGACGCTAGAAATGTTCGAACCAGAGCCAACTTCGATGATAATTAAATCGGCAACTGCGCAACGTAACGATTTTTTTTGTAACAACTATTTATCAGCAAAACCACTCTGCAACACCCTTACAAGCGTTGCAGACTGTTTCTGATCACCCTGTGTAAGGAAAGTTTACTTACGTGTAGAACACGGCAAGTGCCACAACCCGATTTCCCGGAAACTTCGCTCAGTGGGACAGGAGCCAAAATAAGGGAACAATGTCTTGGCTGTTCCATAGAAACGGTAACGTTTCTAAGAAAACGACGTTTCGACGTGCTTTAGCACGATTACAGCCTGCTTTCACAATAAGTGTCTTACATTTATTACATAATATATGTGTGTATGGTATTTTCACCTGTTACAGTCTTTTTAAAGTCTCATCTTCTTATATTTCATTTTGATATCGGTACTTATACACGGACCAAAAAAAGTTTTGCATCACCTCAGTTACCAGAACTCCTGAAGATAGATGTTGACTGTGGATATTGTATCACAGACACAGTCCCTTTGACTGTTCAGAGATGTTACTAAACCTGCCCAAAGATGTAAACAACCATGCATGAGTAGCGCCTATTAGACGGAGGGGGTCCAACAGCCATTCATTTCCAGTTGTTCCACCAGGAAGAAGGTACACGGCTCGTGTTGTCTGTAGTTCAACCATGCCTAGACGGTCAATACCCCTCTTAGATCGCGTGCGCATTGTTATTTTGTGCCAGAAAGGGCTATCAACAAGGGAAGCGTCCAGGCGTCTCGGAGTGAGCCAAAGCGATGTTGTCCGGACATGGAAGAGATACAGAGAGAGAGGAACTGTCGATGACAAGCCTCTCTCAGGCTACTGCAGTGGATGACCGCTAACTACGGATTATGGCTCGGAGGAACCCTAACAGCAACGCCACCAAGTTGAATAACGCTTATCGTGCAGCCACAGAAAGTCGTGTTACGACTCAAAGTGTGCGCAATAGGCTGCATGATTCTCAACTTCACTCCCGACGTCCATGGCGAGGTCTGTCTTTGTAACCACGAGACCATGCCACGCGGTACAGTTGGGCCCAGCAACTTGCAGAATGGACCGCTCAGGATTGGCATCACGTTCTCTTCACCGCTGAGTCTCGCATATGCCTCCAAGCAAAAATCATTGGAGACTGGTTTGGAGTCAACCCAGTCAGACTGAACGGCTTCGACACACTGTCCAGTGACTGCAGCAAGGTGGAGGAGGTTCGCTGCTGTTTTGTGGTGGCATTATGTGGGATCGATGTACGCCGCTTGTAGTCATGGGAGGCGCCGGAACGGCTGAACGATACGTGAATGCCATTTTCCGACCGATAGTGCAACCATTTCGGCAGCATATTGGCGAGGCATTCGTTTTCATGGACGACAATTAGCGCCCCCATCGAGAGCATCTTGTTCATGACTTCCTTCAGGATAACGATATCGCTCGACTAGAGCGGCCAGCATGATCTCCAGACATGATCCCTATCGAACATCTCTGGGATGGATTGAAGAGGGCTGTTTATGGGTGACGTGACCCACCAACCACAGTGATGGTTCTACGCCGAATCGCCGTTGAGGAGTGGAACAATCTGGACCAACAGTATGGAACCACGAAGACAGACATGGTTCAATGCAGGAGGAAGTGCTACTGGGTATTAGAGGTACCGGTGTGTACAGCGATCTGGACCACCACCCTTGAAGGTCTCGCTGTATGGTGGTACAATATGTAGTATGTGGTACAATATGTAATATGTGGTTTTCCTAAGTAATAAACAGGGCGGAAATGATGTTTATTTTGATCTCTATTCCAATTTTCTGTACAGGTTCCGGAACTCTCGGATCCGAGGTGACGCAAAATGTTTTTTGATGTGTGTTTTAATACTTATGTTTATTCTTCAGATAGATGTGGTGCATGCCCTTTGACGATACCGATCGTAGAAGTATTCGAAACATAATAATCCCGAACACCATGAGCATCGCTTGAAGACAGGTTTGCCACAGAGACATTTCTTCGTATGAATCTCATTCTGGGAACCGAACGTTAACTGTGCTGAAGATTGCACACGTTGGTAGTAACTGCGTGGCAAACCACGCATAATCGATCGATTTACCGAAAAGTGGCACTTGCAACTAATCGTGAATCAAGATATCCTACAGGAATTTTACCGAAAACAATTTCAATTAATTATGTCATTCATTTATTTCTTTTTTAAAATTCATTCGCCAGACACACGATTTTTAGACGAATAAGGGCTACTTTATTTCAACATACATTGTAAAACATTTGTGTATTATTGGACATGGGTAGAAAAATGAAAAACAAAAATAAAAATGATAATCGGGTTTCGAACACGGGGCGCAAAAGTGTGAGGCCTAGTCGCTATCTGCGGTACAAGCGCTACTGCTGAACAATTTTCTTGTTAAAAGGCACATAAAATGTTTCAGAAACTTTGACCGCCGTTTTCGCAGAAACGGTCAAGTATCTACGGATAAGCCGACCCATGTGTTAGTTTATTTTGATCCCTCTTCCACTGAGTGATATATATGGGAAATCCGTTGTAGCACTTCCCGTGTTCTCATCGTTAGTGGGCTTCTCAGTGGAAAATCACATGTTAATGTCGGTTCTTTGCGAGTTGTTACGCCTCTTGTAAAAGTGGGAACCGTCTACCAGCGAGTGCCGGACTCCATAGCAACATAATCTTAGTCTTTCGCGACTGCGGCTTATCGTTTCGCGACATTTTTGCTCGAGTGTGTCGAGATAGCATGACTTCATGGGAACATGGAAGCGAGGGTTTCAGGTTGGCATTGCCCAGCGCCCGACAGTATATCAACAGCAACAAACTATTAGCGACTATAAGGACATAACTACACTCTTAGCGAAATGAATTCTATGTAGCATATATTGCATTCAATCTCGTTGTTGTGGTCTTCAGTCCGAGGAATGGTTTGATGCAACTCCTGATGCTACTGTGTCATGTGATAGTCTCTTCATCTTCGAATAATTACTGCAATTTTGCAACTTACATCCTTAGGAATTCGCTTACTGCATTCATCTGTTAACATTCCTCTACAATTATTACCCTCCAGACTTCCCCAAATACTACACTGCAGATCTCTGCCGGCCGGTGTGGCCGAGCGGTTCTAGGCGCTACAGTCTGGAACCGCGCGACCGCTACGGTCGCAGGTTCGAATCCTGCCTCGGACATGGATGTATGTGATGTCCTTAGGTTGGTTATGTTTAAATAGTTCTAAGTTCTAGGGGACTGATGACCAAAGTAGTTAAGTCCCATAGTGCTCAGAGCCATTTTTCTGCAGATCTCTTGATGGCCCACAATGTGTCCTAATGCTTCAAATGGCTCTGAGCACTATGGGACTTAACTTCTGAGGTCATCAGTCCCCTAGAACGTAGAACTACTTAAACCTAACGAACCTAAGGACATCAGACACATCCATGCCCGAGGCAGGATTCGAACCTGCGACCGTAGCGGTCGCGCGGTTCCAGACTGTAGCGCCTAGAACCGCCCGGCCACCCCGGCCGGCAGAATGTGTCCTACCAACTGATCCCTTCTTATAGTCAGATTGTGCCACAAATTTCTTCTCTCTCCAGTTATTTTCAGAAACTTCTCATTAGTTACCCAATCTACTCACCTAATACTCTCATTCTTCTGTAGTACCGCATTTCAAAAGCTTCTGTTCTCTTCCTGTGTAAACTGTTTATCGTCCAAGTTTCACTTCCACACAAGGCTACGCTTCATACAAATACTTTCAAAAGAGAGTTCCTCACACTCAAATTTATATTCGATGTTAACAAATTCCTTTTTTTTTTCAGAAACACTTTTATTGCCATTACCAGCCTGCACATTATATCCTCTGTACTTCGGCCCTTACCAGTTATTCTGATGACCAAATAACAAAACACATCAACTACTTTAAGTGTCTCGTTGCCTAAACCAGTTCTATCAGCAAGACCTCATTTAATTCGACTGCATTCTATTAAGGTTGTTTTGCTTTTGATGAAGTTCACCTTACATCTTCCTTTCAAGTCACTATCCATTCCATTTAACTGCCATTCAAAGTCCTTTGCTGTCTGTCAGACTCACAATGGCATCTGCAAACCACAAAGTTTTTATTTCCTCTCTCTGAACTTTAATTCCTCCTCCAAATTATTCTTTGGTTACCTTTACTGTTTGCTGAGTGTACAAATTGAATAACATCGTGGACAGGCTACAACACTATCTTACTCCCTTCTCAGTGACTGCTTCATTTGACACCAACACATGCTGTATTTTGTGTCCTGGCAGATCACAGCATTTGTAGGAAAAAGTCCTTTTCTGTCTCTGAATGTATTACATAGTATCGGCAAACGTCAAAGCTTTTATTTCTTATCCCTGAACTGTAATTCCCATTTTTTTCCTTTCCTGGTTGCTCAAGGCACAGGTTCGGCGATAGGTTAAAACTCTATTTCACTCCCTTCCGAACCACTGCTACCCTCTCATGTCTCTTGACTCTTACACCCCTCGCATTTTATCTCTGCTACCTTCAGAATTTCAAAGAGTGTATTCCAGTCACCACTGTCAAAAGTTTTCTCTACGACTACAAACGCTATAATCGAAGCTACGCAAATGTTATAATCATTCAGCATACGATTATAAATAATACATCAAATGAGAGAGCAACTCAAACAGTTTCTCTTGTAAGGGTTCGATGTGAGCACCATTTGTCACACACCGAGTCGATAGGCGAGTTCTTGCCAAACCTTCCTCAGTGTGTCTGGGGTAATTGTTGCAACAATGCTATTACTAATGTCGGGTAGATTAGCCGATAGCGGAGGCACATGCAAATGATCCATTATGAACCACCAAAGGTAAAAACTGCATGGTGTCGCATCATGTGTGAACGTCGAGGTCATGCAAAGCAAGTTCCTATCATCCGGTCCATTGTGACCAACCCACCAGTCGGGTGCAGCGTCGTGTAACTAATCGCACGCTGAGTTATTCCAGTGAGGCTGAACACCATCTTGCTCCCAAATAGAGTTCACAAATTACTTTATATTCCGCGCCACCGCAGCTGTTGAAAGACATGCTGTTAGGAAAAACTCCTCTTACATATGGTGAAACTGTTGTTTATTAAAACACGGCCGGTTTCGCGGGTTCAAGCCGCATCACCAGGTGGAAAACGTTAACAGATCATAGATATACCTATCGCTCCTACTCAAAATTTACTATTCAGAGAATATCAATACTATGGCGAACGAAAGGTAAATAACACGTGGTCCATTCTTTAAAAATTTGCATGCATCAGTGTGACAGCAGGGCAGCTCAGTGCAGGGCAAGGCAAAAGCGGGTGGTACGTATCACAAAAAGGAACAACAGAGGGAGGTAAATTTTTAAAGAATGGAACACGCAAATAAACTCCAGCTTCTCCCAACTGAAGAAGGAGCGATAGTTCTAGCTTATCGGGATAAGGAACACCAATTACAGTTGCTTCACCGTAAATGAAAGGCCTATAAATCTTCCGCCAGGGTATGGCAAAAAAAAAAAAAAAAAAAAAAAAAAAAAAAAAAAAAAAAAAACACACATTCCATTCAGGAGAGTCTCGTTGTCGCAACTGTACCATATCGTTGGGATTTCCTGACCTTACATTACGTGTATTCACGTTTTCACTTAGGTGAACTGTCGATGCATTACTGAAGACGGTACGATCCAGAAAATCTTCATCGTCATGCAGGAACATCTCTTTCGCAAAACTGGCACGTATACGGTAAGCTGTAGGCTTTAGAGCAGGAGTGCTCAACCCACGGTCCTCATGCAGCCCAAAGCAAGAATCAGTGGGACCCAAAAAGTGAGCGTCTATCATACGATCAAAATATATGTAAATTTACGATAAACTGAATATTTTTAATTTGTAACTCCAGTCACACAGTGCTATTCCATTATCTCTTCTCCCATTGATCCAGTCCCCAATCATTTGCCAGCCGCTGTGGTCGAGAGGTTCTAGGCCCTTCAGTTTGTTAGGTTTAATTAGTTCTAAGTATAGGGGACTAATAACTTCAGATGTTAAGTCCCACAGTGCTTAGAGCCATTTGAACCATTTGAACCCAATCATTTCTTTTTTTTCCCTCACCAGTTATTGTTAGTGTTAACTTCTTCCATTGTGGCCCAGGTAAGTTAAGAGACTGAACACCCCTGTTTTAGAGCTTGTAAAAAACTTCAAACGGTAAGAACATGTTTTTAATCGAACGGCGAGTGGCTGCTCTCGTGTTGTGCTTGCCGTACCACCCCCTTGAATTGGAAAATGTGATGATGCCGCTCTGGTTTGTAGTCTAGTTTATGGTACGTTGTGGTCACGTATTACTGATATTTACTCCGTATGCTTGTACATGCGCAACTTTGTCTGGAAGATTAATGCTTCCACCACAACTGCAATCACAGTACTAATTATATCTGCTTGCTTCAAGATATACGAGAGTGCTTCGTCCGAGTTGATTTAAGAACATTGTCACGCCTGTCTTTTTCAATATTACTGATTCGATCTATCTAAGGGAGAAAGTAAAATTGTGATTTATGGTTTGTACTGTTGAAGCAAATGTGAAACTTGTTAAGTACATGTAAGGCTTGTAGTAAGACTAGATGTTTCACTGTGTTTCCTAATGTAGATTAGTAGTGTTTTGCACGTGTCGCTGGATTTAATGAATATTTATTGGAAATACTGCGCCCCACCTTCAAGATTTGATGTTTTCACTCTGTTTTCTGGGTAAGATTTTAAAAGTTACTGTCGCGCAACAAGTGCAACTGTCAGTCTCTTTCTTTGTACATGGTCTGCCGTTAGGCCGTGTCTAAAGTATGCGTGTTTCCGGAAACGGACAGTATTAAAGGAAGGCAGTATGTTCGAACGTATACTATGAAGCTGGTTCAGGTTGGAATGAAAACGGACGTCAGTGGCCCCACTCGTTAAGAGACGGGCGGCATATGTGGAATGTACGACATAAAACTGCGGTAATTTCGTCACTTCTAATTGCCTTCCTGCTAGTTTTTCGTTATTGAAAACTTTATCGATTGTTATACAGAATGATTTTGAATTTTATGAACAGAACTGAACAGGTTTTACCCAATGTTTTTCTGCTGTGTTATGTAATGTGTCGTTGTGTTTGTTGTTTAAAGCTTGTTTTTGCATTCTATTGTAATTACATTGGAGGAAACTGTTTTAAAGTTGTTGAGACATTCTGGGAATATTTCAGAGTTTTGGTAAGATATTCCTTGTCAGAGGTATTAGCTAGTATCTGTGATGTTATATATCCTGGTATACTGATTTTAAAACTTCTTGGCTTGAAAAATTTTTTACCATCGATCTTCAATATTTTGAAACTTACACATGCTGTACTAAGGCGATTGGTATGATGAAAATGAACACACTCCGTAATTTTGGGTCCCAGTGCAGATACTTTCAGTGTTACAAGATGATCGGTTTCTTATGCTGCCATCACCTGATCTTACGGAACTTATTACAAAACTACTATGTTACATCACATGAAGTCAAAACATAAAAGGCACTCGCGCTCCCACTTCATAAAACGCACACAGATTGGCATGCCTGTTTTTATGTATAATGAGGAGTGCCTTTTATGCTTTGACTTCATGAAATGTAACATGGCAGTTTTATAACAAGTTCCATAAGATCAGATGATGGCAAAATAAGACTGTTGAAGCCGGTCAATAAAAGTGTCTACACCTACTATCACGGAGTACGAAGTTTGTTCATTTTCAATCTTTTGTAGACTATATAGAAGTGTGTAAATTTTGGAAGGGTATTTGTTTTTGACTGAATAAATTATCTTTATATGAATGTTTCAAATGAAATGATTCCATGAATGAATGTCAAATACCTCTGGTTGTACTCCTGTCCTAACGCCCCAATTGGCTAGGACAATTTGTGTAGGGTGCTTTAACTATCGGCACACTATCTTCAAGGCTTCCATGACGTTATCTTTCAACGAGATAACGCAAGACCGCATATTATGTGTTCTGTTTTGACCTATCTCGATACAGTAGATGTTCGGCTGTTGAGCTTGTCAGTACATCGCATTCAATGAAAACATCTGATGCACGGATTGTCAAAAGAGTGGCACAGCACCATTCCCTAGGACAACAACTGCAGCACTCTGGCTTAGAAATGGAGCTATGTGGAATGACGCACCCGTATCTGCCGTCCAAGCTCCGTTTGACTCAAGCCACATTGTGTTACTGTTCGCGGCGACGAACAGCGTTACATTGACACAGAGAGGGTTTCGCGCTCATTTCGGCACGCGATGGGCTCCCAGCCCACAGACAATACGCAGATTACATCAAAAATTTGGAGGTACTGGGTCTGGTTTGGAGTGTCAGCGGCCACATGCACGTACCGTACGTTCACCACAAAACAATGAAGCAGTTCGAGTGGCTTTGGCTCGTACTCAGAGTAAATCAACAAAAAGAGCCAGTGCCGAGTTGGGAATTTCACGCCAATCTGTGACCTTCGCTCATATCCATACAAATTGACTGTGGCGCATAATCTTACTGCCTGAGATAAGGAGCGGGGACTGCAGTTTGCAGGGCCAAGAGGCAGTGCTACACAAAACATGGTTTTCTGACGATGCTTATTTTTAAGTGAACGGTGTTGGAACAAACAGAACGTTCGATTCTCGACACGTGAACTCCGCGAATAATCCACACGAAAGACACCTACAGCGAGAAAGTGCGTGTGGGTCGCGATGTCAAGTCATGGATCATCGGTCCGCTCTTCTTTGATGCTACAGTAATCGGTGAACGCTATTTACACAAGCTGTGAAACCAGTTCCTTCCTCAACTCAGGGCCTCATGTCTTCCATTGCAGACACAATGGTTCATGCAGGGTGGAGCACGCCCCCATCCTGCCAACGTTGTACTTGATTTCCTACACGAAAGTCTTGGCCTTAGGGTATTGTCAAACAGATTTCCAAAACGTTATGCAGGAGGAGGAATGTGGTCGCCCCACAACCTGGACATTAAACCATGTGACTTCTTCCTTTGGGAGTTCCTTAAATCGGAGGTGTACCACAGAAAACCCGAAAATGGAGTGCAACTTAGGGTCATCATTGTGCAGTTATGCCGCGCCATTCCAGATGATTTGTGTCAAAGAGTTGTCACAAATGCACTTGTGCGACATGAAGAAATTGTAAACCGGAACGGCAATCATATTGAACATGTTATTCGTTAGGCTGTATTTCCAAGCTATATTCTTTACTTGTACATCAATAAATCACAAATCTTGTGTACAGCTACAAATTCCGCATTTTGCACATTCCCAAATCGCCTAATACTTTAATCACGTATTCTTCCTGCTACACAGCATACGCACAAAAATGAAATTTTGTGTGTATGCTGTCCCTGATATCGTACTTCTTAATGGCCAACCGTGTACTATCTATCATCAAGTATGTGCACTGCTTCTTCGCCGTACAGCGTTGATAGTGACAGAGAGTCGAATGATTGACCACAAGTATAAACCTCTGTCCTCCGTCCGAATAGGCCTCGGAAGGCCCAACGGTACCGACTGTCCGCCGTGCCATCCTCAACGCAATGGAATCATCGGATGTGGACATGTAGGGATGTGCGTTCAGTATATCGACATCGCGGCCGCTGTCAGTTTCTTTGATATGGAGACACAACTTCTCAGTGAAGGAGCTCCATAATTGTCCTTACAAGGACCGAATCCATCGCTTGCCAACTGCTCGCGGCAGTCCCTGACGGTCAACCGTGCGCGTTCTAACCACTTCCGACGGTGATCCTTTCGACGGTGATCCTACGGGAACCGTTTTACCTATCGCGACAACGCCGTTGGCATGTGAAACCTGATGCTTGCATGTAGCCAACCCTTTTCAAATATCACCAAAGAATCCGACGAGGTCAGTGCCACCTACGGACAATTGTTTCGTTTGCCTTCTCGCGAGGAGATACTGTGAAGAGGGTTAGAATTTAGTGTAGTACTACAAAGTCTAGTGTTCAGGAACCATAGGATATCACCTCTACTCCCTATCCCGACAAAATATTCGGGATTACGTCCACCATCAGAACTCGAGCCAGTTATCTACGAGTCGAATGTCACGAATAAACTAGTGTTATCAAATTTGGTTTGGTAGGCGCATTTTTTTTTTTTTTTGTATTTACACTGTAATTTTACCTAATGATAAGGTTTGTGTATAGGTACATAAGGAAAAGCCCCAACTAGCTACGACAAAAATTTAAAAGCAGTGATAATAATCATTAGCGCGGCCGTCTTAAGCGCCGATAAAGGTATATTTTGCAACGTCGGAAGGCGGATAACAAATGATAAAAAATTCCATTTATTTATTTATTTATTGTTAATATAGAGACTATGTCTTGAGTTCTCGTGGAGAGAGGACGTGTTTAGATATGAGATGTGTGCAGTAGCTTTCACCGTATCTGAATAATAATTTTTCTCAGTGCAAAAATATGTGGCTTTTTTATTTTCTTCCACGCACCACGAAAATGTCATGTCACGTATGCAGCCTGCCACCCGCGAAGAAGTCCGATAAATGAAAATTACATTACCGACACGGTCACGAAGAATGGAAAGTTTTGCGGCGTCGGAAGAAGTACCTAACAGAAGTGTGTAGATCTCGACAATGCAGAAGTAAGTTCATGTTAAAACTGAGTAAAATGAGGCAAACAATACAAATTTCGGATTTGGGCATCAATTGAAAATAATTGATTTCTATTAATCGCTTTGTTTATGTACCCTTCCTTCTTATTTTATATATATATATATATATATATATATATATATATATATATATATATATATATATATATATATATGTGTGTGTGTGTGTGAGTGTATGTGTATATGTATAAAAATCTGCACATGTGCTATGAATGCCATTCGATTCACCTTCTGGAGAACAAGGTTTCTAAATCCTTTGGGCTATCCATATTTACGTGGTCCTAGTCCTTTCTAAGCCCTTTAAGGCAAATGCTGCATGGTCCCTTTGGAAGTGACCAAATTGCTTCCCATTTCTTCCCATGCTGACTACGTACGTCCTATCGTCTACGGGCGTAAGGCCCTGATCTTCCTCCCTTCCTAACCCACCAGTAAAAATCTCGTCTTTTATTGCTACGATACACGACATGCTTTGAATAGCAATGAGGGCCTGTTGAAGATGTGCTGTAATTGATGTCATTCCTTCACGTCACATGCGCTTGCGCCAGATAATAGCAGATGATTTTCAGTCTTTTTCTGAAACATTGTGCAATTTCGCGCTTCGAAATGAGGTGTTTGTCCTTTAATGGGTGACCGAACGGAAGCAATGGACACTTGCCCCAGAGGCCAGCTGAAATTAGTACACACCGGTTCATCCACTGTTATCTGCCCAGACCAACCAAAATGGAGTAAAACAACCGGATTGAGTCGGTAGGAAGGAACCGCGATACGAAAAAAGAAAAATAAACAACATCGTCACCGACTCTGCGTCGGTGCAGAATGCATGGCCCTCAGGGTTAATTATGGTCGGCGATGTAATTTAATTACAAGACGCGAGAGGAGACGATGGGCGATAAGGCGACGATTTGCATAATAGATTGCGCGCCGCGACTGCGGCGGCCGCAGAACCTGTTGGGCGCGTGTCGTTAACCCGGGCAGGTGGCAACACTGCGTAAGTGCGAGGCAGGTCCGTAGGTATGCGCAAACAGCCACCGTGCGCCATCGCTCCTGGTTCGCCGGTCCGCGCTTTCCGTAGGCCGACCGCGCCGAGTGTCTGCCCAGAGGGATAACTGTGTGTTTTGTTGGTACACTGCTCGTCATCAAAACTGCGACAGCATCCAACAAAAGTAAGATTTGCATGTGCTATACTGGAACTGATTAGCATTTCAGCACAAACACCCAAACTAGGCAGTAGTAAAGCCCCTTACCTCCAAGTAGGTAAAAAAAAAAAAAAATAAAAAAAAGTAAAAAATAAATAAATAAATAAATAAATAAAAAATAAAAAAAATTTACAACGACTCTCTCTCTCTCTCATTTAGGAAATGCGGTTGAGAGTTGTTTGTTTGTGAGAAGATCTTGATACGCGTCGTACAAGATTGTGAAGCGCCTGCCACAATGTATGGGCACTCGATCGTGCCAGGGTCGTGGCGTATCAAGGCTGCAGCATATCGCTCTGCGATGTTGCTGCTCGGTACCACGCGACTGTCAGGCGAATATGGAATCGATGGGTTGAGAATGTTCACATTCAACGGCATGTAGGATCTCAGCAGTCCCGCACGACTAGCGCCCGAGAGGGCACGCGTCCCACCGTGCAGGATTGTACAGCTATGTCACGTACAGACAGTGGACGACACTATTGATACACCAGAAAACGCAATACTTATACGGCGTAGGAAAACAGCTGGCATTCGAAACAGCTTCTTGTCATCTCGAAATAGATAAATAAAGCTCGTGCACGGTATTGAATGGAAAATTGTACCATTCTCCCGCAAAATAGTGGCAAGGTCAGGCAACTATGTAGGGATCATGAACCTTCTCTCCAAAGTAGTCCACAAAGGCTCAGTAATAGTTAGGTTTGATGACTGTGGTGGACAGAGGCGATGGGACAGTTCTTGCTAGTTTTCACAAAACCAGACGTGGACGATTGAATCTGTGTGTACGTGGGTCCTGTCATCTTGGAACAAGGTATCACCATTTGAGAACAAACATTGTACCATGAGATGGTCACATGGTCGTTGACAGTAACGCGAACTAGCAGAGTAGCCATAGGGCCCATGGAATACCACGATATGGCTCCCCAAATCGTCACCGAATCCCCACCGTGGTTCACTGCCGGGACGTAATCTCGGCCAGTTGTTGGAATACGTGACACAAGACTTACCCGACCAAATTATTGCTCAACAGTCCAGATTTTATGGCTTCGGCCCCACATTTTTCCGTGGCTGAAATTTCCATCACTGCTGTGTGGTGTTGGAAATCTAGTTCGCTCTGCGATTCCCTGCCTCGTCTTGTTTCGGTGCTGACAAGATTGTGAGTACGACATTCAGTTTTGCACTGACTTTTGCAGCTGTCGTCCTCGTATTTTTCGTCACAATCCTCTTTAACGACCGTCTGTCACGATCATTCATCACTCACTTTTGTCGGCGTTGTGACTTAGCGGGTGACATTTTTCCAGCAACAGTGAAAGAATGTAGGATTTGCACTATTTTCTTGTAATTGAGAAGTATTAGTGATTGCAGCCTCATAGTGATACCAACTACAGATTAAATATCAGCAGTCATCGTTTGAAATTAGAGCAATTCACACCATTTTGTCATATTCACCGTAGAAAGTTAACCTGCTGTGGACGGAGACTAGGTATTGCTAAGCGATGCAGTGCGAGTTGTCTTGAAGGAGCCACTCCAAATTTTGTCTAATCTTAGACCTCACTTGGCCACTGTGAACAACATTTAAGAAATGGCTTTCATTATATGTTATCCAATTGTAAATGTTTTGATAATCAGTCATACGTGTTTCTTTCTACATTTCTGACGTTTTTAGTTTTACGCTCTGATTTTAAGTACATGTTATTCGGTTTCAAGTGCCAATAAAAAACTCGTGAAAAAACATGATATGTGCTGACATTTAGATGTGTGTAGTATTTAACGGCTATATTACTCTATAGAACCTTCACGGAACTGCCGGGCCTAATGAACGAAATCAGTTCCTCTGTATTGGGCCTATGACACGTGTTTTCTATTTTTCAAACATTTCATTACCAGTGAATATTTATTACTTCCATGTTTACTACCATGAATTTGAAAAGATAATTTATATTGAAAAAAAAAGTATTTATGACAGTACACCAGAGTGTTATTATATATTTTCACCAGGTTGCGCACTGACAGCAACCTTCCCCAATGTAGTAAAAGTCTTCGATATGATGCCTCTTGAAGCATCAAGCACTTCGGCTACCTGTGTTATGGAAGCGCCACCATACGAACGCCTACAATTTCCCCACGTTCGAATTCACTTTGCTCCGACCTAATGCACTCACGACAACGCTGTACATTATTCTGAGCGAGACTGACACTTCCAACTTATTAACGACATTGGACAGGTGCCATTAGTGATCAAATACAACAGCGCAGCATGCAGACTTGGCTAGGATCTATATTTATGTCAAACATGCATTGATAGCGGTGTTTTCATATTTTTATCCACCCCATCCACACTATGTGATCAATAGTATCTGGACACCCCAAAAAACATACGTTTTTCGTATTAGGTGTATTGTGCTGTCCCCTACTGCGAAGTACTCTATATCAGCAACTTCAGTAGTCATTAGACATAGTCAGAGAGCAGAATGGCGCACTCCGCGGAACTCACGGACTTCCAACGTGGTCAGGTGACTGGGTGTCGCTTGTGTCATGCGTCTGTACGCGAGATTTCCACATTCCTAAACATCCCCATGTCCACTGTTTCCGATGTGATAGTGAAGTGGAAACGTGAAGGACATGTATAGCACAAAAGCATAAAGGCCGACCACCTCTGTTGACTCACAGAGACGAGACAGTTGAAGAGATAGTAATGTGTTACAGATTGACATCTATCCAAACCATCACAATGGAAACTGCATCAGGATCCACTTCAAGCACTACGACAGTTAGGCGGGAGGTGAGAAAACTTGGATTTCATGCTCGAGCGGCTGCTCATAAGCCACACATCACGGAGGTAAATGCCAAACGACGCCTCACTTGGTGTACGGAGCGTAAACATTGGACGATCGAACAGTGGAAAGACGAACAACGGTACACGTGGCGATCCGATAGCAGGATGTGGGTATGGCGAATGCCCGGTGAACATTATCTGCCAGCGTGTCTAGTGCCAACAGTAAAATTCAGAGGCGATGGTGTTATGGTGTGGTCGTGTTTTTCATGGAGGGGGCTTGCACCCATTGTTGTTTTGCGTCGCACTATCACAGCACAGATCTACATTGATGTTTTAAGCACCTTGCGGCGGCGCGGTTCCTTCCGTCCTTTTGTAATGAACCTGCACCTACCTGTGAACATTGTCTCAGCATATCATCAGTAGGGAAGTCGGGCGAAACCTACTGTACTTCGACGTGAACGAGGCTGCAATCAAAGTCAGTAATCTACGTTTCGGGAGAAAGTTTTCACGCGCAATGAAAGTTTGGAAATTTTCTCCTCAATTAAACTTAAGTGAACAAGTATCACTGCCAAGCCCGTGCTAGTCTTAACACAGTCACTCACAATCCCTTTCACTCACGTTGCAAGTTTATGGTGTTGTATTTCCCGAAAATGTAATAGCTACAAAAATACGTATTGTTTTTCGTTGAGAATGCTCGCCAAATATTAAGTCTGTCGGTACTTAATGCAGTCACAGTTTTTAGCCACTGACCTGCTCAATACGCCACGCGGAATATATGTCTTTTCTCGTCACAAAATTCACTTAAAAATTCCGAAATTTCTACACACCTATCGGAATAATTATGCCGTCACTTTACCACACTTTTGATGTATGGAACACTGCTAGATCCGGCAACTTATCATTTCCATCGGACCTACTACTACACACGTCCAAACTGTTTCGTGGCTAGGCTCCGACTCTTCCCAAGAATACTCTAAGTCTTATCTACCAGCCGAGAAAGGCGCGCGAAGAACATTGCTTTACCATTGGTCAGTTTACTCAACAGCCAATAGCAAAACAGCTCTCTCCCGCGTCAGTCCGCGCTTTTCATCAGTAACCAACCGCAAAATAGTAAACCTAACGACTGCACTTTTTACCGACGTAATTATCTAATATGCTGAAGTTTTGTTT
Organism: Schistocerca nitens; assembly: GCF_023898315.1. Taxonomy (NCBI): domain Eukaryota; kingdom Metazoa; phylum Arthropoda; class Insecta; order Orthoptera; family Acrididae; genus Schistocerca; species Schistocerca nitens. The sequence continues at coordinate 191,051,893 of NC_064622.1, forward strand.
ATGCATAGAGTTATTTACTATTTTTATTTATACCTGAATTAACTTTCCCTTTACCATAAACTTACTTTACAAATCTATTCCACAAAAATCCCCTTTGTCCACATCCATGCTTCTTCGAAATGTTCCCACACTAAATCCCACTATATAACTCGTTAAATAATTATCTTCATATTAACCTTAAACCACACTCACGCATCATTCATACTGCTAAAACACGTTTGTAAGATTTTACATACACAAAAAGACATAATAACACTTTATGAAAATACTAGAACAGTTTATGAAAAACATTCTATTACTTTAGTGCGCTCTAAATCAGTCCCCTATCCAATATTGTCCCCTATCGGCTGATACATAAACTACGTGCGCGTCCAGTCTCGCATCACCATGTGTTACTATCCAGCTCTGAGACACATCTCCCACTTAACCGCCTCCAAGGCAGGATCGGTATACGGCGCTACGCCTCAACGTACTTGCTTCCCGCTGTTGAAGAGCAATTCGGGGATGGCGACTGCATCTTTCAACACGATCGAGCACTTGTTCACAATGCACGACCTGTGGTGGAGTGGTTACACGACAATAACATCCCTGTAACGGGCTGGCCTGCACAGAGTCCTGACCTGAATCCTACAGAACACCTTTGGGATGTTTTGGAACACCGACTTCGTGCCAGGCCTCACCGACCGACATCGATACCTCCCCTTAGTGCAGGACTCTGTGAAGAATGGGCTGCCATTTCCCAAGAAACCTTCCAGCACCTGACTGAACGTAATTGACGATAGAGGGCGCCACGCACGTGTAAATCATTTTGAGGCAGGTGTCCGGATACTTATGACCACTTAGTATATCTTGATCCAATCTGGAAGTGGACCTGTTTACAGAATGAGAAGCATCCATACGCATACGGACAGTGTGAAGACGTCCAGAATACTGTCTGTCAGCACTGCGACAGTAGTTGCGGCTTCCCCTGACGTGGCAGCAGAAAGAGACGGCTTCACTGGACACAGGAGTGGCACGTCGCCGTCTCATCACACGAGTCCCGGTTCTCCATAGAGAGACTGCGACGAACCATTCGCCAGCCTACAGTGTTTGAATTCTGGCCGCGAATGGAACTGGAGTGGAATGATGTATCAGTATCTGTCCTCCAAACTCTGTTCAACTTGGTTTCCAACAGGGTTATGGCGTCATTGTTGGTGCCTGAGGCAGAAGCTCTGTGCACTAAATTTTACACTCCACACATCTCCAGATCTCTTAAAAATTTGATCATGTATTGAACCAACTACACTGCACACGCAGAATAAGTAAAATCTCGTTGCTCTCTTGGTGTTGCAGTTTTAAAGGCCAGAAGTCTTCTTCAGTGTTGATGTGGCCTACGGATCTTTGTTTCCTGTCATTTTGTTTACGTTTCCCGAAAACAAAAAAAAACAGTATGGTCTGTAAAGGATGTATTCAATTTTGATAGGGTTTCGGGATTCCTTTTTGCATTCTATATATCACAACTGACCTGATCATAAGCCTCAGGTCATGCGAGTGGTATTCTTAGGTGTGATCGTTGCCTCAACTCCAACAAAAATATGAAGGAGTAACTCAGTATTATATGGCGACTACTAAGGACTTCGAGTGAAGCTAAATGTTGTCTGTTTGGCGTTGAACTTCTATTGTCAACTGGGATTGTTGTGGCTGTGTTGGTAAGTTCTTCAAGGTTTTATCCTGTTTGCAAAGCTTTCTTGATTCCTGAGTTTGCCAGATTGTTGAGAGAAACCTTCCTAAACTCCTAACAAGGGTGAGATTTGAAACTCTCCCGTTTGTGTCCACGTCACTTTAATACTTAGAAGGAAACTGGGTAAAGTTATCTATTATTTTCGTTACAACACATGTTGTGTTGTTATAGTCTTCAGTCCAGAGACTGGTTTGATGCAGCTCTCCATGCTACTCTATCCTGTGCAAGCTTCTTCATCTCCCAGTACCTACTGCAACCTACATACTTCTGAATCTGCTTAGTGTATTCATCTCTTGGTCTCCCTCTACGATTTTTTCCCTCCACGCTGCCCTCCAATACTAAATTGGTGATCCCTTGATGCCTTAGAACATGTCCTACCAACCGATCCCATCTTCTAGTCAAGTTGTACCACAAATTTCTATTCAATACCTCCTCATTGGTTATGTGATATACCCATCTAATCTTCAGCATTCTTCTGTAGCACCACATTTCGAAAGCTTCTATTCTCTTCTTGTGCAAACTATTTATCGTCCATGTTTCACTTCCATACATGGCTACACTCTACACAAATACCTTCAGAAATGACTTCCTGACACTTAAATCTATGCTCGATGTTAACAAATTTACCTTCTTCAGAAACACATACGACATCCAAATTTACCGTGAAACTTACGATCCAAAACGGAGATCAATCAGCAGGTGAACGTCCCGTGGGTGGTGCATAATTATGTTCCTTTTGATGTACATCGTAGGACTCGTTCGCCTGTCGGATGACCTGTTAGTATCCGCCACGGTCAGTTTGTAAACCATACGTGCTGTAAAAAAAATTTTTTTTTCGCAAACTTGAAATAATTTTACCCATGTGGTAAAGTGGTATGCCAGAATACCGGTTATTATCAATTGCCCATGCATGGATGTTCTCACTGAATAGAATTGATGTGATTGGTAACCCGCATGCATCTAATGATTGATTGTGTATTCTAAAATCGATCATTTATGTTCTATGAAAAATCAAAATCAGTTAAGTGCTGTGTAAGGAAGTCCTTAACCTACCACGTTATAAAAGGATCTGATTCTTTTGTTTTCAGGGTGAGGAATTTTGTTTATTTTTACCGTCGCTTGAATCCATGAACACGGGCAGGTAGGAAACTAAATATGCCTGTTTTGCATCCGTACAGTTTTTAAGAGTGTAATATAGTAAAAATACATTAAAAAGTGAAAACATACAGACGAAATCAATATAAACATGTGATTTCCAAGGTTATGGGGCTTACGTTAAGCTGCATGATAAAGATGGTACATTGATAGGTCGTCCGAGGACTGTGTTCAGATCCTTCATGTGTTACCAAAGTAAGTTGTCCAAGTACAGTGTTCAGATCCTTCGTCTCTAACTCCTGGTAAATGGGAGAATGGAAGGTCATGAGATCGTGATTAGTGACGGAGACTGACAGGCAGCCGACATTGAGCATTACGGGTTCTCGTCTGTGTTGTGGTCCTGTTTATGGCCGACGACAAAGCCCGTCTCGATTTTCTAGGTCTGTTCGGCCAGGTGATCAGTGTTATGTTTATAAACCGTAAGCTGGAACTCGAGCCTTTCGTAAATGGAAACGTTCGACCCCGTTCACCTCTGGAGACTCCTTAATTTCGCGCCTCACGAACTTGACACTTTCACCACACAGTGTCTTGTTGCTGTTGTCGCTGTTGTTGTCTTCAGCCTGAACACTAGTTTGATGTAACTCTCCAAATGGTTCAAATGGCTCTGAGCACTATGGGACTCAACTGCTGAGGTCATTAGTCCCCTAGAACTTAGAACTAGTTAAACCTAACTAACCTAAGGACATCACAAACATCCATGCCCGAGGCAGGATTCGAACCTGCGACCGTAGCGGTCTTGCGGTTCCAGACTGCAGCGCCTCTAACCGCACGGCCACTTCGGCCGGCTGTAACTCTCCACGCTGATCTATCCTGTGCCTCTTCATCTCTGAATAACTGATGCAACCTATACCCATTTCAACGTGTTTACTGCATTCATGCCCAGGTCTTCGTCTAAAACTTTTAGCTTCCACACTTCTCTTCATTACCGAATTGATGATACCTTCATGCCTTGGGATGATTAAAATTAACCGATTTCTTCTTTGAGTCAAGGTGTGCGACATTTTCTTCCTCTCCAGTTCTATTAAGTACCTTTTCATTAATCAGTCGATCTACCCATCGAATCTTCATCATTCATCTGTAGGAACACAGAAGCAGAAGCTTCAGTTATGTTCTTGTTCCAGATGTGTATCGTCCATGTTCCGCTTCTGTAGTAAGGTACACTCCAGACGAATACCTGCAGAAGAGACTTCCTAACACTTAAATTTATGTTAGATGTTCACAAATACCTCTTTTTTCAGAAATGCTTGTCTTGCTAAAGCCAGACTGCATTTCATATTCTCTCTACGATTTCTTCTTTGAGTCAAGGTGTGCGACATTTTCTTCCTCTCCAGTTCTATTAAGTACCTTTTCATTAATCAGTCGATCTACCCATCGAATCTTCATCATTCATCTGTAGGAACACAGAAGCAGAAGCTTCAGTTATGTTCTTGTTCCAGATGTGTATCGTCCATGTTCCGCTTCTGTAGTAAGGTACACTCCAGACGAATACCTGCAGAAGAGACTTCCTAACACTTAAATTTATGTTAGATGTTCACAAATACCTCTTTTTTCAGAAATGCTTGTCTTGCTAAAGCCAGACTGCATTTCATATTCTCTCTACTTCGACCATAAGAAGTTATTTTACTGCCCAAATAACAAAAGTGATATACTAGTTTGCTTCATTTCCTACTCTAATTCCCCGAGCATCACATGATTCTGTTCTACTACATTCATTAACCCTTGTACCGCCTTTCTAGATGTTCATCTATAATCTCCTTTCAAAACACTGACTTTTCCGTTCAATTGCTCTTCCAAGTTGTATGCTGTTTCTGACAAAATTACAAGGTCATCGACAAACCGCAAAGTCTTTATTACTTCTCCTTGAACATTAATCTACTTCCCAAATTTCTCCTTTTCTCCTATACGACTTGCCCGATGTATAGGCTGAATAACAGCGATGGCAGAATACAAACCAGTCTCACTCTCTTATCCAGCACTGTTTCCATTTCATGTCATTCGATCTTATAACTGCAAAATGGTTTCTACGCAAACTTTAAGTAACATTTCGCTCCCTTTATTTATTCGATGCTACCTTCATTATTTCAAATAGTGCGTTATGGCGAACATTGTTAAAAGGTTTCTCTAAACACACAGATGTAACATATGTAGATTTTCCTTTCTTTGATCTATCTTCTAAGATAAGTCACAGTGTCAGAATTATCTTGTGTGTTCCTGCCTCAAAACTGCTCTTCCCTTATGTCGCCTTCTACGAGTTTTTCCTTTTATCTGTGTATTAAAACATGACTTATTAAACTGATTTTTCTGCCAGGTTCACAATGTCTGACCTCATTGCAATAGGAATTATTATGTTATCCATCAAGTATAAAGGTATTTCGCTTGTCTCATATACCTCTTGTACCGAGTGGAGTTAGTTTATACTGGCTGACTCTCTGGAGAATCTCAGTACTTTTGAGGCAGTATGACCTATTTCGACTTTGATATTTCAAAGCGCTTCTCGCATTATATCGGTTCCATTGATGTACAGTTCATGTCGATGATCCCTTGCCTACTGCAGTCGTAACTAACGGAGAGACCGTCTACTGCTGAGCCCCGTGTTCTACTATGTGCTGAGAAACACTTGAGCCTGCTGTAGCATTGTGATCAGTCGTCATTTCCGCCGCAGATCGTCACCAGCCCTACTTTACAGGGCGGACAAGCTTCCGACCTCGACGTTCCGTGATGAGATGTATCACCCAACACCTTCTCACCTAGTCCAGGTTTCACCATCCTTCAACAACTTTTCCTACTTACTCATGACCATAGCAGCTGGCCAATGTGGCCGAGCGGTTGTAGGCGCTTCAGTCTGGAACCGCATGACCGCTACGGTCGCAGGTTCGAATCCTGCCTCGGGCTTGGATGTGTGTGATGCCCTTGGGTTAGTTAAGTTTAAGTAGTTCTAAGTTCTAGTGGACTGATGACCTTAGATGTTAAGTCCCATAGTGCTCAGAGCCATTTGAACCATCATGACCATAGCAGCTGAACAGGAGACCATCTTTGCCATTTCTGAGATGCTTATTCGCAGAAACAGGGCCATAACATTGTGCCCTTTATCGAAGTCGCTTATGCCAGTGGGTTTGTATATTTGCAGCCCGTATCGTAGCTACAGTAATTCCCCATTCGTTTCTACGGCCCTTATATACACGGTGACTCAGCTGCCCCCACCACTGTCCACTGTCGTTTTATGCAATCTGTAGTGTTCTATATGGTCTTCAAAAACCACGCACGAGGTTTTCGTATTCTCTCGCTCGCTACGAGCAAACTATTAGCCCTACAGGAAACATGAATGGGACCCTTATGTAGCAAATTTAATGCAGTTATTTTCGTAGTAGTATACATTTTCGCTGGAGGTTTTAGTTATCAAGTTATTCAAGAAACCCGTACGAAAAGTGGAAGCGTCAAACGCACTCCCCCACTGAGCTCACGCCGGTCAGGATTTCTAGTATGTCGTTCATGCCACTCCCTCCTACGATTGTGCAAAAATGTCCTACCTTCGACCTTCTTTGGTCTTCATTGACTGGACTTATCACGCTACCGGCTTAATCGAGCTCTTAAAAATTGTAAAACTGACTTTTGTGTTAATATTACTCAACAGTTCTGTGAATCTTAACAGCATAAAATAAACAGTTACATCGATGTGTTAGGCTTCTCAGTATGACACCACGGTGCTTGTAAGGGTTACGTTTGTACTGAATTGCGTTTACAAAAGTTGTATTTCTTTCATCACTCTTACAGGCACATTAGAGTTAGCAATGTAAACTAAATAGCCGATTTTGCTGGTGGCGTAGTAGACCAATCGATAGAGAACAAAGAATGTGGAATACCGGAAATAGTTCGTGTGGTTGGAAATTTTTGTACAGTGTAGGAGAGAGTGCCACGAGCAGCAGGCCAGAAATCCTGACTAGTGAGGAATGAATGTGGTAGTGGAAGTGCGTTTGAAGGCTACTTTTGTACGTTTTCCTTGAATAACTCGAAAACCGTGGCATCGAGCTAAAACGTATCCCGGAACAAAACTTAACTACATTAATTTTGCTACAAAAAGGTCCTGTTCATTTTATTCTGTAGGACTAATAGTTGGAACGTAGTGAGCGAGAAAATAATAAAAATCTCGCACGTGGCCAGATATAACATTGCGGGTTGCACAAAACGACATCAATAGCAGCCCGCATCTCGTGGTCGTGCGGTAGCGTTCTCGCTTCCCACGCCCGGGTTCCCGGGTTCGATTCCCGGCGGGGTCAGGGATTTTCTCTGCCTCGTGATGGCTGGGTGTTGTGTGCTGTCCTTAGGTTAGTTAGGTTTAAGTAGTTCTAAGTTCTAGGGGACGTATGACCTAAGATGTTGAGTCCCATAGTGCTCAGAGCCATTTGAACCATTTTTTTTGACATCAATAGCAGCAGCTTAAACACACTGTAAAAAGAGCGATCTAAAAGTTTCCCTTTGAAGGCGTTGCTGCAGCGTGTATGTAACGTAGTACGATTCCTATGCGGGTGTATAAGCAATTACATGTAGTCAAGGGTCTAGTGTGGCGTTCGTGTCTCTCCGATACCGTGCTGTAAATGCAGAAACTTGCACTAAGTCGACGTTTGCAGAATGAAATTTTCACTCTGCAGCGGAGTGTGCGCTGATGTGAAACGTTCTGGCAGGTTAAAACTGTGTGCCGCTCGGAAAATCGAACTCGGGACCTTTGCCTTTCGCGGACAACTTGCTCTACCATTTGAGCTATCCAAACACGCTTTATGACCCTTCCTCACAGCTGCAATTCCGGCAGGACCTCGTCTCCTACCTTACAAACTTCACACAAGTCGTCCTGCATACCTTTCGGAACTAGTCGACATTATGCCGACGTTATTACAAACTGCGTCAAAACGTGGACCAACGTGCTGTTATTATTTTCTTGACTGCCGAAGAACAAACACCAGTAGACATCCATTGGGGAATGAAGAGTGTGTATGGGGTAGCATGTCTGTCGTTTACCATCACTGTGGAACGTTGCGCCAAGTTCCGTGCTGGTCGCGATTCGACACAAAACGCTGTATATGGGAAACCAGCCGCATCCATTACATCCCAAGTGGGAGACACTCGAGCACCCGCCCTACGGTCCTGATCTCTCCTGATGCCATTATCACGTTCGGCCACTTAAAGTCCGCAGCTCGTGGTCGTGCGGTAGCGTTCTCTATTCCCACGCCCGGGTTCCCGGTTTCCATTCCCGGCGGGGTCAGAGATTTTCTCTGCCTCGTGATGACTGGGTGTTGTGTGCTGTCCTTAGGTTAGTTAGGTTTAAGTAGTTCTAAGTTCTAGGGGACTGATGACCATAGATGTTAAGTCCCATAGTGCTCAGAGCCAGAGCCACTTAAAGAAGAACTTGAAGAGTCGGCGATTCCCGCCAGACGACGAGGTGCAGCAGACAGTTACGATTTCTGTATGCAGCAGGACTCGGTGTTTTAACAGGTGAGTATCTTCAGCCTGGTGCGGCATGGTTGCCTCAGTGCTCAGGCGATTTTTCCTGATAGGATACCGATTCTGGGCTGTACAGGCTGGTACTTTCCTCACCGCGACACGTGCCCGCTAAGCCACCAATCTCGAGGCGGACAGTGGTCATAATGTTTCGGCTCATCAGTGTATACCTTCTTTGGTATTTGGGCAGCCTTTCGTTTTTTGGATGGTTAAAGTATCACTTGCAATACACATTGATTTTAAACTTTCCGTTTCATAGACATCAGCAGCTTCGTCTTTGAAACTCTTTTTGCTTTACCAAAAGCACTACAGGCTACTGGCAGAGATGTGAAGACGCCCTACAGAACTCTGAAAATAGCTTTCGAGATATGGAATTTCATTGGCAGATTTCAGTCCTGAAGTTCATCCATAGTCAAATCAAGCAAATCAGTTATATTTCCAGAAAGAAAAACAGTCTAGGTTGCAATGAGAGCAGAAGCTTTATTGATACGTTTGACCACTTTGAGACATCTTCAGAATTCCCAAATTTGAAAAACTGTAAGTAGGTTGTTTAGGTTTTTATGTTGATGACGCCACGTAGCGCTCTGTATGAAAATCGCTGGCTACACTGTGTGCAGTCTGTGGCTGGTTGGACTCATTGTCGGCATATTCGCTAGTGTAGCATTGGACAGTTGGATGTGAACACAGCGTGGCGTTGGGCAGTTGGAGGTGAGCCGCCAGCAGTGATGGATGTCGGGAGAGAGGAGAGAGATGCCAGAGTTTTGAGAGGTTACTATGAACGGATGATCTGCACCTGTGTGCGTCAGAAAAAGAAAATTTGTAAAACTGGATGTCACGAACGTATATATATATATATATATATATATATATATATATATATATATATATATATATATATATATATATATATAGGGCTTTTGAACACTATTAAGAAGAATACATTGTTTGTTCTCTATCAAAATCTGTAATTTGCTAACTATGCCTATCAGTAGTTAATACCTTCACTAGTTAGAAACTTTTATTTAGCTGTCAGTATTGGCGCTCGCTGTATTGCAGTAGTTCGAGTTAGTTATTGTTAGTCAGGGCTATTTTTTGGTAGGGATTATTGAAAGTCTGATTGCGTTGCGCTAAAATATGGTGTGTCAGTTTAGTGATGGTCAGAATAAGTAAAGATAAAACTGTCTACGTTGGGGTTTACTCAGCTGTTTCTGTATCAAATGACGTAGAAATTTACCAGCACAGTCATTCTCAGTTTTCAAAGGGGAAGTTTCAAAATACATAAAAACAAATTAATTTTGATATCTGTCGCAAGTCAAATATCGGCTGCTCAATAATCCATATAAACATATAACAAATCCTTTCAGAGCCATGATAGACAACCTATGCGAATTTCCTTTAACGCTAGTCTCTGTTGCTCGTAAATCAGCCAATTTATAATTCGTTGCTAGTAGTAACGGATACAACCAGAACATTATCAATAAATTACACAAACAAAAAGATGTGATAAGGAGCAGTTTAACAGAACTGGCTTCTTTAATTCCAAAAGAAAATTTTACTGTCCTACCGTTCTTGGGTAGCATTTCCTATCAGCTCGCTAGGCTGTATAAGAGCTATGTCGTTAAAGTAGCTCACACGACTCAAGACAAGATCCAGTATCACTTTCTACGTAATGAGCAGCCATGTAAAGACAAATTCTCCCATTCCGGCGTTTATAAATTAACATGCGGTCAATGTCCTATACCCTACATTGGCAGGCTGACCGTATGTTCAGACGATATTTCATGAGCATACGCTCATTAAAAAAGTTGCAATTAAAAGTAATACCTCGTTGGCCGAGTGTTTAAAAGCTGGTGGACACACAGGAACTATATTGGAACTGCTCCAAATTTTGCATCGTGCAGCCAAGAACAAAACATTGACTTCGCTGGAGAAACTGGAGATTGGAAACACCCTCAAGAAGGTGAAGATTTAAGTCTTAATAACCAACTGATTACCAAGAATCAGGCGTCTCATGATTCAATGATAACAATGTAAAAGTATAGCTTCGCACTGGCCTAACTCTCCTCTTGAAGGCATTAACTTATTGCTGTGTCTTATGTTACACTTGGCTTATGAAATATTTTTATATAATTCATATCTGTTTTGTATAGGAGCTGTAAAGTCTATGTATTTCTTACGCACGTCTTGTTTTTACGCCTGATGCCAACAGATGGCACAGGTTAGATATTTCATTTCTTCTTTAATGGTTTTTACATCTTTATTTACTTTTGTTAGTCGTTTTAAATCTGTACTTCATGTGCTCTGACTTTGCTTACTACTACATGTTTTGCTTTATTCTTATTTGTTGTACTTTCAAATTTTTAAACGCCGCCTGGCGGAGTTTCTTTCCGCTGCCTTGGTAGCGTCCTACCTGCTAGTCCTTAGCAATGTGTACATATGCGGTCATGTATTCAAGACCACTAAATTTTGTATTCCGGTATTTAGGTTTCAAGATTATAATATGGCCCTATCTTAGCATAGCTGCATGCCTTCTTCGAAGGTAAGAATCGTCATCTCTTGAGGGTTCTGCTACGAATTTGGCTTTTCATTTGTAATCTAGGGCGACGCTTTTCAGATCTTTTACTTTTGCATTGTAGGTGCGTAGCAAATATTTTGGCTGTTTATGAGTATATTGTGCTTCCCCCATGAACCATGGACCTTGCCGTTGGTGGGGAGGCTTGCGTGTCTCAGCGATACAGATGGCCGTACCGTAGGTGCAACCACAACGGAGGGGTATCTGTTGAGAGGCCAGACAAACATGTGGTTCCTCAAGAGGGGCAGCAGCCATTTCAGTAGTTGCAGGGGCAACAGTCTGGATGATTGACTGATCTGGCCTTGTAACATTAACCAAAACGGCCTTGCTGTGCTGGTACTGCGAACGGCTGAAAGCAAGGGGAAACTACAGCCGTAATTGTTCCCGAGGACATGCAGCTTTACTGTATGATTAAATGATGATGTCGTCCTCTTGGGTAAAATATTCCGGAGGTAAAATAGTCCCCCATTCGGATCTCCGGGTGGGGACTACTAAAGAGGACGTCGTTATCAGGAGAAAGAAAACTGGCATTCTACGGATCGGAGCGTGGAATGTCAGATCCCTTAATCGGGCAGGTAGGTTAGAAAATTTAAAAAGGGAAATGGATAGGTTAAAGTTAGATATAGTGGGAATTAGTGAAGTTCGGTGGCAGGAGGAACAAGACTTTTGGTCAGGTGATTACAGGGTTATAAATACAAAATCAAATAGGGGCAATGCAGGAGTAGGTTTAATAATGAATAAAAAAATAGGAGTGCTGGTTAGCTACTACAAACAGCATAGTGAACGCATTATTGTGGCCAAGATAGACACAAAGCCCATGCCTACTACAGTAGTACAAGTTTATATGCCAACTAGCTCTGCAGATGATGAAGAAATTGATGAAATGTATGACGAGATAAAAGAAATTATTCAGGTAGTGAAGGGAGACGAAAATTTAATAGTCATGGGTGACTGGAATTCGTCAGTAGGAAAAGGGAGAGAAGGAAACATAGTAGGTGAATATGGATTGGGGGGAAGAAATGAAAGAGGAAGCCGCCTTGTAGAATTTTGCACAGAGCATAACTTAATCATAGCTAACACTTGGTTCAAGAATCATAAAAGAAGGTTGTATACCTGGAAGAATCCTGGAGATACTAATAGGTATCAGATAGATTATATAATGGTAAGACAGAGATTTAGGAACCAGGTTTTAAATTGTAAGACATTTCCAGGGGCAGATGTGGATTCTGACCACAATCTATTGGTTATGAACTGCAGATTGAAACTGAAGAAACTGCAAAAATGTGGGAATTTACGGAAATGGGACCTGGATAAACTGAAAGAACCAGAGGTTGTAGAGAGTTTCAGGGAGAGCATAAGGGAACAATTGACAGGAATGGGGGAAAATACAGTAGAAGAAGAATGGGTAGTTCTGAGGGATGAAGTAGTGAAGGCAGCAGAGGATCAAGTAGGTAAAAAGACGAGGGCTAATAGAAATCCTTGGGTAACAGAAGAAATATTGAATTTAATTGATGAAAGGAGGAAATATAAAAATGCAGTAAATGAAGCAGGCAAAAGGGAATACAAACGTCTCAAAAATGAGATCGACAGAAAGTGCAAAATGGCTAAGCAGGGATGGCTAGAGGACAAATGTAAGGATGTAGAGGCTTGTCTCACTAGGGGTAAGATAGATACTGCCTACAGGAAAATTAAAGAGACCTTTGGAGAGAAGAGAACCACTTTTATGAATATCAAGAGCTCAGATGGCAACCCAGTTCTAAGCAAAGAAGGGAAGGCAGAAAGGTGGAAGGAGTATATAGAGGGTTTATACAAGGGCGATGTACTTGAGGACAGTATTATGGAAATGGAAGAGGATGTAGATGAAGATGAAATGGAAGATAAGATACTGCATGAAGAGTTTGACAGAGCACTGAAAGACCTGAGTCGAAACAAGGCCCCGGGAGTAGACAACATTCCATTAGAACTACTGATGCCCTTGGGAGAGCCAGTCATGACAAAACTCTACCATCTGGTGAGCAAGATGTATGAGACAGGCGAAATACCCACAGACTTCAAGAAGAATATAATAATTCCAATACCAAAGAAAGCAGGTGTTGACAGATGTGAAAATTACCGAACTATCAGTTTAATAAGTCACAGCTGCAAAATACTAACGCGAATTCTTTACAGACGAATGGAAAAACTGGTAGAAGCGGACCTCGGGGAAGATCAGTTTGGATTCCGTAGAAATGTTGGAACACGTGAGGCAATACTAACCTTACGACGTATCTTAGAAGAAAGATTAAGAAAAGGCAAACCTACGTTTCTAGCATTTGTAGACTTAGAGAAAGCTTTTGACAACGTTAACTGGAATACTCTCTTTCAAATTCTGAAGGTGGCAGGGGTAAAATAAAACGAGCGAAAGGCTATTTACAATTTGTACAGAAACCAGATGGCAGTTATAAGAGTCGAGGGGCATGAAAGGGAAGCAGTGGTTGGGAAAGGAGTGAGACAGGGTTGTAGCCTCTCCCCGATGTTATTCAATCTGTATATTGAGCAAGCAGTAAAGGAAACAAAAGAAAATTCGGAGTAGGTATTAAAATTCATGGAGAAGAAGTAAAAACTTTGAGGTTCGTCGATGACATTGTAATTCTGTCAGAGACAGCAAAGGACTTGGAAGAGCAGTTGAACGGAATGGACAGTGTCTTGAAAGGAGTATATAAGATGAACATCAACAAAAACAAAACGAGGATAATGGAATGTAGTCAAATTAAATCGGGTGATGCTGAGGGGATTAGATTAGGAAATGAGACACTTAAAGTAGTAAAGGAGTTTTGCTATTTAGATGGTAAAATAACTGATGATGGTCGAAGTAGAGACGATATAAAATGTAGACTGGCAATGGCAAGGAAATCGTTTCTGAAGAAGAGAAATTTTTTAACATCGAGTATAGATTTAAGTGTCAGGAAGTCGTTTCTGAAAGTATTTGTATGGAGTGTAGCCATGTATGGAAGTGAAACATGGACGATAACCAGTTTGGACAGGAAGAGAATAGAAGCTTTCGAAATGTGGTGCTACAGAAGAATGCTGAAGAGAAGGTGGGTAGATCACGTAACTAATGAGGAGGTATTGAATAGGATTGGGGAGAAGAGAAGTTTGTGGCACAACTTGACTAGAAGAAGGGATCGGTTGGTAGGACATGTTTTGAGGCATCAAGGGATCACAAATTTAGCATTGGAGGGCAGCGTGGAGGGTAAAAATCGTAGATGGAGACCAAGAGATCAATACACTAAGCAGATTCAGAAGGATGTAGGTTGCAGTAGGTACTGGGAGATGAAGAAGCTTGCACAGGATAGAGTAGCATGGAGAGCTGCATCAAACCAGTCTCAGGACTGAAGACCACAACAACAACAACATGAGTAATGTGTGGCCCACAATTGCTAAATATAAGCCCCCCTTAACTTTGGTATTTACTACCTTCTCATACTAGATAGGACCAATACCTAATCGCCAACCCCGTGTAGAAATTCTGAATTCGTCTTAAAATGACGAAATGCGTCAATAGAACTTCTGTTTTCATTACAACATATTTAATTTTACTGGAAATGTATCACTAAGGTTGTCGCACCATGACGATAGAGTGGGAGGATAAATTAATTAAAGACTTAGAAAGATCGGTTGAAGAAACTTTCACAGACATTAATAAATGATTCCTAGGCAATTTTTTGTCTCAAAACTCTTGAAATAACACACTGAGTGCTGTTCAGAACATGTAAGAGGTTTCCCGCCAGTATACGGCTAAAATATGGCGGCCAATAGGTAGTTGTTAAATTCTTGGGATTATAGCTTGATAATAAATTTAGCTGAGAGGTGAACACCTCAGAACTGCTGAAGCGACTAAATAAATCTCACTAAATAAATCTCTGTTTGCAACGCGAATATTGTCAAACATAGGTGATATAAAAATAAAAATGCTGGCATCCCGTGAATACTTTCATTCCATTATATTTTTGGTTAACTCATCAAACCAAACTTACGTTTTCCGTATCCTAAAACAAGTAACAAGAATTATTTTCTGTGTAAAATCAAGAACACCCTGCAGAGGTTTGTTTATGGAACCAGGAATACTAGCTACTGCTTCCAAATATATTTTTTCTTTAATTATACTCGTCATTAAACCAACAGCTCAGTTCATTGGATCAATACTAGAAATAAGATTAATATTCACAAAAATTTAAAGTCACTTCCTTTATTCCAGGAAAACATATTTTCAATAACTTGGCAGCAGCAATACAAAGTTGAATTACACATAACGTTCAGTGTAAAAAGGGGCGAAAGGACTTCTTGGGAGCCAATTTCTTCTATTACATTTCTTTATAGGACCAACTGATACGCATACCTTACTAATAATGTCAAATAATGCCATTATTAGTATGATCTAACTTCTGTACAAATTCAGCTACGTATCGCAATGACTGTAAAAAATAAATAAAAAAAGTTTGATGACACAGGGCTACAGTAGTCCAAGAATTATAATATACACCTCAGAACATTGAAAATTTACATAGCTTGTAACAAGGTCTTTATTACCTTTTAAACGAAAATACGGTTGTGCTTCCTTCCAGGCTCTGAGCACTATGGGACTAAACATCTGAGGTCATCAGTCCCCTAGAACTTAGAACTACTTAAACCTAACTAACCTAAAGACATCACACACATCCATGCCCGAGGCAGGATTCGAACCTGCGACCGGAGCGGTCGCGCGGTTCCAGACTGAAGCGCCTAGAACCGCTCGGCCACACCGGCCGGCTGCTTCCTTCCACTTTTCCCAAACCAACGAGGACCACTCCACTTGAAAAAAAATGGTTCAAATGGCTCTGAGCACTATGGGACTCAACTGCTGTGGTCATAAGTCCCCTAGAACTTAGAACTAATTAAACCTAACTAACCTAAGGACATCACACACATCCATGCCCGAGGCAGGATTCGAACCTGCGACCGTAGCAGTTGCACGGTTCCGGACTGCGCGCCTAGAACCGCGAGACCACCGCGGCCGGCCCACTCCACTTGAGATCTGTGGAAGGTGCACTAGCATATTTGATTGTCTATGAAAATATTATTGTATATTCTTGTCTTTCTGACATGTTCTACATCCTGGAGGATCTCCTCACTATGGATCTAACGCAACGAAGACTACATCTAAAAAAAGTTCAAAATGGCTCTGAGCACTATGGGACTTAACTGCTCTGGTCATCAGTCCCCTAGAACTTAGAACTACTTAAACCTAACCAACCTAAGGACATCACACACATCCATGCCCGAGGCAGGATTCGAACCTGCGACCGTAGCAGTCGCACGGTTCCGGACTGCGCGCCTAGAACCGCGAGACCACCGCAGCCGGCTCTAAAAAAAGTACATCACGATGTCTAGTGGGACGTCTTATACCGATATAATTTGAATTAATGTTTCGTTCACAAGAGCTGTTACTACAAATTCTGTTGATACTGAGTCGAAAGGTTTTACAAAGCCTATGAATACCAGACACACGATTATTTCATACGAATTGGTCTGTTCTATAACTTCACTTGCTACAAGGGAATCGCCCCCTCCGCTACACTGAGTTGCCTTCTTCCTCCCCTGCTGCACAAAATATTGAAAAACTTTTCCCAGTATGCATTTTGAGTTACCTACTATCAGTTGCCTAAGCGCCCTTTAAATTTTCCCACTGTATTCGGCGTCAAAATTGTTTCCGTGCCAAGCTGGCAACCTGAGCTTAACCTGCTACTCTGTAACAACTAGTCTGAAGCCACCTGTTTTTACCCATATTTGTGCCCTTCAACTTTATTCCGAGTAAGATAATTCAACAACAACTACATTTCGCATTTCGCCACCGCTTTTCGCTGAGGATTATTAAAACAAGACTACTGCCATAAGCTGTCGGCATTAAACGTGCGCTCTTACTTGGAACGAGTTTACCAGCGGCTTCAGATACCACGGCAGGCAACTTTATAATTAGTGCAACTTGAGACCCTGAAAACATTTTCCTCGTGTTGAGAATGTTTCGTATACATCACTTAACTTGAAACGCTTGCTTGGTGACTTGCTACCGTGTTCCCCAATGCTTTTCTCACGCATTAAAATCCTTCATGCAGATGGTGTTAACTTTAAGTTTTTTGTCTAGTGTTTTTTGAAATAGTAAGCTGCAACTGCGCTCGCTGACCATAAGTGGTGGGATAATTCTAGGTATTTATAGACGTCTGGCGTTGTTGGACGGATATACAGGGTGTAAAAAATACTTAAATTTTACATTACTTAGGGCGTGTAGAAAGGAGCATTTTTTATGTGACAAGAAGGTCACAGGTGTACAGTTTCCCCGCTGGTGGTCCATGAAGGTTTTGACGACAGTGATGTTCAGAGACTGTGTTCAAACTGCCATCCAAAGAAATTGTATAGAGCAATGCTGAAAATGTCGTCTGTTTACATCAATGCACAAGTAGCATCTGCGTGCTAATGATTGTGTAACATGCTCCACATATCCAGGCACTTCACGAATAAAACTCCATCCAAACAGGTAGCCAGTTCTTTGGGAGTTATATAACATGTAGACTAGTAACAGCAAGAGAAGCATTTCTGAAAACGAGAGGAATGTTATCACAGAATATAAATGTAAATATTGTAATAACTTTCCTAAAGGTATCTTGAGTTTCTCCTTTTAGGGAAGTGAAACGTGAACGATAACCGGTTCAGTCAAGAAGGATATAGAAGGTACTGAAATGTGTTACTAGAAGAACGCTGGTATAATGGTGGATGGATTGATTTACTACGGGGAGGGTACTGAATCGAATTACGGCAAAAAGAAATTTGTGTCACTATTTTTCTAAAATAAGGGATCGAGTGATATCACACACATTCTCAGACATCAAAACTCATAACTTTGGTAAGTGGAGGAAGTGTTGATGATAAAAACTGTAAAGGCAGACAGGAATTTGAGTATAGTGAGCCGGTTGAAGTGGATTTAGGTTGCAGTAGTTAAAGGAGTTGGACAGACCATAAATCACACGAACTCTTAAAAGAAACACTAACAAATGCAAAATCTTAACTAAATTTCATGGGAAAAATTTCAGAGCAATTTAACATTGAGACGGTACCCGGATATATCGATGGACAATTTCCAATCATGTTTAACTGTGTACTTGAAGAAGTGATCGGTGAATGTAGTAAGGAATTGACAGAATCTGACATAAAGTGTGGAATACAAGTTGTTCGGAAACAACATAGTACCAAAATGGACTGTTTAGCATTTTCAAATGATTTAGCAATTGTAACAGGCAGTAGGGAGGTAGCACAAAAACAAATACAAACACTTGAGAAAACAATAGGGAAAGCGGAACTACAAATATCCTTCGAGAAACAGAGGTAATGACGAACAACACGGCTGCATCATGAAAATTAAACAGAAAGTGTGGAAAGATATGAAGAACAAACAAAATTAAATATGAGCAATGTTAAGAAAGTTAAGTTTAGCATTTCACTGAAGAAAGGTATTTACAATAAAAAACTCATTGCCTATAAATGCAAAAATCCATCACTACATGGCAATAATTTTATCACAGTGCACTTACTCATAATTTTAAGGTCAATAAATTTAAGTAAAGAAATGAGGAACAAGAAGAGGAAAACTGTGATGAAAATATTAGGAAAAAATTCAAAGGGCTCTAAGCACTATGGGACTTAACATCTGAGGTCATCAGTCCCCTGGAACTTAGAACTACTTAAACGAAACTAACCTAAGGACATCACACACATCCTGCCCGAGGCAGGATTCGAACCTGCGACTGTATCAGCAGCGCGGTTCCGGACTGAAGCGCCTAGAACCGCTCGGCCAATATATTAGGAAACAGAACAACAATGGAAACATTTAAATTAAGAAGTAACACACAAGTATATATCCATGTAGAAAAAATTACATCCGAAAGTAGGAAAATGAGACTAATGTTGTATGGACACACCCATAGAATGAGTCTTAGCAGAGTGCCAATAAAAATTCACATAATATAAAAAGTTAAAAAGAAAACCCAGCAGGCTAAGTGTTGTGCACCAACACCTAGAAGAAATTTGATAAATAAGAAAGAAAATGAAACCTGATGAAGTACGCTAACAGATTCTGAGATTATATTTTACAAGAGCTCCAATGAACCCATTACTTGATAAAATAATATATAGTTCCCACCAAAGTATGGCTTGGGACGCAGCTTTGAACTGCTCAAAATAGAACAGCAGCCGATTGGAAGACCCATATACACCACGCCATCTGGAATTGAGGGTCTCGTACATCACGCAGAAGCACCTCCTCTCCAACATCGGAGGCGTCGTCACGTACACTGAGGACCGCGGCTCCAGTCCTGCCAACACACTTCCCAAACATTTCAAAATAATCATATGCTGGGGAAGCCTAAAACTACACTAAATTTTTTGTGCTATTTCATATTTGGTGGCAAGTATAATATGAAAAAAATTGTCTTAATCGAGGAGTATCACCATACAAGAGTCTCTAATGACCTTTATGTCGACGGGATATTAAACCCAGAGTCTTTAGCCTGCACAGGGGCGCTTTGCAGTTTGGCACTGTTATGAGGATTTTCTCGTCACCCCTCTTCGTCGTGCCATCAAAATTCTGGTGGTTTCTTCCACCATCACAGTTCGAAACGCCTTTCTGTAGCGTTCGTCAGAGACTCTGCGGCGAAGGAAACCTACTGTTTCGTTCTCCTCATTGTTGTCCTTGAATAAGTACAGTCACAGACTGGGATAGTCCGTCTTACGCCACAGGTGTTTCCTAATATGGTCGCTCTCTTCCCTGTTGGCAATGTCCCAGTTCAATACGCTTACTCTGTTCAGATATATCGACGTTCTGACGATAGCGGCCCGCATCTCGTGGTCGTGCGGTAGCGTTCTCGCTTCCCACGCCCGGGTTCCCGGGTTCGATTCCCGGCGGGGTCAGGGATTTTCTCTGCCTCGTGATGGCTGGGTGTTGTGTGATGTCCATAGGTTAGTTAGGTTTAAGTAGTTCTAAGTTCTAGGGGACTGATGACCATAGATGTTAAGTCCCATAGTGCTCAGAGCCATTTGAACCATTTTTTTGACGATAGCGCTGTTTCTATTGAATCCTTCTTGGATCGTCCATTTACCCAACATGAGCATTTGCTGGCCACACATGAGCAGATTTTAGCGATGGGCCGCAGGAATTTACCACGGATTCACATGCAAACCTTAAGATCGTCACTCGCAGTTTTCAGAGCCGGCACTCCGGCCTCCTCAGGTAGGCATACAAGTGTACAGTTTCGCGATGGCCACGTTCAGGAAATCCACGAGTTTTCCTCTGGAGTTTCCTATTGAGTGAGCAAGTTCACGTTGCTTCCAGTACGCCCATACTGAAATAACACACAATTATAATGAGAAATACCTTGTTTGTCGAAAATGATCGATGTACATTACACGAACAACAATATAAAAAACAGTGCGTACGTAGAGATGTCTGAAACGTTTCTAGACGATATTTCGACTCTGGGCCTAGCGTAATAAAAAGTAACTTACAAAATTTGAGATTTTAAGAATGCAGAGACTGGCAGCGATTAACGTTGAATAAAGAGTTCTTGGGTCTCCTGTCGTATCAAGTGATTAAAATTACACGAGCTTTCAGCCAAGATATCATGTGGTCCCACTTGCCAATGGCCGAGGAGGGCTTGGCCAAAAGTTCGTGTGATTTTAATCACTTGACGCAGCTGGAAACCCAAGAACTCTTTATTCAGAATTCGAGATTGATTTTGAGAAAAGAGCTCAGAATGGTGGTGGCCTCTGAAAGAAGCAAGAAAAGGGAAAAATGACTTGCGTAAAACAATAAAACTTTGATTGTATTATGTTCATTATTATGTTACGCATTACTTTGTAACGTCCATTGCATTACAAGTATTATGACTTATTTTCCCATATAAAGCATCAAGAACGCCCTCTTTCTAGCCTTCAGATTCTCGGAGTAGTGCCGACGATTCAGAAAACCGATCTTTGGCCTGATGAAACGCCTTCACGAATTAGTGTGTGTTGTTTCCGTAGCATGATGCCCACCAGGCAGAGAGTGCACGTAACAGGAAAACTATTACCGCTTGTAATAACTTCTTCTCGACAATTTAAACGAATTGCAAAATCCGACAATATACTTGGATCACATAACGTCCCAAAAACGCAACTGCACAACGTAATTTTGGCGAGCTACAGTTGTAACTCCGGAAATACTTCGCCTTTGGCCTCTGGTCGGCCGAGCAAGCACTGCAGCCCTAGGTCCGCGGTTAAATCGCAAAAATCCGCTGGTGTACTCCACACGAGAAGCGATCCAGCATCCAGAGAGATTATATCCGACGGGCAGGGTTTGCACGTTAGTGGATAACCGGCTGGCCGGATCCACCAAAATTATCCCTTGAACAGGACCACGGTTCTGGTCCGTCGCTGAAGTCCGCTCATGTGTGGCCAGCATTTCTCAGTCATCTGTGAGTTGCCTTAGAGATCGTGTTGCATACATTTTTCTCGTGTGTTCTGATGAGGAACTGGGCAAAACTCCCCCAGAAATAACTGAAAATCTGTGAACACTCATTGTATTTGCGTGACAGATGAAATATTATTATTTCGGAAATACCTGCTCACACATCTCACAAAGAAAGTTGAAAGACACTTTTCACAATTCCTCCTCTCTTCATCATGCGTTTTGATCGCTTGCCTTATAAGTTCTCTTTAAGTAATTAAAATATGACTGACGTACTCTGTTTTGAGTAATAAGAGCTGTGCAGAAGTAATAATGAATCGTAAAAGATGATGGATCCAGTCTTTAATACTGGTAAAGTGAATAATCTGATGCAAGAATTTTGAACAGTATAAGCTGCCTGAATAATGAACTTTGACATAAAACCTACCAGAACTAAAATTGATACACAGCACAGAAAAATGTAACTGACTCTGAATGACATAAGTTGGCCCCGATTGAATAAAAAAATATCAAAATATTTAGTCCTTACCTCTTTCCTGCGCAAATCGAGATAAAGCGTTGCAGTACTACTCTGTCTTGCGCGCCACTATGCTAAAGCTCCAAATTACTATATCTCCACAGATACACTTGTGAGGAGCAATGAGTTCTCGGTTAGTTGCTAATCGAAGTGTTTTCGGAACACACTTGATTCTTTTTCTACTTTTGAAAAAACCATGGTCAATTAAAAATAGTAAGAGGCGAAAAATGGTGCGGCGATAATAAAAGAGTGATTTCAAAAAAATTCCCTTATAATTCCTCTTCAAGAAAAAAAAAAGTTTCAGTTATACTTCCTCCTTCTCAGATCAGTTACCTTTACATAATAATCTTAATGAAACTCATCGATAAATTGAGACTTTACATTTGAAACATGACATTACAACTGCTTCCCCATTTTATCACAGCTAACCACTATCTGCCGCTGCGCCTACGCGCGCACCAAAGATGATAACCTAACCCAGCGATAAGGCTTACAACATCGCTGCTCGCTCACATGCAACAGCTGTAGAGCAAAGATATGACATCATTGTGCAAACAGTTAATACTCAAATGACACCTATCATTACCCCTCGGTCCGGCGGACCAAAATTTCACAGGGGATGTGACGGCAGTGACATTGCTGAGAGAAGGAAATTTTACTTTACAAAAACGATATTCTGATAAAAATACTTAGAAATGTGAGTACAAAAGTTTAAAGATAGATGAGTACACAGGTAATAATAAACATATACACGACAGAGAATGAATACAAATTATTGCTGGACATAAAAGTTTTGTTACAAGCACAATATTTGTTGAATATTAGGGTACACTCCAGTAGTGCTCATGCATTAGTGTGTAGACTGTTAACACAGAGAAAAAAATAGAAGCGTCAGCATACGTATATGTACTGCACATAGGAGTGTCCTAAGTACAAAGAAAGTGTTTATCACCACCATAGGCAGCAACAAGCACGTGAACTACATGGCACGAAAGGTGCCCTTTGAGCAGTAAAACTTTTAATTAACTGCCAACCATAACTGCGTAGGAAGTGTATACGACACATTTCGGGAAAATATTGCAGCCCCACAGACAATGACATATATTTTTTCAGAAAAGCACAACGAGACGCAGTTTCCCCTCTGTTCATCATGCGTTTTGATCGCTTGCCTGAATGTTGAACAGCCAACGGACCACCACAATACAATTGCGCTGACAGCTGAATACTGTGAAATTCGTAGTTACGTTATTTCATAATAAAGGCACTATCGGTTTACTGCTTTAGTGGAAGTTACTTCTGAGTACACTCACACAGTGCTATTATGGTATTTACATTAATGAAACATCAGAAAATTACAGAATAATGGTATTCAATATGCTATATTTGCTTACTTTAACTAATCAATTCGCGAAACAGAGCGCTCCAATAAAGAGTATAGAAAACCTACGTTCTCAAAATTTTAGTGTGTTTGCAAGGAATAAAAAGAAACACTTCTTTACGTGACGAAAATGTCACAGGTACACCTCTTTCCTGCTAGGGTTTCATGAAGGATTTGACACAGTTGATACTCAGAGGCGATGTTCGCACTGCCGTGTAATGAATATTATTTTGGAGATATTGCTGAAAACGTCGACCGTTTCTATCAACACTCCAGTGGCATGTGCGTGTTAACGATTATGTAACATAACTTAAAACAACCAATTATTTCACGAATAATCTCCGTAACTTCAATCTGCCGCCCAGGATTTCGATGGGAGTGGAGTGTAGGTGGGCCTTGAGCATTGTAACCTATTAACCAAATGTAAATTTCATGAACAGTATAAACCATACATTACCAGAACTCATACATGAGACAAAACGAACCAGAAGTTCACGCTTAATCTATCAAATAACTTAATACCTATAATAGAAAAAAAGAATAAATCCTGGAAAATAAACCCTCACCCCATTACAATTATGAAAAAAAGTTGGTCAGTTGCGAGTAGGTTTCGTATGAACTTAATTATATATATATAGGCAGTCCATCCATCCCAGGGATCGAGCAGCTCGACGATTTTTGCCCGTTATCGACATTTATATAGGCAAGATATCGATCCTGGGAATTCCAAGACTGTGGAGAATGTTATACTTTTAATCCTGAAGTCGGATAACAAACCGCAAAAGAAATTGTTGCTGATGCACCTTTTGGGGTATAAGATCATGGTCCACGAAACGCTTCTGTTCCTAACGTTTCGTCCAGAACCCCGCTGGACATCTTCATAGGCGCTGCTCCTCCATTGAGTCTTGCCGGCTCACTATCATCCGGTCGTGAAAGCCTTCATTCTATCGACAAAAGAAATAGTTGTTTCGTGTGATATAATTGAAAATTAGTAGTTTCTCCTTTTCTTGTATTTTGAAACCTTGATTCTTGCCAATTTTTGTGATTATAAGTCAACGGAAAGAACCCTACAGGTTTTGATAAGTGAGTTGGTGAGTATCACAATATGTGGCACAAATGGCCATATCTTTTGATTTCCTTGAGTTAGAAGCTTCAATTTTTGACATCACCAAGAGGCCGTAGATCTTACTATATGACATAAATTTCAACTTGATACTTCAATCCATTCCTGATAAAATTAATTTCTAGCAGTCCGGCAGACAGACAGACAGACCATCTGTCTCACAAGAAGTGATCCTATGAGGGTTCTGTTTACACCGATTGGGGTACACAATCCTAAAAACACCTAAACTGTTCAGAAACTCTTACGCAATGAGAAAATCTTAAACAAAAATACATATACAGATTAATCTGCCAGGAAGTTTCATATTAGCGCACACTCCGCTGTATAGTGAAAATCTCATTCTGGAAACATCCCCATGCTGTGGCTAAGTCATGTGTCCGCAATATCCTTTCTTCCAGGAGTGCTAGTTCTGCAGAAGGGCTTCTGTGACGTTTGGAAGATACGAGACGAGGTCCTGGCAGAAGTAAATCTGTAAGAACGGAGAGTGAGTCGTGCTTGGGAGGCTCAGATGGTAGAGCGCTTGCCCGCGAAAGGCAAA
Source organism: Schistocerca nitens (assembly GCF_023898315.1). Lineage (NCBI taxonomy): Eukaryota > Metazoa > Arthropoda > Insecta > Orthoptera > Acrididae > Schistocerca > Schistocerca nitens. The sequence goes on from NC_064622.1 coordinate 191,076,896, forward strand.
GATCCCGAGTTTGAGTCTCGGTCCGGCACACAGTTATAATCTGCCAGTAAGTTTAAAATACATATGTCATTCAACTGAGATTAACTTTAGGAAGGAGTAACCAATGAAACTTGCAACAACAGACAACAGGGACAGACAATTGGGACCGATGAGCTAGCTGTTTGATCATCTCCCCCAACCAACCAACCGACTACGCAGACAACGTACGCAGTCCACAGTAACGCAGTAATCAAACCTGCATCAATTAAGACACACTGAAAAGCTACTCGCACCACCAAGAGCTTATCACCACTAAGATCTTACCCTCGGATCGTTCACTGCCTTACAATATTCTGGCCCCATATATCGTCTTTCGTCAAGATGCAGTACGGTACACTTATACAACACTGAAAGCTCACCACAGCGAAATGGCACGGGTCACTCCTATCCACAATCTTCCGCTGGTTGTACTGGAAATGTTTCTTCCACAATCACATCCTGGCTTCCAGTTGTCATGCCTTATGGACGTACGGAGACTAAAACCGGCTGCTGCTGCAGTCACACGATGCCTCACATTAACAGCGGACTACACCCAGAGTTAGTAGTCCACAGCCCCTACTGCCATGCTGCCTCTACGCAGCTTCCGACTCCAGGAGGCTATCTTGAGTTTCCACCATGACGCCTTCACTTTCGTCTGCGGATTCCAGCTGCCAGCCCGCTCCTGATCCACCGTGACCGCCTCACGCGGGCCAGTGGTCGCCTGTCGTCTGTAACGTGTGAGCGTACAGACACCTGTACGTCCCGAGATGGCCCCACTGATAAAAAAGTAAGTCCAGCCTTGCCGTTGGCGGCGTACTGCAGATTTTTTCGCCACTTCCCACAGCAAGCCACAGAAGATGTGGCCGATTCCATTCTGGTCGTGCAACTCATCCACTACGAGCTGCCTTCACTGTGGTACGTCCTTGGGCTAGAGCTCGGCCGGCCTGCCATGCTAGGGCAGCGACGCCGCAGCGAGGCGAAACTTATCAGCCGCTGTCCATAGCGCAGACTGCCAGCCCAAGTTGCTGCTTCAGACTGCTCTTCACTGTCCCAACCACCACAGCAGGCCTCGGCGTGGTACTGACTCCGCCAGTTCGCCAATACTTCCGTGAATGGAGCACCTGGACCATGCTAGTCCAAACTTCTGACAGGAATTAAAGGAGACTGTTAAATCCCACAATGGGGTAAACATTTTCTACATGTTTCCTGACATTAGCTGCAATGTGTGGCAGGATCACAAGAAGCTGTTTTCAAGTCTTGGAAGGAAGCACTCGAATAAGGAATTCATGCTATCCAGATACTAATGGCTCCAGTATGCGAATATCGATACATCTGAATGTCTATACACAAAGTACATATAGGACCTGAAGATATATACTGATGAGCCGAAACTGGTTGCCAAAATAACTTCTCAAAACGTGCGTCTGTTTGGCGATTTTTCTTGATAAATATTTGACCAGCGGCTGTCCTGTGTCCGCAGTGGATAAACAGAGGTTAGAGAAAGTTCGTAAGAGCCACTTTTCTTACTTTCTTTTTGAGTCATCAGTCTTCTCATTGGTTTGATATGGCCCGGCTGTGCCAACCTCTTCATCTCAGAGTACAGGCCACTATGTGGATGCAAACTAGGTTGGCCTTAAATATATGCTGTAACGGTCCTGAGCGTTAGTAACTTTGAGGTTGGACATGGTGAGTTGATATTAGTCAAGAAAGCCTTTAAGGCGACAAAGATCTTACTGACTCTGAATGGGTTTGTGTAGTAAGGCTATGAGGAGTTGGATGTTAATTTTGCGATACGGCAGAAAGACTTGACAGGAATGTAGCCACTACAAATTTTTGCTGCCAGTGGTGGTCACGACAATATACAGTCGCAAGCAGACCGGGCACCGGACGGGCACGTCGCGTCACCGAGACGGAAGATCATCGTGTTCCACGCACGGCTCTCGAGCATCGTATTGTATCTCCAGCATCAATTTCAGCAGCAGTTGGCACCATGGTGACACAACGAACTGTTACAAGTCGAGTTACTTCAGTACCGAGCCTGATGCCCTGTACCAAGCATTCCATTGATCAAAACCAACCGCATTTGCGACTTCAGTGGTGTCAAACGAGACCTCATTGGAGGGCAGTGTGGAGGCTGTTGTGTTTCTGATGACATCTGGGTCTGTCTCGGTGGCAGTGATGGCCGTGTGTTGGTTAGAAGGAGGCCAGTTGTGGGCCTGGAACCAATCTGTCTGCGTGCTACACACACCGGACGTACACCTGCAGTTATGGTCCTGGGTGTTATTTCGTATGAAAGCAGGAGCACTCTCGTGGTTATCCGACAAACCATGGCTGCGAATTCGTACGATAGTCTGGTGATTTGACCTGTTATGCTACCATTCATGAACAGAATTCCAGGGCATGTTTCTCAACAGGATAATGCTCGTCCACATCCCGCTGTTATAAACCAACATGCTCTATGTCGTGTCGATATGATGTCTTGGCCTTCACGATCACCAGATCTGCATCCAATCGAGAACGTATGAGACATCAGCAGACGACAGCTCCAGCGTCATCGTCAAACAGTATTGACCGTTTTAAAAAAAAATTTTATTGGACGACTGCCAACAGCTGTTAAGTAATGTATAAAATGCATATTTGAACCATCAGGTTTCTTTAATTTATTTTTTTAATGCAAATGCTACCAGTTTCGAAATTGGACCATCACGTATGAAGGGTTAAAATGGTTTAAGGCACCATACTGCATTAGTCACTACTTAAAATGTGTAGTGAGTGCCATGAATGTGATTATATGACACAGCACTTTAAAAGCAAACATCCGAATACTGAACGTATGCAACGTATATGGAGCAGTACTGCAAATATCCGAATAGTAAATGTATACAGAGCAGTACTGACATGTATACATTTAGTATTCGGATGTTTGCTTTTAAAGTCCTGTATCATATATTCAAAGTTACCTGCTGTGGCCGAGCGGTTCTAGGCGCTTCAGGCCGGGACCGTGCTGCTGCTACGGTCGCAGGTTCGAATCCTGCCTCGGGCATGGATGTGTGTGATGTCTTCAGGTTAGCTAGGTTTAACTAGTCTAGGGGACTGATGACCTCAGATGCTAAGTCCCATAGAGCTTAGAGCCATTTGAAAGTTATCTTCAAAATAATAAAAATATAATGACTGAAGAACTCAGTTTGATTGTAAGCCTGAGCTGTGATAACAAATCAACTGTCGTGCTGTAAACTCAAAGCTACATTCTAATAATATTTAATTGTCACAATGAAACGGAAAGTTTTCATACTGTAAAAGTCAGCAATCTGACTGCAAGAATTTTGAACAGTGTAAACTGCCTGAATAATTAACTTGGACATGAAACCTAGAGTAACTGGCTTTGCAAAATTTGACCACAAAAACTGTGACTGAATAATGTCAGTTGGCCCTGATTGAATAAATAAAACAATCATTATCTTTTCTCCTTATCTCTATTATGCGCAAATCTGGATAACGCGTTGCAGTACTGCTCTGTCTTGCGCGCCGCTGTGCCAAAGCAGCAAATTACTGTACCTGCAGAGACTCGAGAGGTGCTATGAGTTCTCTGTTCATTGAAAATCGAACATACTTGGTTAGACTATCCATTAAAAAGAATTGGAAGAGAAAGGTTGGCAAAAAAATGAAATATGGGCATAAATGACAACACTGTTTTTTTTTTAATTTTGTATATAGAGAACAAGTGCCCAAGGTAGATTTTAAATTTAATGAACTTCTCAACAACCAAACAATACACTTTCCTATCTCTCAACTCTAACAGATTTCAGTACAATAACCAAGTTCGTTCGATGGTGCAGGAATAGTAAAAATAATATTATTATTGTATTTACCTGACATTCTACTAGATTACTTTCATCACAAATCAGTTTCATAGCCATGTTGATTGAACGAAAGATAAATTTTAACTTGATTCATAACATTGCCATAGCTTCGTCACTAACACTGGTAAACATTATCAGCCTAATTCTAACACACCTGAACTTCGACTCCTCTCATTGTCAGCCACACTGCGCCCTCGCGCAGCTCAAAGATGATAGCTTAACTTCTGCGATTCTACTTACATCGCTGCTCGCCCACAATCGATTAAGACACGAAAAATTCAAATGCCAAAACTATACATTACACCATCTATATTTACATTCATGGTACGCAGTACACATTTTAAGTAATGACTGATGCAGTATGGTGGCTTAAACAATTTTAACCCTTCATCCGTGAAGATGGTCCAATACCGAAACCGCTAGAATTGTGGTTTAAAAAACAAAAACAGCTGATGGTTCAAATTGCATTTTATACAGTATTAACCGTCCCTGTATTGATCGACTAGGTGCAAGAGACATGAAACTCCATCACACAAACTGACATCCAGCATCTGTACAACACAATAGCATGTACGTTTGCATGATTACATTCAACGCTCTGACGGTTACGCCGGTTATTGACGTACCAGCCATTCACATATGCAATGGTTTATCTCGCGCTTGCGTTAACCTGAGATCTTGCAATGTTAATCACTTAAATATATTACCTAGAGAAATGTATTACAGAAATTTAATTACTCTCTACTAATTATTTTTTGGTGTTGTGATTTTTTTTTCGGCTGTGTATTTGTGAAGCCACATCGATGTTCTCACATGCGCTTAGGTCATCAGCTTCCCAGCCCAACAGCGGCGCTGAACGTTAAGTGATGAGAACTGGCTTGGAGGTTTTGCCGTGACTCCACGTGCACTGGCGAATGTAATCAGACGGTGACCTCAGGTCGCAGATACACGAAGCTTCTCCGTGCTAGGCGTGAGAGTGTACCGGCAGCTCAAAGCTTGAGGGAGTCGCATCTACCGTCTCCAGGGCAGGGGCAGGCGGCTCCGCGCTGCAGAATTGCGGGAACGGATGCTGCCGGGTCCGGGTTCGACTGTCGACGGTCCCTCCCCTCTCCCCGTCGGCTGCTCCGGGCCGGCCTCTCGCATGACTGGGCACATACAGCACCGGAGCGGTGGCCCTCCCCGGCTCGGCGTGTCGGATCGCGGGGCCCGCTGCCTCGCCCGCCGACCTGCCCGAGTTAATGCCCCGGGGCCAGCTCATGTCGGGGCCGATGCCCCATGTTCTGCTCCGCGCTCCGCCGAGCACACGAGGTCAACCGGCCGCGTCACCCCAGCCGGACCGATGCAGCTCCGGCGCCGCAGCGGCCGCCTCGCGGATTGCAATGGTGCAGCGCGGCGCGGCGCGGCGCAGCGCCCGGGGCGCCGTGAGGTCGGCTGCAAGCGGGGGTCTCTGTTGTATTCGTTTTCGAGTCTAGGTTTATCTCTCCATCTCTACTTCACAGCTCACCGTACAGTGTGTGTGAAGTCGAAGGCAACCAAAAATATCGGTAGCTTCATTTAAAAAAGGCCCCGGGAGTAGACAACATTCCAATACAACTACTGACAGCATTGGGAGAGCCAGTCCTGACAAAACTCTACCATCTAGTGAGAAAAATGTATGACACAGGCGAAATACCCTCAGACTTCGAGAAGAATATAATAATTCCAATCCCAAAGAAAGCAGGTGTTGACAGGTGTGAAAATTACAGAACTGTCAGTTTAATAACTCACGGCTGCAAAATACTAACGCGAATTCTTTACAGACGAATGGAAAAAACTGGTAGAAGCCGACCTCGGGGAAGATCAGTTTGGATTCCGTAGAAATACTGGAACACGTGAGCCGGCCGAAGTGGCCGTGCGGTTAAAGGCGCTGCAGTCTGGAACCGCAAGACCGCTACGGTCGCAGGTTCGAATCCTGCCTCGGGCATGGATGTTTGTGATGTCCTTAGGTTAGTTAGGTTTAACTAGTTCTAAGTTCTAGGGGACTAATGACCTCAGCAGTTGAGTCCCATAGTGCTCAGAGCCATTTGAACCATTTTGGAACACGTGAGGCAATACTGACCCTACGAGTTATCTTAGAAGCTAGGTTAAGAAAAGGCAAACCTACATTTCTAGCATTTGTAGACTTAGAGAAAGCTGTTGACAATGTTGACTGAAGGCGGCAGAGGTAAAATACAGGAAGCGAAAGGCTATTTACAATTTCTACAGAAACCAGATGGCAGTTATAAGAGTCAAGAGACATTAAAGGGAAGCAGTGGTTGGGAAGGGAGTGAGACAGGATTGTAGCCTCCCCCCGATGTTATTCAGTCTGTGTATTGAGCAAGCAATAAAGGAAACAAAAGAAAAATTCGGAGTAGGTATTAAAATCCATGGAGAAGAAATAAAAACTTTCAGGTTTCCCGATGACATTGTAATTCTGTCAGAGACAGCAAAGGACTTGGAAGAGCAGTTGACCGGAATGGATAGTGTCTTGAAAGGAGAATATAAGATGAACATCAACAAAATCAAAACGAGGATAATGGAATGTAGTCGAATTAAGTCGGGTGATGCTGAGGAAATTAGATTGGGAAATGAGACATTTAAAGTAGTAAAGGAGTTTTGCTATTTGGGGAGCAAAATAACTGATGATGGTGGAAGCAGAGAGGATATAAAATGTAGACTGGCAATGGCAAGGAAAGCGTTTCTGAAGAAGAGAAATTTGTTAACATCGAGTATAGATTTAAGTGTCAGGAAGTCGTTCCTGAAAGTATTTGTATTGAGTGTAACCATATATGGGAGTGAAACATGGACGATAAATAGTTTGGGCAAAAAGAGAATAGAAGCTTTCGAAATGTGGTGCTACAGAAAAATGCTGAAGATTGGATAGGTAGATCACATAACTAATGAGGAGGTAGTGAATAGAATTGGGGAGGAGTTTGTGGCACAACTTGACTACAAGAAGGGGTCGGTTGGTCGGACATGTTCTGAGGCATCAAGGGATCACCAATTTAGTATTGGAGAGCAGCGTAGAGGGTAAAAATCGTAGATGGAGACCAAGAGATGAATACACTAAGCATATTCAGAGGGATGTAGGCTGCAGTACGTACTGGGAGATGAGGGAGCTTGCACAGGATAGAGTAGCATGACGAGCTGCATCAAACCAGTCTCAGGACTGAAGACCACAACAACGATTTAAAAAAGCCAAAATTATAAAAACCATAAAACATAAAATAATAAGAACCAAAATTAAAGAACAAAGGAAAATAAAGGGTAGGAGCAAAATCATAAACCTTAAATAAAAGCAAAACAAAGGCGACCTTGCAACCAAAATATAAAAATATCAAATAAACGTCAGCGTATTTCCGGTATTACAGCCTCCTCTCAAGGGATGACGATTATCGTCGAACTACCAGTTGTCTGTTATATTGGCTTCTTTCTTTCAACACCAATTTAACCTAATAGATTCCTATTATTTGCTATAATAAATGCAGAAGTTGAACAAAGATTGAAAAATATGTCACCCTCAGTTTCAAGAATCGGAGAATCCAAATACTAAATCAAACAGGCAAATACAAAGAAAGCTTAGTCCGTCCACCGTTCGTTGCTTCTCTCAAAAGGTGATATGTAACTGAATACTACAAAAAAATCACCAGTATTGTTCTGCTGAGTCAAATTTTTTGAACCTCTGCTCAAACATCTTGTTGTAATCACGGGTCATATCACTGTCTGGGCATTAGGAATAGCCAGTGGTGGAGGGCGAAGCCTGAAGTCAAAAACTCACCTTTTCGTGTTAATTTCGTTTCCAAGGGCTACAAGCAGATAAATGCATAATACATAGACACAGGATATGAATCACACTTTCAATTTTTGTTGTAAATTATGAATTAAGTGTTATGTTTCAAGTTTTCACGTTATGTGATGTTGCAATTTTGACGTTGTCAATCTCTTAAATGTCGCGTGGGATTAGCCGAGCGGTCTAGGCGCTGCAGTCATGGACTGTGCGGCTCTTCCCGGCGGAGGTTCGAGTCCTCCCTCGGGCATGGGTGTGTGTGTTTGTCCTTAGGATGATTTAGGTTAAGTAGTGTGTAAGCTTAGGGACTGATGACCTTAGCACTTAAGTCCCATAAGATTTCACACACGTTTGAACATTTTTTTTTTTTTTTTTGAATCTCTTAAACGAAATAGAGCACTGTATTTCATTCGTACTTCACTTCGTAAAATACTTCCGGACAAGGGATGGTGCTATTCTGCAATACAACTAATGTCCGACCACGACAGTGAGGAATTACCTTATACACTACAAACTACGCCTGAACAGGCCATGAAGGCCCAACGATAGCGACCGGCCGCCGTGCCATTCTCACGCCACAGGCGTCACTGGATGCGGATATGGAGGGGCATGTTGTCAGCACAACACTTTCCCAGCGGTATGTCATTTTACGAAAACGGAGCCGCTGCTTCCCAATCAAGTAGCTCCTTAGTTTGCCTCAAAAGGACTGAGGGCCCCCCCACTTGCCAACAGCGCTTGGCAGACAGGATGGTCACCCATACTTCTGCTAGCCCTGCCCATGCCTCACAAGGACTCAGTACATCCCAGTTCCCAACAGCGCTCGGCAAAGCAGATGGTCACCCATCCTAGTGCTAGCCCTGCCCATGCCTCACCAGGGCTGAGTGCATCCCGCTTGCCAACAGCGCTCGGCAGATGGCCCAAATGGCTCTGAGCACTATGGGACTTAACATCTGAGGTCATCAGTCCGCTAGAACTTAGAACTACTTAAACCTAACTAACCTAAGGACATCACACACATCCATGCCCGAGGCAGGATTCGAACCTACGACCGTAACAGTCGCGCGGTTCCAGACTGAAGCGCCTAGAACCGCTCGACTACCGCTGCCGGCCTCAGCAGATCGGTTGGTCACCCATCCTAGTGCTAGCCCAGCCCATACCTCACAAGGGCTGAGTGCATCCTGCTAGCCAAGATCACTCAGCAAGCCGGATAGTCATCCATACTAGTGCTAGCCGTGCCCACTGCGCTCAGCAGACTGGATGATAACCCAGCCTAGTGCTAGCCCAGCCCATGCCTCACAAGAGCTGAGTGCATCCCGGTTGCTAACAGCACTCGGATGACCGGATGGTCAGCGATCCTAATGCTAGCCCAGCCCGACACTGTTTAACTTCGGTGATCTGACGGGAGCTGGTGTTATTAACGCGGCAAGGCCGTTGGCCTACCATATACGTTGATCAGTCAAAACGTTATGACCACTGCCCACCGCGACAATGAATGCCACCTACTAGTGTTGCGGACACGTGACGCGATAACGAAAGTGCGTAAGCAGAGTAGACACGAATGGGGGTACCCCAGCGAATATATGGCTCCAAATGGGGAAATCCACAGAGAAAAGGGAGTTCGAAAAAGGGCAGATTATTACTACGCAAAGCCTGTGAAAACGGCGAAGCTGGTCGAATGTTCAAGTACTACTGTCCATCTACGGAAAGGGGTAGAAGAACAGTGGAACTACCACTAGGCGCTAAATGGTTGGACATCCACAACTCGAAGGCTTATTTGCTCTGTAGAAAAAATGGGTCAAATGGCTCTGAGCACTGTGGGTCTTAACATCTTAGGTCATCAGTCACCTAGAAATTAGAACTACTTAAACCTAACTAACCTAAGGACATCACACACATCCATGCCCGAGGCAGGATTCGAACCTGCGACCGTAGCAGTCCCGCGGTTCCGGACTGCAGCGCCTAGAACCGCACGGCCACCGTGGCTGGCCTGCTCTGTAGGGTAGGTCATCTGTGGCATCCCTGGCAAAAGAGCACAACGCTGGATCGCGGTCAAGTGTTTCGGGGAAAACCGTTCATCGTACAATATTGAATACGGAGCTTCGCATCAGACCACTCCTAGGTACTCACATGGTGACCAAGCGACATTGTCATTTACTAATGCAGTGGGCACGGGACCATCAGGATTCGACCGCCGGTCAGCGGAAACCCATAGGTTCTTCGGGAGAATCACATTTTTGCTACACGCCACAAACGTCGTCATCGAGGTGAAAGGCGGCTCGAGAAGTGCAGCGCGCCACGGGCGCTGGTTGTAGTGAGCAGTCTTATGCTTTGGGAGACATTGTCTTGCGCTTGCGTGGGACCTGTGATAGTAATCGAAGACATGCTGACAGCTGCGAATTAGTTGCATCCCTTCATACACTACTGGCCATTAAAATTGCGACACCAAGAAGAAATGCAGGTGATAAACGGGTAGTCATTGGACAAATATATCGTAGTAGAACTATCATGCGAATACATTTTACGCAATTTGGGTGCATAGATCCTGAGAAATCAGTACCCAGAACTACCAGCTCTGGCCGTAATAACGGCCTTGATACTCATGGGCACTGAGTCAAACAGAGCTTGGATGGTGTGTACAGGTACAGCTGCCCATGCAGTTTCAACACGATACTACAGTTCATCTAGAGTAGTGACTGGCGTATTGTGACGAGCCAGTTGCTCGGCCACCATTGATCAGACGTTTTCAGTTGGTGAGAGATATCGAGATTGTGCTGGCCAGGGCAGCAGTCGAACATTTTCTGTATCCAGAAAGGCCTGCACAGGAGCTGCAAGATGTGGTCGTGCATTATCTTGCTGAAATGAAGGGTTTCGCAGGGATCGAATGAAGGGTAGAGTCACGGGCCGTAACACATCTGAAATGTAACGTCCACTGTTCAAATTGCCATCAGTGCGAACAAGAGGTGACCGAGACGTGTAACCAATGGCACCCCATACCATCACGCCTGGTGATGCGCTAGTATGGCGATGGCGAATACACGCTTCCAATGTGCGTTCACCGCGATGACGTCAAACACGGATGCGACCATCATGATGCTGTAAACAGAACCTGGATTCATCCGAAAAAATGATGTTTTGCCATTCGTTCACCCAGGTTCGTCGTTGAGTACACCATCGCAGGTGCTCCTGTCTGTCATGCAGCGTCAAGGGTAACCGCAGCCATGGTCTCCGAGCTGGTAGTCCATGCTGCTGCAAATGTCGTCGAACTGTTCGTGGAGATAGTTGTTGTCTTGCAAACGTCCCCATCTGTTGACTCAGGGATCGAAACGTGGCTGCACGATCCGTTACAGCCATGCGGATAAGATGCCTGTCATCTCGACTGCTAGTGATACGAGGCCGTTGGGATCCAGCACGGCGTTCCTTATTACCTTCCTGAACCCACCGATTCCATATTCTGCTAACGGTCATTAGATCTCGACCAACGCGAGCAGCAATGTCGCGATATGAATAACCGCAATCGCGATAGGCTACAATCCGACCTTCATCATAGTCGGAATCGTGATGGTACGCATTTCTCCTCCTTACACAAGGCATCACGCGAGCGGTCTAAGGCGCTGCAGTCATGGACTGTGCGGCTGGTCCCGGCGGAGGTTCGAGTCCTCCCTCGGGCATGGGTGTATGTGTTTGTCCTTAGGATAATTTAGGTTAAGTAGAGTGTAATCTTAGGGACTGATGACCTTAGCACTTAAGTCCCATAAGGTTTCACACACATTTGAACATTTTTCGAGTCATCACAACAACGTTTTACCAGTCAACGCCGGTCAACTGCTGTTTGTGTATGAGAAATCGGTTGGAAACTTTCCTCATGTCAGCATGTTGTAGGTGTCGTCACCGGCGCCGACCTTGTGTGAATGCTCTGAAAAGCTAATCATTTGCAGATCACAGCATCTTCTTCCTGTCGGTTCAATTTCGCGTCTGTAACACGTCATCTTCGTGGTGTAGCAATTTTAATGGCCAGTAGTGTACTTGATGTCTTTCCCAACAGCAATGTCGTCTTCCAGTTGCCCGTATCTCGGAGCCAGAATAATGCTATAGTGGTTTGAGGAGCGTTATTGTGAAATTACGTTGATGTCTTGGCGACAAAATTCGCCTGATGTAAATTCTATGGAACCCATCTGGGTCGCTGTCGGGTGGCATCACAGCGTACGCATATCAGCGGCCCTTTTTTGCGCGAATTACACGACCTGTGTTCAATCATCTGATTCCTCCACAAACCTACCAACAAACTGTCGGATCCCTGATACCCAGATTTATCGATATATTTCGTTCTAAAGACAGAAACAAGCTATTAATCAAGTGGTCAAAATGTTTTGGCTCATCAATGTAGACCAATGGAGATAAGTCTTGCGCACTGCATGTACACGTGTTCAATCCAATAAGTCGCGCCGCGTGGTGACTGGTGCATTATTGTCTCAGCAATGCCTTACCAATTCTTATGCATGCCTTTGTTGCTCGTTTCTGTCGGCATCGTTTTTAAAATATCAGTGATCAGTCTCCTTATTTTCTAGAAAAACGCAAGATTTCAAAGCAATGGAATTTTTCCCAATAAAGTTACTTGTTTTTTTTTTAAAAAAAAGAAAAGGTTTATTTAAAAACAAAAATAATTGGCACTGCCGCTATGGATAGTTGATATTTCGATATTTTACCCGATTATTAATAAAGAGTGAAATAAACACTGCTATTATAACCGAGATCAAACAAATACCGAGAAGTACTGGTTATTCAGAACTAAAATACCGACATCGGTTTTAACCGGTCGGTTTTTCCCTACATCCCTCCCTCTTTTTGGCCCATTCGCGAACGGAGCACGGGAATGATGACTTTGGGGTAAGCTTCCATCATCGAAAACTGTGTGGAAGAGAAATAGCCCTTCTATCAGCTTAAATATCGGAAAATGTGCTAGGTAAGAATGTTCTAGAACGTATATGAAGGAGTGCACCAAATTTCCCTTTGAAAAAACAAACGCTTAGGCATGAAAAGAATACATGGTGGGAAGATGCGTTTACATCATTGCAACTTTCTGTGCGTACTAGGTGCATGTCGCCGTTCCAGGAAGGGAAATTTTGTAAGAATCATAAGTTAAGTTGACTTACTAGCGAATATCAAAATGTGAAGTATGAAATTACAGAGTAGCGCCTGACATTCTCAGGAATGGAGAAAACGGTCTTTATTTGCTTTATTAAAAATTAAAAAACGGACCAGTTATTGGCACGCACATCGTCACGGAAAGAAACGCTGCAAGATATAGACCTTAGCTTATAAGTTTCGGCTTACGTACAAAAAGAAAGAAAGTTAGATTTACTTCAGGAATTGGATATATATTCTTGTATGACGAAGACCCCGAGTTTTAAATGAGCAATAAAAACATAACCAAAACAATTTTTTTGTGTTTTGGTGAATTGCTATAGACTTCTCGGCTTGTTTATTGATGACAGACCGCAGTATTTACTGCCCTTGTATTAGATGACAGTACAGCCGGCATGTACCTGCGCTTGTACGTACAGCTGCAAACATGATACCTTTTACGACCCAAGAGGCCATTTCACCGTCAGCTGTTTTGTCACCCAGGGTAATAATGTGACTTTGTTATATAGACAATGTAATAATTGTAAATCTCGTTATCTTATGGCAATCAACCATGTTGGTGTTTACTTCTGTGTGGAATATCTCTTGTATCTGATACTGACTTCATTTCTGATCATTATTTTTATACTCAACTGTCCATAATATTTTGATTAAAAGATTTAACTTACTTTTATTACGCACACACACTTGTACCCATGTTAAGAAATACTGCAAGCACACTCTAAGACATAAAGAACGACGCACCAAGAACGTATTTTCTGAATCGGAGGGAAGATAGTAAATTGGAAATTTGTCGTAAGTTCTATAGGACCAAACTGCTGAGGTCATCGGTCACTAGCCTTACACACTACTTAATCTAACTTACGCTAAGGACAACACACACACACACCCATGCCCGAGGGAGGACTCGAACGTCCGACCAAGGGAGCCGCGCGAACTGTGTTGATGCATCTAAGACCGCACGGCTACCCGCGCGGCGAAGAAAGTAGTAAATGAGCGTATATGTTTAGATAAATAAAGGATGACAGTTTCAGATAAATTTGATGAGTTATTCAAGAAAAAGAACTTCACAAATAGAGCAACGAGTTGTTTCTGCCGTGGCTCTCATGCAAGCAGATATTCGGCTTGGCACTGACTGATAGAACTGTTCGATGTCCGGAGGGATATCAAGCCAAATTCTGTCCTATTGGCACGGTAGTTTGTCGAAGTCAAGAAAGTTAGAAGTGCTCTGCTCATAATGCTCCAAACGCTGTCAAGTGGGAAGAGATCCGGCGAGCTAGCTGGCCAAGGTAGGGTTTCGCAAGCACGAACACAAGCACTAGAAACTCTGGCAAATTTCTGGCATGCCTTATCCTATTGAAATGTAAGCCTATCGTGGCTTGTCACGAAAGACAACAAAACAGGGTGCAAAATATCGCTGATGTACCACTATGCAGTTAAGGAGTGTGTCAGAACTCTCCATTACATAAAACAATATATCCAACATAACGTTATTCTTTGCATTGTGTAAGCACTCAGAAACCGATAATAAAAATCTGAGGGCGAAACATGGGAACGTGATTCTAAGCATTGTTGTGAGACGAGGTCTGTCTGCGAGGGTGGAAGAATAGTGTCGGTCGAGAGCTGACGTGTCACGCTGCCCTCACGTCGGTAATGGCAGATCATACCACACTCAAGGCCTGATTTCATTTATATAGCCAGGAGAGATTTAGATGGGTTAACTACTCTTGAAGATGGAATTCAAGGTAAAATTCTCAAGCACTGCGTCAAAGCAATTGCTCGTGATTGTTAGTCCGAGTTTGCAATAATCCCATGTTTTGCTTGTCAGTGAGAGAAGCCTCCTTATCTTACAAATCATAATAATTATGCTCCACATCTAGATAACATGCTGTGGGTACTAAATGTCCGGAGGGATATCACGCCAAATTCTGTCCTATTGGCCCGGTAGTTTGTCGAAGTCCAGAAAGTTAGAAGTGCTCTGCTCATAATGCTCCAAACGCTGTCAAGTGGGAAGAGAAGCGGCGAGCTAGCTGGCCAAGGTAGAATTGAAATTGAAATAATTTGTTAATCTAGTACTCAGCCGTTATTCACACGTATGTCATTTGTCATTGTCGGTATTAATACTTGTTCATGATGAATGTGAAGTTTTAAATACACTTAATTAATGAAATTCCTTCTCAAAAGTTATTTAGTAGTTAACAGGATGCAAGGAAACTCCTCTTTATTAAATTCATTCTAATAAATAAACTTTAGCCGCTGCTGCTGCATGCTGCTGCGCATTGCTGTAAGCCACATGGAAAAAGGCAGTTATCTAAAGAGGTGAGTATAAAACTTAGGGCCAGAACAGAGACACTGACACACCACAACATGTCATGTACTATAGTCTAGTAAATGCCGTCGCGCAAGTCGGATTCTGTATCAGTTGTAAATTCTTGTTCTAAAACTTAGTCAGACAGCTTATCCAAATGTTAGTTTTAAGTTTTTCAAAAAAAAAATTGTTCAAATGGCTCTGAGCACTATGGGACTCAACTGCTGTGGTCATAAGTCCACTAGAACTTAGAACTACTTAAACCTAACTAACCTAAGGACAGCACACAACACCCAGCCATCACGAGGCAGAGAAAATCCCTGACCCCGCCGGGAATCGAAGCCGGGAACCCGGGCGTGGGAAGCCAGAACGCTTACCGCACGACCACGAGATGCGGGCTAAGTTTTTCATGTAACAATCTGTTGAGGGCCTAAATGACAGTGAAACTGACAGTCATACAACACTCAAACAGTGTTATGCATTTTAGATTCCGTTTATTGATAGCTCAGGTTGCTTATCGAGTTCAGTTTCACAGACGAACGTAGGCAATATTAGCTGTAGCTACGTTACGTATTGGTTGCAAATACGTTACAGCTGCAAATCCCACATATGACAACCACAGGAATCATTCTACACTCCTGGAAATGGAAAAAAGAACACATTGACACCGGTGTGTCAGACCCACCATACTTGCTCCGGACACTGCGAGAGGGCTGTACAAGCAATGATCACACGCACGGCACAGCGGACACACCAGGAACCGCGGTGTTGGCCGTCGAATGGCGCTAGCTGCGCAGCATTTGTGCACCGCCGCCGTCAGCGTCAGCCAGTTTGCCGTGGCATACGGAGCTCCATCGCAGTCTTTAACACTGGTAGCATGCCGCGACAGCGTGGACGTGAACCGTATGTGCAGTTGACGGACTTTGAGCGAGGGCGTATAGTGGGCATGCGGGAGGCCGGGTTGACGTACCGCCGAATTGCTCAACACGTGGGGCGTGAGGTCTCCACAGTACATCGATGTTGTCGCCAGTGGTCGGCGGAAGGTGCACGTGCCCGTCGACCTGGGACCGGACCGCAGCGACGCACGGATGCACGCCAAGACCGTAGGATCCTACGCAGTGCCGTAGGGGACCGCACCGCCACTTCCCAGCAAATTAGGGACACTGTTGCTCCTGGGGTATCGGCGAGGACCATTCGCAACCGTCTCCATGAAGCTGGACTACGGTCCCGCACACCGTTAGGCCGTCTTCCGCTCACGCCCCAACATCGTGCAGCCCGCCTCCAGTGGTGTCGCGACAGGCGTGAATGGAGGGACGAATGGAGACGTGTCGTCTTCAGCGATGAGAGTCGCTTCTGCCTTGGTGCCAATGATGGTCGTATGCGTGTTTGGCGCCGTGCAGGTGAGCGCCACAGTCAGGACTGCATACGACCGAGGCACACAGGGCCAACACCCGGCATCATGGTGTGGGGAGCGATCTCCTACACTGGCCGTACACCACTGGTGATCGTCGAGGGGACACTGAATAGTGCACGGTACATCGAAACCGTCATCGAACCCATCGTTCTACCATTCCTAGACCGGCAAGGGAACTTGCTGTTCCAACAGGACAATGCACGTCCGCATGTATCCCGTGCCACCCAACGTGCTCTAGAAGGTGTAAGTCAACTACCCTGGCCAGCAAGATCTCCGGATCTGTCCCCCATTGAGCATGTTTGGGACTGGATGAAGCGTTGTCTCACGCGGTCTGCACGTCCATCACGAACGCTGGTCCAACTGAGGCGCCAGGTGGAAATGGCATGGCAAGATGTTCCACAGGACTACATCCAGCATCTCTACGATCGTCTCCATGGGAGAATAGCAGCCTGCATTGCTGCGAAAGGTGGATATACACTGTACTAGTGCCGACATTGTGCATGCTCTGTTGCCTGTGTCTATGTGCCTGTGGTTCTGTCAGTGTGATCATGTGATGTATCTGACCCCAGGAATGTGTCAATAAAGTTTCCCCTTCCTGGGACAATGAATTCACGGTGTTCTTATTTCAATTTCCAGGAGTGTATGAAATGAAATGGCCCTCCAGACCACCATTCCTGGTTGTCAGGCGGTATGGCGGATTTCTATCAGGTTTGTATCCCACAGCTGTTCAGGGTGTATCCAGACACGTATTCGCTGGTCACAGAGGCTAAATTGGAAGCTGGACTCATCACTCATTCTTCTCCAGTCACTGTGACTGTGGACCCATATAACATGCAAAGACGTGTCTGGAGCTGCCGCAGACAACTGTTAGATACGAAACCGTCATCCGCCATTCGGCCTGACACCCAGGTGTGATGGTATGGGTTACCATTTCCTATCACAGCAAGACCCATTTGGTTGTCATCCGTGGTGCTCTTGCAGCACAGCGGTACTTGACGTTATTCTACGCCACGTTATGTTTCCCTTATAGGCAAGCAGTCCTTGGCTTACATTTCAGCAAGAGAATGCCCTTCCGCTCAAGTTGAGCGTTTCTACATCTCGTCTTCGTGCTTGCCAAATCCCGTCTTCGCCAGCGAGATCAGCAGATCTCTTACCCATTGGGAGGATTAATGGTAGGGCCCCCCCAACCTGCTCCGGATGTTGACGATCTAACGTGCCAGTTGGACAGAATCTGGCACGATACCCCTCAAGAGGTCATCCAGCAACTCTTTCAGTCAATGCCTAGCCGAATAACAGCTTACATAAGGGCCAGAGGTGGATCATCGCCTTACTGACGAGCTAAATTTGGGAAGCTCTTTCTGTTGAATAACTCATCCTAGTTTTTTGAAATTTTAATCATATCTTTGTCTGTACATGCACATCACATCTACCAATTTTGGTTCCGTTCGGACAATTCCTTAGTGATGCGTCATTCTTACTGTGTATTCATTATATATAAAAGCGTCCGCAGCTCGTGGTCTTGCGGTAGCGTTCTCGCTTCTCGCTTCCCGCGCACGGGGTCCCGGGTTCGATTCCCCACGAAGTCAGGGGTTTTTCCTGCCTCGAGACGACTGGGTGTTGTTGTGTCATCTGCATCACCATCATCACTCATCCCCATTACGATCGGAGGAAGGCAATGGCAAACCACCTCCACTAGGACCCTGCGTAGTACGGCGGTGCGGGTCTCCCGTCTCCTTGGAATATGGGACATCATCATCACCATCACCACCACTTCTGACAAGCCTGAGTGAATGCATGAACAGGTCAGTAACCTCTTGACTTCGAATGGGGTTAATGAAGTCAGTCCGGACATATTAACGGTGTATTTCCTTACTGACTGCTTACGTGATGTAATGGTTGCCATTTTATATTATCTTTTTGGATGCTATTTGATATATCAAGACTTGTTCTTCCTCTGAGTTTCATTACTGCTTGTAATGTAAGGATTAATTTTGAAATTGGTTGACTCATTTCCTACAAGTGTTGAAACTTTCTCAATTTTTTGCCTTTGCGTAAAAACCTTTTTCGCTGGACTTACATGTCATACCGATGGAAGTTAATGATTGATGTGATTTTTACTGTTACAGCCGGTTTGTCCAAACTGCGACTTGTAAGAATATAGTTTAATTTTGCAATATTGTCTCCTTCACGCTTTCACTTATTTTTAATTGTTTTAAGGTTATCTAATATGGCAAATAAAGTTTTTCTTGGTAAGATATTTGTTTGTTCTTGCGTATTTCTGTGAGCGTACAGCATTGCCGTTCAAGAAAATTTTTTCTTATTCAAGTTGCTTTCCACGTGAACACACGTAGCATGGTGACGGGCTCATCCAGTTCGTGTTCAACCAGCATTTAGTATATGCGTAGTAGGTTACATTAAAGGTATAAAATTTTTTGTTTACCAACACTCTAAATTCAACTGTGATTTAAATGGTTCAAATGGCTCTGAGCACTATGGGACTTAACGTCTGAGGTCATCAGTCCCCTGGAATTTAGAACTACTTAAACCTAACTAACGTAAGGACATCACAAACATCCATGCCCGAGGTAGGATTCGAACCTGAGACCGTAGCGGTCGCGCGGTTCCACACTGAAGCGCCTAAAACCGGTCGGTCACAACGGCCGGCAAAGTCAACTGTGATGCTGGTTAAAATTTTTATATCATGGTTTTCAACTACAGTGTTGTCATTTTTTACCAGAATAGTGGGATATTCCTTTGACTTTTGTACCTTTTTCAGATATTTTTGTCCTCTATATCAATTTTTCAGAGGTTTTTCTAAGATGTTTTTCTGTGGTTTTGTTTGTTTAAGCTGTGAAGATGATTATTACTTACAACCGACACTAGCTGGTCATGTTACGAGGGGTGTTCGATAAGTAATGCCACACATTTTTTCCCTCGGCCAGTTTCGGATGAAAAATGCGGAATTTGTTGTGGGACATCTTGAAAGTTTTCCGCTTCACCCGCTATGTTTTCATGAAGTTCCAATTGGTAACTGCGTTATATGTAGCCTTCAAAATGGCTCGTGTAACGGAGGTACTTTCCAAGCAGAGAGCTGTCACTGAGTTCCCTTCGGAGGAAAATCAGAGAATCGCAGATATTCATAGGCACTTAAAGAATGTCTACGGCAGCCTGGCAGCGAACAAAAGCACAGAGTCGTCTGTCATCATCGCAACAAGGTTGCGCAAACCTGCCGGATCTGCCGAGTGCTGGCCTACCGCACAAAACTGTGACCCCTGTAATGCTGGAGCGTGTGGACACTCTCATACGAGGTAAACGACAGATCACAATAAAAAAAAAGGTTCAAATGGCTCTCAGCACTATGGGACTTAAATGCTGAGGTCACCAGTCCCCTAGAACATAGAACTACTTAAACCTAACTAACCTTAGGACATCACACACATCTATGCCCGAAGCAGGATTAGAACCTTAGACGGTAACGGTCGCGCAGTGCCAGACTGTAGCGCCTAGAACCGCTCAGCCACTCCGGCCGGCTCACAGTCAAACACCTCGTTGCCCAACTGGACGTGTGTGTTGGTACTGCTGACAAACTCGTCCTCCAGTTGGGGTACTCAAAGGTGTTTGCCCGTTGGATTCCTTCTCTCCTAACAGGGGACCATTAGGAGCAAAGAGTTTGGGTCAATGAAAAATGCACCGCACAGGAAGTGGTACGTTGATGACGGGGAGGTTGTTGGTACAGTAACACGTTGTCTCCAACATCGAAAAGTGGAGTGGTACCATGTAGGCATACAGGCCCTCCCGGTAAGGTGGCCTCAGGCCTTCGCATTGAACGGAGATTATGATGAGAAACTGTTTGAGGATAAACAAGGTGTGTTGGAATCCTGAATAAAACCAATCTGCTTGAAAGAAAAAAAATTGCATTACTCACTGAACGCACCTCAAAAAAAAAAAAAAAAAAAAAAAAAAAAATGGTTCAAATGACTCTGAGCACTATGGGACTTAACATATATGGTCATAAGTCCCCTAGAACTTAGAACTACTTAAACTTAACTAACCTAAGGACATCACACACATCCATGCCCAAGGCAGGATTCGAACCTGCGACCGTAGCGGTCACACGGTTCCAGACTGAAGCGCCTAGAACCGCACGGCCACACCGGCCGGCGAACGCATCTCATTTTCACTTGTTATGTACAAATGCGTTCTAAGTATAAAAAAATATATCTGGAATTTTTTTTAATTTTACTGAATGAACCTACAAAAAATTTTAATATGTAAGCTATTGATCTATTGATTCATAATATGTTGCCGTGTTCCACAGATTTTTAAGCTACCAAGAGTTAACCGTGTGTACAGGAATGTACCCAATTAATCAAGTTTACGTAAATATGCATGAACTTCTTAACAGTTCTCCAGTGAGACCAGTATCAAATGCAGCTACAGTTTTCAACAGTCAGGAAATTTCCGTCATATTCTATAACGTCATACTGAGTTCCATCCTGATGATCACTATACGCCTGTAACGCTATCTCGTGTTCTACTTGGCACTATAATTTTAAAAAAGCCCTTGTCCTGTGCTCCTCACAGCACGGAAAAGTGCGCTTCTTGTACTACCTGGAAGGAAGGCGTATTTCAATTTTAATCGGAGACACTGCGTGCTCGGTGAAACAAGAGAACTCCGGCCGCCCAGGAAGACCGCGCTGCCGGTGTAATTACCCTATAGGCAGGTGCATTAACCATAACGGTGCCGCAGTGGCCACTGATGTGAACTGGGCCGCCCTCTGCGTAACACCGCGTGTCGTTTGGCGGAAATTGCGGAACCGGTCAGCGGGCTTGCTCCTGGAACATCGTCTTACCGCAAGGGACAAGAACTGCCCAGCTTCCTACAAGGACACACTGCTGCTTTTTTGTGACAGCGGCGTCCACGTTAAGTGCCACTCGAGGTTGTTTTCACTTACTGCACTGTAAATAACTTAAGTAATAAACTAAGTTACACTTTCTCAGAGCACTTGGCAAACGTGTGTAGCTGCGAGAAAATGAGGCAGCTTGGTGTGTTATAAAGAGCGTTACTTTTTCTCATCGTGTGATTTTTCTGAATAAATCTGACTCCTCTCGGTAGAGTACGTTATTCTAAAAGATCCAGTTAAGAACAGGAAATGTTCGAATCTTAATACCAACAGCTCAGTGAAGTGGTAACCTCATTAAATACCAGAAGTCCCTCAAATACAGCCAAATGAAAAAAAAAAGTACTACACAGGGGAGGCTCTTATGGCTAGCTTCACTTTTAAGTGGTAAACCACACCCTGAAAGGTAGTTTGGAATTTTAGGCTTACAGGGAATATCTTCTTAACGATGATATATAAAAAAATGTTTTTTACATGAAAACTGATATGTAACTAATGTCCTTGAAAAATGTATATTCAGCTTTTGTAATAATTTCTAGTTTTGTAAAATACCTTACCACCTCTGATTAATTTGGAGAAAAGAAACTTTTGTTACAACGTAATAACTATACATAAAAGACTAACTCACTCAATGACTCATCATCGCCCAGCTCAAACAGTAAGGCTAGAAACTTGAAAATTGGAAAGGGTATGTATCTCATACTTTAGACATCTTTTAAGAAGGAGTTGTTCTAAATTCCACTCCGGAGGGGGTGAAACAGGGGATAAAAAGCGTTTTGAAATTATCTCGTTATTAAGGCATTTTTGAAGTTGGAGATACGAAAGTTGGTATTTGGACTCTTTACGAGAAATTAAAAAATACATGCTTCAACTTATTTGGAAATTCAATACCAAGTGAGTGAAATAATTGATGGAAGTTTTTTTAAATATAAATCATAATTAAAGAACTATTAAAGCACTTTTAAAGTGCTAAACTATTAAAGCACATCTATCTAAATCAGTATTTGAATTCTCAGTTGCAAATTAAAAAAAAAGTCTGTTTCAGTGTATTTGGAAATTCATTATGAAAACATTTTCAAAGGTAAATCTATAACAGAACTGTACTTGGATTCTCGGATATGATAAAAAAATACGTGCATTACCGTTTTTGGAAATTCAACCACCATGGGGGTCAAATAGAGGATGAAAATTTTGAAGAAAACATTTCGTTACATCGAAAAATTTTTAAACTTATCTATGTGAAAGTTTATGTTTCACTTCTCGGTTAGATATAAAGAAATATGTGTTATGTGTTAAAAGTTTCTATGGAAATACCGCCACCATCACGCAAAACGCACTATTAACAAAAAATCTTGGACTCCAGCTACCAGAACCGCTTTTTGGTCAGAAACAATATCGGAAAAGACCATACTTCTATGTCTTTAATTAGCGCGAGAAGCTTAGAAGGTGTTGGTGTATGTGAAAAACAAACAAATCGATTAAAGGGAAACAAAATAAAGCTGTGCAAAACATACCGTCTACGCGAGCGAAGAAACGATCACTAAGTTAGAGTGTAATACAGTTTGTTTCTGGAGCACCATTTCTGGAAAATAAGGTGTACATAGTGTGCTGTCAGATTGTTCTCAACATGCCTGATTAAAGTAGCCAAAAGTTTATTATTATTAAAATCATTTATTTTACTTATATTTGTTATATATTTTTAATTGTTATTTTTTACTTTATATTCAGTTTTTAGTTTTTGTTTTTTAGTTTACTGTTTCACGTACGAATATTTTGTTCATTGAAAACAATAATTAACTCACCATCATGATACGAAAACATTACAATAATGATAACCTATAAATAAATGCTAAAACATAGTCTTTTTACACGAATCACATGAAGTGAATGTTATTTCCTCACATGATATACACGATGGACAACACAACATAAAACAAAATTCAGGAGGATTTGAGATTGTCGCTGGTGCTCCTACACATATACTTTTTGTATGAGACATATTTCAATACATTGGCAAACCTTGGCGAAGAGAATTAATTATGTACTAGTGACTTCAACTTCATTATAGGGCCTCTCTAGTGGAGATAGACATCATAATCATTCAACGTAACTAGATCTGAAAAAGTTCTCACAAAGTTTTTCCAACAACGAAAGCTGTATACGTCCTGTGACTGTACCTAAGCCGTCACGCCCTTTGGGATCATCAGATATTTTAATTGGGTATGTTGTAAATACTATGACAGCACTCTGCGTACATCTTATTTTCCAAAAATGGTATTTCAGAAACTAGCTTTACTTTACAGGGAAAAGCTTTTTTAATTTGTTTTGTAACAAAAGTTTTCATTTTTTCAAAATTGATTGATGGTGGTGGGGTATTTCAAAACTATGAGCTTGGTGGTCAGTGTAGGAAAAAAAGGACAGTTTGACGTCGTACCCGAAGATAAGGTGTTCCCAAACGGCCCGACGACACAGGTACAGCCGTGGAATTTATACGGCTTCCGATGTTTGGAGAACTATTTCCATATCTTTCTTTTCATACATAAAATATTCTTAACAGTATGCCGTCCGGCGACACCACAGTGGTGTCGTGCGCGAAATAGAGGTCAACGGCCGGCGACGCCACAGTTGTGTCGTCTGCATAGTATAAATCAGTGGCCGGCGACACAAGAGTAGTGTGGTGAGCATAGTATCACGCAGTGGCCGGCGACAGCACGTTAGTATCTTTTGCATTCTTTTGGTGTTCTACTTAGGTAACAATAAGTTACACACGTCAACACGTTTTTTTATTTTTAAGTACTTGTGCCCTTTCATCACGGTGGACGAACGAGACAATAGGATTATTTACGATGAATGCACGTGCGTCTTGTCTGACGTCCCGGACGACTTGGCCGATTGGGAAGAAGACAGTGGACATCAAAAAAAAATGAAAATGAAGCAGAATCCTAGGAAGACAGCGAAATA
Source organism: Schistocerca nitens (assembly GCF_023898315.1). NCBI lineage: Eukaryota > Metazoa > Arthropoda > Insecta > Orthoptera > Acrididae > Schistocerca > Schistocerca nitens. Next base: position 191,101,305 of record NC_064622.1, read on the forward strand.
CGTCCAAGAAGAATTCGGCGAACGCTACCGTTGCCAACTGGTTCGGCTGAATCAGACGAGGAAGACAGTGCACAGTGGTCAGACTTTGATTTACCGAGGACTAATAATAAATCTGAAGGATCCCCGGGTCCACACATACACTACTGGCAATTAAAATTGCTACACCACGAAGATAACGTGCTACAGACGTGAAATTTAACCGACAGGAAGAAGATGCTGTTATATGCAAATCATTAACTTTTCAGAGCATTCACACAAGGTTGGCGCCGGTGGCGACACCTACAACGTGCTGACATGACGAAAGTTACCAACCGATTTTTCATACACAAACAGCAGTTGACCGGCGTCGCCTGGTGAAACGTTGTTGCGATGCCTCGTGTAAGGAGGACAAATGCGTACCATCATGTTTCCGACTTTGATAAAGGTCGGATTGTAGACTCCCGCGATTGTGGTTTATCGTATCGCGACATCGCTGCTCGCGTTGGTCGAGATCCAATGACTGTTAGCAGAATATGGAATCGGTGGGTTCAGGAGGGTAATACGGAACGCCGTGTTGGATCCCAACGGCCTCGTATCACCATCAGTCGAGATCACAGGCATCTTATCCGCATGGCTGGAACGGATATTGCAGCCGCGTCTCGATCACTGAGTAAACAGATGGGGACGTTTGCAAGACAACTACCATCTGCACGAACTGTTCAAAAAAAAAAAAAATTGTTCAAATGGCTCTGAGCACTATGGGACTTAACATCTGTGGTCATCAGTCCCCAAGAACTTGGAACTACTTAAACCTAACTAACCTAAGGAAATCACACACATCCACGCCCGAGGCAGGATTCGAACCTGCAACCGTAGCGGTCACGCGGTTCCAGACGGTAGCGCCTAGAACCGCACGGCCACACCGGCCGGCACGAACAGTTCCACGACAATTGTAGCAGCATGGACTATCAGCTCGGAGACCATGGCTGCGGTTACCCTTGACGCTGCATCACAGACAGGAGCACTTGCGATGGTGTACTCAACGACGAACCTGGGTGCACGAATGGCAAAACGCCATTTTTTCGGATGAATCCAGGTTCTGTTTACAGCGTCATGATGGCCGGATGTGTGTTTGGTGACATCGTGGTGAACGCACACTGGAAGCGAGTATTCGTCATCGCCATACTGGCGTATCACCCGGCATAATGGTACGGGGTGCCTCTTGTTACACGTCTCGGTCATTTCTTGTTCGCATTGACGGCACATTGAACAGTGGACGTTACATTTCAGATGTGTTACGACCCGTGGCTCTACCTTTCATTCGATCCCTGCGAAACCTTACAAAAATGGCTCTGAGCACTATGGGACTCAACTGCTGAGGTCATTAGTCCCCTAGAACTTAGAACTAGTTAAACCTAACTAACCTAAGGACATCACAAACATTCATGCCCGAGGCAGGATTCGAACCTGCGACCGTAGCGGTCTTGCGGTTCCAGACTGCAGCGCCTTTAACCGCACGGCCGCTTCGGCACGGCGAAACCTTACATTACAGCAGGACAATGCACGAACGCATGTTGCAGGTCGTGTACGGGCTTTTCTGGATACAGAAAATGTTCGACTGCTGCCCTGGCCAGCACATTCTCCATATCTCTTACCAACTGAGAACGTCTGGTCAATGGTGGCCGAGCAACTGGCTCATCACAATACGCCAGTCACTACTCTTGATGAACTGTGGTATCGTGTGGAAGCTGCATGGGCAGCTGTACATGTACACACCATCCAAGCTCTGTTTGACTCAATGCCCAGGTATATCAAGGCCGTTATTACGGCCAGAGGTGGTTGTTCTGGGTACTGATTTTTCAGGATCTATGAACCCAAACTGCGTGAAAATGTAATCACATGTCAGTTCTAGTATAATATATTTGTCCAATGAATACCCGTTTATCATCTGCATTTCCTTTTGGTGTAGCAATTTTAATGGCAGTAGTGTATTTCTCAATTATACACAGCGCGTCGAGGATATCGTACAATTCTGTATTGGGAACAATCTATTTGAACATATTAGCAACGAAACTAACAAGTACTACAGTCAAAATTGCAATAGAAGGAAACTGGATTAAAAAATGCCAAATTTGTCGGTGTTACAGGATCCGAACTTAGAAAATGGTTTGGACTCTCTATCCTTTTGGGAACTGTAAAAAAAAAAAGCAAGTATCGATGATTATTGGTCAACGAATCCGTTGATAGACACACCGATATTTCGCAAAACGATATCCCGCAACAGATTCAGACAAATATTCTCATTTTTACATTTTTACGACAGCAACAATAAACCGGATAAAGCCGACCAGCTTGTCAAAGTGCAATTCATAATTGAATATTTTTCCAAAAAGTTTAAAGAAACGTTTAATCTAAGTCAAAACATTTCAACTGATGACGGAATGATACCGTGACGTGGACGGTTAAATTTTAAAGTTTACAATCAGTCGAAAATTGCGAAGTACGGTATACTCATTCGGATGCTATGAGATTCGAGTACAGGATACATTTCCTCATTCAAGATATATTCCGGCGCTGGAGAGCCTTTAGCAAAAACAGTGATGGAACTATGGACACCTTCTGATGGAAAGTGGCATCACCTCTGTGTGGATAATTATTATAACAGTGTAGAACTTTCAGAGAAGTTACTTGAAAAGAAAATTCGAGTTTGTGGAACGATATGGCAAAACAGAGGATTTTCGGAAAATTAAAGCGCGTAAAAGTCAATTTGTTTGAAGCTTGCCATCAACGGAAAGGTGACAAGCGGCCGGCGACAAGCCAAGTTATCCGAACTAGTGCTGCCGGCGCCAAGCGAATAAATTTGTACGACACGTGCGGACGGCAAAGTGTTAATGGTCACACACACACACACACTATACTATTGGACATTCAGGAGTTTTCTAAGGAATAGCACTTCTTTAACAAATATGGTTACAGTTTGTGTTTGAAGATAACTTTGGGGGTAAAAGTTTTCTACAGCAAAAAACTTCGCATCTTTTTGCGTCACACTATGTTTTCCATTATCACATTTGTGAATGTTACTATTATTTTCTATTGGCGACTGATTACTGACAAAAGCTTCATGTGGGAGTACTATGGTCACACTATATTTCTCGGTGCCGAAATTGGCCAGAGTATGATGCCATAAGACATTAGTGAATGAAAATACGAAAAAAGCCTTCTTGACGTTTTCATCTGCCAAGTCTGAAATTATCCGAAACGCGAATGTTGCAGAACTTAAACGCTTAAGAGGATCTATAACGTGTGACAACCAGTACTGGTCCTTATCTATATAAACACCTGAGAATTTTGAGTATTCTGCTCCTATCACTGACTTATCCCCATTCATTATTTCTAACGGTGTGGGCACTTAATGTACAGTACTAAATTGTGTATGTTGTGTTCTGTTTAAATCGAGTAGCAGTCTATTTACAGATGGCTAGTAATTGATTTTCAAGAAAGAATTATTTTTCGTCTCCATTTCTGAAGCCAGTGATCAGTCTGTTTATGAGCTTGGGTCTGAAACTTCCTGGCAGATTAAAACTGTGTGCTGGACCGAGACTCGAACTGGGGACCTTTGCCTTTCGTGGGCATGTGCTCTACCAACTGAGCTACCCAAGCACGACTCACACCCCGTCCTCACAGTTTTTACTTCTGCCAGTACCTCACCTCCTACCTTCCAAACTTTACAGAAGCTCTCCTGCGAACCTTGCAGAACAAACACTCCTGAAAGAAAGGATATTACGGAGACATGGCTTAGCCACAGCCTGGGGGATGTTTCCAGAATGAGATTTTCACTCGGCGGCGGAGTGTGCGCTGATATGAAACTTCCCGGCAGATTAAAACTATTTGCCGGACTGAGACTCGAACTCGGGACCTTTGCCTTTCGCGGGCAAGTGCTCTACCAGGAAGTTTCATATCAGCGCACACTCCGCAGCAGAGTGAAAATCTTATCCTGGAAACATCCCCCAGGCTGTGGCTAAGCCATGTCTCCACAATACCCTTTCTTTTAGGAATGTTAGTTGTGCAAAGTTCGCAGGAGAGCCTCTGTAAAGTTTGGAAGGTAGGCTCAAAAATGGTTCAAATGGCTCTGAGCACTATGGGACTTAACATCTATGGTCATCAGTCCCCTAGAACTTAGAACTACCTAAACCTAACTAACCTAAGGACATCACACACAACACCCAGCCATCACGAGGCAGAGAAAATCCCTGACCCCGCCGGGAATCGAACCCGGGAACCCGGGCGTGGGAAGCGAGAACGCTACCGCACGACCACGAGATGCGGGCTTTGGAAGGTAGGAGGCGAGCTACTGGCAGAAGTAAAAGGTGTGAGGACGGGGTGTGAGTCGTGCTTGGGTAGCTCAGTTGGTAGAGCACTTGCCCGCGAAAGGCAAAGGTCCCGAGTTCGAGTCTCGGTCCGGCACACGGTTTTAATCTGCCAGGCAGTTTCATGTCAGCGCACACTCCACTGCAGAGTGAAAATCCCATTCTCTGAGCTTGGGTCTGCTTGCCTACCATTTACAGATCGGAGAAAAGCTCGAAAAGTAACGGGAAGCTTTAGGCTCAGGTCTAAATTTTATTAGGAGTGATGGAAAATATCACCGCGCAGGTTCTTACCAGAATGAATTGTCATACAATCACTTCTACACAACAACGTAACAAACATTGTAACAATCATTGTAGTATTAACGACAATTACATTTAATTAATGTGCTCATGATCAGAGTCTAGTGGGGTGTCTCCAGACACGTGTTCGGCCTGGAATCTCATTGACTGGACTAGAATTCTGTTCGTTGATGAGTCCCACTGCGAACTGAGACCCGATGACCAACAAAGTTGTCTCTGGAGTCTTCCTGGAGCAGTGGGATGACAACTTCGCTGTTGCCCTCCATATTGCCCGATAATCCGGAGTGATAGTCTGGGGCGCCATTTTATTTCGTAGAGGGACCTCTTTGGTTGTGATCGGCGACACCCATACAGCACAGCGTTACATCGAGGATATTCCGCACCTCGTTAGTTTCCTTTCATCACAAACCACCCTGGCCCGCATCTCGTGGTCGTGCGGTAGCGTTCTCGCTTCCCACGCCCGGGTTCCCGGGTTCGATTCCCGGCGGGGTCAGGGATTTTCTCTGCCTCGTGATGGCTGGGTGTTGTGTGCTGTCCTTAGGTTAGTTCGGTTTAAGTAGTTCTAAGTTCTAGGGGACTTATGACCACAGCAGTTGAGTCCCATAGTGCTCAGAGCCATTTTTTGAAACCACCCTGGGTTTACATTTCAGCAAGATAGTGCCCACCTGCACAAGGTGAGAGTTTGTATTGCTTGTCTTTGTGCTTGCCAAACCCTACCATGGCCAGCAAGATCGCCAGATCTTTCCACAGCAGAGAACGTCTGGAGCATTATGGGCAGGGCTCTCCAGAACGTTCAGGAATTTGACTGCCTAACGCGCCAGTTGGATAAAATTTGCCACGAAATCCCTCGGGAGGACATCCAGCAACTCTGTCAACCATTGCGAAGCCGAATTACTGCTTGCGTAAGGCCAGAGGGGGACCATTGTGTTATTGACTCGTTCAATTAGTGAAGACCTTTCTTTTGAATAAATTATCCGATTTTTCTGAAATTGTCAACAATTGTTTGTCTGTACATATACGAGTACATCACATTTACCGATTTCCATCCCATTCGGGTGGTTTCTTCGTGGTGCGTCATTTTTTTCCGTCCGGAGAGAACCGCGAAACGGAACGATCGCTACTAAAACGGTAGCGCCCCTTTGATCTTACTCAAAAAAGGATCCTCTCCGCAAACTAAACTATTAATAACTTTTCAGTTGCAATCGTTGCGCCTCTGTAAGTTTTCCTCTAGTAAAGTTATACAAGACGAACATTAAACTCAAATTTTACTTTCCTAAGTTATTAATTATAGCTCTAACGATATTATCAATGGAACTTTTGTAAGGTTTTCATGTTTTCTGCCGTTGTAAATAATTTGCCTTTACTGTAACGGGACAAGGACGTACGAGTGTGCAGCACGAGTAGAGTATAACAACCTTGACTCTGTATTCTGTTTATCTGTGGTTCGCTTGCTCGCTCGTCAGTAGTGCAGCGCGGGAACATTGTTATTTGAAATGCAGTAGTGATCAGTTAGGTTTTTAGAGAAGGAGATTTGGTATTTGTGAATCCGAGACTAATTACCTGGAATACTTTATTATGGAGATAAACACCTGTTTGTAAAGATAGTGATTGATTCTATTGACGAAGAAGATCTTTTGGAGGAATATTTCCAGGTAACCAATGCTTGCGCAAGAATGATATCTTTGTTTCTTAGAACTATTAATTGAAGGAAACCTTTGTCCCTCAGATGATTAGTGTTAAATTGAGCACTTTGTTTTCATTAAGTCACAAATAACGCAGCTACTTGGAATATCTATAATTTTTGTAACGAGAGAATTTCGTACTTGTTAGTGTCTTCTTCGCGTGACAGTCTTAATCAGAGTTTAATTTTTCAAGAACGACTTTGTTTAAAGTTCCACCGTCCTCCATTGTTTCTAGTAAAGTTTTCAGTATTTTGTTGTGTATGCATTGCACCTTACGCCACACGAAGAAAAAAATTGTTCCTGAGTAGTATATTTTTTCTCTGGCTGCTGTGTCCGTCGATTTTTACTTGCTTTCGAGAACTTCAGTACGCCAGAGGCAAAACAACATGCTGAGTATGAAGTACGTTACTTTTATTTCAGTCTGGATTCTGACGAGGAAACACTTCGTAGTCAGAATTATGAGCTGTTGTGCTAAGCAAGCATATTAATTTACACTTAACAGTGTAAGAAATCTCAATCAGTTATTTTTCTTCAGAACAGAACAATATTTTGTTTTTGTGAAAATTTAAAATCAGAAATTGCACTTTAAGTCACGTAACCTCCATAATGTACTTCAGTATCGAATATCAGTTAAATTACTTTCACTGAGGACATAATTAGTTTCTTCTGGTACTTAATTAGTCTCCTTTTCATTATTTAAAATTCAACATTTCATTAAATTTAAAGTTTTGTTTCACGACACTGTTCACTTGCAGAACACGTGGACAACCAACAATCAGTATAGCTTAGCAACTGAATACCATATCTACAGCACACGTTACACGAGGAGAAAGTTTTTGAAAAAAGAATATTCAGTATTTTCGATTACAGATCATTTTTATAGAATGCTTACTCTTTGAGTGGGTTTTACCCGATGAAATGCCTTTTATGGCATCGCTGTACGTTTCTAAAATCCATCAAAAGCAGGGTAATTTGATATATCCTCATTGTTTATTACATAGAATATACTGCTGTATTTTCTACACTCTGGTTTACATTTAACTAAATGGTAATTTACTAAGTCTTTCCGTCTTGTAGTTCAAAATTCATCTTTGTTTGAAAATCTCAAAAAGTATTGAAGATAAAGTTACCAAACATTCTACATCCTATAAAGTTACCAAATCTTCTACACCCTATTTTACATCAAAATCCATATATTCTCAAAATTCAGCTTATACCAATTTTTATATTACAAAAAATAGCTAGTTTTGTGGGAAGTACTTATTGGATTTCCTACCTGTACATAATTCCACGGTAGTCTATGAACAAATTACAAAACTATAACACTATTTAACGTCTGTGTTACACAGTAGTGCAATTCTTTGTCAGTCATGAGTACATGCAGAACGCGCGCTCTGTTTCGCGTTGTGGCTGGGTGAACAGACTAGGGTAAGTCCCTTCCTCCCATTAACTAGCCATTGTTACTGTGCAGCAAAAGAACTTGCTTCCCTACAGTCTCGTTGAAAAGGTTAGTCAGAAACCTAAATTTAATGGTATTGTAACCATAAGTCTTCTGTAATATGTCGCATCGACAAGTGTTTGCGTCTTTGCGATCTGAAGTTTTCCCAGCATATTTCCAATTTGAACAGTTCTCGGGTGCCCGACCGGGTAGCGTCGTAATTTCTCCACAATATTTCGGCAGACGTACACACTGCCATCTTCAGGTGGTTTCTGACGAATACTGTGCTGTTCCTCTCGGCGCCCTATATATACTAGCCGTTACCCCCTCCACCGTTCCTCTCCTGGTGTCTTTGGTGTGGCCGGCGCGGCGACTACTGGAGGTGGTGGGGCAAGCGGCGCCTGGGTCTGAACTGGGGTCTGCAGTCTCCCTGCTGCCGCCGTCGGGGGCGGTCCTCGATCTCTGGGACCGCATCTTTCTCTCCAGGGTTCCAAGCCTGACTAAGTTGAAGGCCGCTGTCTTTATCAATTAGATCGTCCTGTAGTCGGATTTCGATGGCCTCTTTAGTAACGCAGTCCCAGAAGTAGGAGGATTGACAGAGTATTTTTGTTTTTTCATAGTCCATAGTATGGCCAGTCTTTATACAATGGTCAGCCGTGGCTGATTTAGTGGCCTGGCGTAATTTAGTGTGGCGCTTGTGTTCGCGGCACCTCTCTTCTACAGTGCGGACTGTCTCCCCGATATATGATTTTCCGCACTGACAGGGAATTTGATAAACGCCTGGTTTTCGAAGGCCTAGGTAATCTTTCACTGAACCCAGTAGAGTCAAGGTTTTTGAAGGGGGTCGGAATACACATTTCACATTGTTTCCCCAGGATTCTGTCTTTCAGTGGTACCCTAGTGAAGAGGGACACTACGTCAAAGTTAACTAACAAGTCGCTATCCTGGAGCCGAAGTTCTTGTATACGTTGCACAAAGTGGATGGAATTGCGGATGTGGTGTTCGCATTTTCCCACAAATGGACTAAGGAGACCCGTCAGGTGTTGGGCCAGTTCATAGGTTCATAGGAGAAATTACGACGCTACCCGGTCGGATATGCGAGAACTGTTCAAATTGTTTCCGTCTTTCTCGTAATTCCTTAAGTGTAACATTGGATTGTTATTCATAAAATTCGATCAAAGCTTTTTCAGTTCCTTGGTCAACTCAGTGTTAACGTTCTCTCTGTCTTCTTCTTCTTCTTCTTCTTCTCTCTCTCTCTCTCTTTTTGACGTGTATCGTCCTGTGGTGAGCCACGCCAGAGGTGCAGCCAGATACACTACTGCAGAGTGGTAAGATCGACTTGAATCAGCAATTTTAGTGACACTCGTGCACAAAGTGCAGAGCATAGATAGCCGCTGAGAAAAACTTACTGAGAACGTCCAGGGTATCAGCAACAAGTTTACACTAAAATAGATCGCAACAGTACTCTGTAAAAAGGGCGGTAGAATTATATACACTCCTGGAAATGGAAAAAAGAACACATTGACACCGGTGTGTCAGACCCACCATACTTACTCCGGACACTGCGAGAGGGCTGTACAAGCAATGATCACACGCACGGCACAGCGGACACACCAGGAACCGTGGTGTTGGCCGTCGAATGGCGCTAGCTGCGCAGCATTTGTGCACCGCCGCCGTCAGTGTCAGCCAGTTTGCCGTGGCATACGGAGCTCCATCGCAGTCTTTGACACTGGTAGCATGCCGCGACAGCGTGGACGTGAACCGTATGTGCAGTTGACGGACTTTGAGCGAGGGCGTATAGTGGGCATGCGGGAGGCCGGGTTGACGTACCGCCGAATTGCTCAACACGTGGGGCGTGAGGTCTCCACAGTACATCGATGTTGTCGCCAGTGGTCGGCGGAAGGTGCACGTGCCCGTCGACCTGGGACCGGACCGCAGCGACGCACGGATGCACGCCAAGACCGTAGGATCCAACGCAGTGCCGTAGGGGACCGCACCGCCACTTCCCAGCAAATTAGGGACACTGTTGCTCCTGGGGTATCGGCGAGGACCATTCGCAACCGTCTCCATGAAGCTGGGCTACGGTCCCGCACACCGTTAGGCCGTCTTCCGCTCACGCCCCAACATCGTGCAGCCCGCCTCCAGTGGTGTCGCGACAGGCGTGAATGGAGGGACGAATGGAGACGTGTCGTCTTCAGCGATGAGAGTCGCTTCTGCCTTGGTGCCAATGATGGTCGTATGCGTGTTTGGCGCCGTGCAGGTGAGCGCCACAATCAGGACTGCATACGACCGAGGCACACAGGGCCAACACCCGGCATCATGGTGTGGGGAACGATCTCCTACACTGAGGGGACACTGAATAGTGCACGGTACATCCAAACCGTCATCGAACCCATCGTTCTACCATTCCTAGACCGGCAAGGGAACTTGCTGTTCCAACAGGACAATGCACGTCCGCATGTATCCCGTGCCACCCAACGTGCTCTAGAAGGTGCAAGTCAACTACCCTGGCCAGCAAGATCTCCGGATCTGTCCCCCATTGAGCATGTTTGGGACTGGATGAAGCGTCGTCTCACACGATCTGCACGTCCAGCACGAACGCTGGTCCAACTGAGGCGCCAGGTGGAAATGGCATGGCAAGCCGTTCCACAGGACTACATCCAGCATCTCTACGATCGTCTCCATGGGAGAATAGCAGCCTGCATTGCTGCGAAAGGTGGATATACACCGTACTAGTGCCGACATTGTGCATGCTCTGTTGCCTGTGTCTATGTGCCTGTGGTTCTGTCAGTGTGATCATGTGATGTATCTGACCCCAGGAATGTGTCAATAAAGTTTCCCCTTCCTGGGACAATGAATTCACGGTGTTCTTATTTCACTTTCCAGGAGTGTATATTGAGAGGGTGCAGTTAAATGCCCAGCTCCTCGAATGGATGCCTACATGACGTCCGTTTGGGTGAATACTAGACACTTTTCTTACAGCTTGCTTTTGTGTCTTCAGTACTTTCTTTCTAAGTGATGAGTTAACCCAGAAAATTATCCCGTACGACATTACTCAGTGGAAGTATGCAAAACACGTCAGGAGATTACAACTTTGTTTCCCAGATTAGCAGTTATACGAAGAGTAAAAGTAGCTGAACTCAACTGTTTGAGAAGCTCAGGAATACGCTTCTTCAGGTTCAAGTTTTCCTCAATATCTACACCCAAAATTGGGAGAATTCTTCTCTACTTACTGACTACTGCTCATGTGCTATGACTTTTGTGGTATGACTTTTTTGTACAGAACTGAATGTAGTTCGCTTTTTTTCAAAATTTATGGAACCAGTTAATAATTCTTTGGAACATTTCATTTACTGAGTCCTCTGCGCTCTCTCCCTAACAGGTTTCACTGTAACGCTAGTATCGTTCTCAAATTGTACCAATTTTTCTTGTTGAATGTTAAGTGAAAGGTAGTTCTCATATTTAAGGAATAGGAGTGGACCCAAAATTGAATACTGTAGAACTCCCTTTCTGATTTTTACCCCAGTCACTAAAATTTTGTACCTTCCCGACATTCTCTGAATTATTTATCACAATTTTTTGCATTGAATTTGTCACGTATGATTCAAATCAGCTTTGCGTAAAGCCATAAATTGCAAAAAATCGAGTTTTTATAAGAGAGTATCATTAGCTGCTCAATCGAAATCCTGGGAGAGGTCACAAAAAATACGAACTGACTATGAATTATTGTTTAAGTCTTGTACTATTTGATGAAGGTGTGTACGTGACAGTCGGTTGTATGGTATCAATCAGATCTGGAGACGTGATAGTATACTGGAAATATGAGAGACTGGAAGAAAAAAGAAAAGGCTATGCTGTTTGGACGTGCCAATGACAACACCATGAATGAAGGTATTCGATCTGTGGGTGTATCGACGCGGTCTTTCCAACGTGTCAACAAGAAATAGTGTACCACTCATAGCCAATTAACGCGAAGTAAGAACAATTGTCGTAAAATGATCCTAACCGACATTTCGGAACGGTTCACAGTCAACATCCCCTGAATTTGGTGGCTGTACAGGTTATACTTTAAGCAAAGGCCATTATTTCTCGGTACAATGAAATAAAATAGCAACACTGCCAAGGCTGGTGCAGAAGGGCCTTGGAAGCCAGTATTAGCAGAGCTCATCAGATGCAGCAGCCACCATCCTGTTTCCACACTGCGGGCAGTGAATCAGCGCCAGCAAAGCCGACGATACAGCAGAAAGGCAGGACGACAGCGGCAATAGAAGGCCACTTGCTATACATCATAGGCACCGCCCTTATGCTGTACGTGGTGGCAAACGGTGTCTCAGGACAACAAGTAGGCATTGAAGCTGTAAAAGTACTGATTACTTGTACCCAAAGGCATCTAAGTCTGGCAGCGCGACGGGAAAAGCATGCCAGGTGACGGGGTGACATTGTTGTGCAAGCAGCAGCTATGAGATGGGGTTCCACTACCGACGAGCCTAGTGCTGGTTATAAGTCCACTCCTTGGGGTTTGGCGCGTTACAGCTCGTGTGCCACCTTTGGGCAGCTTTCTGCCCTGGAGGGCAGTCATTCATGAAAGGGGCCGGGCAGCCGATCCACCACCAGCACTTGGGGAAGCAAAAAAAAAACACTATACACTTGTGCTTGCAAGGATGAACACCGTCTGTGGTGGCTGTGTTCGCCTACGAGATTAACGCCTGCCGGCGTGCACTGACCTGAGTTGCAGAGTCGAGCCAAGACGGAGCGCTTGCTGCTGCGGACGCCCTGCATCAGTACTGCAGCGTAGCTAGCAACGGGCCATCGGCCGCCTGCCGCATCGGCATCGCCTCTCTCGTTGTCACCACATGGAGACACAGCCACTAAGGAATGACGCTGCGAGTGCTGTACCTTGTTATCAAATGAAATGTGTGACTGTTAACCACGTTTTCTTGGCCCACCACGGATCAACATTCTGACAACAACACACCGCCTCAACTCAACTGTAGAGGCCACCCACCCGTCTACATAATCATGAAAGAGTAGCCTGAGCTGGAGAAACTTGGAGACTATTCCCTGCTGAACTGAAGGGTATATGATGTGTTACACGGTGTTAATGTGATCTCTTCCTTGGATGACTTATTTTTAGTCACTGTTTATGTTTATTTTTATGATAATGTCCCGATTTTATGATCGACGCAAATATTCGCCAACAGAAGGTAGAGGAGAACTCCCCAACAAATATGAAGCAGGGAAACAAATGTTCAAAATGTTCAAATGTCTCTGAGCACTATGGGACTCAACATCTTAGGTCATAAGTCCCCTAGAACTTAGAACTACTTAAACCTAACTAACCTAAGGACATCACACACACCCATGCCCGAGGCAGGATTCGAACCTGCGACCGTAGCAGTCCCGCGGTTCCGGACTGCAGCGCCAGAACCGCTAGACCACCGCGGCCGGCGGAAACAAATGAAATATATTTTACATGACTAACAATTCTATGAGTGCTAGGTTGTCCAATGGACAGACAGAATTGGGTTCAAATGGCTCTGAGCACTATGGGACTTAACATCTATGGTCATCAGTCCCCTAGAACTTAGAACTACTTAAATCTAACTAACCTAAGGACATCACACAACACCCAGTCATCACGAGGCAGAGAAAATCCCTGACCCCGCCGGGAATCGAACCCGGGAACCCGGGCGCGGGAAGCGAGAACGCTACCGCACGACCACGAGCTGCGGACGCAGAATTGGGGATAATGTCTGCATCTACATTATGATTTCAGTCTTCGTCTTCTGACGTTACCAGTAACGTCGCTAGTAATACATCTGGGTCCAATTACGAAAGTATTATTTAGTGTTTTTAAATCTCTTGCTTCATTTTTGTGTTTGTTGTTGTGTAAATGCACTGTTTTCTTATTTTAAATATTCTTAAACTTTTGTGTATGTCTTATTGTAATATAAACCTGGACAATGAAAGTGATGTGTTTGTTTAAATGCTATCTGATAAAAAGACTCGTCACATTCATCTGATCGAGCGAGGTGCCACAGTAGCTAGCGCGCTGGACTCGCATTCGGGAGGACGACGGTTCAATCCCGCGTCCGGCCATCCTGGTTTAGGTTTTCCGTGATTTCCCTAAATCACTCCTGGCAAATTCCGGGATGGTTCCTTTGAAAGGGCACGGCTGACTTCCTTCCCCGTCCTTCCCTAATCCGACGAGACCGATGACCTCGCTGTCTGGTCTACTTCCTCAAACAACCTCAACCCAACATTCATCTGATACTGTATACCTGTATTGCAATCAACTTGTACCAAGAACAATTAAAAAATGTAAAACTGAATGCTAAATAAGCTATCCTGTGAAATTCTGTTGTGTGCAGCGCAGTGAACAGTGCTAATACGTGACGTCACAGTGCCTGTCTTACGGTTTCAAACACAAAACTAATAGAATAAAAATTCTAAATAAAAATACAAATCGACTTTGAAAAAATATATCTCCACAGTGCTTTTATTAAACTCCTTTCTAATTTGACGTACGCGAACTGACTAAATAAAATTCCAAACATTAAATGATGCACACTTAAACATGTAACACAGAAGTGTAAGAAGAACATTGTCCGACAAGAATATTAAATACGAACTGAACATTACCTAAACTGACTCTGATGATAATTTTGAATTGCAACGCTTAACAGTAGATGATCTTGCTGTGTCCTGACTGTGATGGTAAGCTGGCCGAAGCAAACTTTCATGACTTACCTTGCGGTAGTGGAAACTCGGTACTGCTCCAAAATAATGAAAATCAAAATGCAGCGCAACAGAAAACCAGCTAAAGAGAAACCTAAGAAGCGCAATGCAAGGAAAAGCAATTATGCTACGTACATTATGCTTTATGTTTTGGGGATTGTATTCGGCTCAGTGCAATGTGGCGATACACAATTTCAAAACAAATTTCGTGACGAGGCGGTGGAAGAAACTAAACCTACTGAATGACTGAGAAGAGACTAGCATTCAAAAACAGTATTGTAGAACTGTAATTCATTAACGGTTACAAACTTCTTCCGTAAAATCATTTTTTACAAACAATACGACTCTGCCACAAAATTAGTTAATGATATGCTAAAGAGGTGGTGAACCTACTACTCTGAGTCCAAGTTACTTGAGCAGATACTTTGGTTAATCTCGTCCCGAACCAATAAAGAAAAATCATGCTCAAAAGTTGCCTTTGTCAAAATCAAGATAATTTACTCGCGAGCAAGCAATGCAGTGACAAAATTACCTGAATATCTTCACACTTGTGCAATCAGCCTTTACATAACCATATTTCCAAAACGCAGCATGTTCCACGTTTCCACGCCTGTGTTCTGCTAGATATTTCTAGGCCGCTCGTCAGCGAGACCAACATTAGACTCTCTCACTTACTTCACTCTGAGTGCTCCACTGGCAACGTCAATGCTACTGTCAACCAAAGATCACATTGCTTGTATTCAGAACTTATGTAGCGTAACATATTGACGACTAAAGACTTCCGCTTGAAAACTATGCGGTGTACAGATATGTAGCATTACATATCGAATATTAAGATAACTCACATCAGTTTCATTGAACACCAAAGCTAAGCTAGAAACATTACACTTTGATATAGAATATAGAAAGTAACTATACGGGATGATGGTTGGGTGTCGCTGTAGAAAATACACTCCTGGAAATTGAAATAAGAACACCGTGAATTCATTGTCCCAGGAAGGGGAAACTTTATTGACACATTCCTGGGGTCAGATACATCACATGATCACACTGACAGAACCACAGGCACATAGACACAGGCAACAGAGCATGCACAATGTCGGCACTAGTACAGTGTATATCCACCTTTCGCAGCAATGCAGGCTGCTATTCTCCCATGGAGACGATCGTAGAGATGCTGGATGTAGTCCTGTGGAACGGCTTGCCATGCCATTTCCACCTGGCGCCTCAGTTGGACCAGCGTTCGTGCTGGACGTGCAGACCGCGTGAGACGACGCTTCATCCAGTCCCAAACATGCTCAATGGGGGACAGATCCGGAGATCTTGCTGGCCAGGGTAGTTGACTTACACCTTCTAGAGCACGTTGGGTGGCACGGGATACATGCGGACATGCATTGTCCTGGATACATGCGGATGTGCATTGTCCTGTTGGAACAGCAAGTTCCCTTGCCGGTCTAGGAATGGTAGAACGATGGGTTCGATGACGGTTTGGATGTACCGTGCACTATTCAGTGTCCCCTCGACGATCACCAGTGGTGTACGGCCAGTGTAGGAGATCGCTCCCCACACCATGATGCCGGGTGTTGGCCCTGTGTGCCTCGGTCGTATGCAGTCCTGATTGTGGCGCTCACCTGCACGGCGCCAAACACGCATACGACCATCATTGGCACCAAGGCAGAAGCGACTCTCATCGCTGAAGACGACACGTCTCCATTCGTCCCTCCATTCACGCCTGTCGCGACACCACTGGAGGCGGGCTGCACGATGTTGGGGCGTGAGCGGAAGACGGCCTAACGGTGTGCGGGACCGTAGCCCAGCTTCATGGAGACGGTTGCGAATGGTCCTCGCCGATACCCCAGGAGCAACAGTGTCCCTAATTTGCTGGGAAGTGGCGGTGCGGTCCCCTACGGCACTGCGTTGGATCCTACGGTCTTGGCGTGCATCCGTGCGTCGCTGCGGTCCGGTCCCAGGTCGACGGGCACGTGCACCTTCCGCCGACCACTGGCGACAACATCGATGTACTGTGGAGACCTCACGCCCCACGTGTTGAGCAATTCGGCGGTACGTCCACCCGGCCTCCCGCATGCCAACTATACGCCCTCGCTCAAAGTCCGTCAACTGCACATACGGTTCACGTCCACGCTGTCGCGGCATGCTACCAGTGTTAAAGACTGCGATGGAGCTCCGTATGCCACGGCAAACTGGCTGACACTGACGGCGGCGGTGCACAAATGCTGCGCAGCTAGCGCCATTCGACGGCCAACACCGCGGTTCCTGGTGTGTCCGCTGTGCCGTGCGTGTGATCATTGCTTGTACAGCCCTCTCGCAGTGTCCGGAGCAAGTATGGTGGGTCTGACACACCGGTGTCAATGTGTTCTTTTTTCCATTTCCAGGAGTGTATTTAACCGACCACCCTTTGTCATACAAGGGAAAATGAAAAGCAACGTGGTCTGCTGGTGATTCTGAAGGTGATTACATGTTTAGTTTATTTTGTAGTAAGTGTCTCACATAATTTGATCGCTAGACTTCGAGGGTGCTGATGTGTGTTCATAGAAATCACGCCATTGTGATGGAAAGGGGATGGTAGGCCCGCTCTGCACAAAAATATTATTGAGGCAGGCAAAAATAAGTGTACTTAATGTTTGCTTGTAAGACGTAAGACAAAACGTATTATTTACAATAACGTGTCTTACTGGATTAACTACACAGTCATAATTTTTTCAGTAAAGAAAGGAATGTACCATGCTGCCTTATCGGTAGAAGGAAGGAGGGAAGCAAAATTAGGATTTAACGTACCGTCTACGATGAGATCACTGGATATGGAACACAAGTTTGGATTGGGGAAGGAAGTAGAATGAAATCATCGTGCCCTTTGAAAATTGGTTATACGGCATTTGCTTCAAACGATTTAGGGAAAACTAAATATAGATAACCGGTCGGAGATTTGAACCACCATACTTCCGAACGAATGTCCAGTGTTTTAGCGAAACCGTGCGCGATCGTATAGGTAGATTTCCATTTAGTCACACAGCTGAGGGGCGGTATGTCTAATGTTTTAAACAGACTTCTGCCCAGCATTCTCGGATTCACACTACAGGCGGTATTACGATTTTCTGGACGTTGAAACCTGTAGTTTACAGATACTTTCAAAATTAGTGCAACCAGAGACGAAGTGGTTAAGCGCAATTGATCTACCAGTTCATACATTGTACCAGGTATTTACGTAAAGGTTCAGAATGGCTCTGAGCACTATGGGACTTAGCTTCTGAGGTCATGAGTCCCCTAGAACTTAGAACTACTTCAACCTAACTAACCTAAGGACATCACACACATCCATGCCCGAGGCAGGATTCGAACCTGCGACCGTAGCGGTCGCGCGTTCCAGACTGTAGCGCCTAGAACCGCTCGGCCCTAACGACCGCCCCCCCCCCCTTGTTTTTAACATACTTCCACCTCATTACGTTGATCTAAATTACTACTGTCATTGGGTTGCTGCTTTGCCTGACTGTGAGCGGCGTTAGATCGTAAGAGATGGAAAAGAGCCACCGTGGTACAACAACCGAGTTAGAAAACTGCTGCGGAAGCAAAGGGAACTTCACAGCAAACATAAACATAGCCAAAGCCTTGCAGACAAACAAAAATTACGCGAAGCGAAATGTAGTGTGAGGAGGGCTACGCGAGAGGCGTTCAATGAATTCGAAAGTAAAGTTCTACGTACTGGCTTGGCAGAAAATCCTAAGAAATTTTGGTCTTTTGTCAAAACGGTAGATGGATCAAAACAAAATGTACAGACACTCTGTGACCAAAATCGTACTGAAACAGAGATGACAGACCAGAGGCCGAAATATTAAATGTCTTTTTCCAAAGCTGTTTCACAGAGGAAGACTGCACTGTAGTTCCTTCTCTAGATTGTAGCACAGATGACGAAATGGTAGATATCGAAATAGACGACAGAGGGATAGAGAATCAATTAAAATCGCTCAAAAGAGGAAAGGCCGCTGGACCTGATGGCATACCAGTTCGATCTTACACAGAGTACGCGAAGGAACTTGCCCCCCTTCTTGCAGCGGCGTACCGCAGGTCTCTATAAGAGCGTAGCGTTCCAGAGGATTGGAAAAGGGCACAGGTCATCCCCGCTTTCAAGAAGGGACGTCGAACATATGTGCAGAACTATAGACCTATATCTCTAACGTCGATCAGTTGTAGAAATTTGGAACACATATTATGTTCGAGTATAATGACTTTTCTGGAGACTAGAAATTAACTCTGTAGGAATCAGCATGGGTTTCGAAAAAGACGATCGTGTGAAACGCAGCTCGCGCTATTCGTCCACGGGACTCAGAGGGCCATAGACACGGGTTCCCAGGTAGATGCCGTGTTTCTTGACTTCCGCAAGGCGTTCGATACAGTTCCCAAAAGTCGTTTAATGAACAAAGTAAGAACATATGGACTATCAGACCAATTGTGTGATTGGTTTGAAGAGTTCCTAGATAACACAACGCAGCATGTCATTCTGAATGGAGAAAAGTCTTCCGAAGTAAGAGCGATTTCAGGTGTGCCGTAGGGGAGTGTCGTAGGACCGTTGCTATTCACAATATACATAAATGACCCTGTGGATGACATCGGAAGTTCACTGAGGCTTTTTGCGGATGATGCTGTGGTATATCGAGAGGTTGTAACAATGGAAAATTGTACTGAACTGCAGGAGGATCTGCAGCGAATTGACGCATGGTGCAGGGAATGGCAATTGAATCTCAATGTAGACAAGTGTAATGTGCTACGAATACCTAGAAAGATAGATCCCTTATCATTTAGCTACAAAATAGCAGGTCAGCAACAGGAAGCAGTTAATTCCATAAATTATCTGGAAGTACGCATTAGGAGTGATTTAAAACGGAATGATCATATAAAGTTGATCGTCGGTAAAGCAGATGCCAGACTGAGATTCATTGGAAGAATGCTAAGGAAATGCAATCCGAAAACAAAGGAAGTAGGTTACAGTACGCTTGTTCGCCCACTGCTTGAATACTGCTCAGCGGTGTGGGATCCGTACCAGATAGGGTTGATAGAAGAGATAGAGAAGATCCAACGGAGAGCAGTGCGCTTCGTTACAGGATCATTTAGTAATCGCGAAAGCGTTACGGAAATGATAGATAAACTCCAGTGGAAGACTCTGCAGGAGAGACGCTCAGTAGCTCGGTACGGGCTTTTGTTAAAGTTTCGAGAACATACCTTCACCGAAGAGTCCAGCAGTATATTGCTCCCTCCTACGTATATCTCGCGAAGAGACCATGAGGATAAAATCAGAGTGATTAGAGCCCACACGGAGGCATACCGACAATCCTTCTTTCCACGAACAATATGAGACTGGAATAGAAGGGAAAACCGATAGAGGTTCTCAAGGTACCCTCCGCCACACACCGTCAGGTGGCTTGCGGAGTATGGATGTAGATGTAGATGTAGATATCCCCTCTCTTAGCATCTTTGCTTCACTGCAATTACTTCCCGGTTATGTCTGTCGTAGAGCAGTACGTCGCAGTTCACGTCGCGAGTTTAGGTCTTCCAGTCAGTTGGAACGCGGCTGAAGCGCAATCCTGACCTGCCAGTCGGGAGTTGCAATGCGGCACTAGTGCAGTCGCGTTGGAGCAGCAGTGAGGTCTGCGTCGACATGGCTCGCCCGACCATTGCTGCCACGAATCACTTGAGCAGGACCACGGTCTTGGTCGATCGTCGGTCGGTCGTTCTACCGGACGACGCGTTTTGGCTCGCCGATCGTTCATGAGTCGGCTGTGTGTTTGTGTGTATCGACTCCCGATTTGTCTTCGTGGATGCTTAGTTACTGCTGGGTATCGTCAGGTCATCGTGCAAGTTTTTGTCAGGTCGTGTGTGTAATTTGTGTGATATGAACTGACAAGTTATTTTAAATGTTGTCGGTGTATTGGCTCTGAGAGGTCGGTCGTCTCATCGGCCGACGTGTAACTGGTTCTCTGAGCGCTTCTGGGCCCTTTCAATTACCATCTTGTGGAAGTTGGGTCGGTCCTTTCCTGGTGCAGGGATGTCAGTTAGCCAGTGGGCGTCTTTCTTGTGCATGGTTGGGTCCGAGCCAGTATTTCCGCCTTCGTGTGTCTGAAAGTGAGTGGGAGACGCATCAGCAGTGCAGTCGGGACGGAGCAGCAGTGGCCGACGGACCAGCATTGAGTCGGTCGGTTGTTGCGGACGAGGGAAGTTATCTCCACGCGGTGCTGTCGGCTGGGGGTGCTGGCAGCCCCTGTGCTGTGTCGGTGTGTGTACAGAGCTGTCCGATCGCTACGAGCTTCGTGGTTCACCGACCCAGGACGTCAAAGTTGAGTAGTGATTTCAACTACCCAAGCTATCCAAGCCACGTCTATTCATGTTGTCGTGGTTCGCTTCGGTGGTTTGCTGTTGGGGAGGTTTTCCGGTGAGCAACAATGAGCGGTTCCACTGCTGAGATTTAGCCGCCATGAGGTGCAATTAACTATTTTGGTCGACTACGATTTGAGTGCACCAGTGGAATTTTCTGTCTTGTGGCCGTTAGTGTTCTCGTTACCTGCCCTGGTCACTGACGTAAATTCAGGCAGTGTTCTTTTGAGCGAAGTTAACTATTACTGTGTTTCAAATTCAAGTGTACCAGCGGAATTTTCTGCCTAGTGGCCGTTAGTGTTCCGGTTATCTGCTCTGGCCACTAACGTAATTTCAGGCTTGTCCTTTCGTCACCTGTTGTCGCTGTCCAATATGGTGTGTAATTTTGACAGATAATACATAGAGGCAAAGGTGGAAAAATGGGCCCCTGCTGGTATTATGGGCCCCCTACATATTTGGAAGTACAGGCCACGAATTGTAGCGGAGAGCACATGAACTACTAGAACTAGTTGCCAAACTTCACTGTACAGTGCGCAGACGTAGTAGCTGTCATGGTTTGTGAGTAGTTGTGCTGTGAATTTTTTTGCTGTCATCAAAAGTTTGAAAGGTTAGTGTTTACTTGAATAAAACTCAAATTTCTAACATGTTATTAGTAGAACTAAGGTAAGGTACGTATTTAGCTTGCTGTTGGGATACCGTTTTACGTTAATTAACGTCGGTTGCGAACCAAACTAACCGTAGGCAAGATCGTTTTTCCCAAGATGGCGAGGGTGGATATATGGGCCCCTTTTGCTGCTGGTATTATGGGCCACGTAAAATCAATCAGATTTTATGGGACCATTTACAAATATTGCTACTCTTGAGGACGAACTGGTTAAATATCTTCTCATTATGGAATTCAAATTCTACGGCCTTACCAGAAATGACGTCAGGCGCATGGCCTACCAGCTTTGCACAAGAAATAAAAAGTTGGTGTTTCTGTCCCTGATGTTGACGACGCTGTATGTCTATTTTGTGAAGGGATTTTTTCAAAGGACACAAAAGGTGAACTTTGGGTCCAGTGAGATGTGGGCTCACAATGAATGCGCTGGATGCGAAAAATATGCTTATGTTTGTGACTACTGTAAATAGGCTAGGCGTAGGCTGTGAAAATCATCCCACCAGTAGACTAATTAACAATGTTCAGAGTGAATCTTTCTTTCATTATACAGAAAAATTTAATAAAATTATTTTTTTCAAATTTTTGTTTCTTTTTATTTCAAACTACCTTGGGGCCCATATTACCAGCACAAATTCTTGACGCAACAAAATGCAGAGTATCAGGAAAAAAATAAAATTTTGTTTTAAATATTAAAAAGTTGGACCAAAACATGTCGTAACTATTGCAGGACATACTAGAGAAATGTTTTATGTTAATTTCAGGTGATTATATTAAAAATAAAAGGTGTTATATAAAAAAAACAGAGTGGGGGCCCATTTATCCACCTTTACCTCTACTCCATTGTGGATTGTAACGTTTGTAACATTGCCGGTTTGAGTTCTCGTGTACTGATTAACGGGAAGCAAGTCATTGTGTCGATCGGTCCGTGGCTGTCCCATTGTTGCGTTCCGACGGATCAAGTATAGTTGGGCTCACCTGTCTCGCCTAAGTGAACGAGGGCAGACCGACCTCCCTGGAGGCTTTCTGAGTGCCACCGGTGTTTAATTATCTGTTGTCAGCTATTTTAAATTTTAGGTTTATGGTTATTTGTTTTGTTTTCTCAAAATTTTGCAAAATTTAATTTTAAATTTATCTTTCAAGCTTAAACACTGCAGCCTTCTGCCTTTAAAGATTATGGTAATATATTTTAAAAAATTTTAAGTTTGTGGCCCTCAGCCATTTGTGTTGCACTTTGCGTATGTTGCTTTTTTGTATTTTAAGTTATTTTATTGCTATCTTAATTGAATTTTTGATTTTTTAAAGATTTCTTGTCGGCCTTCTGCCTTTAAAGATGTATGGTAATATATTCTAAAATTTTGGAATTTCATTGTGGCCCTCAGCCATTTGTATTGCACCTTGCGGGTGTTCTTTTTTGAATTATTTCATTGCTATCTTAATTGAATTTTTATCTTCTTAAGATTTCTTGTTGGAGGCCTTCAGGCGTGAAAGAGTGAGTATTCGCCCATGTGCCGCTTTGGTTGTAAAGGTTATTAAATTATAATAAATGACAATTACAAGCAGAACCTGACCTCAACCCTTGGCCCTTTCGACAGTCCTATTCCCTGTTCTGCCCAGCGGGTTTAGCGGGCGTATCAATTAGGATTGGAAACAGATGTCGATATTGACGGTTTTACTCTTTTTCGGTATGCTCCTTCAAACTAAATTTATTATCAAGATGTAATTCAAAGTTTTAATGGTGTTAATCTGTTCTAACTATACCTCTTAAAACACATGTGGCCAAAACTCTTCATAAGGCCTGGAACAAGTGGAGGTCGTTGATTGCTCAGACTAATCCCTGGTAGAAACAGGTTCCTGTCACCTCGCATTCAAATCGGCGGCGATTTGCCTCACGGCAGAACGTCGATCATCCCTAACAGTTCTTCGCAGGAGACTTAATGTACGTTCGTCAGAGGTTTCTAGCTGTCTTGTGTGGTGGTTTACGGCAGCATTGCGATATTGAAGAGCCATCATTGACACGGTTGCAGAAAACCGAATTTTGTGTAATATCCGATATATATGACCCATGCAGAGATCAGCATTCCACGTTCGACGTCGATTAACTGACGATCTGCTGCCATTTTCACTACACATTTGTCTGTTACAGACTACTAAAATACTGTGACTACGCTTTCACGCTATACCGCGTCAAGCTGCAACATTAGGACATCATATTCGGTAGACCTTTAAATAGGACAGCCTTTCCCATGGGAAAAAAAATGGTTCAAATGGCTGTGAGCACTATGGGACTTTACATCCGAGGTCATCAGTTCCCTAGAACTTAGAACTACTTAAACCTAACTAACCTAAGGACATCACACACATCCATGCCCCAGGCACGATTAGAACTTGCGACCGGAGCGGTCGCGTGGTTCCAGACTGAGGCGCCTAGAACCGCTCGGTCACACTGGCCGGCCTTTCCCGTGACTTACCGTAAATCGGTTTACCTTACGTATATGCTGATTGGAAACCTCTTACAGATACGGAGCTGCATCAAGATAGTCTCTTGAAACTTTAATGACCACTAATTGGCTAAAATCTCTATATTAATATCCATTAAAATCCTAAAAAACAGCCTTATACTGTAAAAAAATACATTATTATAAATCTGTTAAAATAGTTTTATCAACTGCAGCAGACAACGGTATTGGCCACGCTGGCAGGTCACCTTCAGTACGAGTTACGACAAACGAGTGAGTGAGCGGAAAACCGGCCGTGGTAGCTGGGTGCTCCACCCGTCTTGTAAACGACCCAATAAGCATGGAAACTCTTCAGCACCTGTATTATAGTATTATAGTATTATAGTATTAGGAACGGAAAGTTGGTTAAAACCGGAAGTGAACAGTAACGAAATCCTAGACACAGAATGGAATATATACCGCAAGGATAGGATAAACGCCAATGGTGGAGGAGTATTTATAGCAGTAAAGAATTCAATAATATCCAGTGAAGTTATTAGCGAATGCGAATGTGAAATAATCTGGGTTAAGTTAAGTATCAAAGGTGGGTCAGATATGATAGTCGGATGCTTCTATAGGCCACCTGCATCAGCAACCGTAGTAGTTGAGCGCCTCAGAGAGAACCTGCAGAACGTCGTGAAGAAGTTTCGTGATCATACTATTGTAATAGGGGGAGACTTCAATCTACCAGGTATAGAATGGGATAGTCACACAATCAGAACTGGAGCCAGGGACAGAGACTCTTGTGACATTATCCTGACTGCCTTGTCCGAGAATTACTTCGAGCAGATAGTTAGAGAACCAACTCGTGAAGCTAACGTTTTAGACCTCATAGCAACAAATAGACCGGAACTTTTCGACTCCGTGAATGTAGAAGAGGGTATCAGTGATCATAAGTCAGTGGTTGCATCAATGACTACAAGTGTAATAAGAAATGCCAAGAAAGGAAGGAAAATCTATTTGCTTAACAAGAGTGATAGGGCACAAATCGCAGAATATCTGAGTGACCACCATCAAACGTTCATTTCTGAGGAAGAGGATGTGGAACAAAAATGGAAAAAATTCAGAAACATCGTCCAGTACGCCTTAGATAAGTTCGTACCGACTAAGGTCCAAAGCGAGGGGAAAGATCCACCGTGGTATAACAATCATGTACGAAAGGTACTACGGAAACAAAGAAAGCTTCACCATAGGTTTAAGAGTAGTCGAATCATAGCTGATAAGGAAAAGCTGAACGAAGCGAAAAAGAGCGTAAAGAGAGCAATGAGAGAAGCATTCAACGAATTCGAACATAAAACATTGGCAAACAATCTAAACAAGAACCCTAAAAAGTTTTGGTCATATGTAAAATCGGTAAGCGGATCTAAATCCCCTATTCAGTCACTCGTTGACCACGATGGCACCGAAACAGAGGACGACCGAAGAAAGGCAGAAATACTGAATTCAGTGTTCCGAAACTGTTTCACTGCGGAAAATCGTAACACGGTCCCTGACTTCAGCCGTCGCACGGACGCCAAAATGGAAAATATTGAAATAAACGATATCGGAATTGAAAAACAACTGCTATCACTTAGTAGCGGAAAAGCATCCGGACCAGACGAGATACCCTTAAGATTCTACAGTGATTATGCTAAAGAACTTGCCCCCTTTCTATCAGCAATTTATCGTAGATCTCTGGAAGAACGTAAAGTACCTAGCGACTGGAAGAAAGCACAGGTCGTTCCCATTTTCAAGAAGGGTCATAAATCAGATGCGAATAATTATAGGCCTATTTCACTTACGTCAATCTGTTGTAGAATAATGGAACATGTTTTGTGTTCTCGTATTATGACGTTCTTAGATAATACAAATCTCCTTCATCATAACCAACATGGATTCCGCAAACAGAGATCATGTGAAACCCAGCTCGCCCTATTTGCCCAAGAAATTCACAGTGCCGTAGACACTGGCGAGCAGATTGATGCCGTGTTCCTGGACTTCAGGAAGGCATTTGATACGGTTCCGCACTTACGTTTAGTGAAAAAAATACGTGCTTACGGAATATCGGACCAGGTTTGTGATTGGATTCAGGATTTCCTAGAAGAAAGAACACAACATGTCATTCTTAACGGTTCAAAATCTGCAGATGTAGAGGTAATTTCGGGAGTACCGCAAGGAAGCGTGATAGGACCTTTATTGTTTACAATATACATAAATGACTTAGTTGACAACATCGGTAGCTCCGTGAGGCTATTTGCAGATGACACGGTTGTCTACAAGAAAGTAGCAACATCAGAAGACTCGTACGTACTCCAGGAAGACCTGCAGAGGATTAATGAATGGTGCGACAGCTGGCAGCTTTCCCTAAACGTAGATAAATGTAATATAATGCGCATACATAGGGGCAGAAATCCATTCCAGTACGATTATGCCATAGGTGGTAAATCATTGGAAGCGGTAACGACCGTAAAATACTTAGGAGTTACTATCCGGAGCGATCTGAAGTGGAATGATCACATAAAACAAATAGTGGGAAAAGCAGGCGCCAGGTTGAGATTCATAGGAAGAATTCTAAGAAAATGTGACTCATCGACGAAAGAAGTAGCTTACAAAACACTTGTTCGTCCGATTCTTGAGTATTGCTCATCAGTATGGGACCCTTACCAGGTTGGATTAATAGAAGAGATAGACATGATCCAGCGAAAAGCAGCGCGATTCGTCATGGGGACATTTAGTCAGCGCGAGAGCGTTACGGAGATGCTGAACAAGCTCCAGTGGCGGACACTTCAAGAAAGGCGTTACGCAATACGGAGAGGTTTATTATCGAAATTACGAGAGAGCACATTCCGGGAAGAGATGGGCAACATATTACTACCGCCCACATATATCTCGCGTAATGATCACAACGAAAAGATCCGAGAAATTAGAGCAAATACGGAGACTTACAAGCAGTCGTTCTTCCCACGCACAATTCGTGAATGGAACAGGGAAGGGGGGGATCAGATAGTGGTACAATAAGTACCCTCCGCCACACACCGTAAGGTGGCTCGCGGAGTATAGATGTAGATGTAGATGTAACGGCCAATTTACACGCCCGGAATAGCACACATTAACGAGCTTTGGTTTCCTGCCCACTTTGTCGTGTAATTCTTGCTTTGGGTGACAAGAGAAAGAGCAGAACTTATTTCAGTTGCGACGGCAGTACAAGGAATTCAGAGCTACATCTCACAAACAGGAATCTAGTTCCTTGATGTCTTCGCTCGGCCGGCAACAGCGCAAGTTTGAATAAATAATGAAATCGTAGACTTATTCTTCGTAACGTGCCGACGATGTTTTGTAAATTCGAGATCCACCTACAAGCAATCGAAGGTTGTTTAGTGATATTTTACATTTTGGTATACGGGACAGCTGTCTCTGTTCACTCGTTACAAAGTTATAGCATTTCATTTGATTCCTCTCTCACATTGCTGTTTGCTTTTACACCGTACTAAAAATATCTGCAAAGTAATGTAAAAGTCTTGTTTGGAAACATAACTGCTCCATTTACTCAAGATTATTTTTGTTTACGACAGCGCTTGACTGTACGCCAGTATGTTTGAATTAATGGGTCTGAGCACTATCGAACTTAACATCTGAGGTCATCAGTCCCCTAGAACTTAGACCTACTTAAACCCTACTAACATAAGGACATCACACACATCCTTGCCCCGAGGCAGGATTCGAACCTGCGACCGTAGCAGCAGAACGGTTCCGGACTGGAGCGCCTAGAACCGTTCGGCCACAAATGGCGGCGCTTGGATTAATAAGTGCTTGATTCTGTCTCGCTTTATTTATTCGGCAGTGTTGGATCTAAGTCAACGGCGATAGGATTAGGGTAAGTGATACGTGGCCAGCCGTTAGTGGTTGCTTGAGGAATGGAAGAAACGACCAGTGAGAAACTGAACATCATTCGTAACCATAACACAATTTATTAAGACCCAGCGTGCTGCGATACATTAATAAATAACATTGGAATTACAACGTTACAATAAAAAACTGAGGGTTGAATCACAATCAGTCCGTTCCCCATAAGACATTGGAAGACAGCACTCGAACGCCGGCCGGAGTGGCCGTGCGGTTCTAGGCGCTACAGTCTGGAACCGAGCGACCGCTACGGTCGCAGGTTCGAATCCTGCCTCGGGCATGGATGTGTGTGATGTCCTTAGGTTAGTTAGGTTTAACTAGTTCTAAATTCTAAGCGACTGATGACCTCAGAAGTTAAGTCTCATAGTGCTCATAGCCAGAGCACTCGAACAACAGAATCGCCCACTAATCTGAGCGCAACGCCACACACACACACATGATGAGGAACGCAAGCACCGAACGCTTCCCAAATATATACAAATACCGTAGAACATATACAGCAAGTCAAATACGGCGGAAAAGTCTGGTACTTATGGGACCAAACACTGACGACTGATAGATGACTCACCCAGCAGTCAAAAGGCACCCAAAGGTGTAAAATAACAATACAGAATAATAATAAAACAAGATAATGTAAAGGTAATCGAATGGTAGTCTGGCACCAGGTTAGCAAGATAACGACCCTCCCCGTTATAGTTCAATGTACGCACAATGACAGTTCAGTAAGATGCGAGATGGGGTCAAATATACAGTAATCTCTTAATGCAGCAATTTACTCGGCGTAATTTGCGGAAAAATTACATGAGAAAGTCCCATTAACATTTGGCAAAATGATAATGATTTAAATAACTGCTTAAGGCTGGTTATATACGGTGAACAAGAATGATGTTCTTTAGTAAATGTGCGCAGCAAGAGACTGAGCTCTGCTACAGATCAAGGCACTGCATTACAGAACATTTCAAATTACTAAAGAGGTAATCGAACAGCACTTAGAGCGGCAAAAACACACAACATAGCATGCCTGCCAGACTAGATACCTGGAGGTACTCATTTCATTTTAGTTCCCACAATACAGTCGAACAAATGCCAGTTTAAATCCATTTAAGAAAGCGCTCATCCGGTATTGTCTTTTGGTAGCGGCGTTCCCCGTAGTAGCAGACCCGCGTAAGTGTTGTGACCGTCCTTTCACGTCCGATGGCTCCCTCTTCTGTGGGCTGCTCTCCACGCGACACTTCATCCGCTCCTTGGCTGATGAGAACTGTTGATGGGATGTATTCTGGGTATCCGTGTGGTCGACCGATCTCCGGCACAGATCCAGGCTACGTGTCCGTTGTCCGAGCCCGAAAGCATGCTCCCAGCAAAACGCGAACTGCACTCTTCAAGTAAACACGCCCTCGTACTTATGTGATATCTGTTCTTTCGGACGACGAGTCTGTTCTTTTTGATATGTTGGAAAGAACCGACACCATTTTGATCTGGCAACAATTATGTATTAAGACACAGAGGTATTAAAGACACTGGCTGCATATAGGCATTGATTTAAATCAATCGGGAAAGTTCCAAATTTATGCTGGATAGGGATTCGAACCCACGTATTCTGCTTACTAAGCAGATGCGCTGAGTACTGCCAAAGAGACTGGTATAGGATGCATATCCAAATACAGAGCCATGTAAACAGGCAGAATACAGCGCTGAAGTCGCCGTATTGTAGAGATATATATAAGACAAGTTTCTGGCGTAGTTGTTAGATCGGTTACTGCTGCTACAATGGCAGATTATAAAGATGTAAGTGAGTTTGAAGGTGGTGGTATAGCCGGTGCACGAGCGATGGGAATCAGCATATTCAAGGTAGCGATGAAGTGGGGATTTTCCCGTACGACCATTTCCGTGAATATCAGGAAT
Source organism: Schistocerca nitens (assembly GCF_023898315.1). Lineage (NCBI taxonomy): Eukaryota > Metazoa > Arthropoda > Insecta > Orthoptera > Acrididae > Schistocerca > Schistocerca nitens. Next base: position 191,131,130 of record NC_064622.1, read on the forward strand.
CCGGTAAAACATCAGATCTCCGACATCGCTTCGGCCGTACAAAGATCCTGTAAGAACGAGACCAACGACGACTGAAGAGAATCGTTTAAGATTCACAAGTGCTACCCTTCCGCAGATTCCTGCAGCTTTCAATCCTGGGCCGTTAACAAGTGTTAGCGTGCGAACCATTCAACAAAACATCATCGATATAGGCTTTTGGAGCCGAAGGCCCATTCGTCTAACCTTGATGTCTGCACGACACAGAGCTTTCGCTTCGCTTGCGCCCATCAGCACCGACGTTGGACTATTGATCACTGGAAACATGTTACTTGGTCGGATGAGTCTAGTTTCAAATTGTATCGAGCGAATGGCCGTGTACGAATACGGAGACAACCTCATGAATCCATGGACCCTGCATGTTCAGGGTGGTGGAGGCTCTGTAATGGTGTGGGGCCTGTGCAGCTGGAGTGATAAGGGACGCCTGATACGTCTACATACGACGTACGTAAGCATTCTGTCTGATTACCTGCGTCCATTCACGTCCATTGTGCACTCCGACGGACCTGGACAATTCCAGCAGGGCAATGCGACACCCTACACGTCCGTAATTGCTACAGCGTGGCTGCAGGAACACTCTTCTGAGTTAAAACACTTCCGCTGGCCACCATAACTCCCCAGGCATGAACATTATATATTAAAAGCATATCTGGATTGCTTTGTAACGTGCTGTTCCAAAGAAATCTCCACACCCTCATACTCTTACGGATTTATGGACAGCCCTGTAGGTTTCATGGTGTCAGCCCTCGCCAGCACTACTTCAGACATTAGTCGAGTCCGTGGCACGTGTTGCGGCACGTCTGCATTCTTGCGGGGGCCATACACGATTTTAGAGATGTGTATCAATTTCTTTGGCTCTTCATTGTATATATGTGGTGCTGTTCTATCAGACGTGTGTGGACACGTTGTTTACTTGGGTCTTGCCGACGGCAAAACTCAGCACAACTAGGAGCACCTCCGAAAATTTCCAACGTGGCCTTGGACGAAAAGTTAGGGATAGAAGAGTTACATGGACCCACGGCCATGCGACACGGAAGATTTCTCAATACTAAGGTTTTCCGCGCAGTTGCGATGAGCACTGTGCCTGGATGGCTTAGTGGTCAGAGTATCAGCCTAGTAAGCAAGAGACCCGGTTTCGAATCCCGAACCGTTACAAATTTTCAACTATCCTCAATGATTTAAATCAATACCCACTGACAGCCAATATCTGTAATTCCTTTGTGCCTTAAATATGCCCTTGTCCAGCCTGATTACCTGCTGGTCAGCAGTCAACCAAAGAGCTCCGGGCGGCGGCATGTCCGCCCCTTGTGGCCAACACTCTAGAGAGTGAAATCCGTGGAATCCAGAAGCGCAGTGCGACTTACTGAACTTCGCGGCGCGACTCAGATATGGTTATTGATCAACAGCTGGCTCGTATGTTGAGTACTCGTGTGTGGTTTCACTGAATTGCAGTGGAGTAGCAGCACCACGACGCTATGCTAAGCTTTCCCCGCGAATACGACATCTGTACATGGACACATAACAGAAATCGGATCACTTGGTCTTTAAATGGTAGATACTGGCCGTGTGACGTGCGCCACAACACTCGATCTGGAAGAGAATGTTTTACAAGCGAGTGGTGACCATCATGCCACCAGTAACCGGAGTGTTGTATGAGATCCGCAAACAAATAAAAAAAAAAACTGTTTTGAGAACCTTACACGGACAACAGCTGCAGCTGTGACACTAACAGAGAGTGCATTCATAGCAGCGGAGGATTTCCTATGTCGGGAGGTAATTAGCAGATCGGTTCCTACAAAAATGTGCATAACGCCATAGTTTTCTTGCTTTAGTTTTGTATACAGACGAGTGCATGTTGAGCAATATGAGTAGTTCTGTACAGCATGATGAATGTTTAAACTCACTGGCATGTAGATCCTACATATTCACGCAAGTTCGCTGTGAGTGTATGGGATGTTATTGTCAACGCTTATGCCATAGAACATTTGTAAACGAAGAATCCTGCACAAAACCTTAGTTCGATATGAAAACGTTACGGTGAATGGCGGAGGGTACCACTATCATTTTTCCCTTTCTCTGTTCCATTCCTAAATGGTACGTGTCAAGAGCGACTGTCTATAAACTTCCATATGAGCTCTAATTTCTCCGATTTTCTGGTAATGGTCGCTTCGCGAGAGATACGTCAAGCTTAGCAAAGTCATTCAAGAGATCTGAGAACAATCATAGGTTGCGTCATGCAAAAGAGAAATTATAGACCTATTATGAATGATGTAATGGTATACACAGGCCTAGAATGTGGCACCGACAACTTTCTGCTTGGAGTAAGGATTGTTTTCCCACCATTGGGGAAAAGGGTACCTCAGGAAGAGAGTATTCCTTTTAAAATTCTGAATACTGTTAAATATAATACAAATAGTCTCGGAGATGAAAGTAATTTCTTTGTGAACCTTCAACACTGATGGTTCTCAAAGTGATGTAGACCATATTTTTTTCGATTTTTAATGAGCTTCACCATAATATCAGTTTTACGATTGAGCGAGAATCCGATACTAGGTCATTAAATTTTTTGGACCTCACTTTAACTGTGGTTGACAACCGCATTAAATTTGATATTTTTCGGAAAAATACGTTTTCCGACAATATTATACCTGCAGACTCGGCCCATCCGTACGCCCATAAGACGGCCATTATTCATTCTAATATTCACAGAGTTACAGCTATCCCTCTTGCACCAGATGCGGTAGAAACTGAACTGGTCACACTTGAGAATATTGCTATAAATAATGGCTATAGGCCTCAGTTGGTAAGACAGACCTATAACAAGAAAATAAATAAAAATAATATTACGTCTTCCACCCTAGGGGATGCGATAGATGACAAACAAGTGGCAACGGTATCTATCCCTTACATAGGCAATATAAGTTACAAATTGGGGCGTTTACTCAGAGCCCATAATTTCAGAGTCGCCTATTCTACTAATAATAGTTTACATAGGAATTTAATCCACTCCTTGCAAAATAAGAGCGATAAACTTTCCCAATCAGGAGTATATTAAATTACATGCGGGGATTGTCCAAAATTTTACATCGGGCAAACGGGACAAGCTCTGAGTCTCAGGTATAAAGAGCATATTCCTACTAGGGCTCTACTTATGCGGAACATCTCGTGCAAACGGCTCATGCTCCGAGCCCTCCAGTTAATATTGAGTTACTTCATACCGAGGTTAAGGGCTTAAAACTGGATGTTTTGGAAGAAATGCAGATCTTTAAGCATCTGCAACATGATAAAGACAATATCCTTAACGACCAACTCCTACTAAAAACCAGAAAATTTTTTGAAGGTTTCGCACCTTTAATTTGTTCTTCATACTTGTAAATCTGATGATCAGGGGATTATCACATGCGTGTGCTGATTGGCGAGCGCGGTTGGTGAAGCTGTTCATCTTTTCTTTTTTCGTCATTTCCTATACGATGAAGGTGATTTTAGCCCGTTGAACACCTCACGTTTTATCCCTATATCTTTATGTGTTGTCATAGATAGCTTCATATATTTTTCTTTCCTAGCATAAGCAACCGTGTGCGGTTATTTTTAAGCTTCATCTCCTATGTAGCTCATCACTCATTCTATCCATTCCATTTTTGAAATACGTTGATCCATGGTTGGGAATATAAGGGCTACTTTGCCACAACCCATGTATAAACTTTCACGTATTACTATGCGCATACGCATTCAAGTAACTTCCCTTGCCTTGCGCATGTGCATAGGTAGCGGGTCGAGCGTGTAAGTGAGCGACCATTTCTAGTTGCAGTGTATGGCGGGTCGAGGCCCATCGAACACAAGCCGGTGTGAGGTGGAGGTTACACCATTAAGTTAAGTAACGGTTTAGACTTTGTACATATGTACTGTTTGTGTTTCCCTTTTTTCGTTTATAAATGTGTAGCCATGATGTTCTTTTAATAATTGACAAAGGTCTTTTTAGGCACTTGTGGGTTTTATTGTTCTGAAGAAGGTGTAGTTATCTACGCCGAAACCTAGGTAAAGACTAGGTGCTTTTTCCGCAGTCGAGGCGGGTTTCTAGTTTTTTAATATAATTTCTTTGTATACTGTGGTTAGCTAACAAGCAGTAAAGTTTTGAGGAAGTCGAAAATGTTGATGAAAAATATCAACAATTAAAAAATTTCATTAATGGGACAGCATGTAAGTAGGCTGTTTAGGTTCTTATATTGGTAACGCCACTTAGCGCTCTGTATGAACATCTCTGGCTGTGCTGTGTGCAGTCTGTGGCTGGGTGGCATTGTTGTAATATTCGCTGTTGTAGTGTTGGGCTGTTGGCTGTTAACAGCGTGTAGCGTTGCGCAGTTGGAGGTGAGCCGCCAGCAGTGGTGGATGTGGGGAAGTGAGATGGCGGATTTTTGAGAGCGGATGATCTGGACGTGCGTCCATCAGAAACAGTACATTTGTAAGAATGGATGTCATGAACTGCCATATATATAATGACTTTTGAACACTATTAAGGTAAATACATTGTTTGTTCTCTATCAAAATGTTTCATTTGCTAACTATGCCTATCAGTAGTTAGTGCCTTCAGTAGTTTGAATCTTTTAGCTGGCAGTAGTGGCGCTCGCTGTATTGCAGTAGTTCGAATAACGAAGTTTTTTGTGAGGTAAGTGATTTGTGAAAGGTATAGGTTAATGTTAGTCAGGGTCGTTCTTTTGTAGGGATTATTGAGAGTCAGATTGCGTTGCGCTAAAAATATTGTGTGTCAGTTTAAGCACAGTCATTTTTCTAAGGGGACGTTTCAAGCACACTAAGCGCCCGGCCAACAAAGTGAAGATAGAAAACAAAGCCCAGAGTGGGAGACAGAGAGCGTAGGCGAAAAGATAAAAGTGAAGGAGAGAGGATGAAAGACCCGAAGGATACCGAAAAGTATTTGGAAGTAAACAGGTTAATACAGAAAGTATTTAGAGGAAAACTAGGATATTGGAATGAACATGTGAGGAGATAAATGTATGCGGGGGGAGGGGGTATACAAAGGTAGCAGGAGCCTGGAAAACGGTGAAGAATTTGAGACCTCTGACAGCTACGACAGTTTTTGGCATTAGAGGATGGAAAAGCATTTCAAGACACTTTACGGAAGAGAGAACTAGGTATAAAGACACAGAACTGCATTTAGAAAATGAGCTATCTGTGGGTAGTGAAGACACAATACCAACAACAGCAGTGGGAAGTTCTGTGAAAGAAATGGAAAATGAAAAATCTCTCGGAACAAGAAACATGTCAATAGAATTAGTGAAGAGTGAGTTGAGGTATTTATCGGAATTTTTGAGTAATATGCTTAATGCATGCATGTAAGAGGGAGGAGAAATGCCGAAATAAAGAACTTTGGCCTACCTAAGTCCAATTTATAAGAAAAAAATTACAGAAGTAGTCCTATCTGGAAATTACTGGGAAGTTAGTGTTACAAGCTCTATTGCTATTTCACCGAGCGAGGTGGCGCAGTGGTTAGCACACTGGACTCGCATTCGGGAGGACGACGGTTCAATCCCGTCTCTGACCATCCTGATTTAGGTTTTCCGTGATTTCCCTAAATCGCTTCAGGCAAATGCCGGGATGGTTCCTTTGAAAGGGCACGGCCGATTTCCTTCCCTATCCTTCCCTCCCCCGAGCTTGCGCTCCGTCTCTAATGACCTCGTTGTCGACGGGACGTTAAACACTAATCTCCTCCTCCTCTATTGCTATTTCGTACAGCTGGGTCCTAAAACGCCAAGACACAGGTGATGTTGATGGAAGTTGATAAACAAAGTGAATTCCGGAAGATCATGTAATGACAACAATTTTAATTAAAGACAAGTAATGGAAAAGAGACAGGAAAGGAATCTGAGTAGCCGTTTAGTGTTCATACATATCAAAATGGCGTGTGACGTAGTACCGCTAATGACACGGTTTGAAGTTCTGAGGGCGAGTGGGCATTAAAGGATATACAGTGGATGGACAATAATATAGAAACACCAAAAAAACGAACATTACCATTCCTAACAAGGCGCAGGAAGACGGTTCGCTTCCGTCGTAACCGCATGGATAAATACATGTCCTGTATGGTTTTCAACGAATTCGTATACCATTCTTCCTGTGAAATAGTGCCAATTGCACGTAACTATGATGGAAATCATGTATGGAAGTGAAACGTGGACGATAAATAGTTTAGACAAAAAGAGAATAGAAGCTTTCGAAATGTGGTGCTACAGAATAATACTGAAGGCTAGATGGGTAGATCACATGACTAATTAGGAGGTATTGAATAGAATTGGAGAGAAGAGAAATTTGTGGCACAACTTAACTAGAAGAAGGGATCGGTTGATAAGACATATACTGAGGCATCAAGGGATCACCAATTTAGTATTGGAGGGCAGCGCGGAGGGTAAAAATCGTAGAGGGAGACCAAGAGATGAATGCACTAAACAGATTCAGAAGGATGTAGGTTGCAGTAGGTACTGGGAGATGATGAAGCTTGCACAGGATAGAGTAGCATAGAGAGCTGCATCAAACCAGTCTCTGGACTGAAGACCACAACAACAAGAACAACAACAACATGATGGAAAGGGATAGGATCGCGCAATCTTCTCTCACAGTTCATGCTCGTGCTCACAAAACCAGTCATGGCCGATGAGAGCTATGTGAACGTGCTGTGTGTCGTCTTGGAACACAACAAACACTGGGGAACAAGTACTGATCGGCCAAAATGATCACATAATCCGTGGAAGTAATGTGACCTGCTCAATTATCGTGGTCTTACTATTAGCGTTGCTGACGATAAGGGGGCCCTAGCTCAATACCCGGCAGGGTCGGAGATTTTGTCCAGTCCGGACTGGGAGTATGTGCTGCCCTCATCCTCAGTACGTTACCATCTACGTGGAAGTCACCTTAATGGTGCTAAACAAAAGACTAGCACCAGGAGGCCGAACTCCCCAGAAAGGGACTCCCGGCCAAAAATCCCATACTCACATTACATTTCATTTCTCCGAACCACAATTATGTGTCACTCTTGGCAGCAAGCAGTCTGCAATGTACCACTGAGGTAGCGTACGCCAGACGTAAACTCGACCAGAAGATGGAGGAGAAGGAGAAGGAAATTAGTGTATAACGTCCCGTCGACAACGAGGTCATTAGAGACTGAGCACAAGCTCAGATTAGGAAAGGAACCATCGCGGAATTTGCCTGAAGCGATTTAGGGAAATCACGGAAAACCAAAATCAGTATGGGCGGACGCGGGTTTGAATGTCGTCCTCCCAAATGCGAGTCCAATGTGCTAACCACTGCGCCACCTCGCTCGGTACCAGAAGATGGGAAAAGTATAAACAAAACTCATTCGACCATATGACATTCTTCCATAGTCCAGGTTTTAATGGCTTTCGCATAACGTTTTTCTTTTACGGACATGTGCATCACTGATAAATGGACTGGAATTGCAGCTCGCCCTGGAATTACTAGTTCCTGAGGCTCCCTTCGTGCCGTTTTGGTACTGAAAGTTTTCGCCATTGTGATATTCAGTTCTGTAGTGACACTTGCAGCTGTTGTCTTCTTATTTTATCGTTGCAATCCTCTCCAATGACCGTCCGTCACTATCACTCAATATACGCAATCATCCGCGTTGTGACTTGGCGGATGAAATTGTGCAGATTCCCTTGAGCCTCAATAATTTGCCCACTTTCGATTCCACTTAGTTCCGACACAGTGCACTAAGTACAACACAGAACACTGCTATATCGATGACTGGCACGTTGCAAGGTATGAGGTCATTTCACAGGTTCCGTTCGTGGTCAAACACAACAGCGCGACCTACAGGCTTGGTTAGTATATGCAGTTACATTCAAGCCTACATTGCACGCTGTGTTTCCCATTTTTGTTCAAAAGCTGTATGTTAGAAGCATAAGCAACCTATACACATCTACAGAGAGTGTAGTCAAAGTTGTTTCATACATTCAGAAATCCGTAGACTTTTGGATTAGGAAATGTGCAGGAATTGGTATTCAGATAACGATGGTTCTTCGGTGATCAGCAGCCAATGACGGATAAAGTGGAGTATGATATCTGCTTTCTGATAAGAAAATTATTGGAGGCAGATGGTTAGTGGAGACTGAAAGAAAATTTCTATAATATTGAATACCTGTGTAGTGCTGAAAATATAGGAATCATAATAACAGATGGGAAGCATGTTGAAGCATGCACGAAATTTAAATATGTAGGTGGCCTCCTATCAAGACGGGACAAGAAAACCGTAAAACATCATCGAGTAGCCAGTAGGAAAACAATAATCCAGAAGCTAAGCTCACTGTTACGGGCAGCTAAGATAAGTTGGACGGTAAAGAAAATGTTCTATTGAAGTACCGTAGAACCTGGAACAACTTATGGATGCAATTGGTGGGAGCTTACTTGGAAAAAATAAAAACGAATGAGAGTTTTAGAAATGAAGTATCTCAGAAGTTCGTGTAGAATATCTCCGCGAGATCATGTACGAAATATAACGATTAGGGACATGACACACACTCAAGAAAGTATGCCGGTCGGAGAGGCCGAGCGGTTCTAGGCGCTTCAGCCCGGAACCGCGCGACCGCTACGATCGCAGGTTCGAATCCTGCCTCGGGCATGGATGTGTGTGATGTCCTTAGGTTAGTTAGGTTTAAGTAGTTCTAAGTTCTAGGGGACTGATGACCTCAGATGTGATGTCCCATAGTGCTCAGAGCCATTTGAACCATCAAGAAAGTATCACAGGTAGAATAGATGAAAGACAGCTCGTCTTGGAAGGACATATAGTAGGAACGACATGTGACAGATTAGCAAAGAGGATATTTTAAGTACGATCCTCAGGAAAGAAAGAAAAGAGGAAGAACGAAGTTTCCTGGTTAGATGAAGGAAAGCAGGCCGTGATGAAAAGAGGAATAGAAGAAGACGAAGAAGTCCGCGATGAAAAGAGAAATAGAAAAAGACGAAGGAGCATGAGAAGATAGAAACGGGTGGTGACAGACATGTGGGATGCGACGACAGATGTGGAAACCCATAGGAAAAAGATATGTGGGAGGATGAAATATGTCGCCCGACTTTTCTTCGAAGATACGCTTTCGCAATCTCAAGAGTAACCTGCTCTGTGCTACCCGACCGCTTTCTTGTAGCGACTACTACTGGATTCTTTTGAGCATGTCCGAAGCGGGTCTTCTCCAACTTTTCTTTTAATCCTACTAAGTAAGGGTTTAGACTAGTTAACATTACCAGTCTATCGCACGACTAAATGTTTTGCAAGCCATATCTTTTGTGGATGAATAATAGTTACTTCATATTCTTCCAATGAATTTCTGAGTAGAATCGCCTTTTATTGAGTTTAAAGAAATGGTTCAAATGGCTCTGAGCACTGTGGGACCCAACATCTGAGGTCATCAGTCCCCTAGAAATTAGATCTACTTAAACCTAACTAACCTAAGGACATCACACACACCCATGCCCGGGCAGGTTTCAAACCAGCGACCGTAGCGGTCGCGCGGTTCCAAACTGAAGCGCCTAGAACCGCTCGGCCACACCGGCCGGCTATTGAGTTTAATTTTTATATGATATATCCGCTCTAGGTCGATCCGGTTATTCCTCGCTGTTTTACGATTGCTGTTGATTCATTATGACAGGTTGTCGGTTCACTTTGCACCTGATGACAGGAACTGCATTCATGTAAGGCTTGGTCAAGAATGTACTGGTTGCTTTAGTCCTATTTCATAGTCAGTTCGGTCATCAGATATGAAGCCAATGAATTATTACCTCCAGGGGCATGTAGAGTGACTAGGTTACGAGACTCCGATATTTGCTCGCAGCCGGCCAAAGTGGCCGCGCGTTTCTAGGCGCTACAATCTGGAACCGGGCGACCGCTACGGTCGCAGGTTCGAATCCTGCCTCGGGCATGGATGTGTGTGATGTCCTTAGGTTAGTTAGGTTTAATTAGTTCTAAGTTATAGGCGACTGATGACCTCAGAAGTTAAGTCGCATAGTGCTCAGAGCCATTTGAACCATTTGCTTGCATGGACCTGGTAATTAGGATTGTCGCAGAAGCGGAAGTGGCGAGTCGAACTTTTGGAGTTCTTGTGTGGGCTCCAAAGTCGCTGTACACACTCCCGTGATGATGGTGGCTGACATTTTGAACAATGCCTGTAATGGAACAGTTCCACATTTCTTTGTACCATACTGTACAGTGACGTAACAGCTCTGATTTGTCAATACGTTTTGATGCTTGATATATTACAGGATTTTCCACTGTTTTCAAGGCATTTGCACAGATAGAAAGATAACTGGGGAGACAAAATGAATACTGTAGATAATAATTACATTATTACTGTACAGGCGTTGAACAGAAACATGGAAAAGCCGCGAGATATGCTTGACTAAACAAAAACGCAAATTCTAACCAAACCTGTTAGTTGCGGTGTTATATTCGACCACGAAAGTCGCCTGTGCAATGTCGATACGTTTAAAGCGTCAGTCATGGTTAGAACAGTGTTCTGTGTAGTTGTGAGTCATCGTGTCGGAGCTAAGTGAAACTGAACTTGAGAAAATTGTTGGTGCTCATATGGTGGATGCTTCAGTAACCAAGGTAGACAAAATTTTCGGGGTTTCAAGAGGCACTGTGTCGCATACATGGAGAGTGACAAAACATCATCCGCCAACTCATAACAAGGAGCGGTCGTGACAGACGGTCACTGAAGAGGACTGTGACGAAAAATAAGAGGATGACAGCTGGAGAATTCACAGCAGAACTCAATGTCGCCCTCGTGAACTCAGTTAACACCGAAACACGAAGGGAGCTTCATAAATTGAGAAATACGGGGCGAGCTGGAACACCACGCGTCAGTGATTCAAATGCTCGTAACAGGAAAACGCGTGCCGAAACCATAAAACCTGAGCTATGGATAATATCGTGCGATCGGCTGAGTTTTGTTGTAGCCTATTTCCAAATTCTGACAGTGTTTACGTCTTAAGAATGCATTATGACGGGGTTTCGGTAATGATATACGTAGCCATGCCGTGGTATTCCATGACCCCTTGGTACTCTACATGGTCATGTTACTGCTAAGGATCAACTAACCATAGTAATGTGACAAATTGAGTCCGCCTTGATGCAAACACCGTGTTATTTGTTTATTTCTTTATTATTCCAAACTAGTTTCGGCGACAAATATCACCATCATCAGTGTTTTTTTTTTAAATCTATAAAATTCAGAAAATGGTATGGTTGTACAAACACAGTAAAACATAATTACATTTTTACAAATATCAAATAACACGGTGTTTGCATCAAGGCGGACTCAATTTGTGACATAACTATTTTTCTACGTAATCACGGACCAAATGGAAGAGTTCCAAGATAATATTATTGTTATCAACTAACCATTTTGTTTGATCAAGTCCATCCCGAATGGTGGTGATGTGTTGCTATACAAAAGATCCATTGTTCATGTTCCGGCGTAATGTCAAGCGCCGGCACACCAGGCGGGCACGTTAAAGCAGAGAGGGCTGTGAGACGACGTTAGCCAATTGCACGCTGACACCCCTCTCCAGGACGACAACGCGATGGCAGCGCTGTCTACACGAAGAGGACATAGGTGTCGCGCCGCCTGGTCGCGGCCCAGTTTTACGATTCCTCCAGCAGCGAGTTCAAGTATAGCGTTAAGGCTAGTCTTTTCGCTTCTACTATGTAGCGTTGTATATACTGAAGAGATTTCATATTTTGTCTGTCGCCTTTTGCCTGTGACACAGCTGTATTTCACAAATTAAGTAATGTAAACATTTCCTTTTGCAATAACCTTTACTATCAAATGGTTCAAATGGCTCTGAGCACTATGGGACTCAACTGCTGAGGTCATTAGTCCCCTAGAACTTAGAACTAGTTAAACCTAACTAACCTAAGGACATCACAAACATCCATGCCCGAGGCAGGATTCGAACCTGCGACCGTAGCGGTCTTGCGGTTCCAGACTGCAGTGCCTTTAACCGCATGGCCACTTCGGCCGGCCAAACTTCACTACCACAATTTGCTTCAATTTGTGCATTGCGATCCGAGAAGCAGGTTTCTTAGGCACCACATAGTTGACGAGTTGGCAGGCTACAACAGTTTACATACTCGTGTCATCTAGGACAGGCATTTTGAGCACTCAGATAGATTGTCGCATCTCCGTTGATCTCGACAGTCGCCAGATCTCATTTATTGAGCCTTTGTGGTCTGCTTTTGAATGAAAGGTGCTTGATTGCTATCCGCCAATATCGTATCTACTCGAATTTGCCACTATTTTGCGGGAAGAACGGTATAAGATTCACTTGAAAATCATACAGGACCAGTATTTCTCCATTCCGAAATCACTGGAAGCTGTTAAGAATGCCAACGGCTTTTTACACCGTATTAGGCGTGATAATGTGTTGCGTTTTGAAGTTTCCATGTTTTTTCAACCCATGTTTAACCAGCCAACGGACACTACAGATTGGATACACCAAAGCATTCATAAAATATCCCTGAACAACGTCAGAAATTTTGCCGATGGTGTTTGGCTTCATCTTGTACATAAATCACGCGTAAATTCTAATTTTCTTTTGAAAGTGCTCGGTAGTTCTTCTACATCTACATCTACATCTATACTCCGCGAGCCACCTTACGGTGTGTGGCGGAGGGTACTTATTGTACCACTATCTGATCCCCCCTTCCCTGTTCCATTCACGAATTGTGCGTGGGAAGAACGACTGCTTGTAAGTCTCCGTATTTGCTCTAATTTCTCGGATCTTTTCGTTGTGATCATTACGCGAGATATATGTGGGCGGTAGTAATATGTTGCCCATCTCTTCCCGGAATGTGCTCTCTCGTAATTTCGATAATAAACCTCTCCGTATTGCGTAACGCCTTTCTTGAAGTGTCCGCCACTGGAGCTTGTTCAGCATCTCCGTAACGCTCTCGCGCTGACTAAATGTCCCCATGACGAATCGCGCTGCTTTTCGCTGGATCATGTCTATCTCTTCTATTAATCCAACCTGGTAAGGGTCCCATACTGATGAGCAATACTCAAGAATCGGACGAACAAGCGTTTTGTAAGCTACTTCTTTCGTCGATGAGTCACATTTTCTTAGAATTCTTCCTATGAATCTCAACCTGGCGCCTGCTTTTCCCACTATTTGTTTTATGTGATCATTCCACTTCAGATCGCTCCGGATAGTAACTCCTAAGTATTTTACGGTCGTTACCGCTTCCAATGATTTACCACCTATGGCATAATCGTACTGGAATGGATTTCTGCCCCTATGTATGCGCATTATATTACATTTATCTACGTTTAGGGAAAGCTGCCAGCTGTCGCACCATTCATTAATCCTCTGCAGGTCTTCCTGGAGTACGTACGAGTCTTCTGATGTTGCTACTTTCTTGTAGACAACCGTGTCATCTGCAAATAGCCTCACGGAGCTACCGATGTTGTCAACTAAGTCATTTATGTATATTGTAAACAATAAAGGTCCTATCACGCTTCCTTGCGGTACTCCCGAAATTACCTCTACATCTGCAGATTTTGAACCGTTAAGAATGACATGTTGTGTTCTTTCTTCTAGGAAATCCTGAATCCAATCACAAACCTGGTCCGATATTCCGTAAGCACGTATTTTTTTCACTAAACGTAAGTGCGGAACCGTATCAAATGCCTTCCTGAAGTCCAGGAATACGGCATCAATCTGCTCGCCAGTGTCTACGGCACTGTGAATTTCTTGGGCAAATAGGGCGAGCTGGGTTTCACATGATCTCTGTTTGCGGAATCCATGTTGGTTATGATGAAGGAGATTTGTATTATCTAAGAACGTCATAATACGAGAACACAAAACATGTTCCATTATTCTACAACAGATTGACGTAAGTGAAATAGGCCTATAATTATTCGCATCTGATTTATGACCCTTCTTGAAAATGGGAACGACCTGTGCTTTCTTCCAGTCGCTAGGCTCTTGGATGACCTGACCAGGATTGTTTAGTGTCGGTTGTAGCACGACTGCCTATTTTCATATCATGTGAATTTCTAGGCAATCGTTTTTCCGAGGAAGCGGTCAACTTTGTTCGGCTTCCGTTAGTGACGGCCATGCGGTATTAATTGGTACTGGTGCAGGAGTAAATCGGTCGTGAGCCATTACGTCACGCAGCGGAGCGTCTCGAGGCCATTGACTTCATTAGGGCGAGCATCTACAGCCCGTCTCCTCACAGAACACTGTGTTTTTGCGGCGTACCAATCAGGGCCAATTGGTCTTCGCCGGCGCTGGGAAGGAGTCGAATTCTCCAAGGCGCGCTAAGGAGATGAGCTCTCTTGTCTCATCTTTCCCTCTTAACAGTGGGAGGTGTGGCGTGTCGAATGTCCATCAGGTGAGTTGCCCTCCAAATTATTTGCTGGCGGTTCTGTGAAGATGCTGAACTCCACGTACACGCACTTAGTTCTCAGTATGTCCACTTATATCTGATATTTCGGGATGAATCTAAGTACCTTTAGAGGACTCCCGGAGCCGGCCACTAGATAAGAAAACGTATACCACTAACGATCACTATGACATATTCAGCAGATTTCTAGCATTTCCCGCAGACAATCGTCTCCAAAACAAAATAGGGCAACAATTTAAAGTAAAATGGAAAAATTCACAAAAAAGCTACCGTACGTCTAGATTTCACCGGAATAAACGTAATTTAATGGCTTTAAGTAGCCCTCACTAAGTCTGTCACCACCTACAGCTAGTCTGATATGAAACCTCTTCCAACCGCGTAAGAGCTCATTACTAAAGGACTACTGCCGGCTAGAGACCGGATAATTAAAAAGCCGAATTTCACTCCAGGCACGAGAACAGCCTTTATAATTTCCGAATAATTTTATTAATCTCTGAGGACCACTCAGCCACTACTTCACACTTTATCTCATAGGCCCCACGACTTAATTGTCACACCTTTGATGGCTGCCAGCTGACTCCTAGATTTTGCAAGCTTCTCCAACTGCCCAAAAAGTACTTTGACGTTAATGTGACTCAGCCAGTCAGCCTCAGAATCAGACAATTCATTGGTACTCACAAACACCACTCTTTTACGAAGTGCTGCTTCCTTTCATGCGTTTTCAAAAGTTTATTTTCGACAGGTGCTAGGAAACGTCTGTCAACGTTAGAAAGCCACCAGCCCTATAGTCAGCATAGTTGACCCTAATCACAGTCCGTCTAGGAGGATTACAAAGACTCCAAATCATCGTCTCCAGTTTGGAGAAAGACACCCCCCCCCCCTTTTCTCTCCTTTCGACTGGATACTATCTCAGGAGTCCAAAATAGCGATGAGGACAAGCCTGGGTGCGGATCCAGGGGTGATACGTTACACTATAACACGGCTGGTAGTTGGCCAGAAAGAGGCTTGTATCTCGGTGATAAAGTCTCCCAGAACGTCATTCTACTGTTAGAAGATTTGAATTAAGCATCGTATTGACGTCTATCCGATTTACAGACAGAGGACTGTTTCATAATGTACAATTTTGGTATGGTGCTCCCTTTATTTAACTCAGCTTTGGGAGACTGTGGTGAGCAATTTATTAAGGCTATTTATCTATGACTAAGATAGTGCTGGATACTGTGGCTCGCTGAGTAAACATGAAATAAGCAAACAAAATATTAATTGCTTAATACTTGTTTAATGATGTCTACGTAAGTATAGCAGTTGGAACTGCGCAGTTGCAGGAAGATGAGGCTTACTAACTCTAGGAAGGATTACAAATAAATCGTATTTACTGTAATTTTTTTCTAATTCATTTACTTTATGCTGTGTCTCTATTTTATTATGATTACCTCTTTGTAATTTGCCAGTCAAAATTTTGGAAACCAAAAATCTGCAATTCTGGTTCGACTGAATTCACGCTGTAGCTTTAGATTTTAGAATATTTAATTTGTATGAGGATTAGTTCGAGCTTAAACAATTTAATTAGTTCATTGAGCTGGGCCGTATTCTGATTACTGTAAGCGAATTAAAACATGCAACAGTGTTCATACAGTCCTGAAAGACAGATTACAGCAATGTGAGAGGGAAATGCGAAGTATCAGGTAATGAAACATTAACGTTGGTGAAGACACGAAAAGCTTTTAGGTAGATTATATAATAGTAGGACACAGGTTTTGAAAACAGGTTTTTAACTGAAAAAAGGTGGGAACTTGGAGAGATTAGGCCTGGATAAATTGAAAGAACCAGAGGTTGTTGAGATATGCAAAAGAGGTATTAGGCTATGATTGACGCAGACAGAGGAAGGAAACACAACGGAAAACGAAATGGTATTCTTGCGAAATTGAATAGTAAAAGCAGGAGAGGATCAAATAGGTCTCGTAGAAATATAGCAAATAGGATTTTAATTCACAAGAAGCAATAAAAAGTCTAGAAAATGAGACTGAAAGAAAGCCCAAAATATCCAAGCAGGAATGGTAAAAGCACAAGCGTAAAGCTGTAGAAGTACGAATGAAAAGAGGGAAGATATATACCGCCTTTGAAGAAAAGTCAAGCAGTCTTATGAACGTCAAGAACTCTGATGGCAAACGAGTAAGCTACTAAACAAACAAAGAAAGTTGAAAGGTGAAATAAGTATATAGAAATAAATCTGAAGACAGTATAATAGAAAGCGGAGAGAAAGTGGGTGAGGATAAAAGGGGAGATATAATACTGAGGGAAGAATCTGAGGGAGCACTGAAAGACCTAGCTGGAACAAGGCACCTGGAGAAATTACTGAGATCCTTGGGAAAACATACCATGACGAAACTATTCCAACTAAAATGAAAAATGTGTTGAGACAGACAAAATACCCCCAGACTTCAAGAACCAAGTGATAATTGCAGTTCAAGAGAAGGCAGGTACTGCCACGTGTGAATAGGTTATGATTGGGAAATACGGCAGGACTCACTTACAGAAAAATGTAAAACTGGTGGAAGCCGACCTTGAGGAATATTCGGTGCCGGAGAAATGTAGGACCACCCGAAGTTACAATGATCCCGTGACTTTTCTTAGAAGAAAAACGAACCAAGATAGGGTTTAAATCCCCGCCGACAACGAGGTCGTTGCAGACAGAGGGCAATTTCGGATTGTTTCAAGGATGGGGAAGGAAATCGGCTGTGCGCTTTCAAAGGAACCATCGTGGAATTTGCCTGGAACGATTTAGGGAAATCATGGGAAACCTAAATCTGGCGGGTCGGGAGCGGATTTGAATCTCTTCGTCGGCAATGTGAGCCCAGTTTGCTAACCACTGTGGCAGCTTGCTCAATTTTTCTTAGAAGATAGAATGGAGAAAAGCAAATTTAGGCTTACTGGCTTTGTAGATTTAGACAAAACTGTTGACAATATTGACTGGAATGCACTCTTAGTATTTCTGAAGATAACAGAAATAATAATAAATAAACGGGCTGGATGGTAATCGACAACTTGTACGATACGAGGCTTCAGTTATAACACTGGAAACAGAATTAAAGCTCAGGGTGGAAAAATAAAAACTCTAAGTTGATCCATGATATTGTGCTTCTGTCAGAGACGGCGAAAGACTTGCAAGATCAGTTGAACTGAATGGGTAGTTTCTGTAATTCCATCTTGTGTGATGAAATGGGACTGTAGCTGTCCGAAGCATTGAAGAAAATACATACTAACAGCTGTAATTTTATTTATTAATTTTATGTATCTACCATTTTTGGTGCCTCATTGGAACACCATCAAGCCCTATACCGAAACGAGGTGAGTCAACTAGTCGTTTGTATTATTGTAGCGACCACTATATCCAACTGGTTTCCGTAGACTTCTAAAACTTCTCTGTAGACGTGGACCCCTCACACCTCCAACGACAATTACCAGCCCATCTGGGTTTCAAGCCATGAACGGATAGTGCCTTGAAGAGAGGTTGTAATCTGAACATAATCGAAACATGGGTAATGGACTGTACCTGAATGAAATCACGTTATGTTTAGAAAATTACTTTAGGAAGACACAATAATAAAATATTTTGCTATATGGGCAAAAAAATACCTGATGATCGTTGATGAAGAGAGGATTTCAAAAGAAAACCGACAATAGCAAGGAGATCATTTCTTAAAAAAGAAACAGCATTATTATCAAATAGAAGTTTAACTATCTACAACTCTTTTTTGAAGATATTTGTTTGTATCGTAGCCTCGTACAGAAATGAAACGTGGATGATAAGCGGATGCGATAAGAAGAAAATAGAAGCTTTTGAATAGTGGTAGTACTGGAAAATGTTGAAGATCAGACGTGTGGATCGGATAGCAAGTGAAGAAGCATTGAACTGAACTAGAGAAAAAAGAAGTTTGTGGCACAACCTGACTAAAAGAAGGGATCGGCTGATAGGACACAACTAGAGACATCAAGGAATCGTCAAGGGAGGGAAGTGTAGGTGGTAGAAATAATGGAGGAAGATGAATACCTGAATATAGTAAACAAGTTTAAATGGATGAAGTTTGCAGCAGCTATGTAGAAATGAAGAGGCTTGCATAGAATGGACGAGTGTGGAGTGCTGCATCAAACCAGTACTCGCCCTGAAAACCGCAACAACAAGTACATGTACTGAAACATTAGGAATAAGTACTTGTACAAACAGAACTAAGGGCGTAAACAGAACCAAATTATTACACTCGGATATTGATTGGAAAATACTATCTCTTACTGCTTCCTCAGAGAACTAGTTTCTCACTAGATGTTTTGCGTTTGGAACAGTATGTACTAAGCAAACGATACAACATCTGGCGTAAAACGGTCAAGGCTCAGGTAGAGCAGAGGACAACCACTGTGACCGACGGCGAGTTGTCAGAGGCAGGTAACGACGAAACAGTGGCCAGGGTGACAGTCTGTAGAGTTGTAAAACTACCGTAGGCTAACAGATTACCGTAAGTAAGCGTAGACTACGGTGCTTTTCCCGGCAGCTTTGGTCAGTAAAGGTCGTACCCGTGTTAACTCGTAACGATCGCTTTCTTTACATTTTAGATCAGTGTCTTACTAGATTCTCTTAAAAACTGAATGCGCTGAACCGTCTAGAAATTGAGTGAGGATAGATGAAGGGCTGGGTACTCTACTAAACATTTTTGTTCTACGTAGTTATCCTCTTGTCTGTTACTTAAGGGTAAACAGTATTTATAGCAGAATTGAAATTGTCAATATTTAATTCAGGTTTCATTCGAAAATTGTCGCTTTGTAACGAAAAACAGAGGAATGCTGTAGTAACGATAAAGAAAACTATACTGATTTATCACGCAGCGCTAGTAATCACAATTTCTTCAACAGAAAGATAAAAAACGCAAAACAAAATCAAACGCCGCTCCAATACTTCGTCGAACTTACACAAAACATTTCTGTTATTCATAAACAACTTTCGCACTTATCAACAGCAACAGAAAACTCTTGCCTTTTATTAGGATGAAGTACGTTAAAATGGGTACAAAATAACGTGCATGTAAACTGTACTTGCATCAAAAGTAATTGCTTTGGTTACAAAAAAGCACAGATGTTACGCGATAAACTAATTTATATTACTTAAAAACTGCAATTCATATTCTGTAAGGATATAAAATGCACACTCGATTGACACTGAATTATGTGCCATTCTAATTATGTCCAAAACAAACGCACAGATAAACAAGAAAACAAGGACGAGTCGTCATCTCTTATTTTCTCTCTAATAAATCCATTTATGTTTCTTTCCATACCAGTACTATCGGTAATCCTACCATTGACTACCTTATAAATGTAGTGTACCAAAAGTAACGAACCATAGTTTCGGTATAGCGCATCTCTACCCGAGTGTGGTAGCGTCGTCGCGTAGTGGATCATCCAGATAGGGAAACCTTAAATGCGGTCAGCAACGGACTGTGGACGAGGTTGCAGTGGCAGATATCGGCAAGGCTACTGTCTCAAAGCAGCAAACTACTAGTGTGCCATACTGACTTCTCCAAACCTCAGATATTCCACGTCTGGTTTTGCGAAGGTCCAAACGAATTACACTCTCCCATAAAGTGTTTTCTTTCACTTGCTCTTCGTTATCCATGGCTTACTCTCACTGGTTCGTCCGTCGTGCGTTGTCCAGCCAGTAGGGTGTGCCATTATAAACTGTGGAATTACAAACTGGTGAGCTGTACAAAATTTTTTGGTACCCCTCTGCTCGTCTGCCAAATAAATTCCCCCAGCATCATATGAAAACCGGAATTTCCACGTGCGACTACAATGTGCGCTGGGCTAAGTGCAAGTTGCTTCTACGATGGCCAAGTACTCATATAATATAGATTTGGTGTAACTGCCCGTACTGTCATAGTCGTTTCTCCAGCAATGAATGTTTCCTGTGTCCAAGTGGATGGTTTTTTCTGGTTCTACGGTTGCGCGCTGAACAATTTGCAGCAGCTACACCAGAGTATAGACTTTTTTGTCGTCTTCTTATAGTTTTGATTCGGCCTGCCACGAATTCCTCTCCTGCGCCACCTTTTTATCTGTGCCTAGCTACCCCAAACGTCCTCAGTTAGCTGTTGTAAATATTCCATTCCGTGTTTTTCCGTGTATTGCTAGAGTCCCATGAAAGTTGCACTCTGGTGCCTTAACACCTATCATCCTGCCCTTTGTTCTCGTCATCGTTTCCACATATACCATTTCTCGTGTACTGTGTGGAGGACCTCTTCAACCATTATCAGTCCACATTACTCTCCTCCACCTGTTCTAACACCACATCTCCAAATTTTCGATTTTCTTCATTTCCGGTTTTCCCACAACACACACTTCACTTGCAACCAAAGTTTACATTCTGCCGCGTGGGATTAGCCGAGCGGTCTTAGGCGCTGCAGTCATGGACTGTGCGGCTGGTCCCGGCGGAGGTTCGAGTTCTCCCTCGGGCATGGGTGTGTGTGTTTGTTCTTAGGATAATTTAGGATAAGTAGTGTGTAAGCTTAGGGACAGATGACCGTAGCAGTAAAGGCCCAAAAGATTTCACACACATTTCATCTTTTTTTCTTAACGTTTACGTTCTCACAGTTATCTTCTTCAACTCAAGGCCTGTATTTTACATTAGTCGACTTCGTTTAACGAAAGACTTCCTCTTTACCACTGCTGCGTCACCGCAGTGTGTGGGCAGGAATCCGCCGAAGTCAGCATCAACACTTTCTTATGTGTGGTGTCATATCACAGTTGACACAATACCAAATGTCATATTTCACAGACATCTGTATTTCCTCATCTTAAAGGCCATATTTGGAACTGTATCTGGCCACATGCCAAGGACATGGAAGTGGAAGGGAGGCCCATCCCCACATCCCACGCCATCGTTCGGCAGACAAGTATGTGCATTTGCAGTGGATAACCTATGATCTGATGACATTACAAGAATAACCCAATATATAATGCCGACGTAGGCGTAACTGCATAAAATACTGAAAATTTAGTAAACCATGTTTGCATTAGTGAATTCTAATAGTTACAAATACTCTGCAGTATGTGCATACACACATTGTATTGCACGTGTGAACCACAGTAAATCTTCGCTCCCATAGAACCACGAACACAGTAATTACATCAGTGCTGTGCCAGAGGCGCAGAGGTTGTGCTGACACTGATATCAGCAAAATATGTAATGTCCGATTGCCTGAGAACTGGATACGATGATGTCATGACTTTGAAGATAAGGACGTCCTAATGCTGACATGATTGAAAGTGTTTCGTCACCCAGTGTTTAGTTTGTCGAGAAACTGCAGTGACCCGCTACTTTTACTTGTCTTTATTCAGCTTTTTATACCCTTCTTGCTATGTTGTGCGTTATAGTGCTTTCAGGGATATCGGAATTTCTTTGCTTCGTTGTCTCGAATTTGACGCGAAATTTATTATTTTTTCGTTTGTAGTACGTCTCCTCACTTTCGACTAATTTGCGTTACTTAGAGCACATATTCTGTGCTCTTTAGACTGTTGACTCCTTTCAACAGTTCCTGTAATTCACCCTACTTTGACAGAGGGTAGCAATATCATCAATTAATTTTATTACTGATATCGTTCCACACAGAATTTTAATCCAGTTCCTAAATACTTTTCACCTACGACGTTTTATCTTCTACGAGGTGAGCAGTGAGGGCGATAGAGTCCATTCTAACCCTACGTCAGTTTTAATACTAGTTTTCTGCACTGGCTTTCCATTCTTATTGTTCCCTTTTGGTCCTTGTACATTTTATATTTTACTCATATTTTACTATAGCTTCTGTCTAGATTTCTAAGAATATTCCGCAATTTTCCCTTGTGGAACACTTTTTCTAGGTCGACAAACCATATGAAAGTGTCTTGATTTTTCTTAGGTCTTGCCTTCAATATCGATAACAACGTCAAAACTGAATTTTAGAGTTAAACTGATCTTCATTTAACAGATCCTCAATTTTTCATCCCATTCTTCTTTATATTATCGTCGTCAGCAACTTTAACGTCTGTGTTCTCAAAGTAATGCTGCGGCGGTTCTCGCATTTGAAGTCTGAAAGATTTGTGGGTGGCATTTTTCCGAAAGACTGATGGTATGCCACTAAGTTTTCCAGTCTATACAATAACTTATAATATGAGTATGAGAGCTCAGAACTGCTCACACTTCAGAACATAAAAATCCTGGATATGCTTTTACTTTATCGTTTCAAGTTACTCTTTAATAAAAGTATTCTGTATTATATTACACATCTCATGATCAGTTTAGTTGGCTTTTAAATCCTTGTTGCTTTCAAACAAACTGGGGAAACTGGTAGGTTGAAGGCTATTCATGTGAGTTAGTGTATATCATTACTAGTGACCGGGTTGCAATTGGGTTGACTCGGTGGAAGCACAGGTTCCGAAGCGTAGTCGAGGCTGCTCAGTATGTGTGGGTGGTCGATGGTGTCGGTTTATGAGGCCCAGAATGGTGGTATCTGACAACAAATATGGCTGATGCAGAAGTCTCCTTTACGAAGCGTAACGCAGCACAACCAGAAATTTCCGTATGTTTCCTGTTGCAACACCAGAAAAGAAAATGGTTCAAATGGCTTGAGCAGGGACTTAACATCTCAGGTCATCAGGCCCTAGAACTTAGAACCACTTAAATCTAACTAACATAAGGACATGACACACATCCATGCCCGAGGCAGGATTCGAACCTGCGACCGTAGCAGTCGCGCGGTTCCAGACTGAAGTGCCTAAAACCGCTCGGCCACCAGCGGCCGGCAACTCCAGGAAATCTTGCATCTTCTTGCCAGATTGTGTTTTCAACCATACCAATTACACATTAAAACAATCATTTTCAAGAGGTCAATTTTCCTAAAAGACACTTGCTTGTGAATGGGATTACAGTTGAAACGTCCCCTTAGAAACATTTATGAATGACTGTGCTGGTAAACCCCTTACGTTATTTGATTTTCAAACAGCTGAGCAAAACTGAACGTACTCAGACATTTCTCTCTTTACTTATTCTGATCATCACTAAACTGACACACAATATTTTTAGAGCAACGCAATCTGACGTTAAATAATCCCTACAAATGAATGGCCCTGACTAACAATAACCTATACCTTTCATGAATCACTTACCTCACAAAAATCTTCGTTACTCGAACTACTGCAATACAGCGAGCGCCACTACTGCCAGGTAAATAAAAGATTCAAACTACTGAAGGCACTAAATACTGATAGGCATAGTCAGCAAATGAGAGATTTTGATAGAGAACAAACTATGTATTTACCTTAATTGTGTTCAAAAGTCATAATATATATATATATCAGTTCATGACATCCAGTCTTACAAATTTACTCCCTCTGATGGACACACGTCCAGATCATCCGCTCTCAAAGCTCCACCAACTCTCTCCCCACATCCACCACTGTTGGCGGCTCACCTCCAACTGTGTAACGCTACGCGCTGTTAACAGCCAACTGCCCAGCACTACAATAGCAAATTCCAACAATGCAAACCAGCCACAGGCTGCACACAGCACAGTCAGTGATTTTCATACAGAGCGCTACATGACCTTACCAACACAAAAACCTAAACAGCCTACTTACACAGTAACATGAGGCATCACCTTAACATACAACCTTCCACTAGGACGACAAAAAGTTCTTGAGATCAAATATAATTTGCTTAAAGCTTTGTTATCTACATCTACACCTGTATCACTATTCTACACTTCACACATAAGTGCCTGGCATAGGGTTCTTCGAACTACCTTCAGACTGTTTCCCTACCGTTCCACTCTGTAACAGTGAATTGGAAAAATGAAGACGTAAATATTTCTGCTCGAGTTCTCATATCTCGTATTTCATTGTAATGACCATTCTTCCCTAGCTGGTTGGCGGCAGAGAAATATTTTCAGATTCATAGAGGGAAGTTGGTGATTGAATTATCGTGAAAAGTTCTCGCCGCAACGTCGATTGCTTCCTCATCTAGCTTATCCTATCCATGACACTCCCTCCACTATTTCACGATAATACAAAACGAGCTACCCTTCTTTAGACTTTGTCAATGTCCTCCGTCGGTCCTATCTGGTAAGGGATCCATACTGCACAGCATCACTGTAGCAGAGGACGAGCAAATGTACTGTATGGAGTCTCTTTAGTAGACCTGTTGCATGTTCTAAGAGTTCTGCCAATATATCCCAGTCTTTGGTTTGCCTTGCCCACAATATTATATATGTGATTATTCTAATTTAAGTCGTTGTTAGTTGAAATTCCAAGGTATTTCGTTGAACTGCCAGCCTTGAAATTTGTGTGTTTTATCGTGTAACCGAAATTTAACGGATTTCTTTTCCAACTCTTGTCCATTACCTGACACTCTTCCTTATTCAGAAACAGCAGCGATTTTTCGCACCATATAGATTGTAAGGTGTCAGGCAAATCCAACACCTTCCATGAAAACCTTGACATGATAAGCAAATCCAGTAGTATGTCACATAGCTCCAAATAAATCGTAACATTAAATTAACCAAAGTAATACGAGTAACGAGTGAGCAAATGGAATACCACAGACTAACACAAGAATGCCTAAATGCATGTCATACCTTCCCACAATGAGACAGACGCAGTTCCGAGGGGAGAAACGAGAACAGAAGCCGAGAGCAGAACCGTGTTAAGCTGGAAGGCCCTACGATAAGGGACGTACACCCACGTCGCCAGCTAACCACTAGGACCACCCCACAGCCCATGTTAAAAGCTAGAGCCCTCCAGAAGAACAGTATAGATCTTACGATAACATAAAAAGGGCCACCCCAGCTGCAAGTTTTAGCGTGAAACTTTTTCGCGTCTCTGTTACGTCAGGACCACCCCCCAGCCCATGTTAAAAGTTAGAGCCCCCCAGAAGAACAGTATAGATCTTACGATAACACTAAAAGGACCACCCCAGCTGCAAGTTTTAGCATAAAACTTTTTCGCGTCTCTGTTACGTCAGGACCACCCCCCCAGCCCATGTTAAAAGCTAGAGCCCTCCAAAAGAACAGTATAGATCTTACGATAACACTAATAGGACCACACCAGCTGCAAGTTTTAGCGTGAGACTTTTTCACGTCTCTGTTACGTTGCAAACTTTAAGAACATTGCCCCACCACGAAAAGTATAACGTTTCTCATTGGATAGACAGAATTTTTGTAGGCGGAGCTTAAGGTTAACATTGACACTCTGATTGGTCAGATGAAAACACAGACAGATAGTTTTTTTTTAAAACAACTTCGGTAAATTGTAGTAAAGAGAAGTTAGGAGAGAGTAGCTTCCGAGACGGCGAGGTGAGCGGAGCTGTGCTGTCCGCCGCCCCCTTATGAACACCGACAAGGTAATGAATGCACGCGATCCCGCACAACAGCGCATAAAGCTGCACTCAGAACTGCAGAAGTCTCATCTGTTACACCCCTTTTTGCGTAATACTAGTGTCGATCGTCAATTAAAGCTCATGGTGTTCACATTTGCCACTTGATGTAAAAATCTGAAATGCGATGATTTTTCTGTTATATAGTTATTGAGAAGCCACATCAGCCACTGTAATTTATGACAAGTTAGATAAGTAATTAAAGAAAATTGAGGTTCACTGTAGACAATTTTGATAGTTTTCTCTCTTGTGAAACTTAATTTAAACCTAGATTATAGATGTAATATGGCATAGGTCATCCTTCGATCCATAGTAGAACTTGGAAACCCACTCAGGGAATATTCGTTCACATTTTTGTTGAACGCAGTTGGTTTGTATCATCATGTATTAAAACATTTCCTTTTATCAATAGTGCAATTAATAAACAATGTTTTGTGAGTAGAATAAAATTTCCAATAGTAAACTTAACTGCTTTTTTGCCGTTATTTTACCAACTAACTAAAAATAGGAAAGCCTTGAACCCCTTCCACTAAATTTAGTTAGTATTAAGATTCTTTTACAGGGAGTGCAGTGGAGCTGACGCTGAAATCATTAAGTATTTGGTTATATCATCGCTAGTCTCTCTGAACTCTTCTGAACTCTACATGTCATGTGTGGTCTGGCGTCTCCTTACCAGCAACAGGTCCCAGGTTCAAACTAGTCAATTCCCTAAAAAACACACTCAGAGTGTCGTTCCGCGAAAGTGGTAGGGAGACACGATATAGAACAGACACCACACAGAATGTTAGAGAATGGCGACCCTGCCAGGATGGTAAAATACCATGATTGAAGGTCGACCACATGCCTAACTAGGCAGAAAAATATCCTGTAAAAAATTTTTGTAATAAAAAAAAATTTTTTTTGAAAGGCATAAATAGTTGAAAACAGTAGCTGCAGCGATAGATAGTGAGACATTCTAGCAGAGACAAGAGCATAATTAAGTTATGAATTTTAAAAACTGTTGGAATTAAGTTTTCTCTACAATGCAAGCGCACAGGTGGCGGATACATCGTTGACAAGTTGGTTCTGACCCAACAAGTAAGTGAATTGATTGTCAAGTCGCGTGTGCAAAAAGTTTATGGAACGCGTGAGATCGTATGAGCGCATGTTGACGCGAAGTAGGGCGCGTGAATTGCTTTCAAAATAGAAAATAAGGTATTCGGAAAGATTAGCAATGGCAGATCGAGACGTTGACCGAATTGAGGTAGAGACCCAACATGAAGATGGACAGAGAATGGAGGACAGTACAACAGACGATGCAGTATCGCGAGAAATAGGACAGATAACGCACCATAACGAGGATAATGTACGCCAAGGCACAGAAAACCTAAGTCAGCATACGACAGAGGAGCAGAAAAGTAGAGAGACAGTCGATGAGTATTCTAACTTGCGTCTTGAATACGTAGAACCCATAGTACAAGTAATCAGAGCTGCAAACCAACACTTGGGCGAGAACACAGAGCGTAGGACGTCGGAAGAAAACGCAATAGGACCCACCAATCTGGCAGAACTATTACAATTAATGACGGAAACCATAACAAGACAAAATAAAGAAATTGCGAACCAAATTAAAATTCAGAATGCAGAAACGACGAACCAAATTGCAGAAATCATTAGACAAATGCGTGCGATTAAAGAACAAAACAAAAAAAAAGTCAGTTACACCTAAGTCATATTGAAGACGAGGCAAAAGAATCTCGAGAAGTGATAGGAAACTTAGGCCACAATCAATTGAGAACAGACATTGACAAGGTACAAGCGGACGTACAAACATTGCGTAATGACATTCAGGACGAGATCAAAACAGTACGTAACAACACCCAGGGAGAAGTCAAGAAACTAGAGAAACAGATAAACGAAATTACTAGACAAGCAGCAGGTACAGCGCGTGAAGTTGTTGAAAACAGTGTGTTACACAAACGTATCACAAAAGCAGCGCTGAAAAGATATGATAACCGCATAGTCAAAATAGAAGCGCAAACGAAGCGACAATTTCAGAAATTGCGAACAGAGTTGTTGCAAACCATTGAACAGCGTAGTGAACAGGATCGAACAAGCACAGAGTCTGCAACCACATCCGTATCTGTAACAGTGAACCGTCCCCTTTCAATAATAGTACACTACTGTGCTTAAACTGACACACAATATTTTGTTAGCGCAACGCAATCTGACTTTCAGAATTCCCTACAAGAGAATGGCCCTGACTAACATTAAACTATACCTTTCACAAATCACTAAATCACTTACCTCACAATAATCTTCGTTACTCCCACTACTGCAATACTGCAAGCGCCACTACTGCCAGCTAAATAAAAGATTCAAACTATGGAAGGTACTAACTACTGATAGGGATAGTTAGCAAATGAAAGATATTAATAGAGAACAAACAATGTATTTACCTTGATATCATCATATATAAATATAGCAGTTCATGACAAATTTCAAAACTCCGCCATCTCTCTCCCCACATCCACCACTGCTGGCGGCTCACCTCCAACTGCGCAACGCTACGCGCTGTTCCCAGCCAGCTGCCTAACACTACAATGGCGAGTATTACAACAATGCAAAGCAGCCACAGACTGCACACAGCACAGCCAGTGATTTTCATACAGAGGTGGCGTTACCAAAAAAAACCTAAACAGCCTACTTACAACAGCACCGGAAAAACAAGCAATTAAAGAAGATATTACGCATTTGCGATTCCAATCACAGGCGGAAAGTAACATACGTGAAATCAGACAGCCTGCACAGTTACAAACACGTTTCGAAATTCTTGATGAACAAACGTCATCACAAACACATGCGGAACCACAAATGTATGTTTCAAGACAGTTTGGATTGTGCAATGGAGCAGCATGGTTAGCCAGACAAGGTACCGAACCAATACCTGACAATGGAAAGCCAGGTCGCGAAGAGTACAGTGCAATGCATTCAGCCACACGTTCACAACCGATGGAAGAAAATATTGCGTACCACTCCAACGATACTACGCAAGGGTACGCGAAAGTTACAGTGGACAATATCCAATAGATCTACCACAACCGGAAAGAACGACGGGAGAAATGATCAGAAACAAAAGTGGCGAAGAATCGAGAATTTCATATGGAACTATGACGAAGTACGACAACGATCATTTCCTCACAGTCAGAAAATTTCAACACTTTCGAGAAGGAGTCCGCGAACTTTTATTGATCAATTCCGAGTAGGAGTATCAGAACACTGGACGCTAGCACACAAATTAGACTTTATATGTGCACACATGTCAGGAACAGTCGCAGAAACCATGCAGGATGTTGCAGCAACATGCCGATCGTACGAAGATTTCAGAGAGAAGTTTCTCTCACGATATTGGCCCAGCGAAGCACAGAACAGAGTGAAGTACGAATTATTACAGAACCCATATTTTGAAAATTCAGGAGAGAAGAGTCCCGTGAAATTTTTCGAATTAATGGCAAAGAAAAATCAATGCTTAGATGTACCATACAGTGACAGTTGATTAA
The DNA here is from genome assembly GCF_023898315.1 of Schistocerca nitens. Classification (NCBI taxonomy): domain Eukaryota; kingdom Metazoa; phylum Arthropoda; class Insecta; order Orthoptera; family Acrididae; genus Schistocerca; species Schistocerca nitens. Next base: position 191,160,579 of record NC_064622.1, read on the forward strand.
ATTATGCACGATGAAGCTACTATTGAAATACCAGCAATCATTAGTAGGTCGCGGAGGCAATGACGTCGAAGCATTTAAAGGTATTATAAGGGAACTAGAGTTCATATTTTCGGAAGATTACGAACCATGTGATAACTTCACACCAAGAAACGACAATAGATTTCAACAAAGAACCGGTTATGGATTTAGAAGAGAATATGGCAATAACTATAATTCACCCAGGAACGGCAACAACTATTACAGAGGGAATAACGACAACCGGATCGGGTACTGGAGAACCAATAGACCGACAAGTTATCAACAAAGAAACCACAATCAACAAGCTGAACAAGAAAAGAGAATACAGATAGAAGAGGTGGAGGTAAGACCACCAAACCCCGATAAACGTTCGAATTGACAGCTAAGCGCCCATGCCAAAGAGAATGACGCACCGACCCAGGACAATTGCAGTACCTTGAACAGAGAAGTAAAAATCTTATCACGAGAAGAGAAGAAGGAAGAAACAAATCCGCAGGGACCAGATGAAAACGAAGACAAGAAAATAACAATATCGTGTTGGGACGAAATTAATTGGGAGAATAGTGACGAGGAAGATGAATTACCAGATGCATGCACAACGAATGTAGGAGGAAAGGACGAAGTAATGAGTATTACAGAGCTATTTGAGATGGAAACCAGGGAAAGCGAATTCAATGAGGATAATGCGCAGTCGACATAAGTTGAAAATAAGTTACAAGTAGGCACACAACTCAACGTATATAATGAAGGAAGTTATAAAGCGATAATTAGAGCATTTAGATGCGATTATGTGGCAGTAGCGACGAAGAAGGAGAAGATTGATGAGGATGAGGAAAAAGTAGAGGATGGTGAAGAAAGCGTAAATGAAGGAAGAAATAGAGAAGAGGAAATAAAAGAGAGAGAAGTAGCAGTCGAAGCTTATCCTACAGAAAGTTCGAATTCACAAGGGAAATTCCTGAAAAGACTCGTGTATGATTCAGTGGAGGATTCATTGATGCAAGAAGAAGAAGAACCGAACCAACCCTTTCAAATTCAACCAACTGTGAAGGCCATGGTAAAGCATATCCCAGTCAACATTGTAATTGACAGCGGAAGTGAACTGACTGCGATCTCAGAAAATTTATTCATGCAGTGTATTGCCAATGAGGAATTGCCCGTTCTGAAAACACGTAAGATTAAAGTAAGAGGTCCTATTAGAAACAATGCTGTGGAAGTTACGAGACAAACAAGGTTAACTCTTTCGTGTCAAGGTCAAAAGATCGAAGCCAAGTTCGTGATTATACCTAAACTAACTGTAGATTTGATTATAGGTGCAGATTTTTTAAATGAGAGACGAGCGATAATAGATATGGGGAAAGGTAGCGTAACATTCGGGAATGTCACACTTCTCTTTGAGCAAAAGCTAAAATTAGAAGAAATACCAGTTATAAACAAACAATTAAGAATGACGCGAGATAAAGAGGATGAAGAATCTGAATGGTATGCACAAAAGGGGGAATCGCCTCAACTCATGTTCGAAGTTCATCAAGAAATCGACGAAAAATTGCAAGAAGTTCAAGGTATTTCGGAACACAGTAAAAGAGAATTAGAGGGAATTTTACGAGATAAAGCAGAGGTATTTTTACCTAAGACTGGCAGTATTAAACACTTTCAGTACAAGTTTGAAGTAAAACAGCACAAACCATTTAGAGTGCCACCCTATACAATCCCATTAAGCTACAGGAATAAAGTATTCCAGGAGATATCTAAAATGTTAGATGACGATATTATTGAACCAGCTACCTCCACATATAACAGCCTGTTCCATATTGTACAAAAACAAGATGGGAGCATCAGGTTAGTGCTTGATTGCAGACAGATCAACACAATCATAATCACTGAGACAGATCGCCCAGAAAAATTAGAGGAATTGATACAAAACTTCCACAGTGCTAAGATATTTTCATCAATTGATTTACGGAGTAGTTTCTGGCAAATAGAATTGCCCCAGAATGTAGAAAATTTACAGAATTTATCGTATTCGGTAGATGTTACCAGTTTAAACGATTGCCATTTGGATTAAACATATCATCAGCAGCGTTTACTAGGGGATTTAATACTACACTCAGTTCTGAAATTTTGGAAAAAATTACTTGTTATGTTGATGATGTGATTATAGCAGAACCCTCTTGGGAACATCACAACGACACATTAAATCAGTTTTTACAGATCATGAAAGAGCATGGGGTCACAGTAAATATAACAAAATCCAAATTTGGAAGGCGAGAGGTCAAATTTATAGGACACATGATTTCCGAGAAAGGGGTAATGCCCGACCCAGAAAAACTAACGGCAATCAAAGAATTCTGTACTCCATATAATAAGAAAACTCTCAGAGGATTTCTAGGTCTCACCGGATTCTATAAAAAATTTATTTGGATCAACTCTCGCAACAACACGCCTATGTGCATTGACTGGAAAAAACACGCCATGGGTATGGGATCAACAAGTCAATGAAGAATTTTTAAAAGTGAAAAACACACTAACAACAGCACCGATTTTAGCACATCCTAATCTAACACAAAATTTTTGTATGCCCTCTGATAGAGCGAAAACAGGTTTAGGAATTGTTTTATTCCAATAATACGAACAGGCAAGGCTAAGATCATATAGAACAATTGCATTTGCCAGTCGGGTACTCACAAAAAGCGAGAAAAACTACTCAGTCACGGAGCTGGAAGCATTGGCCATTGTATGGGGCTTCCAACGTTTTCGATACTTCCTATTCGGAAGAAAAACAAAAGTATACACTGACCACAAAGCATTAGAATTTCTGTTATCCGCCAGACTAACTCATGGGAGATTCGCCAGATGGATGTCAATACTACAAGAATTTGACTTCACTATTACACACATACCAGGACCAGCAAATGTATTAGGAGATGCTTTATCACGATGTCCACAGGGTGCATCCAATAACATAGGTTTGGAAGCAGCAGAAGATCAGTTTACAATGTACTATATGAAACAAGTACCTTTCGAAAACTACATTTCGACAGCATTGAAAAACATAGGCAAAGAACAGGACAAGGATCCCGAAATACTAGGAATCAAACACAAATGGAGAAGTAATGATTTTCCAGACATTAGACAGCACTACCTCGTAAAAAACAATGTTTTATTTTTTAGACGGAATGTTGCAACGAATGAATGGTTAATTTATATCCCAGATGAACTAATTAATAAGTACATATGGTATACACATTTAAGTAATGGCCGCTTTAGACCAAAGAAATGCTTTTTAAAAATAAAACAAACAAGCCATTTTCCTAATGTGGAAAGACGAATTAGAACAGTATTAGTCAAATGCAAAAAATGTATGAGCGCTAAACACGTCACTTTCCAAACAAAACCACCTATGTTTCCAATAATCCCTAAAAGATTAAAACAAGTAGCTGCAACAGATTTGATGGGCCCCTCCCACGCACAAAAAATGGACATATTTTCATATTTGTCGTTTTGGAACTTACTTCTAAATATGTTACCTTGACACCATTAAAACGGGCAACAGGTCTTACTATAAGTAAAGCATTTAGACAAGATTATCTCAGACTAGTAGGTCGAGTGGAACGAATAATTTCGGATAATGGCCCAGAATACAAGTCAGTGCAATGGCGGAACACGTTAAAACAACACAAAATAAAACCCATCTACATATCTAAGTACAAACCTAGCGTAAATCCAGCAGACCGATCTATGAAGGACATAAGCACTTTATGCCGATTATATGCAGGCAAAAGACACAACACTTGGGATATATACCTTAAAGATTTTCAAGAAGTAATAAATGAAATGCCACATAGCACTACACTACTACCTCCAGTTACTGTACTTAAAAATATTGAACCCCCAAACATAACCAGAGAAAATGTTAGATTTCCTATTGTACTACGTAGACAGCACAAACAAGTCATACCAACAGCACTCTCCAACATCAGAAAGGCAGCCATTAAAAGAAAAGAAAGAGGAGATAGAAAAGCAATTAAAAGAACATTCTCAGTAGGCCAGAAAGTATTTGTAAAAACACACCATCTCTCCAGCAAACAGAAACACAAAATACATAAGTTTTACGCTGCACACATAGGACCTGTCATAATTAGCCGAATTGCTCATGATAATGCTGTGGAACTAATGAACCCAAAAACAGGCAAAACCTTAGGACTTCACCATGTGAGCCATATCAAAAAGTTTGAAGATTAATTTTATTACTGGTATATAATCAGCACAATATTTCAAGATTATGTTGCAGATATGATCATCAGGAGAAAGAAGAATGAAGAGAGAGGAAGGTGGGAAAAATATAGTACTTTCAATAAAAACGAAAACAAAAATAACACCAATAGTACCATAGATTAAAGTGAAGGGATAAAACGTAGATAGTCTAACAGCATGAAATACTAAAATGCTATACACCACGACACTACACAAAAAATAAAAAAACGAATTTGAGGATTTTTGTAGAAGTTAAGACTCAAAATATCTTAGAATTGTAACATGGAAAGGGCACCGAAATTTGTAAAGCTTTTTAAGAAGGCGTAAAACAATGTAGGTACTAGACATATGTTAGATGACTATAAGTAAAACTTTTTGTAAGAACCATTGTAAAAACTCCAACAAAGACCAGATGCAACGACCCACAAGTTGCAATGCGAGAAGTATCAAGATAGGAAAGGACGTAATTAGCAAGACACGATTCCTACAAGGCAGAAGCGTCGAGAGAAGGGAAAGGACAGTGAGACCAACAGAGGGTAACTGAAGTGGCAGTAAATCTGCTGAACCACAGGGAGGCGGAACCCCGCTGGGACAGAACACGGAACCACAGAGTGGCAGAACACGGAAGGGACCAGTTGCAGGGACTGACAAGCAAACACCGGACTTTCACCACTCGTAAACCCTGGGACGCCCCGACTAAGCAGAGCGAGCAAAAAATGGCCCAATGAGAAGGCGGCTTGGGCAAGCTACCACTGGCAAAAAATATGTGTAAAAGTCACACTACCGCTATTAAACAGCATGCTGATGCATGAAACTGAAGAAAACGTCCACAAAGTAGAAATGACATGCCCAAACCATTAATCAAACTGTTACTAAGAGGAGAACTTAGCGACTAGTTATCAATAAATATTTCCATACCCTGCCTAGAGGAGAACAAAGAAGCAAGTAAGAAGCAGAGAAAAAGCAGGAAGAACAGAAGTTGAAGATTCGCAAGATTGAGACCAAGAAAGAAGATGGGTGAAGAATAGACTACATACCTTCCCAAATCCCTATCCTATTGTAAACTAGTCATCTGCGAAGTATTACAACGAAAAACGACCGCTTTCAGGGACACATAACGATGACTTTCACACATACAAAGCCAATAAACCACGATATTCTGCACTCACAGCTCCATTCCATTATGGGACCTCCACAACAACACACACTTGCAAAGCCAACAAGGAACGACGAACGAAGCTGTACATCAAATACTTGCCCACATCCATCTCACTCAAGTCCACCACCTTCGTGCAAAAACATTCGCCAACCTCATGCTTAAACATTCATAGGAGTGTGTGAATGTGTGAAATCAAATTATGTGATGTAGGAATTGTGCAAAAGAAACATGTGAAAAACTAAATAAGTTAAGCACGCCAGACAGTTAATAAACTACAAAATAACAGTCATTGACTATGGACTTAAGTAAAAAATAGACTATCGATAAAAATAAGTCATTAGTTCTGAAATGAACAGTATATAAAGAACAAAAGTAAGGCATAATAAACACTAAAACTATATGCCACTTATTTTCTCCTCATAAAAATAAAAGAATAACTATATTTTACTTATTTTCTCCTTATAAAAACAAAGGATAAAAAATTATCTTGTTGGATGTTTTCCCTTTTTTTTAACATTTGTACCATTTGTAGCCGGCCGGAGTGGCCGTGCGGTTCTGGGCGCTACAGTCTGGAACCGAGCAACAGCTACGGTCGCAGGTTCGAATCCTGCCTCGGGCATGGATGTGTGTGATGTCCTTAGGTTAGTTAGGTTTAATTAGTTCTAAGTTCTAGGCGACTGATGACCTCAGAAGTTGAGTCGCATAGTGCTCAGAGCCATTTGAACCATTTTTTTGTAGCATTTGTTAGGATAATATCTCAATACTTATGTATGTATATTTCTTTGTCAAAGCAATTCTTGGAAATAATTCTTATTTGTTAGTATAAAAATGTTGAAATGAGTGTCTAAAAAACATTTTACTTGTACATGACATTTAGAAAATGTGTTAGGAATAGATTTTACTTAATTACTACATTTATAAAAATAATATTTCTAAGAAAATCGATGTGAAAGACTCCTCACTTTCGATAACAAACTTCTTAAAAAACAAACTTCACAATTAAATAAAGAAATAAAATTATTAAAAAATAATAATTATAATAGAATAAAAATATTCTTCCCTTGTCAATATAAACATATTTTGATAATAATGTGGAAGAATATAAAAATATAAATTAGTAATACAAACTAGCATAGAACAGAATAACGTGGCTGAACAGTAGGCAACAAAATTTAGATAACAGAATAATTTTTGACTAGCTTAGACAACGATTCAATCATTGCCTATCTTCAGTGCAAAAATGATGTTCGAAGGGTGGTGATATGTAAGGTGTCAGGCAAATCCAACACCTTCCTATGTATGTCACATAGCTCCGAATAAATCGTGACATTAAATTAACTAAAGTAATACGAGTAACAAGTGAGCAAATGGAATACCACAGACTAACACAAGAATGCCTAAATGCATGTCATACCTTCTCACCATGAGACAGACGCAGTTCCGAGGGGAGAAACGAGAACAGAAGCCGAGAGCAGAACCGTGTTAAGCTGGAAGGCCCTAAGATAAGGGACGGACACCCACGTCGCCAGCTAACCGCTAGGACCACCCCCAGCCCATGTTAAAAGCTAGAGCCCTCCAGAAAAACGGTATAGATCTTACGATAACACAAAAAGGTCCACCCCAGCTGCAAGTTTTAGCATGAGACTTTTTCTCGTCTCTGTTACGTCAGGACCACCCCCCAGCCCATGTTAAAAGTTAGAGCCCCCCAGAAGAACAGTATAGATCTTACGATAACACTAAAAGGGCCACACCAGCTGCAAGTTTTAGCGTGAGGCTTTTTCTCGTCTCTGTTACGTTGCAGACTTTAAAAACTTTGCTCCACCACGAAAAGTATAACGTTTTTCATTGGATAGACAGAATTTTTGTAGGCGGAGCTTAAGGTTAACATTGAAACTCAGATTGGTCAGATGAAAACACAGCCAGATAGTTTGTAGTAAGGAGAAGTTAGGAGAGAGTTGCTTCCGAGACGGCGAGGTGAGCGGAGCTGTGTTCACCGCCGCCCCCTGACGAACACCGACAAGGTAATGAATGTACGCGATCCCGCATAACAGCGCATAAAGCTTCACTCAGAACTGCAGAAGTCTCATCTGTTACACCCCTTTTTGCGTAATACTAGTGTCGATCATCAATTAAATCTCATGGTGTTCACATTTGCCACTTGTAAAAATCTGAAATGCGATGATTTTTCTGTTATATAGTTATTGAGAAGCCACATCAGCCACTGTAATTTACGACAAGTTAGATAAGTAATTAAAGACAATTGAGGGTCACTGTAGACCATTTTGATAGTTTTCTCTCTTGTGAAACTTAATTTAAACCTAGATTATAGATGTGATATGGCATAGGTCATCCTTCGATCCACAGTAGAACTTGGAAACCCACTCAGGGAGTATTCGTTCACATTTTTGTTGAACGCAGTTGGTTTGTATCATCCTGTATTAATACATTTCCTTTTATCTATAGTGCAATTTATAAACAATGTTTTGTGAGTAGAATAAAATTTCCAATGGTAAACTTAACTGCATTATCGTCTTTATTTTACCAGCTAACTAAAAATAGGAAATCCTTGAACCCCTTCCACTAAATTTAGTTAGTATTAAGATTCTTTTACAGGGAGTGCAGTGGAGGTGACGCTGAAATCATTAAGTATTTGATTATATCATCGCTAGTCTCACTGAACTCATGTCATGTGTGGTCTGGCGTCTCCTTACCAGCAACAGGTCCCAGGTTCAAACTAGTCAATTCCCTAAAAAACACACTCAGAGCGTCGTTGTGCAAAAGTGGTAGGGAGACAAGATATAGAACAAACAGACACCACGCAGAATGTTAGAAGATATCGTGTCGAAGTTATTTTACAGTTTGTTCCAGTTTTCTTATCAGTTTATTAGATGGTAAATGACAGCATCATCTCCAACAATCTAAGGTACCACTTCGATTGTCTACTGAATCGTTTACATACATTTGGAATAGCAGAGAGCCTATATAACACTTCTTTGGGTAATACTCGACATCACTTCTGTTTTCGTCGATGACTTTCTGTCGATTACTACGTATTGTGACCTTTCAGAAAGAGAATCACGAATCCACTCCCATAACTGAGACGATACTCCATAGGCATCTGACTTGATTATAAGCCGCTTGTGAGGAACAGTGTCAAAAGCATTCCGGAAATAGAAATATGGAGTGAATTTGAGATCCACTGTCGATACCATTTATTACTTCACGCGGGGTAGATGGTGACAGCCTCGACGTGGCCTACCCCCCCCCAGTATCGTGCCGCACAACGATCGCATTGCGAGAAGAAAATCGAAATGCTCAGAACGAGCTGCGACACGAGAAGCAAATGTCACCACCAAACGGCGGCCGGACATAGTAATACCTCCCGGCCCTCACAGGCGAAGTTACGCAAGAGAGCGAGACAAATGCCTCAGTCCCCCCCCCCCCCCCCCCCCCCGGAGCCAAGTGCGTGGACGAATACGTATATGCCAAGTTAACATAGAAGGATACACGAGGACAAAAGGAGACATCCTCACAAAGCTACTAACAGAAGAAAAAATTGATGTGCTGACCTTGCAGGAAACACATCTATCAGAAGAAAATATCTCGAGACTTCTAATACCAGGCTATGAAATTGTGGGCTATAAAGCCCATAATAAACACGGTATTGCAACACTGATCAAGAAAGAACTGGTTGATAATATTGAGGAAACTATGCACCACGAATTTGCCGTGGGAATCAAACTAACGATATGACTGTGTATAACGTGTACAAGCCACCTTCAGAAAGATGGGAACAACCTGTTTTACCTAACCCACAACACCCTGCAGTCATAATTGGCGATTTTAACTCCCACCACCCCAGATGGGGCTATCAGTCTTGCGACAAAGAAGGACTCATGCTGGCAGACTGGGCAGATATAAATAATTATACATTAATATACGATGCAAAAGATACCCCCACCTTCTGTTCAGGAGCGTGGGGCACAACATCAACGCCCGATCTTTGTTTTGTCTCATCTGGAGAAACTGGAATAGCACTTCCGTCTAAGAGAACTGTACTGAGCCGTATTCCTCGGAGCCAACACAGACCAGTTATTATAGACCTTGGGATCCAAATACCAGTAATAAAGAGCCCCCCTATAGCCCGCTGGAACCTCAGGAAGGCTAACTGGGTTAAGTTTAAAGATACCATTGAAAATAATGTAAACAGAATTCCCCCAATTCCAGAAAATTACGACAGATTTACGAAGTTAATTATTAAAGCGGCACATAACTCAATACCAAGAGGAGCGCGGAAAGAATACATCCCATGCTGGACAAAGGAGTGCGAACAACTACTCGATGAATATAACAAAACAGAGAATCCAGAACTAGGAGAACAGCTCGTAAGAGCTATGGACGAGGAACGCAAACAGAGATGGCAAAAGCGGATGGAACAAATGGACTTTACGCACTCCTCACAGAAGAGCTGGAGTCTACTGAGGAAACTTGGCGGAGCACAATTCAAGGGACGGAACATCAATAATAAAATGACCCCTAACAAGATATGCTCTTCTATACTACAAACATCCAGAATCCATGCCTCCGCCTCGAAGAAAAAAGAACTGCACCAACTGATGAACGAAGAGCTAGATGCAAGCGAGGAGGAAGCAGGTTTAGCGAACTGGGTAACACAAGAAGAGATAAATATAGCACTAAAGAAAATGTCACCTGGTAAAGTAGCTGGCTGTGACGGCCTTCTTCCAGAATTCTTGAAGAACTTCGGGCCAAAGGGAAGAGCATGGCTGTCTTCTCTTTTCTCTAATATCATAGATACCAGCCGGTTACCAAAGCAATGGAAAAACGCACAAGTCATAGCCATCCAGAAACCAGGGAAAACAGGAGAGAATGCTAAAGATTATAGACCGATATCTTTATTGTGCACCACTTACAAGCTGTTTGAACGAGTCATCCTAGGCAGAATAGAAAGTAAAATAGAAGCTGCTCTTCCCCCAGAGCAAGGCGGTTTTCGAAAAGGAAGAGATTGTTGCGACCAAGTTCTCGCCCTAACCACTTTCATTGAAAGAGGTTACCAAAACAAAAAGAAAACGGGCATGGTATTATTAGATCTCACCTCAGCATACGACACCGTATGGACAAAAGGGATACTGTATAAACTGTCAAAAGTCGTGAAATGCAAGAAGATCATAGATCTAGTCAGAAATATGTTGATAAACAGGAGATTCAAGGTATCTCTGAATGGGAAAACAAGCAGCTACAGGACACTACAAAATGGTCTCCCCCAAGGGTCTGTGCTGGCTCCATGCCTTTTCAATTTATACATAGCGGACATCCCAAACCTGGAATCTCGTTCTTTTATGTATGCAGATGACATCGCTATCGCGGCTCACGCCGACACTTTCGAAGAACTGGAAGAAATTTTAAACAGGGATCTGGAACGACTACAACAATATTATGACAACTGGCACCTCAAAGTAAATCCGACTAAATCCGTGGCATCAATAATGCACTTGTGTAACAAAGATGCAAATCATGAGCTAAAAGTGTAAATAAAAGGTAAATTGTTGAAAAACGATAGAACGCCAAAATATCTGGGTGTTAAGCTAGATCGCACTCTCACATATAAGAGCCACCTGTACGAAGTCGCCCAAAAAACGAAAACAAGAAACAACATCATAATGAAACTGGCAGGAACAACCTGGGGATGTTCCACTGAAACTCTACGCACATCAGCACTGGCACTTCTGTATAGTGTAGCGGAATATTGCGCACCCGTCTGGGCCCGCAGTAGGCATGTCAGATATATTGATGTGCAACTTAACGAGACAATGAGGCTCATATCAGGAACAGTAAGACCCACCCCGAAACCTTGGCTGCCCGTCCTTGCCAATATCGAACCACCCTCGATTAGACGTGAAAGAGCAATCCAGAGGTACAAAGAAAAGTTCAGGGACCTACCTCCTCCCCCTGACAGATTGAAGTCAAGAAATCCCTTCTGGAAAGAACTCAAACAACAGATTGATATCGATAACCTGTGGAAACAGCAATGGCAGGAAAGCAAAGTGAATAACAGTTTCCTTATTGAGGACCCATCTCAACGAGTTCCAGGCTTCCAACTCCAACGTAGAGTGTGGGTAACTCTAAATCGTCTGCGGACAGGTGTTGGTCGGTGCGGATATTTGTTGAAAAAGTGGGGTTTCTCCCAGGACCCCAATTGTGAGTGCGGAGAGAGTCAAACCATGCAGCATATAGTTGAGTGCGACGTACACGGACTTAAGGGAGGAAATCTGATGGACATACATGTGATAAGTGACCAAGCACTTTTGTGGCTGGAAACCCTGAAAATTTTATTGTAAATCATTGTTAATGTTAATTTAAATTTTTATGTTGATGTTTGTAAGTGTATCACGTTTTGCCTGTAGCTGAACGAGAAAAAAAAAATTACTTCACGCGAATAAAGTGCTAGTTGCGTTTCACAAGAACGAGGTTTTTTGAATCCGTGCTGTCTTTGTGTCAATAGACTGTTACCTTCATGGTAATCCATTATGTTGGGACACAGAAGAAGTTCCAAAAACCTTCTCCAAATCGACATCAGGAATACGGGTGTGTAGTTCAGTAGATTACACATATATCTCTTTTTTTTTTAATATTGGCAACGGCCTTGCCGCAGTGGATACACCGGTTCCCGTGAGATCACCGCTGTCGGGGGTGGTCGGCACTTCGAGGGGTGACCATCCAGGCCGCCATGCGCTGTTTCCATTTTTCGGGGTGCACTCAGCTACATAATGCCAATTGAGGAGCTACTCGACCGAATAGTAGCGGCTTCGGTCAAGAATACCATCATAACCACTGGGAGAGCGGTGTGCTGACCCCACGCCCCTCCTATCCTCATCCTCCATTGAGGACGACACGGCGGTCGGATGGTCCCGGTAGGCCACTAGTGGCCTGAAGACGGAGTGCGTTTTTTATGACCTGCGCAGCTTACCAGTCTTTTGGTACGGATCTTTCGACGAGAGAGCGGTTGTATACCATTTCTAAGTATGGGGCTACTGTATCAGCATACTCTGAAAGGAACCTAACTGGTATTATATCTGGACCGGAAGACTTGCATTTATTAAGTGCTGTACTCTGCTTCACTACACCGATGATATCTACTTCTAAGTGTCTCATGCTGGCTGTTGCTCTTGATTAGAATCTTGGACGTCTAGCAGTAATCTGTTATTTTTCCAAGGTCTCCAAGTGCTCGTAGAAAAAAAAAAATATGTTAAGACCAGTTCAAGCACTATTCCCTGGATCTAATTTTGCTTCTAGCATGTTGCTCCGTCAGATTTTGCTTGGTAACAGCTATTACTCACTCCCATAAACACGAGACTACAACTAACTGGTTCTGCATTTGTACCTCCTCCGCATGTTGGGTGGAGTGCGCAGACTTATCGATCGGCTTTCTGTGCAGGGAAGAACGTAATTTTCCTCTTAGCAATTACAGCTACAAGAGAATCGTCAACCGGATTGGTTTGACCGCAGTCAAAGACCTGTCACGAATTGCGCGCAGGCGGCGAACGATATTCCCGGCCGGTGACTCAGACATTAAAAGTCGTCCGCGGGCTCGCGTTCGGTGCCAGGGCGTGGCAAATTACGCTGCCTTCTGATGGCTCCACTCCGAGGGCGAGCTCGCCGTACTGCTGCTGTAACTAATGCTAATTACGGCTGGGCAGAAGCAGGGCGACTTAAACAGCACGACCCTTAAACGACGTCTCTTCGCTCTGCGTGGCACTCCGCACTCCAATAAAGTGGCAGCAGTTTTTGTATATCAGATGCCACGATTGCATTACGAGTAACGAGGGCAGGCGAACATAAATGGCGCTCGTTACCACCGGCAGTAACAGAGGTCGTGTTTCTGCAGTCATCTTGCGGCCTGTCGTGCGCATCTCTAACAGGCATCAGTGGTACCACGCGCAGAGCATGACGTCAGCTTAAACCTGCCCTGCCCCAACATTTCACTATTAGAAATATGTTCATAGTGACAGTAATACATACATACATGCATGCATTGGTTTTAGGGGAGGTAAACCCAGCAAGAAGCAGTTCTGATGTTGGGTTAATAATGGATACAAGACTGAAATTTAAAAAAAATCAAGACACGTTCATGGGACTTGTAGACAAGGCAAAATCTTTCGACAATTTAAAATGGTGCAAGATATTCGAAATGCTGAGAAAAACAGGAGTGAGCTATAGGGAATGACGGGTAACACACAATCGGTACAAGAATCAAGAGGGAACAGTTAGAGCGGAAGACCAAGAATGAAGTTCTCGGATTAAAAGGGTGTGAGACAGGATTGTAGTCTAAACATTGAAGAAGCAGTGATGGAAATAAAAGAAAGGTTGAAGAATGAGATAAAAATGTAGGGTGAAAAGATGTCCATTGTAAGATTCGCTGATGCTATTCCTATCCTCAGAGAAAGTGAAGAAGAAATACAGGACTGTTGAATGGAACGAGCAATCTGATGAGTACAGAATATGGATGAAGCGTATATCTAAGAATGGCGGAAGTAATGAGAAGTAGCAGACACGAAAACAGCGAGAAACTCAACACCAGAATTGATGATCCCGAGGTAGATGAAGTTAGGAATTTTGCTACCTAGGCAGCAAAATATCCTTTGACAGACGGAGCAAGGAGGAGATAGAAAGCAGACTACCGTGGAAAAAAGGGCAATCCTGGTCAAGAGAAGTCTACTGGTATGAAACACAGACCTCAATTTGGAAAGAAATTTCTGAAAATGTACGTTTGTAACCCAGCATTGTACGGTAGTGGAACATGGACTGCGGGGAGAGTGGGACAGAAGAGAATAGAACCATATGAGATGTAGTGTCACAGACGAATATAAGAAATAATGTCGACTGATAAGGTAAGGAATGAGGAGGTTCTCCGCTGAATCGGCGCGGAAATAAATATACGTGAAACAGTGACAAGAAGAAAGGACAGAATGGTACGAGATCTGATAAGACATAAGAGAATAACTTCCATGTTGTTGGAGGGATCGGTAGAGGGTGAAAACTGTAGAAAAAGACGGAGACTGGAATACCTCCAGCAAATACGAGTAATTGGTGATGTAGGGACGTTCTATAGATTTATGACTGCACTTCTCATTGTTACTTCCAATACTTCCCCATTCTACACTAAAATCAGCATTTATGGTACTGAAAGAACTCCTCGTTCAGGCCATGAAGTTCCTTCCAAAGTATGCCGACCAGCCGCCGTGTCATTCTCTCCCATGCGGATGCTGTGTGGAGTGGCCTGTGGTCAGCATACTGCTCTCCCGGCCATTCTGCCGACTTTCCATACGTTGCCACCGCTGCTTCTCATTCAGGTAACTCTTGAGTTTGCATCAGGAGGCTGACTATGTACCACTCCTCCCACCAAGGAAAAATCCCTGGCAGTACCTAGTCCGGGTCCTCTTCATGACAGCCATCTACACTGACTGCTCACCCAAGGACGCGGACCATTTGGGGCCTTACGTCCGCTATTCTGTCAGAGAGCGCCTTGAAAAAAAAAAATAGGGCTAACTCCTATTATATATTGTTGATTATGGTTATACATACTTGCAGCATGGATTCGTGTACATTTTATTTTATATATGATAGCTTCATGTACTGACTCGTTCCATGACCATGGATATTTCTACCTCAATTTGGTCCTGCGGAGCCAGACGTATAGAATAAAATAAAAAAACTCCTTTAGCTTTCGAATTATTCTGGATGACTGATACCTATGAATCTCAAATTTGTACACTTTAAAACAAAGACACTGTCTCAATTTCTTGGTATGTATTTCGAGAGCGTTTGTCCTTAACAGCTTTACCAATAGAGAGCGAAATTTAAAGATAAATGATAATTAAGCGACTGGAAAGTCCTGAGCAAACATGCTATTTTATCGTAGCACGTATTACAGCAAATTTAGTCATTTGCAGTCATATAAGGAAAGACAATTTTCACTTTGCGAAAAGGAACTCTCCTTCTGGGAGCAAGGGTAGCGCCTGTCACCACAGACCGTTTCTGTTCAGAGCAACGACAGGACTGACTGAAGCGTCACGATCGCCCAAATCGCTACACATCTACTAACTTCTTTTACGATAGAGAAAGAAACAATTTGCTTTCCGCACACCTTTACGTGTAACTTGAGATTAGGAACTATTAAAAATTGCTCACAACGTATAAATCAAACAGACACGTAGATTGTTTATTTTCCACATATGGCACAGCCGCGTACCGCCCTGGTAATGTTAGCACGAAACTCACGTCTGACAAGCTGCCCAGGGCGGCGTTATACGCTCCAACGCGGCGGTACGCATCTGCGAGTCACAGACACTGGTCAGCAGCAAAGACATACGCGTACAAACGTGTCACCTGTGGCGAAGGCGGGGACATTCGATTCGCTTATCAATCTATGTTCGGCGGCGATAACACCATGACGACTTCTCTGCAGTGTAATTATCCCAAGAACCGGATTCCATGCTTTGTCCTAATTAAAACCATTATCTCTATTTATTAAATTATTAGCTAATCTAATCTCTACAGCTTCCTTGAAGACAGAATCCCAAAAGGGAGAGGTGAATGTTAGAATCATCACTGTAGTTCATGGAATATTGTTTTCGGCCACAGCTGACTTGTTCAAGAATGTTCAAATGTGTGTGAAATCTTATGGGACTTAACTGCTAAGGTCATCAGTCCCTAAGCTTACACACTACTTAACATAAATTATCCTAAGGACAAACACGCACCCATGCCAGAGGGAGGACTCGAACCTCCGCCGAGACCAGCCCCACAGTCCATGATTGCAGCGCCTTAGACCGCTCGACTAATCCTGCGCGGCCAGCTGCCTGGTCTGGCTGTGATAAGCGTGTGTATCCTCCATGTTCCACACATCGCTCATGAACGGTGCGTGTTGTTTGACTTTTATATGACTTTCACAATTTCCGCAAGGAATCTGATGCACATCTGCCTTACGAAGCAATAAATCGTCCTTTAAAGAGCCGAGTAAGGCTGCAGTCTTCATGGGAGACCGGAAGATCACATCACCATAGTGTTTCTCGAGAGTATGGCCTATCTTCGAGGAAAGGCCACCAATATAGGGCAAAAACGCACTTGATCTGAAGGAATTTCTATCTTCTTCCGCATCACATACTGCGTACCAACGTCCAAAAAGGGGAGGCAGCCGGCTTTTTCCAATTCCATAATAAATTTCATACTAGAATGGATAGAATTCAAATGCCCAAGAAATCGATGTGATTAATGCAACCCGTGCGGTCACACTACAAATATGTCGTCCACGTACCTCTAGAAGAACGTTGGTTTAAAAGTTGCTCAATCCAGTGCCTTGTCCTCGAAGTCCTCCATGAATTAATTAGCTACCAGAGGGTAGAAGGGCTTCTCATACTAACTCCATCATTGTGCTCATAAAATTCACCATTAAAATGAAAATAAGATGACAAAAGCACATGTACATATATGACCGTGATGTTATCAAAATGTTGGCCAATAAGAGTTAAAAAATAACGATATCACGTCAAAACTAACAAGCATATCCGTACTATTTAACCTGACGTTGCTGAGTCTCTGAATCACATCCATGTAGTTCCCTACCAATGGCTTTAATAAGGAAGTTAAATATCTGGCAGAAAAATACGTTAGTGAACCAATAGTGCTCGTTATAGCCCTCACAGACAGGTCCTCTAGACACTCATCCTTCTTTCTGGAAGAAGAAATCGGCAGTAACGTGGGTTACAGAAACAAGGAAAAAACTAAAAAGAAACACCGTAAAAAAAACTGAAATAAGAGGAAGAAAAGTTTTAAAGCATAGAACACTAAATTTAGAAGGCGAACATTGACAGAAGAAAGGAAGAGACAACATGAGGAGAAAATGACGAAATCCTTTAAAAAGGGAACGACCACAAAGGAAAGAAGAATAATTGAAGCCGTTACGTGATTCAGGTTGCCCAATACGAAGATAAAAAAATGTAAAAAACCGAAAAAATTATGACACAGTGTACCAATAAATACCTCATTACAGAAACGTGATAATCTACAACAAGGAAGTCTTGTATGGAATAGAATAGAATGAGTGTGCCACAAGGAAACATTTGAACTTAGATTTGAACCCTTGCGGCTTATCACAAATTTTTTTTTCAATTCAGCTGGAAGGCTGTTGAAAACGAAACATGCTTAATAGTGTACACGTTTCTGTTCAGTGATTAAACAACTGCTGCCGAAGTGTATATCGTTCTCTTCACTCTGGTCCGCAATTCGTGGTCTCGCGGTCGCGATCTCGCGTTCCGAGCACGGGGTCCCGGGTTCGATTCCCAACGAGGTCAGGAATTTCCACCTGCCTCGAGATGACTAGATATTTGTGTTGTCCTCATTATTTCATCATCATTCAAGAAAGTGGCGAGATTGAACTGAGCAAAGGTTTGGAATTTGTACGGAAGGTAAGACATACACATAAAAAAAGTTTTTACATCACCTCGGTTGCGAGAGTTCCAGAAGCTGTACAAAAAAATTGGAATAGAGGTCAACATAAACATCATTTCCGCCCTTTTTATTGCTCATGAAAACCGCATATTGCGTGTTGTACCACCATACAGTGAGACCTTCAGAGGTGGTGGTCCAGATTGATGTACACACCGGTACCTCTAATACCCAGTAGCACGTCCTCTTGCATCGATGCATGCCTGTATTCGTTATAGCATACTATCGACAAGTTCATCAAGGCACTGTTTCGTCCAGATTGTCCCACTCCTCAACGGCGATTCGGCGTAGATCCCTCACAGTGCTTGGTGGGTCACATTGTCCATAAACACCCCTTTTCAATCTTCCCCAGGCATGTTCAATATGGTTCATGTCTGGAGAACGTATGTGTATGTGTGTGTGTGTGTGTGAGTGTGTGTGTATGTGTGTGTGTGAATTCCCTAGGGACTAAACTCTTGAGGTTTTCGGTCCCTAGACGACTTACACACTACTTTAAACTAACTTATGCTAAGAACAACACAAGCACATTCATGCCCGAGGGAGGACTCGAACCTCTGGCGGGA
Source organism: Schistocerca nitens (assembly GCF_023898315.1). Classification (NCBI taxonomy): domain Eukaryota; kingdom Metazoa; phylum Arthropoda; class Insecta; order Orthoptera; family Acrididae; genus Schistocerca; species Schistocerca nitens. The sequence goes on from NC_064622.1 coordinate 191,179,092, forward strand.
GGGGCAGCGTAGTCCGTGACATGGCGCCTCAAACCGCACGGCCACTCTGGAGAACATGCTGGCCACTCTAGCCGAGCGATGTCGTTATCCTGAAGGAAGTCATTCACAAGATGTGTACGATGGGGGCGCGAATTGTCGTCCATGAAGACGAATACCTCGCCAATATGCTGCCGAAATGGTTGCACTATCGGTCGGAGGATGGCGTTTACGTATCGTACAGCCGTTACGGCGCCTTCCATGACCTCCAGCGGCGTACGTTGTCCCCACATAATGCCACCCCAAAACATCAGGGAACCTCCACCTTGCTGCACTCGTTGGACAGTGTGTCTAAGGCGTCCAGCCTCACCGAGTGGCCTCCAAACACTTCATCACCGATTGTTTGGTTGAAGGCATATGGGACACTCATTGGTGAAAAGAACGTGATGCCAATCCTGAGCGGTCCATTCGGCATGTTGTTAGGCTTCATGGTGTCATGGTTGCAAAGATGGACCTTGTCATGGACGTCGGGAGTGAAGTTGCGCATCATGCAGCATGTTGCGCACAGTTTGAGTTATAACACGACGTTTTGTGGCCGCACGAAAAGCATTACTCAACATGGTGGCGTCGTTGTCAGGGTTCCTCCGAGCCATAATCCGTAGGTAGTGGTCATCCATTGCAGTAGTAGCCTTTGGGCGGCCTGAGCGAGGCTTGTCAACGACAGTTCCTGTCTCTCTGTATTTCCTCCATGTCCGAACAACATCTTTTTGGTTTACTCCGAGACGCCTGGACATTTGCTTTGTTGACAGCCCTTCCTGGCACAAAGTAACAATGAGGACGCGATCGAAACGCCGTATTGATCGTCAAGGCATGGCTGAACTACAGGCAACACGAGCAGTGTACCTCCTTCCTGGTGGAATGACTGGAACTGATCGGCTGTCGGACGCTCTCCGTTTAATGGGCGGGGCTCATGCATGGTTGCTTACATATTTGGACGGGTTTAGTGACATCTCTGAACAGTCTAAGGGACTGTGTCTGTGATATAATATCCCCAGTCAACATCTATCTTCAGGAGTTCTGGGAACTTGGGTGATGCAAAACTTTTTTGATGTGTATTGTTCCCCATTTGGAACTCCGGGCAAAGACTACTCAGGAGGATGTCGTCTTCAGGAAAAACAAAGCTGGTGGTCTACGAGCGGAAGTTGGAATAACAGATCCCTTAAGCTGTAAGGTAGATCAGAAAATTTAAAGAAGGTTATGGTTAGGTTGCACATGGATATATTTTGAATTAGTGAAGTTCGATGGCAGCAGGAACAGTACTTCTGATCAGGTGAATTCAGCGTTGTGAATACAAAATCAAATGGGAGTAACGCAGGAGTAGATTAAATAATAAATAAGAAAATAGGAATGCAAATAAGCTACCACAATCAGCATAATGAATGCATTACCGTAGCCAAGATTAACAGGAAGCCCACACCTGCCGCAGTAGCAGAAGATTATATGCCAACTAGCTCTGCAGATAATGGAGAAATTGAACAAATGTATGATGAGATACGAGAAATTATTCAAATAGTTAAAGGGATTAAAATTTAATTTTGATGGGGCGCTGGAATTCGATAGCAGGTAAAGGAAGAGAAGGAAAAATTGTATGTGAATGAGGACTGGTGGGAAAAGAATGAAAGAGGACACCATCTAGTATAATTTTGCTCAGAGCATAATTTAATCATCGCTAACACGTGAATTAATAATAATTAAAAGTTATATACCTGCAACACCGGCTGATATTTCGGAACGAGATTTTAAATTTTAAGGGGGCAGATATGGACTCTGATCACTATTTATTCGTTATGTACTGTAGATTGAAACTAAAAAAACTGTAAAAATATACGAAATTAAGGAGATGGGACGTGGATAAGCTGAAATGACCAGACGTTGTTGAGAGTTTCAGAGGGAGCATTGGGCAACGATTGGTAGAACAGGGGAAAGGAGTACATTAGAAGACATATGGGTAACTTTAACTGATGAAATAGTGAAGGCAGCAGAGGACGAAGTAGGTAAAAACGGAAGACTTAGTATAAATCTTTTAATAACACAGAACATACTAAATTTAATTGATCAAAGGAGAAATTATAACAGTCCAGTAAATGAAGCAGGCGAAAAGGAATGAAAGGAACTGACAGGAAGAGCAAACGGACTAAGTGGGTATCACTAAGGGACAAATGTAAGTATGTAGAACCATATATAAACTAGAGGAAAGACAGATACTGCCTATAGGAAAATTAAAGAGGACTTTGGAGAAATGAGGTGCAGCTATATGAAAACCAAAAGCTTGGATGGGAATCCAGTCCTTAGCAAAAAAGGGAAAGCTGCAAGATGGAAGGAGTACGAGTAAATAGAGAGTCTATACAAAGCAGATGAACTTGCAGGCAATATTATGGAAATGGAAGAGGACGTAGGTGAAGAGCAGATGGGAGACATGATGTTGTGAGAGGAATTTGACAGAACACTGAAAGACTCAAGTCGAAACAAGGCCCCATGGAATAGACGACTTTCCGTCACGCCTCCTGATAGCCTTGGGAGAGCCTGCCATGACAAAACTCTTCCATTTGGTGTGTAAGATATATGAGACACACGAAATATACCCACACGTCAATAAACTGCAGTAATTCCAGTTCGAAGAAAAACAGGTGCAGAGAGTTGTGGATATTATCGAACTATCAGTTCGATAAGTCATGGTTGCAAAATACTAACGCGAATTCTTCACAAAATAATGGAAAAGCTGGTAGAAGCCGGCCTCGGGGAAAATCAGTTTGAATTCCCGAGAAATGTGGGCACACGCGTGCAGTTTTGACCCTGCGACTTACCTTAGAAGATAGGTTAAGGAAAGGCAGACTTCGTGTACAGCGTTTTTAGTAGTGGAGAGAGCTTTTGACAATGTTGACCCGAGTAATATCTTCGAAATTCTGAAGGTAGCAGGGGTGAAATACATGGAGTGAAAGGCTGTTTGCAACTTGTACAGAAACCATATGGCAGTTATAAAATTGCGAAGAAAGAAAAGAAAGCAGTGATTGAGAAGGGAGTAAGATAGCGTTGTAGCCTATCCTCGATGTTTTTCAATTTGTGCTCTGAGCTTGCAGTAAGGGAAACGTAAGAAAAATTAGGAGAAGGAATTAAAGTTCAGGGAGAAGAAATGAAACCTCTGAGGTTTGTCGGTGATATTGTAATTCTATCAGAGACAGCAAAGGACTTTGAAGAGTAGTTGAACGGAATGAATAGTGACTTGAAAGGAGGATATAAGATGAACATCAACAAAAGCAAAACAAGTATAACAGAATGCAGTCGAATTAAATGTGATGGAATTAGACTAGGCAACGAGACACTTAAGGTAGAGGATGTGTTTTGCAATTTGGTCAGCAGAATAACTGGTAATGGCCGATTTAGAGAGAATGTGAAACGTAGATTGACAATGGCAAGTAAAGCGTTTCTGAAGAAGATAAATTTGTTAACATCGAATGTAGATTTCAGGTATAGAAAGACCTTTCTGAAAGTATTTGTGTGGAGTATAGCCACTTGTGGAATTGAAGTATGGATAATAAACAGTTGAGATAAGAAGAGGATAGAAGCTTTTTAATTGTAGTGCTACAGAAAAATGTTGAAGATTAGGTTGATAGATCATGAAGCTAATGCGGAGTTGCTGAATGGAATTGGGAGAAAAAAATTCTGTGGGCAACCTAACTAGAAGAAGAGATCCGTTGATAGGACACGTTCTGAAACATCGAGGGATCACCAGTTTAGTATTGGAGGGAAGTGTGGGGAGGGTGGGGGTAAAAATTGGAGAGGGAGACCAAGAGACGAATAAAGTAAGTAGATTCGGAGGATGTAAGTAGTTATTCGGAAATGAAGAGGATTGCACAGGATAGAGTAGTACAGTGATCTGTCTGAAACCAGAGTTTAGATTGAAGATGACAACAACAACAACAAAAACATGAAGTTCGGCAATTTCTTTTGTGGCAGGTAATAGTCAAAAGTGACGTCTTTCTGTCTGTAACAATAAGTCCAGCTTTTCTTCTGATACGATATTTATCAGTCACATTTTTTCCAAGAATGCTATGATCTGCCAAGACACATCATACGGATATGTGGATATCATTAGTGGACTTACAACTGAAGCCAAGCCGCCCACCAACTGTTCTCCTATTGCAGTTAAGTTAATGTTCATGGCATGTTCGGTTAATATTGAAATTTAATGACATATGGTGGTTGAAATATCTCTAGTAACAATATCTTAGTCCACTAAGAATATTTTTGTGTTCTACTTTATGGGAGTAGACTTAACACTCTTGCTGATGTGTACTGTCTACTAAATGCTAGCTCTACTTTCTTCACGCAGAAGACCCAATAGCTAACTGTCATAAAACTACCACCAAAGAGACAAAGAGCACATTTTGTTAGTGTTGGTTGCCTACATAAGGGGCAGCTATGTATTCTTCTTTGATTGACAGGTCCTTAACCTATTGTTCTGCTGTGAGGAAGCTTCCTTTTGATTGACAGCACTGAAACTATTGTTCCCCCACCCCCTCCCACTCCCCTCCCCCCCTCGCTGCTAGAGGTAGAATTTCAGGTCTGAGTTATTGGATAGCCCCTCTCACTTTTATCAATTTGATAACTTCATTAAATTCATCAATTAATTAAACTCTATCCCTCTGGGAAACCCCTTAATCACCCAACCTCCCTCCCAGAAATTGGTGGGGAAAAGACTCAGTTGATCGGTCATTTGAATTCGAATGTAGTGCACAGAGAATTGTTTAGTTATTTATGGCAGTGTATGGAATACAGTTTATTTATTTAGTTAAAGAATTTGTCCAGAAATCTATCACCATCCCCGACATCCCATCCCCACCCCCACTCGGTCCTTCCCCCACCTGGAAACTTGTGGCTCTGTGGTGGAGAGGAAGGACCTCACAAAGGGAAATTCAAGGGTATATTGCTTTTATAAAAATAAAAAAATTCCAGAGGCTGGATTTCTCTTGCTCATCATTCTATGCTGTTTCGAAAGATGCAACCCCCACTGCCCCCACAAAGTGAGGACACTGCTGTCAGCTGCCAAACAACGTGCAGTTGTCAGTTTGGGTCCCACAAGGATGGGGTGGCGGCATCCCTTTGAAGCATGACACCTGAGAAATACCTGTCAAAATACGTGTTTACCTAGGCACCGTTGCTGCCATGATACCACTATACCTGTGGATACTGACATCACAGGTTGTGCTATAGACATCTGTTCCAATACTTCCCAGAATAGCACAATGTGCATTGTTCCTAGCAATGCTAACGAGACAGCCTGTGTATTACATTTCAGTCCCTTCCCAGAGCTCATAAGGTACTTCAGAAATAGTTAACTGTCGCTTTTGTCGAAGCTTTCGTGATGTCTCAGCTTGTCTGCTTGGAAATTCTTGTCCTAACAGGACCTGTTCACGAAAATAGCCCAGAATAACATCAACAGCTTTCTCACTAGAAATCCTAATGGGTTGGGGTTGTTTGGGGAAGGAGACCAGACAGCGAGGTCATCGGTCTCATCGGATTAGAGAAGGATGGGGAAGGAAGTCGGCTGTGCCCTTTCAAAGGAATCATCCTGGCATTTGCCTGGAGGGATTTAGGGAAATCACAGAAAACCTTAATCAGGATGGTTGGACGCGGGATTGAACCGTCGTCCTTCCGAATGCGAGTCCAGTGTGCTAGCCACTGCGCCACCTCGCTCGGTCGAGTGGGAAATCCTAATGGAACAGTCCGTTCGTCACTTAATTTACCTGTCAAACTACTGCAGCTGCCGGTGTGGGAGCCCTGTCCACCATTGTCTTCTGCAGATGAGACTTTCAGTGGCAAATTTATTTTCTACAGATCGCCATATTGCAATTACAGTTAAACCATGTAAACGTGGCATACACTTAGTCAAATACTAAAAGACTTTTTGCAATTCCACTGCTCTGCCACTGAGGACAGAAGCTTGAATATTAGAGAGTGAAACTGATCTCCAACCTGGTAATATATCACAGTGTACCGTGTCGATGTACTAAACATACAATTCGTATCCTCCAACATAAAAAAATTGCCCCTTTTCATCATTCATTTAGCTATCGACCGTCAGACACTCGTACATATACCATGAAGACAGACAGCACCGTATATTCTCCACAATGCATTAGATATTTTCCGGCAGCCGATGGTTACAAGTCACCTGCTTCCAATGTGTGACCAGAGTGGCCTCAATGGACCGAAGTCACTCTCTGAACTGTTGTACACAGACAGGCTCGTTTCTACACCAATCTCCAGACTCTGGGGATTGCAATAACACTTGTATTTTCACATGCTTTGCCAGAATATTATACCATTTATGCAATACTTCCCGAAATCCAGCACATGGCAATATCGTTTGCATAGCAGTATTGTTCGAGCAACTTAATTCTGAAAATATAGTCCCCCCCACGAACCATGGACCTTGCCGTTGGTGGGGAGACTTGTGTGCCTCAGCGATACAGATGGCCAAACGATAGCTGCAACCACAATGGAGGAGTACCTGTGGAGAGGCCAGACAAACGTGTGGTTCCTCAAGAGGGGCAGCAGCATTTTCAGTAGTTGCAGGGGCAACAGTCTGGATGATTGCCTGATCTCGCCTTGTAACACAAACAAAAAATGGCATTTCTGTGCTGGTACTGCAAACGGCTGAAAGCTAGGGGAAACTAGAGCTGTAATTTTTCCCGAGGGCATGCAGCTTTACTATATGGTTAAATGATGATGGCGTCCTCTTGGGTAAAATATTCCGGAGGTAAAATAGTCCCCCATTCGGATCACTGGGTGGGGACTACTAAACAGAACGTCGTTATCAGGAGAAAGAAAACTGGCTTTCTACGGATTGGAGCATGGAATGTCAGACCCCTTAATCGGGCATGTAGGTTAGAAAATTAAAAAAGGGAATTGATAGGTTAAAATTAGATATAGTGGGAATTAGTGAAGTTCGGTGGCAGGAGGAACAAGACTTTTGGTCAGGTGAATACAGGGTTATAAATACAAAATGAAATAGGGATAATGCAGGAGTAGGTTTAATAATGAATAAAAACGTAGGGTTGAGGGTAAGCTACTACAAACACCATAGTGAACACACTATTGTGGCCAAGATAGACACGAAGCCTATGTCTGCTACAGTAGTACAAGTTTTATATGCCAACTAGCTCAGCAGATGATGAAGAAGTTGATGAAATGTATGATGAGATAAAAGAAATTATTCAGGTAATGAAGGGAGACGAAAATTTAATGGTCATGGGTGACTGGAATTCGAGACTAGGAAAAGGGGTAGAAGGAAACATAGTAGGTGAATATGGCTTGGGGCTAAGAAATGAAAGAGGGAGCCATCTGGTAGAATTTTGCACAGAGGATAACTTAATCATACCTAACACTTGGTTCAAGAATCATAAAAGAAGGTTGTATACCTGGAAGAAGCCTGGAGATACTGATAGGTTTCAGATAGATTATATAATGGTAAGACAGAGATTTAGGAACCAGGTTTTAAATTGTAAGACATTTCCAGGGGCAAATTTGGACTCTGACCACAATCTATTGGTTATGAACTGTATATTGAAACTGAAGAAACTGCAAAAAGGTGGGAATTTAAGGAGATGGGACCTGGACAAACTGACTAAACCAGAGGTTGTAGAGAGTTTCAGGGAGAGCATAAGCGAACAATTGACAGGAATGGGGGAAAGAAATAGAGTAGAAGAAGAATGGGTAGCTCTGAGGGATGAAATAGTGAAGGCAGCAGTGGATCAAGTAGGTAAAAGTACGAGGTCTAGTAGAAACCCTTGGGTAACAGAAGACATATTGAATTTAATTGATGAAAGGAGAAAATATAAAAATGCAGGCAAAAAGGAACACAAACGTCTCAAAAATGAGATCAACAGGAAGTGCAGAATAGCTAAGCAGGGATGGCTAGAGGACAAATGTAAGGATGTATAGGTTTATCTCACTAGAGGTAAGATAGATACTACCTACAGGAAAATTAAAGAGACCTTTGGAGAAAAGAGAACCACTTGTATGAATATCAAGAGTTCAAAAGGAAAATCAGTTCTAAGCAAAGCAGGGAAAGCAGAAAGGTGGAAGGAGTATACAGAGGGTCTATACAAGGGCGATATAGTTGAGTACAATATTATGGAAATGAAAGAGGATGTAGAGGAAGTTGAAATGGGAGATATGATACTGCGTGAAGAGTTGGACAGAGCACTGAAAGACCTGGGTCGAAACAGGGCCCTGGGAGTAGACAACATTCCATTAGAACTACTGATGGCATTGGGATAGCCAGTCCTGACAAAACTCTACCATCTGGTGAGGAAGATGTATAAGACAGTCGAAATACCCTCAGACTTCAAGAAGAATATACTAATTCCAACCCAAAAGAAAGCAGGTGTTGACAGATGTGAAAATTAATGAACTCAGATGGTAGAGCACTTGCCCGCGAAAGGCAAAGGTCCCGAGTTCGAGTCTCGGTCAGGCACACAGTTTTAATCTCCCAGGAAGTTTCATATCAGCGCACACTCCGCTGCAGAGTGAAAATCTCATTCTGGAATGAACTATCAGTTTAATAAGTCACAGCTGCAAAATACTAACGCGAATTCTGTACAGACGAATGGAAAAACCGGTAGAAACCGACCTCGGGGAAGATCAGTTTGTATTCCGTAGAAATATTGTAACACGTGAGGCAATACTGACTTATCTTAGAAGAGAGATTAAGGAAAGGCAAACCTACCTTTCTAGTATTAGTAGACTTAGAGAAATCTTTTGACAATTTTGAGTGGAATACTGTCTTTCAAATTCTAAAGGTGGCAGGGGTAAAATACAGGTAGCAAAAGGCTATTTACAATTTGTACAGAAACCAGATGGCAGTTATAAGAGTCGAGGGGCATTAAAGGTATGTTATTCAATCTGTATATTTAGCAAGCAGTAAAGGAAACTACAGAAAAATTCGGAGTAGGTATTAAAATCCATGGAGAAGAAATAAAAACTTTCAGATTTATGGATGACATTGTAATTCTGCCAGAGACAGCAAAGGACTTGGGAGAGCAGTTGAACGGAATGGACAGTGTCTTGAAAGGAGGATATAAAATTAACATATCAACAAAATCAAAACGAGGATAATGGAGTGTAGTCGAATTAAGTCGGGTGATGCTGAGGGAATTAGATTAGGAAATGAGACACTTTAAGAAGTAAAGGAGTTTTGCTATTTGGGGAGCAAAGTAACTGATGAGGGTCGAAGTAGAGAGGATATAAAATGTAGACTGGCAACGGCAAGTAAAGCGTTTCTGAAGAAGAGAAATTTGTTAACATCGAGTATAGATTTAAGTTTCAGGAAGTCGTTTCTGAAAGTATTTGTATGAAGTGTAGCCATGTATGGAAGTGAAACATGGTTGATGAATAGTTTGGATAAGAAGAGAATAGAAGCTTTCGAAATGTGGTGCTACAGAAGAATCCTGAAGATAAGATGGGTAGATCACATCACTAATGAGGAGGTATTGAATAGAATTGAGGAGGAATTTGTGGCACAACTTGACTAGAAGAAGGGATCGGTTGGTAGGACATGTTCTGAGGCATCAAGGGATCACCAATTTAGTATCGGAGGGCAGCGTGGAGCGTAAAAATCGTAAAGAGAGACCAAGAGATTAATACACTAAGCATATTCAGAAAGTTGTAGGTTGCAGTAAGTACTGGGAGATGAAGAAACTTGCACAGGATATAGTAGCATGGAGAGCTGCATGAAACCAGTATCAGGAATGAAGACCACAACAACAACAACAAGAGTCTGGAAATTATTTCTCTAGAAACCCGAAGCTTTATCGAGGTGGAGCATGCTGTGAACCACTGAGTAACTAGAAACTTATCCCACCTGTGAAGACCTTTATGTGAAAACTCGAAAAAATAATAAAGAATCTGATATTTCCACTCGCGAATACCGATGTCGGTGATGTAACAGATTCCAAATCATCCTTATAATTTACAAAGTCGACTAAGGTGTTTCTCATGTCTAGAGAAACAGCAAACAAGTCTTCCACCCGTCTTTCCCCTGCTAGACGCGCAAACCACAGTCTATGTTTTCTCAGCTAAATAAAGGCGCGAAATGTTTAACCACATGTCGATATTGAATCTTCTCAAATTTCTCGCGTTCATGGAAACTGTCCAACACATACGAAGTACTAGTTCGCTATTCGGCTTTCTAGAGGACGACACGGATAAGTCAGCTACATTCCTGCATCCCAACAGGTCTCTCCATTTGGACAGCTCGTACCATTAGCTATAAACGTTAAATGTTCCTGCCACAGGCCACTGGCCCTGCGCGGCACGGGCCCCCAGTCAGAGAATCATTCTATTAAACTGGTCACATATATATTTTATTACTCTGTTACAAATAAATATTACGATCATGGTCTCAGTTGAACGACATTCGACCATGAGCGAAGTATCGAAAACACACCTTGCTGACGGTTGTGGCTCTGGGAATAGAAATATCTGTAGCATTCTTATGACGACGTACTCTTCCCTTTGCTGTCACAGTATTCCACGTCAATTACAGACCCTCTTCTCGAATGGACATAGTCATTTCCTTTGCACACGTTGGAAAATACACACACATACTCATACTTTATAAGCCTGATGCTTAAGTCAAACCTATCATGCATCCCCTAATAATAAGTATAATACTTCGCCAATAACTGATTGCCGGTGATAGAAAATAAAACTGACCGAAAATCACCGTTGGGTGAACATGTCTTATAAGTTTTCCTTGCAAGCGGTACCACTGTGTCTTAGAGGTATTCTCCATTACTAATGACCATTTTATATAGGACTGATGTGAGCATAGTATAATTTCTGAACCCTGATCGGATGTGAAAGGTGGATGCTACACATCTCTGGAAAGCTATATTGTGCATGTATCACACAGAGCCACTGTTTTAAGGTAGTAGTTTTTTCATTTTACTGTTTGTTACCATAGTTTATCGTAGAGAAACCTGCAAGAAGGATGTATGTCATGCGCTTGAAATATATTTCTTACATTGGAATATTAACACCACTGCATTCCACTAGATTGATAGGTGGGAAACTCAAGCGATCCAACATTATAGACTGTTTTAAGTGCAGAACCATGTAGCTTTATGGGTGCATGTGTTTATGCTCTCTCTTACCAATACCCTCCTGGTACTGATCCAGTCACTAGAGAAATAATTTAAAATTGATGGCGTTGTTGATTTACGTAAAATGCTTCGAACTCCATCTGTCTGGAGTTCCATCATGCATAAAAATCACCCATTTCTGTTCTTCTTAACCGTCTGCTATTACATCACAACACTTCCAAATCTGTTATTATACATCGATAAGTAGAGCTAACCTTCTCGACCTGGGCGCATCTGGAGAAATCTTGTGCACTTGTATGGGCGAGGACTCGCCAGGCTCCACTCATTCAAGTGACGTGGAATGTAGCGGTGTACTTCTGGTCGGCTGCAGATTAAATCGGTAATGGTTTCGCAGGATGGACTGGTCAAAGACAGTGCGAGGGGGTCTTTCAGTCTCTAATTTTATCCTAAGACTGCAAGAATAGTCTGTGACTCCCATCGGCATAGAGATTGATCGTAAATTATGCACTATGCTCAAGGTGTTAGAAATATGTAGAGCACTGTTTGGTATACTTTGATGATGCATGTGTTCGAGAAGTAACAAGAATGGACGTACTGCACAGTCATCTATCTACATTGACAATGACACTTGCAAAGTAGAGAAGGGGCAAATTAGCTATGATACTGAAATTGGGGAAATATGCTGACACGTCATTGATAGGTGTTGAAATTACTGTAAAATTGCTAAAATTGTTCACGCTATCAACTGTGGTGCTTACTATTACAGTACATCAATGCTGTCTTTCCCATCCCATCCATCCACTGGTATGCTGTGGATTACCACATAATGATTGACTGACATCGCTTGTTTGAGTTGGAGAAGGGGTTTTGGTGGAGGGGCAACACCTCAGGATTTCTAGTACCGAAACAGTGATTGTGTACATAACTGCAATACGAGGAATCAGTCGAAATGGAATGCAGAACCATCAGCTATTCCGTCACTGTGACAGATGAGTTTAAACGTAGAGGTCGTCAGTCACCTTCGGACTGCAGATTGGAAACTCTCTACAACACTCACATACTCTTCAAGTTGCCTTCTCCTGTCTTTTATTTAAAATCACTCAGTGTGTGTGGTGTTATGGTAGCAGCAGTAACAACAGCTCTTATACCGTGCTACATCTAGTTTTTTGTGAGAAGTGATGGATCAGAACGTGTTATGTCAGTTTACAACCTGGCACAGACCTCGAAGTCGTGGTGGAAAAATCAAAATGTATGTCAGTGTACATAGCGTGCTACAGCAGGATAAACAATGTTTCAAACAATGATACAGGATCATAGGCAGGGTCTCTTCGACTTATTGTGGTATACAATGATCCTCCTACAATACCTGCTATGAAACTTTAAACTGGTCTGTGCAGTCGATCAATACCTGTATATTTAATAGGATCATACCATGTGCTTGATGTCAGCATGCAGACGGTATTTGTTCGTGATATATCGGAGGGAAGAGATGCGATGAAAATCTTATCGAGTTCTCTATCAGATAAAGTTAGTGGAGTTTTATAGTTCGTAATTTTTCTCTGTTGGATGGTACAGAATAACGAAGATAGCATGTTGGGGGGATAGACGTGAATGGGCCCTGAGGGACATGGATCTGCTTCGGACTGTAGTATCTGTACATAGTGTGGGGACACACCACAATGCAGTAGCAAAATCCTCGTCCTTTTCCCAGTTCCCGTACTGTCTTTTATACTATCTAATGCTGCAGGAGCATAATTCGCTTGGAACTGACCTTACATGTCGAATACTGTTGGCATAGATACGACACCTTGTTCTCATTTCCACTGAATGATCAAAGCACAGACCTGTCGCACTAACTCGTGTCTCTCTGTTTCTATATGGGTTGCAGAATGTGGTGGATATGGCTCTCTCCAATTTCTGCTCAGTTCCGACTTAAATTGGAACGGTCACATGCACAAAGCTGCAGAAAAGGCAGCAGTTGCAAGATGCATAGCAACTATCAAAAATTTTACTGTAACTGATAGGTTTGGAAAAGGTGACTCTTTTCGGGATATGAGAGTACCAGAAATAGTATTCAATAATGGCTGTAATCATTAAAGGACTTCTCCAAAGGATCCAAGGCAGGTATGTGGTTGAATGGAAAGACATGATTCCAAATCCCTGACAGCATACCTAGTGGATAGCGTAATAAAAGAAATCTGAAAAGCCCGTGTACATTTCTCACGACCTCAATCAGCACACCATCTGCTGTTTGTGATCCTTCTCAATCAACATTCGCCTATAACCCAGTGGATGTATCGCAGAACCTCCAACATGGCATTGAGACAGAATGCATGAATGTGTGTGATGTCCTTAGGTTAGTTAGGTTTAATTAGTTCGAAGTTCTAGGCGACTGATGACCGCAGAGCGCATAGTGCTCAGAGCCATTTGAACCATTTTTAAGACACAGTGGTACCGTTCGCAAGAAAAATTTATGAGACATTTTCATCCATTGGTGATTTTCGATCGGTATTATTTCTTATCACCAGCAATCAGTTAATGGCCAAGTATTATACTTAGTAGTAGGGGGATGCATGATAGGTTTGCCTTGAACATCAGGCTTATAATGTGTGTATATATATATATATATATATATATATATATATATATATATATATATATATATATATATATGTGTGTGTGTGTGTGTGTGTGTGTGTGTGTGTGTGTGTGTGTGTGTGTGCCGACATGTGCAAAGGAAATGACTATGTCCAGTTGTAAGGAGGGTCAAGATTTGATGTGGAATATTGTGACATCAAAGGGAAGAGTAAGTCAAGTCATAAGCATGGTACACATATTTCTATTCCCAGTACGATGTGTTTCCGATACTTCGCTCATTGTCGTTCAACTGAGACAGTGATCGTAATATTGAATAGTAAGTACAGTGATAAAAAATATATGTGACCGGTTTCCTAGAGTGATTCTCTGACTGGGGGCGCGTGCTGCACAGCGCCGGTGGTCTGTGGTGGGAATGATTCACGTTTCTGGCTAATGGTAGGAGCTGTCCGAATGGAATGCAGGAATGTAGCTGACAACCGTGTCGTCCTCTAGACGGCCGAATAGCGAACTAGTACTTAGTATGTGTTGGACAGATTCTGTGATCGCATGGAAATTTGAGAAGATTCAATATGGACATGTGGTTGCACATTTCGCGCCTTTGTTTAGTTGAGAGTACTTCGATCGTGGTTTGCACAACTAGCCAGTGAAAGATGGGTGGAAGACATGTTTGCTAGTTCCCTAGACATGAGAAACGCCTTAGTTGACTTTATAATTTATAGGGAGGATTTGGAATCTGTTACATCACCGAAAACGGTATTCGTGAGTGGAAATATCAGATTCCTCTATTTTTTTCGAGTTTTCACATAAGGTGGGGGATAAGTTTCTAGTTACTCAGTGGTTTACAGCACGCTCCAACTCGCTAAAGTTTCGGGTTTCTAGAGAAATAATTTCCAGTCTATAATTTCGGAATTATGTTGCGCGAACGATACTGCTGTGCAAATGATATTCCTATGTGCTTGATATCGAGAACTATACTTAGCATGTGTTGGACAGCTTTCGCGATCGTCTGGAAGTTTGAGAAGATTCAATATGGACATGTGTTTGCGCTGGACCATTATTCCCTCCCATGTTAGTCCAGTTGACTGCATCTTCACATCCCCTTCTTTATTTTGTTTGGAGAACATCGAATGTGGTGTGGGCATCTAGCAGGTGAAAGACAGGTGGAAGATATGTTTGCGGGTTCTCTAGACATGAGGAACACCTTAGTTGATTTTGTAAATTATAAGGATGATTTGGAATCTGTTACATCACCGATATCGTGATTTGCAAGTGGAAATATCAGTTTCCTCTATTTTTTCGAGTCTTCTCTTAAGGGACCTCGCAGACGGGATAAGTTCATACTTACCCAGTGGTTTACAGCACGCTACACCTAGCTAAAGTTTCGGGTTTCTAAAGAAATAATTGCCAGTCTGTGACTTTGGAATTATGTTGCATGAGCGATATTGCTACACAAACGATATTTCCATGTACTTGATACCGAGAAGTGCCGTGTAAATAGTATAATATTGTTGCAAGCCATGTGAAAATAGATGTGTTCTTGTAATCCCCAGAGTCTGGAGATTGGTGTAGAAACGAGCCTGTCATTGTACAACAGTTCAGAGAGTGACTTTGGTCCACCGAGGGCTCTCTCGTCACGCATCTGAAGCTGGTGACTTGTGACCATTGGCTGTGGGAAAATATCTTGTGCCCAGAAGAGTATATACAGAGCTGTCTGTCTTTGTGGTACATGTACGAGTGTCTGGTGGTCGATAGCTATATTAATGATGCAAAAGGGGTGATTTTGCATGGCGCAGGATACGAATTGTATGTTTACTTCATCGACACAGTACATGGTGATATATTGTCGCATTGTAGATCTGTTTCACGCTCTAATTTTCAATCTTCCATCCTCTGTGGTGGACCAGTGTAATTGAGTACAAGTCTTTTCGTATTTGACGACATGCATGACTCATTTGCAGGGTTTCACTGTCAGTGCAATATGGCTATCTGTAAAAATTAGTTTTGCCACTGAAAGACTCTGCTCCAGAAAACAATGGAGGTCGGTGCTCCCACACCACCAGCAGCAGCAATTTGACGGGTAAATTCTGTGATGAATGGGCTGTCCTGTTAGGATTGCTAAGAAGAAAGCAGTCGATTTTATTCTGTGCTGATTTCGTGAACTGTTCCTCTTAGGAGTAGAATTTCCATGTGGGCCATCTGAGACATCGCGAAAGCTCCTACAAAAGTGATGGTTAACTATTTCTGCCGCACTTTACGAATTCTGGGAAGGGACTAATATGTAATCCGCTAGGATCGTTAGGAACAATGCACCCTGTGCAATTCTTGGAAGTATTGGAACAGATTCCTATAGTGCGACCTGTGACTTCAGTATCCACAGGTAGAGAGGTATCGCGCCAGCAACGGTGCCTAGATGAACACTTATTTCGACAGATGTTTCTCAGGTGTCATGTATCAAAGGGATGCCATTGTCTCATACGTGCGGGACTCGAACTGACACCTGCGTGTGGTTCAGCAGCTGATGACTGTGTCGTCACTTAGCAGGGGCCACCAGTGCATCCCAACTCCTGGGAGCGTCTACAATTACATCTTGTGCAGTCCAGTGGACAGGGGATGGCAGGCGGTCTGTGCTTCCCGATCAAAATAATTTTAACTGTGTAATTACATATGATGTGTGTTTCATGATGGTATTCCTTGTGCAATCGGAATAAAATGAAGGGTGAATGATTGAATTACTTCTTACAAGATCTGCATCTTTCCAAACAGCGTAGAATGATGAGCAAGAGAAATCCAACCCATACAAACTGATTTTTTTTTATAAAAAACGATGTACCCTTGAATTTTCCTTGGTGAGTTCCTTCCTCTTCACCACAAAGCCAATTTCCAGGTAGGGAAGGGGGTGAGGGGGGCGCTGATGGAGTGCTGTGGGTGGTGATCAATTTCTGGAGAAATTCTTTAGCTAAATAAGTAAACTATATTCCATACACTGCCATATATAACTAAACAGTATTCTATACACTGCAAAACAAATCCCCTTCAAATAACCTATCAACTGAGTCTTTTTCCCGACAATTTCTGAGATGGAGGGTGGGAGGGGAGGGGGTTTACCAGAGGGGGAGAGGTTAATTAATTGACCAATTTAATTAAGTAGTCAATCAAATTGATTAGAGTGAGAAGGGCTTGGCTAACGAAAAACTCAGACCTGAAAGTGTACCTGTATCAGTGAGGGGGGAGGTTTCCTGATGGTGGAGGGGAGTGGGAGGGGATGGGTGAACAATAGGTTAAGTGGCTGTCAATCAAAAAGAAGGATCCTTTTAGCCGAACAGTAGGTTAAGGACCTGTCAATCAAAGGAGAACTATAGGTTAGCCCCTGAGTGCATACCTGATCCTGATGTAGGCAACCTACACTAACAAAATGTGCTCGCTCTTTCTTTGGTCTACTACTATTATTATCATCTACAGTGCAGAGCTACCTTCCTTAAAATACGAGAGATGTACAATAAATACTTGTAATAACTTTTCTTGACAAATTTCTCCTTTCTATATGATTCAGAAGTCCCAACGTTTCTGCTGGCCTGCAAAGACATGCTGTAAACCATTTGCTGAAAGTTCCTCCAGAACTGCCTCCTGAGTCTTCGTTACTACTTCTGATAATGGAAAGTGCCGCCTATGAAGGTGTTTCTAAAGGTTCTGGATTAGAAAAACATCACACGGGTTAAATGTGGACTGTAGGGAGGGTGAGGGATGCACTTCACATTGATTTTTTCAAGATATTTGGTAACAACATCTCTAACACGTGGTCATCCACATCATGATGCAGCATCCAGATTATTTCACGGATATATGGTCTTATGCATCTGATATGGACTTGCAAAGTCTTAAATATATCCCTACACCATTGTCCAGTTATTGATGTATGTGTGTGGAGGTACAACAAGGTGATAAACCACTCCATACATATCAAAAAAATTATATGGCCAAAGTTTCCTAGCAGAAACAATCATTGTTGCTTCTTTGGGAGTCTGATGATGAAGAAGCTTTTCAGATTGAACTTTGTTGCTTGCCAGACGAAAGTTTTTGTTGATGATCGTGAAATATTGTCATTAAAGAAAATTGTGACGAAGAAATAGAGGATGACAGTAGGAGTCATTGCAGAACTGAATGTCGCACACGCGAACCCTAATGACTGCAACAAGAAAATCTACGCTAAGGAGCAATGGAAGAAAGCCGTTTTGTCGGATGTGTGTTGGTTCCCACTGTTTCCAACAACGGGCCAAATTTACGTCGTAAGAGCGAATTACGGCAGCGGTTCGGTGAAGATGTAGTTAGCCATATCGTGGTTACTCTGGAGGTCGTATTACTGGGTAGCGTTATGTGTTCTTCAGGTCCATCCCATTGTACAGTGGCTGGTCCCCAATGATGATCCTGTGTTCCAAGAAAGCAAGACTCTGTTCACACTGCTTGTATCATTCAAGAATAGTTTTGTGAGCACAAAGGTGGGTTGTGGCACCTACCCTGGCCATTCCGATATCCATATCTCAATATTATTGAGCCTTTGTGGTCTAATTTGGAGAGAAGGATGTGTGAACGCTGTCCAACTACAACACTGTTACGTGAACTTCCCACTGTTGTACAGGAAGAGTAGTACAAGAGTTCCTGAAACACCGCACACGGCCTGTATTTATCCATTCCAAGACGGCTGGAAGCTGTGTGGAGTGTCAACGGTACTCATAGATCTTTATAGACACGGTAATGTGTTGTGGTATTGATGCTTCCGTAAATATGTTGTCTGCCTGTATCATGACAGCAGTCGGATCCCACAGTAAGATTCATTGGATGAATATTAAGCAAGTTTCATTCATCCACAAATAAGGTGTCATCGCTTAGAAAAATCTCTACTGAGCGACTCTGTAACATTTTCGTGTAAGTAAGGTGCTTACCAGATTGCCCGGTTAGCCGTGCGGTCTAACGCACTCCTTTCCGGGCGGGAAGGCTTGCTGGTCCCTGGCGCGAATCCACAAGGTGGATTAGTGCCGAGGTCTGGTGTGCCGGCCAGTCTGTGGATGGTTTTTAAGGTGGTTATCCAGCTGCCTAAGCGAATGTGGGCTGGTTCCCCTTATTCTGCCTCAGTTACTCTATGTCGGCGATTGCTGCGCAAACACAGTCTCCACGTACGCGTACATCATAATTACTCTACCACTACCACGCGAAACATTGGGGTGACACTCGTTTGGTGTGTGACTTTTCCGGGGGATGGGAGGGGGGGGGGGGGGAAGAGTGTTCACTGGGGGCTGAACCACACGAGAACCCTGGGTTCGGTGTTGGGCGGCTGAGGGGTGAGTGGGCTGCTGTAGCCTGTTGTGGGGTTGTGAAGCACTGCGGGCTACGGCGGGGACGAAGCCTCTCCGTCATTACTAGGTCCCCAGTTCAACACATTACAAGGTGCTTACTAATATAAAGTAACGATTCAGAAATATACGCACAATTAGTTACACACTGAAGATTTGAATTTCGTAATCAACTAGAGGTTTTGTGTCAACGTTTGTTTGCAAATGAAGCTGCTTTTCGATAGGTTCTATAGTGATCTTTTGTAAAGACATCCTTTTTTATTTTTTACTCAGGCATGTTTCACTGAAGTTACAGCATCCTCAGGTTTCTTCCGTCGCATAACAGACAAAGTATTTTTTTCTTTCTGTATATACATAATTTCAGTTTTTAAGGATTCACAAATAGAAGACAGATTTGTTTTTATTTGTTGCTAACACACGCTGTGATTTCCATATGTTTCCACACTTGGCAGTATAACTGGTATTCTTTCACAGTTAGTCATTTGCATTCTTTGAGAACTTAATACCGAAAACTTACTTACGTAGGAATCTGGAACATTAGACTGTTTTGGTTTACATTTTGTTACTCTGCGCTGTGCAGTGGTGTGCGTGCGTGTGTGTGTGTGTGTGTGTGTGTGTGTGTGTGTGTGTGTGTGTGTGTGTGCGCGCGCGCGCGAGTGTGTGTTTTGTAGTACGTTTACACTTACTCTTATAGGTTTCCACATTGCCTTCACAATGACAATGCACTTGTAACGTGTATGGTCTCACTGTTTATAAAATACGAAAACAAGTTGGCGAGCAGTTCTCTGTGGCTGCAGATGAGAAACTGCAAAAGAATAATAGTACAGGAAGCTCCACGACAGAGTAGAAGAAGTAATCCATGAAATTCTTCACTTTAGACTTATATGTGCTTGCTGCAAAGGGTTTATTTATTCCGTATTAAATGACCTATCTCTAGCTTTGCCTTTTTCACTCCCTGTTTGTACAGACAGTGAGAAGCAATTTTCCCTGCAATCTGAAAGAAAACGAAAAACCCCTCTACGGAGGCTGTAACTTCAGCGTAACATGTCTGGGTAAAAAAGAAGCAAAAGTTGCATTTGCTCAATGTGGAACCTATAAAAACAAGTTTATAGCTTTACTATTGAAATTCGCACAGCGACCCTTCCAAGTCGAATGAGTTAAACAATTTTCTTTCATTCTACGAAAGAAGTAGGACAATATAACAGGAGAAATGTTAGTTATGTGGAAGGGTAACGAAGCTAATGTGAATTGTACAAGAAAGGAAGAAAACGATACTGCCGTTCTATGTACTCATCGTCACCCGCTGTAAGGTGGCTTGTGAAACACAGATGTGGGCGTAGAAGACCCGTAAACATTCCGTTAAGTCAAACAGAAAGTCGGGTAAAGCTTCGCGATGTCGCAGATATCGTTCTCAACACGTTGTAGAACAAGTTGTTCCATATGAGGTGCGCACATTGCCGCACAGCTGCCTGGCATCTCCGTATCAGAGAAGAGTATGTATTTTATGATACGGTTACGTTCCGTGTGGACATGTTTCCTACACTAGCTGAACTGTCTCCCGGACATTTGTATTCACCTGTCCCCACCAGAGTACTATCTCCGCCAGTTCTGCATATGAATAACAGAACATTCTCACAGCAGTACAAGAGTCCCTACTCGTAGATCCGTTCCAAAAGACAGAGGAGACACTTGGTGGGTGGAAGGAACAAGGTAACGTAGATGTGTTTACCGATAAGAAGAAAATGTTAACACAGCTGTTTTTACATACTGGGGAACGAATACACTTCCAGATATGTATAGTACAACGAGTTTCGTTCGCTGCCTTTCCAGACATTGCATATCAAAATGTGTCACATTGTTAAACCGTGTTTAAAACAGGAGTAGTCTTTACATAACGTAAAAAAGGCGACAGAGGATACAAAGCAATTGAGGTGATAGTTAAGACTTACCTAGATTTTGAAGGTTATTTTTGTATTAGCCTACGCAGTAGGATAGAAAATTACTTCAATTATTCTAATCTCAACTGCAGGATGTTGTTCGTGGAAGCTTGTTGATTCAGGACCAGCAACCTTTTCAACATTTTCTGAAGCATTTATTAACAAATCTGTCACAGTTCCGGTACTGCAACTGTAACAAATTTGTCAATAAACGCTTCAAAAAACTGAACTTAATTTTCTAAAAGCCCGGCAAGTGTAACAAATTAGGAATCTAGATTCATAATTTGTAACAGTGACTACATCAATAGCATCAGCCTTATAAATGTCCTTTATCTCAAATAAACATACTAGTTTAAGCAAATGTCTTGCATTTAATACATCTCATCATTTCTTTCTTTCGATCTTCCTCGTACTACTCGCTTTGCCATTCTTCTGTTCTACGAATTAATTAATATGGTGGTTTCCCTACAGAATCTCCAGAACACTTCCTTTTGACATTTCTTCTCCTTTGGTTCGGTTACCACATTTTTATTCTTCAAGTTTTGTTTGGAGCCTTCATCATTTCCACCGGATCTTACGTATTGTTCGTTTTCGTTCGTTTCGTTCGTTGTATCTGCACGGGGCGGACGTCGCAAGACATCCGTTTCAGTTCGTCGTTGATCCATTAACTCAGTTTTCTTATTACAGAGGGCAGCTAACCATCTCACCGAAAACGTTGAGTTACCGTGCCGGCATAAAATTTTACAGTTCAGATTAGTTGTGAACTCACGCCTCTCCATGCAAAAGTCTGGCATCATAACCACTATACCACGGCGACTGTGCATTCGGCAGTATTTGTTCTATGAACATACTCAGCCCACTTTTTTGCCTGACAGCTGCTTCCTGTGCATTCTAACTATACGTCATTTCGTTTTTTTCCACAAAGGCAAACGGAAGTTTTCATTACGTCGAACGTGCTTAAATAAAATTACGTCTTGTCATGTAGCAATAAGCTGATCCAGTTCGTTTTAAACTTTGTTGCTAAACTCTTAACTGCAGGTAAAACTTTTTTGTATCTCCGGTTGTATTTTCACTTCTATTTTTAGTATGCCTTTTAACTGTTGGCATACGCACGTTTTATACACACATACATTCATTTACTCCATAATCCCCACTTAGATACACTGTTACAACTAAATGCAATTCATCTGGGCTCCACTTTCCACAGCGCATTTCAGTTGCCTTACTGCAATTAAAATTAATTATTTACTTAATAACTCAGGATAAAGAGCGTGCCAGGAAAATCACCACATCATATCTAATCGATAAAGTTTCTTTAATTGTACCGATAAAATATCGGGAACTTGCAGAAGTACAATAAAGCAACGTAATCATTTTCTCTTTGTTAGTTTCCTATAAACGAACCAGAAGGAATACAGAGTCATGACTTTCTGAAAACTAGGGAGGTTTTATATATATTGACTCAAAGATAATTACCTTCTATTCGCGATGTACATAAAGAGTTAGATGAAAGCTACAAAAAAATCAAAATGTCATCACAAGATGAATTCCTCAACACACAGAATTCACAGCTGACAGTACGACTCCAAGATTCACATAGTTCACGCGGACGTCACTAAATGTCGTATAATACGAAAGTAAGAAATTAACTCCCCCTAAACTTGAAGTCAGAAATGCCACTTTTTGCGAATGCTTGAAAATCTGTTCAACAAGGTACGTTGCCCCTACTCCTTATCTCCCTCGGTATGCTCTTCCACCGGTCACAACGCGCCAATCACCCCATTTCCCGTACCTGTCCAACAGAACAAATATTCTGTTTGCAGTGTCCACGATTATCCACGGTACTAAGGAAAAATTGAATCCCTGTGAAAAAACTCGATCTTTCCCGTAACAAGGTCATAAGGTCATTTACTGACTCAGACGCTTACGCTTAGGGCGCCTTGGTGATTGAACTGAAGTGCAAATCGTTCGACAATTTTGGATACTACACTGTGCCTATTTCTCGGAGAGGAAAGAAATGTAGTTGTTAATGGGGCATATTTTGGGCTAACCGGTGGGCGGGTATGCGGGGGAGGAGGGGATGTATAGAGTCGCAACATGTTACGAGACTCAATCCAAGCATCAGGACGAATCGAAGGGAGCGAACGTATGACTAAAAAGTGATGATGAAAGTAAGCACACCAGACAAAAACCTCGTCGTTCCTAGGACACATCACTCTAAAATCATATAACATCGACTCTACCCTTCATAATGGCTACCGTTCGGCGAGGAAGACGGTTCACAACTTTCTTCATATATGAAACGTCAAGCTGAAGCCATTCACTGATGATTAGGTCGCGTAGAGCTACAATATTGTGGGAAAGTTATTTGTCACGTTTGACCTATTGTTACAAATAGTTCCATACATTTCCTATGTATTTAACATCGGGTGATTTAGTGCATCAGTCGATGTGTGGCAGGGGGCTCGATTACTTATCGAAACAGGAACGTCTGCGTACAGCTCTGTTACAGGAGCTGGACATGAATACGGAAACAACTCCAGAGATAAATTCATAAATGCAAATGCTGTCCCAGCCTGGAAGTTGTGCTGTTCAATCTGGCCACGGACGACACATGTGCTATGTCCTCAGTGCGTTACGGGTGTCGGTCGGGGTCGGCACAGTGTTCTGTGTGTTCGTGAGCGCTTTGAGTCGGAGCTAAGTGAATTCGAACGGGAGAAAATTGTTAGCGTTCGTATAACAGGTACTTCCGTAACCAAGGCGCCTATCGAAGATTTCAACGGCATAGACGGAAAGCGGGAAAAGCGCATCCGCTAACTCACAACGCGGAAGAAAATGTATATTCAGTGATTGAGGCAGACAGTCATTGAAGACTATTATGACGACAACTACATGACGACAGCTGCACGAGTCACTGCACAACTGAATGTCGCACTCGCGAACCCTATCAGCACCAACACAACACGAATGGAACACCATAAGCAGGGAACTGGAGGGCGACCTGGAATTCCAACACAGCTCATCGGTGAAAGAGGAGAACCTGGTGCCAAAGCCATTAAACTTGGACTCTGGAGCAGTGGAAGACGGTATTTTGGTAGGATGCGCCTTGTTGCACACTGTTTCCAACTTCTGGTTGAGTACACGTGGCAAGGGTAAAACATGACGGGTGTGCGATAATGGTTAGGGTAACTAAATCATGGCGTCCTATAGCCCACAATATTACTCTAATGTCACATTACTATCAAGGATTACATTATCATTTTGGCTGATCAGGTCCCTCCAACTGTACAATGATTATACCCTAATGATGATGCCGTGTTCTAGGCCAACTGTTCACATAGTTCGTATCGTCCACGACTGTTATTTTTTGAGCACGAAAATTAACAGTCGTATCTCCCTTTTCCACCACAGTCACCGTATTTCATTATTATTGAGCCTTTGTAGTGTCTGGAGAGAAGAGCGCTGATACTGTCCACCTCCATCATATTTACGTGAACTTGCCACTTATGCAAGAAGGAAGTACTCGTAATAACATTCCCATGAAAACCATACAGGACATGTATTTATTGGAAGCTGTTTTGAATGTCAACGGTATTCGTCCACCACGTTAGACATGGTAATGCGTTGGGGTTGTTGTGTTTCCATATCTACACTACGTGATCATAAAGGTCCGCACACCTCCAAAAACATACGTTTTTCATATTAGGTGCATTGTGCTGCCACCTACTGCCGGGTACTTCATATCAGCGACGTCAGTAGGCATTAGACATCGAGAGAGAGAGCAGAACGGGGCGCTCCGCGGAACTCACGAACTTCGAACGTGATCAGGTGTTTGGCTGTCACTTGTGACATACGTCTGTAAACGAGATTTCTACACTCCTAAACATCCCTAGGACCACTGTTTCTGATGTGATAGTGAAGTGGAAACGTGAAGTGACACGTACAGCACAAAAACGTACATGCCGACATCGTCTGTTGACTGACAGTCCAGACCAACACACAGGAATTCTTAACTGCAAGTACTATGACAGTTAGGCGCGAGGTGAGAAAACTTGGATTTCATGGTCGAGCGGCTGCTCATAACCACACACCACGCCGGTAAATGCGAAACAACGCCTCGCTTGCGGTAAGGAGCGTAAACATTGCACGAATGAACAGTGGAAAAACGTTGTGTGAAGTGACGACGAATCACAGTACACAATGTCGCCGTCCGATGGCAGGGTGTGGGTATGGCGAATGCCCGGTGAACGTCATCTACCAGCGTGTGTAGCGCCAACAGTAAAATTCGGAGGCGGTGCTGTTATGATGTCGTCATGTTTTTCATGGAGGGGGCTTGCATCCCTTGTTGTTTTGCGAGGCACTATCACAGCAGAGACCTACATTGATGTTTCAAGCGCATTTTTCCTTCCCACTGTTGAAAGGCGTTCCGGGGATAGCAATTGCATCTTTCAACACGATCGAGCACCTGTTCATAATGCACGGCCTGTGGCGGAGTGATTACGCGACAATAACATCCCTGTAATGGGCTAGCCTGCACAGAGTCCTTACCTGAATCCTATAGAACACTTTTGGGATGTTTTGGAAAGCCGACTTCGTGGCTGGCCTCACCTACCGACATCAATGTCTCTCCTCAGTGCAGCACTCCGTGAAGAATGGGCTGACATTCCCCAACAATTCTTCCAGCACCTGATTGAATGTGTGCCTGCGAGAGTGGAAACTTTCATCAATGCTAAGGAAGGGCCAACACCATACTGAAAATGGAGCATGACGTACATGGGCCACAAACTGAAGCCTACAAGGTGAAAAAAATTAATAAAAATGCAAGAGATATAATTGAAATTAGCCCCATTTCAGAAAATGAGTGGCTGGATTATCTACAAAGTCTATGGAAAGATGACAACGGAAATGTGAAAACTACAGTCAGTGATGAGCATGATGACCTTATATTAATAGAAGAACTAAGGGCTGTGTCAAAGACATCCAATAAAAGAAAATCTCAGGAGAAGACAATCTCAACGTGGAATTATTCTAATATCTTTGGGAATCATTACTCCTAGAGCTACTGCATTTTGTAAATATTTATTGGGAAACAATAACGTACCACAAGACTGAAGCATTGCAATTGTTATTTCATTATTTAAAAACGATGACTACAGGATGTGTGACAATTACCGAGGTATTAGACTACACAATATTAGCGAAATAATGAAATTGCTGATTGTTTTCCTTCTCTCATTTGGTTGCATTCCAGGTTTGTGAACTGAAAATGACTGCTGAGCATATCACTGCTGAGCATATCTAGTCTTAGAATTCGCTGATATTTATTTTGAGCTGACCATTTCATTTCCACTGCTATTCTCTATCTTTTTGGTTTCGTTGCTGGTAAACCAAGTCCACAAGTATTTGAACTGGAGAACTCTCTTGAAGCTAAGGCCGTCTTAAGAAATTCTTGCTGCTCTTCTCTTTTTCCTAATTGCAAGAACGTTTTGTCTTGATTCACCTGTAGCCCAACCTTCTGTCCGTAGTTGTTTATTTTCTGGTACATTTCTTTCAACTCATAATTTTATGTGCTTAGCAGTACTATATCATGTGCATATGTGAGACAATTGAAATTACCATCCATTTGTACTCTAGCTCATTCCTGTGGCCTAAATTCCCTTTAATAAGTAATAACATGACACAGAAAAGAACACATGAGAGAGCATCCCCCTGTCTGGGACCCGTCTCAATCTCAAACGTTCCTGATGTGACCCATCCTTACAAGTTTGCACCATTCTCACCAGGTTCTTCGGGATTCTAAAGTCACGCAGTGCGTTGTATAGGTTATTCCTGCGGAAGCTGTCGTACGCACGTTGAAAATCGTCGAAGAGACCGTAGACATCTACACCATATGGCCAGTGTTCTTCAGACAATTGTCTTAGGGTCAAAATGTGATCTATTGTCGATAGGTTTGTCGAGAGCCAGCTTGGTATTGCCGTATGTTGTTGTCTATGAGTGGTTGTAATTTTCTGAGAATAAAGACAGTCAGTACCTTGAAGGTTATATTTAGCAAGCTGATGCCTCTGTAGTTACCACATCCCATTTGCTTCCCTTCTTGTATATCGGGCATATTATGGCTAATTCCTATTCTTCTGTCAATTTCTCCTCTTCGAACTGGATTCGTTTAAGCTCTCACCTCCCTATTTGATTAATTCTACTGTTATTCTCTACTCCCCTGGGTTTTTATTGTTTCTGAGTCTTTTGACTGCACTCTTCACATCTTCTTTAGTCACTTCCCATTCTTCTTCATCTTTCTTTTCCTCTGTGGTGTCTGCAAGTAGCATCTCTTCTAGGTCTGAGCGATTGAGAGTTCCGTGAAGTATTCTCTCCATCCATCTAAAACTCTTCCCTTGTCATTTATCAGGTTGCTGTTCTTATCTCTAATAAAAAAATGTTTGGGCTCTGAAATCCGTGTTTCCTATTTTTGATGCACTGGAATAATCATCGTGAATTCTTGTTGTGGCTCTCTCCCTCAGCTTGTTCTAATAAACTGGTTACACAAATTCTCCTTTGTTCTCAGAATTCGCTTTGTCTGCCTCCTAATATTGAAAAAATGCTGCCTCCTCTGCTCAATCTCCCTATCATCCAGTCACTCCTCTCTCATCTCCCTTTTTTCTGTAGCCTTCTGGTATGCCTTGTTTAACCATGTTACCTTCTTATTTCCCAAAGTATCCTCCGCTACACATAGTTCCATGACCTTTATTAGTTTCCACTATTCCAACACGTTCTCTCTGTCTTATAGGTTTTCTAGTGTCTCAAAACGGTCTGTGTTTTATTATTCCTTTACTGCATTTTCTCGCATTTCACCCAATTTTCAAAGCAGGGTCTAGTGCCTTTTTGGTATATTAGTCTGCACACTACGAGGAAGTTGTCTGATTCACAGTCGGCTCCTCTACCCGACCTCATGTCCATGAATCTATGGCTACAGCAGTTGTCCGGCAAGATGTGAATTATCTCTTTGGTAGCTGTTCTGTATGGTGAGCACCAGGTTCCCTTATGTATTCTCAGGTTCTTTGAGGTAGCAAAGTCGATCATCCTCTGACCATTCTCATTGGACTTCTGCTGCAAACTGCGTCTTCCTTTAGTTGGTGTATAGAGTTCTTCTTTCCCTGCTTTTCCATTAAAATCTCCCAGAAGTATCTTGTTATTTGCGTGACGTGGCTGCCTCATTCAGGCCTTTTTCCTCACATTTTATCCTAGTTGTACGGTCCTAAAGCACCGACTGCATCCCGAACAACGCAGCACCGCGAAACGGCATCAAGAAGGCACCTACCCGCGCGGCTATGGAAAGGGCGGGCAGCGCCACACCACTAGGAAGACAAGAGTTCAGCATCCATCCCCTGTCAACGCTGACCTAACCAGCAGCCCGTCGCTGGTCGAGCCCAGTTCGGTCGCAGACTTCGAGAGCATCGGTACCGAGTAATAGGAAAACGACACTTGTCCTGCGTTCTGAGAGTAGTTATAGTGCGTAGAGTAATTGCATATAGGAGGCACAGGAAGGACATCAAGCCACCTCATAATGAGAAGTTAACTTTTGTTTCTTTCCGTTTTAGAAATAAATTTATTAAGTTGAAAATGTTCTGTATAAATCATTTTGAATTCCTGCCACTGGCCATCACAACTCCTCTCCTTCCTCGTTTGTGTCGGTGCTGACTCCTACAGTAGCCGACACAACACCATTTTCATAAAGAATTTGCATACGAGACTCTCTTGCTTCATTTACTTTCCAACTCAGTTTTCTTTGTCGACTTTCCACCTGTATTGCGTGTCGTTTACATTAATGGCTAGCGGATAGCATGTAGCAAAGTAATTAACCCACCGCCTAACACTTCGTTCTCGTAGCAGTTTTTTCCATGAAATGCATCTGGTCTTGACCAGGGTAACGCCTTTTATCTAGAGTAAAACAAGTAGAACTTTCGCACGTTCTGGGAGAGCTGCTGGTCATTTAGAATGCAGGGCCCCACGCTAGTGGGCTACACGGACTGCCAGATAAGCTTCAAGCGAGAATGAAGGACGCAACGGCAGACTGCTGTCCTCGACAGGAGAACGGGAAACCACTGGTGGAAGGGTTGAGAGCTCTGCTTTCTTAGCATACTTCGGATGGAGTCCTCGCTATTTTCTAAATTTCTGCTGTGTGTGGTGTCCAAATACGTTTCGTCAAGCAAAATGTACAGCCACTTGAGAATCCACAAATTTCCAAACGTTGCCCTTTCCGCGAGAACGCTGTGCAAAGCCCAAAAAGATTTCTAGAATTTTCGAGAAACAAGTGTGGACATGGGGACGGGGCGTCACTCGTCTCCTGCTTCCACATACACATATCTCATTGGCCAATACATTGTAACATTATGGTGGGAGCCGGTGAACGGACTTAAAAATTCAAATGGCTCTGAGCATTATGGGACTTAACATCTGAGGTCATCAGTCCCCTAGAACTTAGAACTACTTAAACCTAACTAACCTAAGGACGTCACACACATCCATGCCCGATGCAGGATTCGAACCTGCGACCGTAGCGGTCGCACGGTTCCATACTGAAGCGCCTAGAACCGCTAGCGAGTCCCAGCCTGGCACAAATTTGCATATGTCGCTTTACGTAGTGCATCAATACCTATTACAGGTAAGTTAAATTTCAGGAATAGATTTCAATATTCGAAACAGTAGTTCGTCATCAAATATAAATATATTCCGTGTAGATTTCTATGTAAGGCACGGTGGTACGCATGAAGACTCATTGGATATCTAGTCTTTATATGTAAATATTCCAATACACGTTACATTGTCTTGAAGTAAGAGACAAGGGGACACTCGGCCACACCATAGTGTACTGTTCTGAATAGGAAGAAAATAATGCTGAAACATTAACTGAATTTCCCATCGGCACCCATCAGAACGTGATAATAACACTTGCAACCTCCAACAGAAAATTTAATAAATATTATCAAATAAAATTGTCATTTAACCTCCCCACAAAAATTCTTTCTGATTTAATCTAAGCTCAAAATTCATTCACATTTAGCGTAACCTCAAAACAGAATAAAATTCCGTAACCTCTCAACAGTAAAATTTATAATTATGTCGTTCACATTTAGTGTAACGTCCCAATAAAAAATGAATTCAGTAACCTGGTAATAATACAATGTAACTAACCTCTCAATCAAATTGTCACTCACTTAAGACATTTCAATAATTCACTGTGAATTTAGCCTGGTAAATTTTGGACGACAGCAGTGTTGCGTCATGGCCCTGAAAGATCATTCTGAATAAAAAAGAAAAAATTCTTACCTCCATGAAAACGCCGGATATATCTGCTCTTACAATAAATTTTCCGGCACAGCTCTGTGCAATGCTGGCCGACCTATCAGTCATTTATGAAAGGAAGCAACTGATTTTTCTATTGCAATAATCGGGATGATCATGGATGGGAGAAATTAGTAAATTCTTTAAATTGAAATGAATGGTTGTTAAAAGTTACTTTTTATGAGAAAGATTATTATTACGAGATTTTTAAAACATTTATATGGGACTTACATTAATACTCAGGCTCCGACATCGCTGCACCGCGACCGGGCCAGCCAACACGATACACCATACCAGACCAGAGCAGACTCCAGACTAGCAACAACTTACTGCTACAGCTACATAGTTCCTACTGCAGTCAACACTGCTCTCTGGTCAGAGATTTTCTGATACCTTGTATATTGCAGGAGCAATACACCTCTTACATAACCCTCCACTGGGGGGGGCAAAAGTTTGACAGCGATGGTGAGTCAATTGGACTTGCCATGAGCAACAAATTTTTCTAAAATCTACTTAATTAACTAAGTTGACAGTCACAGAGTATATATATATATATATATATATATATATATATATATATATATATATATATATATATATATATATAAGTGCAGAACATGAAATGAAATAGAGTGCACATGCACTGAGTACAGAACATATCAAGAAATGACAAAATGTATACGCTATGAGTACAAAACATATTAACAAATGACATAAAGTGCACACGCACAGTATATATCTCTACCATTCTACAAGAACTAGGATACGCAATGAGTACAAAACATATTAACAAATGACATAAAGTGCACACGCACTGTATATATCTCTACCATTGTACAAGAACTAGGAAAGGAAGGGGAAGGATTGCATCATGGTTGTAGCACAGTAGGTTGCACGTAGCTGCACTGAAAGTCCATATCTTTCTACAGAAGCACAACACCAAGTGAGACAATCTGAAGTTCTCTTTCCTGAAGTATTAATGAGTGTAGCCAAGACACTGAAATGTATTAATATTCAATGTTATCATTTTGGTAGTACAATAGGTACACCAAACAGTGGGACCATAATAACATCTCCATCGTTCAAGGTGGTGGACAGCATGATGTGTCAACACCACACTCCTGCAGAATTGATACTTTTTCACCAACGCAGAATTAGTGCAAAATCCAAATATAGTGCTCCATGATCATGAGGATGGATAGGACAAACGGATATTGCATTGAGGTTAGAAGGTGAAGGACATTAAGTCTTTTACTAGTCATCATAGGGAATTACACTAGTCTATCAACCGATTTGAGTAATTGTTGGCACTCATTGCCTAGTTACTAAACATTTCTGTACTATGTATGGAGTATTACAGAACAGTATTCATAAGTCATCTGATTACACTAAATATTGGCACTCATTGGCCAGTTACAAACCATTTTTATGCATAATTCAGAAGTCATCATTCAAAACAGGAGTTAATTAATGGCATAGTATTTACATAATTCATCTAATTATAGTAATCATTGGCACTCATTGGCCAGTTACAAAGTATTCATATAGTTTTATACAACATTATTCAGTATTATTCAGAAGTCATCATTCAAAATGAGAGTTAATTATTGGCATAGCATTTATAGAGTATAACAAAAATATTATTTACAGAAATTATTGGCATAGTATTTATGCATTATTACAAAACATCATTCAGTATTACTCAGAACTCATCATTCAAGTGACATAGGACATATTTAAAATGCAACACACTATAACTATTACTCTAGGTCTGTGGTTAGAAAACATCATTCAGTATTACTCAGAACTCATCATTCCAGTAACATAAGACATATTTAAAATGTAACACACTGTAACTATTATTCAAGGTCTACTTTTTGTGCTAGCAATGCATTGCGTTGGGATCGATAATTAATTACGGGGGCATGAAAATATTTGCTTTTGACTTATTGTTGCAAATAAGGATTAGTAACGTCATTCGTCATGAATCAGCTGTAGCAAGGTTATGAAACAAGTAGGGTATATGTGATCACATTCATGAATGACAGACACAAATGGGTAAAAAAAATGCAAGTACTACAACAGGTTTAATAACTAACTGCTTATAGCACATTAATTCCATGAATAGCTTCTCCTGTAAAAAAATTAGCTGAAAGAAGAATCGCATATTAGCTGAAAAGTAGTGAACTTCGAATTAAACGGTAATGAAACGTGTACTCAATGTGTATGTACTCTAGCTGTCCTTTCCAAAACATTCAGTCATTATACCATGCGACATAAGACATACTGTCAAAACGAACTGCAACAAATACTTAAATAACTACATAGCATCTCTTAACTAATATATAAACTTCATCATTATTCTCATCTGCAAAGAAAAACTTAAAAGTGGTGCGCTAAGTGGCCATATAAAATTCATCACTATCATCACCTGCAAAGAAAAACTTCATTATTCATATTAGCATATTCTTCATATAACTATTCATCATCATTCATTATCATCTGCAAAAATACACTTCGTTATTCATTATTCATATTACCATTTACTTCATATAACTATTCATAGTATAGAGTTTCTTATTTCTAGCATATTTCATCACTAAAACCACTAAAACTAAGATGTGTAGTTCTTGTCTGACAGCCTGCATCAATCGCCTCGTATTGTGAAAGAAAAAAAATTAGTTAAGACTGCTATCATACGATGTGTATAGTATATTCTTGTTAATGCTTGTTAATTCTGATCCATTTACTCTTCACCACTAGGTATTCCATTTTCTTTCGTTCATTCTGAAGGTCAAATTCCGATTTCATAGTAATCCACTGTGGTTTGTTTAATTTATTTCTGTTACACGTTATTGCTTTCTGAAAATGATGAATAGGGACTAATATCTTACATTTAAATCATATACCCATTAAATAAAAACTTGATTCTAGTGATATAATTAAGCATACAGCATAGCATGACAGAAAACATATTATGTCAAAAAACATAGACAGTTTTCAAGTGCAAAAAATTTACACAGAGTATCATAATGTAGTAGTAAAAATGTAAAATAGTCACGATGTTGAGATATCATAAGGCAAAATGTCAAAGTCAACTGGTGTTTCTTATATCTTAAAGATTTCGTAGTGCATACAAACAAAACAGGAAAACAATCATACATACACGAAAAATGGAAAATGTGCACGGTCTGATATATAACGACAAGAAATGACTTCCTTTGTGTTCAGCTTGTATGTTGTGTAGTTGATAGAGGCGAGAGTTGAAGACTTTAATGGAGAAAGAATTTGATAATATTAATATGTCACTAGATAGAATTGCATAAATTGGTCATAAAATATGTAACTTTATCTGGAAAAATGTGCACGGTCTGATGTGTAAGGACAAGAAAAGCGACCTGCTAACCTTACCTATCTGGGCACTTGTCAAGAAAAAATATGATAATCATCAGTAAATAGTCACATTGATAGAATTGCATAAGTGGTCATATAAAAATCAGGAAATGGCATTACAGTGTGATAAATCATAAAGTATGTTCATTCAATAAAGTGTTTAATATTGGAGACATGGTGATTGCCCTTGCTTTTTCTGGTTCTCAAAGTTTCGACGTGTACTACATTAGGGTGAGGAATGCTGCGAATTCGATATGGACCTGCGTATAAAAGCTCAAATTTACTACATCTACTCTTTCCTCTGTTGGATAAATAATGTGTGCGTACTAATATCTTCTGTCCAATGTGAAAGTCACGGCGTGTACAAACCTGTTTTTGCTGTCTTCTCCGGCGCTCTGCGGCACGTTTGATGTTGTTAAGTGCAATGTCAATTATTTCATGGTGTCGTAGTCGACGAGAGGTAGGAAAGGATACTAATTCTTTAATCTTGTTAGGTGGTTCAACATTTTTTCAATATAACAGTCAGAGATAGCATAGTGGATTCATTTGGTATGGAGTTAATTACATCCTGGAATGACAGTATGTGTATCCCAATCAATATGTTTTTTGTGGCAGTATATTCTACATAGTTTACCAATTTCTTTCATTAGTCGTTCACAAGCGTTCGAAGAAGCGTGATACCTGGATATATATATCGGAGAAATGTTTCTTGTTCGTAACATACGTGTCCATATAGTAGATCGAAACTGTGGTCCATTGTCACAAATTACTTTCAATACATGCCCTACATGAAATAGAAAATGTTTTACAAATGCTTTCGCAACAGATTTAGCAATAGCTTCGCGTAGCGGAGTGAAGGTTACAAATTTTGAAGTGAGTTCAACAGCGACAAAGATGTAGCAAAAACCTCTATTAGTTCTGGGAATCGGACCAAAAATGTCTACAGCGGCCATGTGTCTCAATTTAACAGGTACAATGGGATGTAACGCAGGAATATGTGAAGTCGTGTCTGACTTAGCTTTCTGGCAGATTTTACATGACGCTAAAACTCGTCGAATACGTTTCTCCATGTTGGCAAAATAACAGTTCTGTCTCAGTATAAGAAAACATTTTCTGGCTCCGTAATGAGCGTAACTTAAATGAGTATACCAAATTAATTTTTTAACCAGTTCGACAGGAATACATAGTAACCAGTTGTTGCTGTCAGGGTGAGAGCGGCGAAACAGAATATTATTGCGTACAGTGTAATGGTTTCTGATGGTAACATTATTCCTATCTTGCCAAAGGTGTTTAATTTCTTTCCATACGTTGTCTTTGCTCTCCCTTTGTGCAATGTCTCTTAATGATGCCGAAATGAAATTTTCAAATGCAACTTGTTGAATGTACATGACGCTGAAATTTGCTTGGCAGAAGTTGGTTGCGATGTCTTGCTGATTGTTTCTGAGAGAACGGGATAGTGCGTCTGCTACAATACTTTGCGTACCGGGAATATGAACAATTGTAATATTAAATTCCTGTAAATAGAGTTTCCATCTGTTAAACCTGTCATGTGTAAATTTTGCTGAAAGTAAAAACTGTATCGCTCTCTGATCTGTGTAAACGGTCGTATGTCTTCCATAAAGAAAATGCCTAAATCCCGTAAATGCCCATACAACACATAATGTTTCAAGTTCTGTAACAGAATAATTGCGTTCAGCAGGTGACAGAATGCGACTCGCAAAGGCGATGTTTTTAATTACTGTAGAACCATCTTCTTCAATTTCCTGAAAAATGTGTACGCCTAAAGCGGTGTTAGAACTGTCGGTGGCAATGGAAAAATATCTAGTAAGATCTGGATGTGATAAAAGTGGTGCATTGAACAAGGCTTGTTTCAGATTGACAAATTCAGAATGTGCTGGGCTATCCCAGGACCAAATAGGGTTTTTACCTGTCAATTGACATAATCTAGGGGTGTCTAAAGCAGAGTAATGAATAAATTTACGAAAAAAGTTAATTAAACCCAAAATGCTGCGTAGTTGTTTCTTCGTCGTAGGAACAGTAATGTCACGTAAAGCTTGAAGTTTTTCCAGGTCAGGAGCAATGCATTCTGCTGAAAATACATGTCCAAGAAATTTCATAGAAGTTTTGCCAAAGTGCGATTTACTAAGATTAACTGTGAGTCCTTGTGCACGAAAAGTTCGTAACAGTTGTTCAAGAATCAAATTTTGTTCAGACCAGATAGCTTCTGCAATAAGAATGTCGTCTACATACGTTGTGATTCTGTCTTTTAATTCTGTCGGAAGTACAGTATTCAAACCGCGAATAAATGCTGCTGAAGAAATAGTTAAACCGAACGGTAGTTTACAAAATTGATAACAGTCACCAAAACAGAGAAAAGCCGTGTACTTTCTGCAGTTCGGATGGAGCTGAATTTGCCAAAATCCCGACTTCAAATCTAATGTGGAATAAATAGCAGTACCATGAAATTTCTGTAGAAGTTCTTCTAGTGTTTGAGGGCGATCTGTTTCATTAATAATAATGTCATTGATGTGACGCGAATCAAGTACGAGGCGAAGTGAACCATTCTTTTTCTTAACAATATGGAGCGGGTTTATGTACGGACTAACTGCCGGTTCAATAATTCCTTGGTCAAGTATAGCTTGCAATTCTTTCTTAACTTGTTCTGTGTGAATATACGGAATGGGATAATGTTTGGCTTTAAACGTGTCGTGCTGTTTAACTTGAAATTCATATATAAATCCGGACATAGTACCAGGGACGTTGTCAAAAACTGGAGCTTGCTGTAAAAGAATTTTGCGTAGCTCTGAACGTTCGTCGTCTGCATTTGCACTGCTCTGTTTAATGTTATCAGTAATCGTCCAGTAATCGTCTGTATATCGTCGTAATCGCCTACGTCTGGAGAATTGTAATTGTGTACGTACGTATCTGTGAACAATGTGGAATGACAGTCTATGTTACGTGATGCAGAAATGACCTCTGTCCGATTAATTGTTTGTTCTTCTGCAGATAAAGAGTGCTGAAATTCTAAAGCCAGTTGTACATTTTCATCCTGTAACATTAAGTAAGAATTTTGAAAGTCAATAATTGCGTCGTGTTGTACTAGAAAATTCGTACCTAAAATAACGTCTGTTGTCAATAAGGGAACAATCCAAAGATTTGAGTGGAATGTATGACCTGCAATAAAAATGATAAGTGTGTCTGTAATTTTACATCTACTCCTTTACCAGATACTGCACCTTTTACTTTAGTTTTGCCTAATGGTAATGTAGGATAGGAATTCTCTTTGTTACATTCGTTGAAAGTTTCCTCATTTATAACTGACATAGGTGATCCAGAATCGATTACTGCTGAAAATTTGGATGATCCAGTCTTTACTTCAATGACAGGGTGTGTAATGGTTTTTTGAATAACTGGTTTTTCCTGCAAAAGAGTGTCTCGGATGTCGTCCAAAGTAATAACATTTTCGTGAACAAGATTCTGTGTGTCAAAAGTATTGCTTGCGTTGCTGGAAGATGCAACCTGTACTGTATCTAGTCAAAATCTATCTGACGTGCTATTATTTGCGGGAGGATGCTGTGGCATTTCGACTATTTGTACTGTTCTGTTATTTCGTCCTGACGCATTAGGTTCGGGATGATACCGACTGTCTGGTTCATTCATGATAATCTGTTGTTGCGGATGATTTTGCTGCTGGTAAGACCGACTGTTATTAAACGTACGCTGAAAATTGTGCTCATTACTTTTACGTCTGTCATGATAGTCATTTCTATACGGTGCATTGCGATATGAGTTGAAATGATGTTTTCTGTACGTACTGATTTCCTTGTTGCTGTGCGTTACTATTTGGTGGAGCTGACGCTATACGAGTAGGCGGCGAAACATTAAAGCTTGGTTGACCTTGCACATTACATTGTTGGTCAGGTATGCTAACCGGCTGGCTTTGATGCTGTTGCGGAGAAAAACCTGTATTGTTACCAAAATGTGTTTGCGACTGCTGAAAATTTTGTACATACTGATGATTAAAATTTTGTTTGTTATTAAAATTACGGCGGTAGTTGTCATTTCGGGAGTGTCTAAAGAAAACTGTCACTTTGGGTAAAATTTGTCATATCAGGTTTTCTTTACTCATTCCTAATTCTAGATAGATCGATAGTTGAAGAGCTGTTTTGATAGATATAAAGGATAGTAAAAGAGAAGACAGCAGTGCAGAAAACTAAAGATGACATAGCACTACTACGGCTCGGGGCCCTGTGCACGCTTCGGCACATATTCATCGAAGTGTAATGAATCCTCTGAGGTCGATTACGTGCTACAAATAAATTTCGGTTTCTGTGTTACAGGCAATGCCGGTGAAAATTCAAAAACAAATTGTGGTATCATGTTCAATGCTACTTTCTGCATTACAGGCCAAGCTGGTGAAAATACGAAAGCAAATTGTTGTATCCAGTCCAAAGCGTGACTCTGTGTTCTGTCATTATTAAGTACCTTAAACTTTTTTACGGATAAAAATTGCTTATAATCAACGTTATCGTCTCTGAATGTGTGAACAGGTTCAGGATTGCATGACAATCTATTTATCTCTGTCTGTTCGGATTCTACGTCACGTAGTCTCTGTAAATTAACTAAGTTATACTGGCTGAGAGAGTCTGACAAATGTTCGGAAAGTGGCGTATGCTGTGATGTGTTAAAGGCTGAAATATTTTTCATCTCCGTCACTTCTTGTTGTAAAGATGACAATTTTCTACGTAATGTATTATTGGACGAACCTATCTCACTGATCGTCTGCTGTAAATTTTGGAATTCGGGTGTTTGATTAAGCGAAACTGGTGACGTATCGTCCGATTTGGTGTCATTATTATTTTCGATAACATCAATACGACTGGCCAATTCATCATATTTTTCAGTCAGTGCTTTTACCTGATCATCTTTCTGAGTATCAAAAGCATTAATTTGTTTTTGTATTTTACGTGTGGTTTTGTTCAGTTTCTTAACGTCTGCTTTGATGGCATCGGGATCCTGTATTAGTTCCAACTTTTCAAGGCTGTTGGTCATTGTCTGAAAGTCTAATGTGTGTGTATCTGTTTTTGTTTTAAAATCGGAAATTTCATCATGCAATTCGGTGTTCAACTGTTTGATTTCGTCTGATACTGTAGCAATATTGTTGTCTACGTATGTTTTTGCTTTCGTAAACAATTTACGCTTATCTTCCTGTCTCTGTGCAGTAATTGTTTCCATGACTTGTTTTTTTACTTTATTCTGTTCCTGTATAAATTTACTGTAACGCGTTTCACTGTTTTGTAGGTGGTGATTAAAACGTTCGTCAATTTGTCTATTCTGTTGGTCAAATTTCGTGTCTACTTTCGCATCAAGTGTGCGTGAAAGTTCTGCTGACATTAATATAAACTCGTCGCGTAACTGATTCTGTTGTGGCTGCATGTGTATTACTTAATTCTTGTGCAACAGATCTAATTTCTTCACTACTGATACTAGCACAAGCCTTAATTTCCTCACATAATTGTTCTTTAGTATCATGGCATTGCACGGCAACGGCTGTGATCTGTTCACTAAGTTGTTTGTTCTGTTCATTAAGATTGTCATGTCTTTTATTCGTCTGTTTGAAACTTTCATTAAGTTGTTTGAAATTGTTGTCGTGTTTTTCATTAAGTTGTTTGAAATCGTCGTTTAGTTTTTCATTCCACTGTACGAGGTTTTCATTACGTTGTTTGTAGGATTCATTAATTCGTTTGAGATTTTCATTAAGTTGTTTGTGCTCATTGTCAAGTTCTTCATTGATTTGTAGTAATAATGCCATAACTTGATCCCAGCCAAAATTAGCGGCTCTATTCTCTGTACTGTGTGATGGTGTATCTGCATTTGTCATGTTTTGTGTAACCATTTGGTTATTTTCTGATTCTTGAAAAGGTTCACCAACTGGATGTGCACTGTTGGTCACTACAACCGGAATCAAATAAATCTGACGTATTCTGTCTACATTGTTCATCTTCGTGAGAAAAATTTATCTGTTCACAATTCAAATTTTGCAAAACGGGTGTGTCAAACTGGGCAGCGTTCATTGTATCGGAACGTGCCGCGTCATCAATTGTTACATTTACTGTGGACATAATTGCATTTGTTTGCTCATCATTAGAATTAAAATCATTACTAGTGATCGGCAGGCACTGATTATCCGTAATTAGATGATTATCACTATTACACTGACTGTCGCAAGAATTATCGGTCAAATTATTAGAGTCGGCTATTTCACTCATTGCACATCGCGATGTACTGTTAACAGTTTTTGGCGGCATTTTCACTAATCAAAATTAAGCACAAAATGAAACAAAGACCATGCAAAAATGGAACAAATACAATTACAACAAGGAGCAATAAATTGCCAGTGATCTGTGAAAGGAAGAGTGACAAATTAGTAAATGCGTTGCGCCAGATGCAAACTACATTTAAGTAAATAAGAGCAGATATATGACTACTTCTCAGAAATTCACAAAGAAATTACGATCCTGGCAGGTTCGCCAAGTGTAACGTTCCAACAGAAAATTTAATAAACATTATGAAATAAAATTGTCATTTAACCTCCCCACAAAGTTCTTTCTGATTTAATCTAAGCTCAAAATTCATTCACATTTAGCGTAACCTCAAAACAGAATAAAATTCCGTAACCTCTCAACAGTAAAAATTATAATTATGTCGTTCACATTCAGTGTAACGTCCCAATAAAAAATGAATTCAGTAACCTGATAATAAAACAATGTATCTAACCTCCCAATTTAATTGTCACTCACTTATGACATTTCAATAATTCACTGTGAATTTAGCCTGGTAAATTTTGGACGACAGCAGTGTTGCGTCATGGCCCTGAAAGATCATTCTGAATAAAAAAGAAAAAATTCTTACCTCCATGAAATCGCCGGATATATCTGCTCATACAATAAATTTTCCGGCACAGCTCTGTGCAATGCTGGCCGACCTATCAGTCATTTATAAAAGGAAGCAACTGATTTTTCTATTGCAATAATCGGGATGATCATGGATGGGAGAAATTAGTAAATTCTTTAAATTGAAATGAATGGTTGTTAAAAGTTACTTTTTATGAGAAAGATTATTATTACGAGATTTTTAAAACATTTACATGGGACTTACATTAATACTCAGGCTCCGACATCGCTGCACCGCGACCGGGCCAGCCAACACGATACACCATACCAGACCAGAGCAGACTCCAGACTAGCAACAACTTACTGCCACAGCTACACAATTTCTACTGCAGTCAACACTGCTCTCTGGTCAGAAATTTTCTTATACCTTGCATATTGCAGGAGCAATACACCTCTTCCACACTAAATGGCAAAGACTTTCTAACATTCTACAAAGTTATATTTATTTGGACAAGAACCGGCTTTCGACTTCGTAGCCATCTCGAATGTCGCAAACACAGACAAAATGATTTGTGACTCCTATGCGGAAGATCTAAAAATTACATAGACTGTTTACATAGGAAAATATCACATATTTTGTCACTTAGACATGATTACTGAGGCTAAAAAGGGATATACATTTAACAAGTGAAGAGAAAAAAGTCGAATTTACATTCTGAATCCAATATTTGTAATGAAAACTTCATTTAACAAAGAGAAAACAGCAAATTGACTTAACGTTCTGTGACATGTGTTTGATGAGTTCCAGTAGGATCATCTTTCTCCTTTCTTTAAGAGAACGTAACATTTTACATACTACATTATATGAGTGGTTTTCTGTTAAAAAATAATGGGCAGAGTTAGAATCTTTCTTTATTAATCTCCAGCTTCTCTCACGATCCACAGCTCTGCTTGAGTGACTGATATATACTTTTTCACCCTCTTGCATGTGATTTTACACAACCCACACAGTGCCAACGGTTTCAGTTTGTCTATAATACTGAATAAAAGTTTTGATATGTTGTTGATATTAAAAAACCCAGGCTTGTAGTGGCGAGACTTTAACTTCTTTGCAATGTTATCTGAAGTATTGTCAATGTGCTGGATTTTGCACCAGTTTTTCTAACTATTGCTTTTAGCTTGCGAATAGAATTGGCGTAATTTTACGCATTTCCTTTTATAGTACTATATTATAAATCAGAACAGAGTCGTGACCATTGGTAAAAGTAAGAAGTTTGAGGGTCTAGTTCTGTTTGAAAGGCTGATTAAGGTAAGGGAACGGATGTGAGGTAGTGCACCATCGAATGGGAAGCTATTGGCTTGTGACTGTGTGGATGCTGTATCTACAGTTTTTCTGTAAATGCTAAGTAAGTGTCTCTTTGTGCTGTTATCTATATTAAGGTCCAAGAAATTTATAGAAGAACCTCCCAACCTCTGTAAACTGAATATTCTACTATTGTTAGTTTGAATGTAATAATAATGTATCTAAATACATGACGTAATTGTCACTACTCAGATATGTGTAAAACAGAATTATTTCCAGTTTCAGAATAAGTGTAATAGTCGGTCTAAGGACTTAGCTATGGGCTCACGTACTACGCCTGTACTATCTGAAACGTTAATGGAGAGTTTCGAACAAATTTTTTGTCAAAAAGAGCCACTGAATTACGAATGTAGGTAGTGGTTCAGATTTGGGCGAATGATGTGGTGTACCACGGACTGGTACCATTAAAAAATTAGATACATTACTAAAAAATTTAAACTCTTCTGTACACACAATGTCTGTGGAAGTCGCACATTATTTTATCTGTGTTTGCGATATTCAATTGTCATCTGGAAATGGTCTAAGAAGCCGAAGGTCGTTTCGTGTCCAAATAAATACAATTTTGAGAATCATTAGGAAATGTTTCCCATATAGCATTAACAGCAATAAACTTTGAAGTTATTTATGCTGGCCATTAGAAAGGTTGTGCGCCTGAACAGAATACTAGAAATCACTGTAATGTCAGTTTTGTCTATTTTTACCTGTAGTAAACTTGTTGTAAGTGTTATAACTGTTAACAACAGTCAATGGATCACATGCATGCATACCTCAAAAATGCTGCTGAATCCTACCAAAATGTCGCCTAAGGTTTGCGCAATGTACAGTACAGTGTTGTCCACCCCTGTTTGCACGTAATGAGAATGACAACAATGCTGGACCACAATTACTTCACGGCTGGAAAATTCGCCCGCGAGCCTGTGTTTAGAGCTGCGATGGAATTAGTTCCCGGCGGATCACGCAATGCACGGAGCCCTGGGGCTAAACGCCGGGGAGTGTCGGTTACCAGCCAACAACCCACCGCTTCCCACGCAGTCTGCGCTAATACAGGGCGGCCAGCTATTCTAGGAGCCACTTAAACTATCAGCAATTTAACGTCGGTTAGCCACGCGAATAGCGGCTCTTTTGCCGCCGGCCGATGGGCCTTGAAATGTTGCGTGCCTCTTAGTCTCATGCTGCACAACACCCAGTCCATTTTATTATCGTGTAAGCAGAACGTAGTTGTCATCGTACTGCTCGGGTGACAATATTCTACTGCTTAATCTCAGGTTGTCGAAACGTTGTGCTTCACGATCACTGAATTAAAACACTCCAAGGTACTGTCAATTATTATTTCTATGTTTGTAAATAGCTAGTACACATTCTTCTCGATGGGAATGAAGGCACTACACTGCAGATCCTACATGGAGTGTTTGGTGCGGAACAATCGGTGATATTGTTGCTGGTCCTAATTTCATTGAAAGATCTTAGGGATACTTGTATACATGTGGTGGCAGTACGATGTACAGCAAGCTACAGATTATCAGGTTGTGAGCTATAGTATTCGCAAATCATCGTTGTATAGATTGGCAGTTGTTATTTTAAAGTGAAACATAAAGCATTCTGGTGTAACTGGAACAAATATATTCGTTTAGAATAAATATTTATGCAGCGACTGGTGTTATACAGCTGGAAGTTGAAAGTGGTTCGAAATTCAAGAAATTCACAAGACTCTAATTGTAAAAGTCACATAACTATTTTTCATTCAGTGGCAAATTTTACATGCAAAGCAATGGTCTGCCAATGGGTAGCAGCGTCGCAGGCTTGCTTGCTGACATGTTTTTACATAACCTAGACCAAGAATTCATTTTAACACACCCACAATTTTCTGACAAAATTATGTACTATAAAAGATATGTGGATGACACATTAACACTTTTCAATCGTCCAAAAGAAAAACTAAATAAGCTAGCACAAGAAATGAATAAGATGCACCCAACTATCAAATTCACAGCTGAACAACGGGCCACTGAAGGAATTAATTTCCTTGACATTACTATTCCCACTCACAATAACATGCATACCTTCCAGATATGCAAAAGACACAGAACCAGTGATGTTGCCATTAACACTACCTCATGCCACCTGAATCAATATGAAACCACTTTCTTCAGGTCATCTGTAAACTGTACGCTCCGCAACACTATCAGTGAAAAAGAAGCATGTAAAGAAATGAACATACTTAAATCTATAGCCCAAAATAATGGCTATAATGCCTCTTTGATAAACACCCTAGTTGAAAAAATCCAAACTAAACTTAAGCAACCACCATCACCATTACAGGCTAAGAGAGAAAAGAACAGAATTTGTCTGTCTTCGATTCCTCAGCAAAGTAACACATAAACTGGAAAATCTCTTCAGACCTCACAACGCAAAAATATGCTTCCACGCTGACAATGAGCTACAAAACAAAATTCGTCACAATGATAAACCCACTGGAGATTGGCATAAAAATTCTGGTATATACAAACTCACATGCTCCTCTTCTTGCTTCTACATAGGTCAAAAAGCGAGAAATTTTGCAACCCGCTACAAAGAACATATGGACGCCCATCGACTTAAAATCTTAAATAATTCCAGTTCTGCATCACATATTGCTCATCTATTGGTGATATCAATAACAATCTTTCAGTGATGCACATTGCTGAAAAAGGAATACAGATGGATCTCCTTGAACAATTAGGGATTTACATCCACAAATTAAAATCACCTCAGAAAATCCTAAATGAAGGAACTGAGTTATCGCAAAACTTTTTCTTCCAGAATTTCCAGGACATCATGCTCCAAAACAACAAAAACTACAATAGTAACACATATTTGTCTTCCT
Source organism: Schistocerca nitens (assembly GCF_023898315.1). Classification (NCBI taxonomy): domain Eukaryota; kingdom Metazoa; phylum Arthropoda; class Insecta; order Orthoptera; family Acrididae; genus Schistocerca; species Schistocerca nitens. Next base: position 191,223,964 of record NC_064622.1, read on the forward strand.
GCATAAATGTTGATTTCCTTGTCATGTGACAACTTTGGCATTCTGTAACTTATATAAAAAATTTAATTATATACTAAACATCCACTATATATGTTTACGTTTGTATAACTGTTAATTCATATTAAAATATGTTGCCAACTTAAAAAACACTTCTGCAGGTAGCAAAATTTACTGAAATATAATATATGTACCACTAATGTTTGTACTGTAAGACAATGTACATACTGCCAAAGCCGAGGATGTAGCAAAATGTAATGTCTATCATATCCAGATTCTTTGTAAAAACATCCAGTACTTACTTAATGTGAATCAGTGTAAAACCAAGTGCAGCTAAATACTGTGAATATTTGAGTACTTAGCTTAAAAATATACATTATAGGAAGAGATTAATTATGGATACTACAAGGCAGTGCACTGTAAGCAGCTTAAACATAAGAAACTTTCAGTTTCTAAACGATTCTTCACCGATTACTAAATATCCCGTATTTTCACCAGCAACATCGGTACTGCATCTAGACACATTTGGTCCACAGCATAACGTTCTTGAACATCTCCATCTCATGATGAGTCTGCAGTGGCTCGAAAACACGTTTATCGTTGAATAAATCGTGTCAAAACATTAGAAATGCGACTATTTGCATATTTATTACCAGATAAATCGGAAAAACTCACACAGCTTACAAGTTTAAACAATGTTTGTCATCCCACTCACCCAAAGTTTAATTGCTGTGCTGTTTAAAGATGTACGGTAGGATTAGAAGGGAATTCTTATGTATTTATCTAAACAAAATGTGGGAGAGCTTCTCCCATGGTCGCAAAGTTTGAGAACTCTGTGCTGTGACCGTCTGCGCAGACTGCTATGCCACTGCTGTCGCTGGAGGAGAGCCAATTCTGGTAACAAAAAGCCGCCACACCACGCTTCAAATCCAGCTTACCGTTGACACTCCATTCAATGCCAAGTGCAGACTGCTATCGACTATTTCCCACACAACCACAGAGAATACTTGGCCTAAATTAAAAATTACAGCAAATTCACAAACCCATGGTAGTAATTAAAATTTCCACTCACTAGTATGTTGTTATCGACGGCAATCATCCCCACACTCTTCCAACCTCACTATTCATGTGTTGTAACTTAAAATGGCAGGGTACTTTGAAAATGGAAAGGTCACACTTAATACTGTAGCCTCCCCCTCCTCCCTCCCAAAAAAAAAAACGGGTAATTCCAAATCGTCTTAAGTTTAAAATGACCAACGGCCCACACATACATTTCATAGGTAGTTAAAAAATTGTAAATATGTCGTGTTGAAATGGCAATTGTCTGACTGAGAAACAGTAGCTACTTGTTGGTTGAAGTTTATTTTATTGGACTACTTTGAGGTATAGCCCATCATCAGCGGTAGCTCTATTAAAATTTTCAAATATACTCACCATTTTTACTTAGAACACATGTGTTGTGACATTGGAGGTTTTGTTGAGATGACTTCAGTGCCACCACAAACAACATGCGAGAACGTGCTAAAATGTAATACTTCCGAATTTTTTAAGTGAAATTTCATAAGGCCTTTTATATAAAACAAACGTTATTAACATTCTACATCTTTATTCTTCACTTCTATATATTTATTTCTCAACATAGTCACCCTGGCGATGAACGCATTTCTCTGAACGAGACACCAGTTGGTTTCTACTGTCACTGTAGGATCTCTGCTTTTGTTGACGGAGCCACAATTTCACCTTTGCCTGCACCGCTTCACCAATATCAAAGTGAAGTCCTCGAAGTGTTCTTCAACTTCTGGAAACAGATGAAAATCGTATGGGGCCAAGTCAGGAGTGTATGGAGGACGATCGGTGACAGTCATCTCAAGATGTCGGACTGTTGAAGGTGTCGCAGCGCTCGTGTGTGCTCTGGCATTATCATGCTGTAGGAAAGAGAGAGCGCCATGCGTGGATGAACTCCACGAATTCGAAACTCGATTACAGCATGCTGTTTCTGACGCACCGACACAGTTACGTCACACACCACCATCTTACATGCTACATTTCGGAGCCCTCTAGCGGTAGAGGACTGCAAATATGTAGACCTGAAGCATAAAGCTGTAGAATGTTAATAATATTTGTTACACTTAAAAACCTTTAAGAATTTTCACATAAAAATTTGGAGGTATTACTTTTCGGAACGCCTTCGTACTAGTGGTGAAAATCGGAACCTTAGACTTTTGAATTTACTCTATTTTTTTAATTTCGGATGGGTGCGCTCTTTACTGGTGCGGGAGACCACGGTTCACGGTCTGAGCTTTGCGTTTCGCTGTTTGTTACCCAGCCTGACTTCCTTGGCAGCGACGGCAGCACAGTAGCTTGCTTGGATGAGTGCAACTCTGGAACGGACTCTTTCACATTTTGTTTGAATTTAGACAGAAATTTTCCTATCTAATCCTACCATAAATGTTTAATCAGCACACCATGGTAATCTTAGGGTAATATGGGGTGAGGGAAATTGTTTAAACATGGAATCCATGTGTATTTAAAAATTTAGGTGCAAGTGGATTTTTAGAATTTCTCACCATTTTAAACTTGGGAAATGATACTTAACTTAGAATGCATGAAATGTCCCAACATTGTAAGATGAACCAATATCCTTAAGTCCATAATCTTGGATTCTATCTTTAGCACGAGTGATCTAGCAACCATGCAGCTTATACCAATATCCCCAAGTCAGCCATTTTAATTTCTAATTTCAAAGGGCCAAGAAAAACCCAGTGGTCATCTTAGATTCAATACTTAGCACAAGCGACCTGGCAACGACGTAGTCTGCACCACTTCCCCAGGTGACCTATCTTGGATTATGATGGCAGAGGGACGGACAAAACCTAGGAAATCTGACGGCCACGCTGCGTCACCACCTGTCTCAGATCAGCCTTCTTGCACTCTGTACCAAGCGCAAGTGATCTACTTCCGTCATCTTGGACTCCCACCAATACGATGTTTGGCCAGCTTCGATTTTTTTTCTATTTCATGCCAGTGTACATTTAGGTCAACTGAGCTCTTGTTACAAGTAATCTGTGATTCAGAGGGGGTGGGGGTTGAACCTTGCAGCACAATTGAGCTAATTTGGGTTTCCGATCATTTTTGAATTCCTCAGAATTTTATACAGACAGCAAAGGGCGTATGACGTCAGAGTGGAGGGTTAGGGGGGAATCTGCCACCCTTGAATGACTATCACATGATAACATCATCAGATATCTGGCAACAATGCAGATTACATTAAGACACAGGTAGGCCCACTGCTATCTGTGGACGATTATCTGTCTACGTGTTCGCCTGAGCTATTCCTTACGATCTAAAGCTCGGTAATTTTGAACTTACATGTTACCGATATTATAATAATATTATTTAAATTATCTTCTGGGACATTTCCCTTCCTTGGTGTATTGTGATATGGTATGAAAGCACACTTTTAAACATCGCAGGATTAAAGCCTTGTTGATCGAGTTCTCCTAGCAGCCCATAGATTACAGTCATAACGTATTTCTAAAATAAACTGAGAATGAGTGTTATGCTTTATCATATTTTTTGTTGTTGAAGCCACGCGGGATTAGCCGAGCGGGGTATGGCGCTGCAGTCATGGACTGTGCGGCTGGTCCCGCCGGAGGTTCGAGTCCTCCCTCGGGCATGGGTGTGTGTTGGCTCTAAGCACTATGGGACTTAACATCTGAGGTCATCAGTCGCCTAGAACTTAGAACTACTTAAACCTAACTAACCTAAGGACATCACACACATCCATGCCCGAGGCAGGATTCGAACCTGCGACCGTAGCGGTCGCGCGGTTCCGGACTGAAGCATCTAGAACCGCTCGGCCACCGCGGCTGGCATGGGTCTGTGTGTTTGTCCTTAGGATATTTTAGGATAAGTAGTGTGTAAGCTTAGGGACTGATGACCTTAGCAGTTAACTCCCATAAGATTTCACACACATTTGAACATTTTGTTGTTGAAATTATGGACGGTTTACATCTGATAGGAAGAAGACAGATCAACGTAAATATGTTGTTCCAATGACCATATGAAATTATAGATTACTTAGAAAAGGGAGAATCTACAGTTAAGTTGTCTAAAATTAAGGATAGGAATACAAACTGTGAGAGACTTGAAGAAAAATAAAGAAAAGCTGTTAAAAGTGTTTGGAAAACTACTCTGATCTACCGTTAACGCAGAAAAGGTCACAAGACAGATCCAGATAACTACTGAGGCAATCTGTTACAAAGTATTCCCTCATGTTCTGATCCCCACATTAAAGGATAGGTGGAATGGAAGGTTGGTAAAGCCGGCCGGAGTGGCCGTGCGGTTAAAGGCGCTACAGTCTGGAGCCGAGCGACCGCTACGGTCGCAGGTTCGAATCCTGCCTCGGGCGTGGATGTGTGTGATGTTCTTAGGTTAGTTAGGTTTAATTAGTTCTAAGTTCTAGGCGACTGATGACCTCAGCAGTTGAGTCGCATAGTGCTCAGAGCCATTTGAACCATTTGAACCAAGGTTGGTAAATAACATACAGAGCGATCTTTGTGCAGAACAGAACTCAAGATAATACTATAACATGACCAGTCATTTCGTACAGAGTGATCAGCTTTGTAGATTTTTTTTTTTTTAAAGGAAACAGAAAATTACTCAGTCATGGACTGCGCGGCTGGTCACGGCGGAGGTTCGAGTCCTCCCTCGGGCATGGATGTGTGTGTTTGTCCTTAGGATAATAGGTTAAGTAGTGTGTCAGCTTATGGACTGATGACCTTAGCAGTTAAGTCCCATAAGATTTCACATATATTTGATTTGAAAATGACTCGGTTGGTTGCACCACCATGTTCAGTGTGCTACATGATAAAAAACACCATCTCTAAAGTTAAATTCATGGGAAAGATCTCCGAACCTTATGAACTAAAACAAAGAGCATAAGGCAAGGTGTTGAGTAATTATCAATCATTTCATCTCTCATTAGATACGATAACCAAAATAAGGTAGTAAGAAATACGTGGAATAAACATGGGAACAAAATGCAGAATACTCAGTGCCTAATGTCTTGTCTTCATCGACGACCCAACAATAACTGCCAGGGCTGTTGCTGAAGTCAGAAACATCCTAGGAAAGTGTTCAAACTATGTTACGAAAAGGTACAGCACATGAACTCTAAACACGCAGAAGTAGGATCCCTCGTGAAGATATGCGAGTACGTATCCCAGGGTCGGGACTTCAAGCACTTGAGTGAAACTATTACAAACACAGTCAATGACAAAGTGAGAAATATACAGTGTCAGTACACAGTCGGTAATATTCACAATAAAAAATCCTTCTTCACTAAAGCCAAAATATCTAGCAGCCAAACATCCGTTCTCACAGAAGCTGTCTAAGCAGCAGAAACATCATCGTTAAGCATGCATGTCAATAACGTGGAGATTATGGAACGGCAAATATTTCGCAAAATATTCGGAGGCAATTCTGAAAACGGTTCCTGTATGCTAAAATGTTGAGAAGAGTTTTATTCCGTAGTGGAGCCATTTAGTTTCATTCTGCGGAAAATATCCCTGAAATTTTATGGACTAATAGCACGAATGGACAATACACGATCAATTGCGAAGCTCTTCCACCTTATAAAAGACACCCGAAAAACAAAAATGCGGCTATCCGATATCCAGAAGGATCTAAAGGAAGAACATTGATATGTGAAACTTAAGAACGATGTAGGTAAAGTTACATAACATAATAATAGTTCAGTGGAAACGAACGAAAGTGCTGGAGCGTGTTGCCAGAGGTCTCCCATTTGTGCAGAGAAAGTTAGACGTCAGATGGCACTAGGTAGCGTCATTACAGTGTGACATGAGGTTGGCCCCGCAACACGAGGAGGTTGTAAAAACGAGAAAAGGCAGTGTGTGTGTCCAGAAAGGGGTAGTTACAGTGCACTGCGGCGGAGTTCTTCAGCACGACAGGGCCCGGAGACGACATATGGATGACTTTACACGGGGAAGAGTCATCGGGAAACTGGAAGGAGGACGAAGCGTGACAAATGTAGCCCAGGAATTTAGTGCTGCTCTCGGCATTGTTTCACGTGCATGGCGAGCAGTCTGAACCATACGCACTGCCGCCCGTAAGAGTGTAGGTGCTCGTCCACGGTGAATTACAGCAGCAGACGACGGTTACGTCGTGTAACAGACAACAGGCAACAGTTTAACTCACGTTAACTAGCCGGTAAAACTGCAACCACGTTTAACAGCACTGTAAGGCACGCGATCTCCGTAGTGGCACGGCGATTGCATTGGAATCGGTAGCACCATTTGCGATGGTGCCAAGAGCATTGGTACTGTATCACCGAGGGGAGTGTTTGCTTATGCCTCTCCGATTTAGCCGAGCGGTTCTAGGTGCTTCAGTCTGGAGCCGCGTGACCGTAGCGGTCGCACGGTTCCAGACTGAAGCGCTTAGAACCGCTCAGCCACATCGGCCGGCCCAGGTTCGGATCCTGCCTCGGGCAAGGATGTGTGTGATGTCCTTAGGTTAGCTTTGTTTAAGTAGTTCTAAGTTCTAGGGGACTGATGATCTCAGCTGTTAAGTCCCATTGTGCTCAGAGCCGTTTGAACCTCTCCGATTAGAGCTTCTTTAATCTGTGTACTGATCCTGGACGTATCCTCATATGGCAAAAGATGGGAACACATAAGGAACCCACGAACATTGGCAGACATGATAGTTTTGGTGCTCGTGATGTTATAATGTGGAGAGGCACATGTTGCATGGGCGTACGGACCTCCAAATCTTTGAATATGGAAAATTCACAGATCAACGTTATTGTCAAAATGGTTCAAATGGTTCTAACCACTATGGGACTTAACGTTATTGTCACTTTGTACCCCTTCCTCATGTACGTCTTTTAAGTGGCGCATTCGGCCCTGATTATTTTCATAATGACAATGTGCGACTTCACCGAACAGCATAGGTGGAGGAGCTCTCGGAACGACAGGATATTCAACGGTTGGACTGGCCTGCTTTTATCCCTTCTCAATTACATTATATTAAAACCTGTTCCATAGACCACGAATACGAAATTCCCTAATGAAGTGGAACGTGTCAGTTTACCATAAGTTTTCATTAAGTTTTTTTTTTTTTTTTTCCATCGAGCACGTGTTGGATGCGTTTGGAAGACTATTGCAGTCCGTCCATACGCACCAACGACAATCCATCAGTTATCAAATGCGCTACCAAAATAGCTCCTTACCGACACTGTGGTCTGTATGGCAGCACGTTTCATAGCATGCACCGCCGTCTTTTGTGGTCATACGGTCTGTTAAGGACCAAGTCTAGCCTTTTGTAATCTCCAAGGGACCATAATGAACTGTGTTTACTTCAGTATAATTGTTGTGTTTCAGTAAAATTGTCGTTTCTGCCCGCCACATTGCGTATTTCTTTCACTTACCTTCTGTAATGTACTGCAGCAGTTTATTTTATGTATGATCTAAGGTCCATCGAGCTGTGTTACTTGGCAGTAATACATCATACGAAAGTAACTTTTGTCCTTACATTTTATATACTAGTGACGCTGTTGAACCACTGACAACTACACAGATGACATACTTACTGGAGATCGTCACTCACGAGATCACGTTGAAAGCCTTTGTTGTTACTGCTTTTTAGCTACCTAACACTGTATGTAATTTACAACTGCGGTGTTAATGCCTTGAAGGTATTCCCTTTCTATACTATTTGGACTATCAATGAACAAAAAACGCAATAACTCCAGAATGAGATTTTCACTCTGCAGCGGAGTCTGCGCTGATATGAAACTTCCTGACAGAATAAAACTCTGTGCCGGACCGAGACTCGAACTCGGGACTTTGCCTTTCGAGGGCAAGTGCTCTACCATCTGAGCTGCCCAAGCACGACTTACGCCCCTTCCTCACAGCTTTACTTCCGCCAGTACCTCGTCACCTACTTTCCAAATTTCACAGAAGGTCTCCTGCGAACCTTGCAGAACTAGCACTCCTGGAAGAAAGGATGAAGTTTGGAAAGTAGGAGACGAGGTACTGGCGGAAGTAAAGCTGTGAGGCCGGGGCGTAAGTCGTGCTTGGGTAGCTCACATGGTAGAGCACTTGCCCGCGAAAGGAAAAGGTCCCGAGTTTGAGTCACGGTCCGGCACACAGTTTTAATCTGCCAGGAAGTTTCAACGCAATAACTGTTTTTAATGGAATATCGGGTGGTTATAATAAAGATTGCAGCTACTCGTGGAGGTCCACTGTAGGCTGTAATTATCGTACGACAACGGAACGTAGTACACACGCTAAAGCGTTAGTACGGAATTGATTTACGGTGGAGAAAAAAATTAATCCACTGTGGCCACAGGTGCAAATCTGGCAGTGTATAGTGTCCGTATGACGGTATGACTTCCACTATGTCAATTGCAAGCCATAATGCGAGTGAGTAGTATGGCTATCGAGAAGCGAGACCGTGCTGTTGGTGAAACTGTTTTATGTGGACGGCAGCAATCGCAGTGCTGCTTCGTCAGAATATCGCCGACTGAATAGTCTGAGAAGAGACAGGATGCCATTAAATGGTTTAAAGAAGATTATAGGGAAATTCACACCCGGAAGAGAAGGGAGTCCTATCCCAGTGGGCCTGCCGGTGTGGCCGAGCGGTTCTAAGCGCTTCAGTCTGGAACCGTGCGACCGCTACGGTCGCAGGTTCGAATCCTGCCTCGGGCGTGGATGTGTGTGATGTCCTTAGGTTAGTTAGGTTTAAGTATTTCTAAGTTCTAGGGGACTGATGACCTCAGATGGTAAGTCCCATTGTGCTCAGAGCCATTTGAACCATTTTTATCCCGGTGGACTTCACTGACGGGGTTGCTGTTGTTGTAACTGACCATGTCGCATGTACCCTGGTTAGTGCTAGAGCTCGTGCAGCGTCGTGAGAATTGTACATCCCATGGTCAACAGTATGGAAGGTTTTGTGGTCTGTTTTAAAATGGTACCCGTACAAGATACAGACGGTGCAGCAACCGAAACCTCATGATAGGAATCAACGTTCTGAAATCCGCCTTCGGTTTGTGGCACGTATGGAAGTGGCCGGGCAATGTTCTGTGAAGTATCGAGGCGCATTTTTCACTACAGGGTGCAGTGAATAGAAACAACTGTCGAATATGAGGTACTGTTAACCCGCGTGTTGTGCGTGGAGACCACTGCACTCGTCGTATGTGACTGTGTGGTGTGGATTGACAAGCACTTCTATTCTCGGTACGTTTTTCTTTGAAGACAGTACACCCAGAAGACCTGTTAGGTATACCGTGACATCTGCAAGTCATCGAGACCTCCTTGCACAGCATATGATTCCTCTTTTGAAGAGCGCAACTTCGAGAGGACCACTGTTTTCATGCAAGATGGACCAACATCTCATGTCGCGGGCCCAGCGAAAATTCTACTTAATGTAACCTTCCACGAATGTGTTATTTCCAGAAGTGTTCCAGATGCATGGCCTGCAAGCTCACCTGGTCTGAACCCATGTGACTTTGACTCGGGATATCTAAAAGAACTCGTTTACCAGGGACATGATCGGATCTGAAGACCAGTACACAGGAACACATTGCCCCGATTCCACCGGAATTGCTGCGATCAACTGTTGATAACGTCGTTTTACGGATATGGCATCTAGACGACGATTCCGGTGTTCATGTTCAACGGCATATGTAAGCGGCGGTTAATAATAAAACATTATGCCTTTCTCACTTGTCTGACTTTTAGCCCACGTCTCGTTCCTAATCTATTCTAATGCCCTCCGTGCCTCGTTGCCTTCTAGTTTGCATTTAGGACAGCTCGTTTCTGTCCAGTGTCTTGTTTTCTGACAGTTTTAGTTGTACGTTAACAGTGATACACAGCCCTGCTATGGATAGATTTACTGATGAAGAGATGGCACATAGTGTGTGGGTTCACTGAATGCAGTGCAGAGTGGCACCACAATGCTATGCCGAGCTGTTCTCGCACTGAGGACAGACGCATTGCAGTGAACTGTTTCGTCTGGGGACTGGAGCATACTCTGTGTTGTGCGTATTGGTTGTTGCATATTACAGACCTCTTTACTGTTGCTAAAATATATTACCAGAAACGAGGGAGAATAAATCATAATTGCATTATGGCTCTCTAATTCCGGTGAAAACGTCCAACAAAATCAGTAAACATTTCATCTGCTGTAGACAGTTCATAGTGGCATGGGCGTAGCGGAAAGTAGATCGTTTACAGCAGGTTGTGCTCCCACTCGCTACTACACAGAACAAAGGTTAAATGAGCAGATACGCCTTGACTATAATACTGGGTAGACGTTAAGAATGATTTCAGGAGAAAGTAATGCATTAGAGAGTTTACAATAATATCAGCTATTATTAAAAATGAAGATGGAAACTCGTGGACCAGAGACACAAATGTCCACAGTCGGATCATGTGTTTGTACAAATACCATTCGTTCACAAAAGCAGAAAAGAAACTTATGTACGAGCACTTTTATATCCCCTAATACCATTAAATGTGTTGGAAAGTTTTGTGAAATTCGACCTGTATCCACGGATGTGTCCACGGGACATGAGGCCTGTAGTTGAAGAAGTGTCATGATGACCTCTTCATTGGCAAAATGCTCCAGCCTAACCCCCCATTCGGATCTCTGGGAGGGGACGTCGAACTGGTAATGACTATTGGGAAAATAGTGAATAACAAACGAAAAGGTAGAGTTCCATGAGTCAGACGTGGAATGTCAGAAGTTTTAAAGTAGTATGGAAGCTAGAAAATCTGGAAAGGGATATGCAGGGACTCAATTTAGATATAGTGGGGTTCAGTGAAGCGAAATGGAGAAAAGACAAGGATTTCTCATCAGGCGAGTATAGAGTTGTAGCAACGGCAGCAGAAAATAGTATAAAGGGAGCAAGATTCTTTATGAGTAGGAAGGTAGAGAAGAGAGTGTGGTACTGTGAACAGTTCAATGATAGGGTTGGTCTCGTCAGAATCGACAGCAAACCAACACCGATAACGATATTTCAGACATACATGCCGACGTCACAGGCAGAAGATGAAGAGATAAAGGTATATGACGATTCGGTACGTAAAGGGAGATGAAAATCTAATAGTTATGGGGGACTGGAATGTGGTTGTAGGGCCAGCCGCTGTGGCCGAGCGGTTCTAGGCGCTTCAGTCTGGAACCGCGCGACCACTACGGTCGCAGGTTCGAATCCTGCCTCGGGCATGGATGTGTGTGATGTCCTTAGGTTAGTTAGGTTTAAGTAGTTCTAAGTTCTAGGGGACTAATGACCTCAGATGTTAAGTCCCATAGTGCTCAGAGCCATTTGAACCATTTGAATGTGGTTGTAGGGGAAGAAGTAGAATGAAGGGTTACGGGAGAGGAATGAGAGAGGTGAAAAACAAATTGTGTTCTGCAATCAGTCTCAACTAGTAATAGCGAAAACAATGTTCAAGAATTATAGGAGGATCAGGTATACATGCAAAAGGTCGCGGAATACGGGAAGATTCCAGTTGTTTTACTTCTTGAACAGGCAGAGATTCCGAAATCAAGCTATGGATTGTAAGGCATACTCAGGAGCCGATTCAGTCTCAGATCACACTTTAATTACGGTGCAGAGTAGGAAGAAATTGAAGAGACTAGTCAGAAAGAATCAATTCGCAAAGAAGTGAGATATGTTACGCACTAAGGCAACCAATCTCTAAAAAAGCAATCAAAAAAGTAGTAAATAAAAACGTAGGGACAACTAAGGTGACTGTGAAGAAACTACGGGTAGCATAAGAAACACAATAGCTGATCAACGAAAGAAGGAAGTACACAAATATTTATGGAAATTCAGGAACACAGACATGCAAGTCAGTTAGGTATGACACAAACAGGAAGTGCAGGGAAGCTAAGGCGACATGGCTGCAGGAAAAAAACGAGAATTAATCGAAAAAACTGTCTGTCAGAAGGACTAACTCAGTTTATAGAAAAGTAAAAGCAACCTTACTCTGAGGTGAAAGAGCTCGCACAGGAGAAGAATTCGTGGTGGCCGCATCAGACCAGTCTCAGTAGTCTAAAAAAAAAAAAAAATCCACGGATGACTTATGAAAGATGGATAATGATTCTTGCACGTTGCATACTCAGACAAGGCCTCGATCGGAACGAAGAAACGTACTATTACGTGCATGGGTGCACAACTGCTCCTGAAAAGCCATATATAAAGTAATCACACAAACGCAGTGCAAGCATGCAACGTTATCGTCAAAATTTCTGGAAGTTGCAGTTGTGAGATGTCCATCCAAAATCACTAACAAATCAACTCGTCTAACCTTTTGCTAAGTCGTCGGCGTGCAGCATGATGTAAACAGCATCTCCAGCCGCAAGTGTAGCGAGGAAGAAATAAACAGTTATTGTCCTTTTCCCAAGTACACGAGAGCCAAATGAACTCGAATCTAACCACGTAGTGACCTGACTGGTTGACAAGGCACCGTCTTCAAAGTATTGTTTGCAGATACGCTCCATAACTAAAGAGAAGACTGTGCTAGGAGACGGAACCAAGTACAAAGTATTCTTTGCAGCATGTGACTCGCAACTTGTGGAGTGATACATACTATGAAAGATGTTATTAATAATCAGCTTTCTGCCTTCAAGTACGCTGCAACTCAAAACATCATGGGCCCTTAAAACACGACAGGCCTACACTATCAGAAAGCAGATGTCTTCGAAACATAAAAAGAAGACGAAAACAAAGTAGTGTTTGCTCGTGATCTTTGAAGGACCGAACGAAGTGTAATAAAAATAGATAAACACATAGCTGGGAGAAAGATAAGAGCACAAATGAAGACTGGCACTCGTTGCGTAGAAACGATATGTAATTTCACTGGCAGATAATCAAGCTTAGCTGAACTCTTTTTCTCTGACATTTAGCATTCAAAGCTTGCTGTCAGAAGGACTGCACCCGGAACCTTTGGATTATTAATTTGGCATATATCCAATTACACACAATACATCATACAACGAGCAGATTATTCAAATCCGTAATGAATCAGATCTCAGGGCAGTACAGAGAACAGCTGCAAGCCATACACCTGCAGAATAAGGAAAAAAAAAAAAAACTGAAGGAGTGTTCTCGCACGATATAAATAAACAACTGCAAATACTCTCTCCTGTCACAAAGAGGTATTTTCCTCTCTACATAATTGCGTAATCAGTTGTCTGATCGCTGCAGGTGGGAGAATTTGCTTTGGAATTGATCTCTATTATTCGATCGCCTCGCTGCTGTAGGGTTCCAGCAGGTGAGAATTGCTGCGGTAGCGATCACAGAATTGGTTGCGGCGGCAGCGGTCCGACGGGAAAGAAACCCTTTGTGGTCTAGATTAGCTGCTCCCAGTGCGTTCCGACTGTAATGGGGAAAGCGCAATTTCTTGTCCACACGCATTATGCGCGCTCTGGAGTTGAAATGCAGGTGCCTTCTGGTCCTTCTGTTGATGGCAGTGGTGGTAGCCGCCTCGGTCGTTCACACACTCGCATTCAGATACATCGTCTGCTTACTTTATTCCTTTTCTTCCGTTACAAAGCGAACCGTGATTTTACGTAGCTTTGCTCTGAATAGAAGGTAGACGGAGACTTCACTGTAAAACGAGAGGACGAACGATTTCCATTTGCTCTGTCAACATGCGTTGCTTCCGTTGTTCGCAGGTTGTCCATTGTTACAAAATTTCGTTTTCCGTGAAGAGGAGTCACAAAGGACAAGTTGTGCAATTAATTCGACAGCGTCCCCTTCGATTTAACTATCATCTGTTGTAACAATTTGAAAGAAACCTTGCAGTACTGAATGTTGGCTGGAGAATGATTGTAAGACGGACTCTAATCTGATTTGAACCGAATGTAAATATTTTGTTGTTGTTGTTGTAATCTTCGGTCCTGAGACTGATTTGATGCAGCTCTCCATGCTACTCTATCTTGTGCAAGGTTCTTCATCTCCCAGTACCTACTGCAGCCTACATCCTTCTGAATCTGCTTAGTGTATTCATCTCTTGGTCTCCCTCTACGATTTTTACCCTCCACGCTGCCATCCAATACTAAACTGGTGATCCCTTGATGCCTCAGAACATGTCCAACGAAGCGATCCCTTCTTCTAGTCAAGTTGTGCCAGAAACTCCTCTTCTCCCCAATTCTATTCAATACCTCCTCATTAGTTATGTGATCTACCCATCTAATCTTCAGCATTCTTCTGTAGCACAACATTTCGATAGCAACTATTCTCTTCTTGTCCAAACTATTTATCGTCCATATTTCACTTCCATACAAATACATTCTGATACGACTTCCTGACATTTAAATCTATGCTCGATGGTAACAAATTTCTCTTCTTCAGCAACGCTTTCCTTGCCATTGCCAGTCTACATTTTATATCCTCTCTACTTCGACCAATATCAGTTATTTTGCTCCCCAAATAGGAAAACTTCTTTACTACTTCAAGTGTCTCATTTCCTAATCTAATTCCCTGAGCATCACCCGACTTAATTCGACTACATTCCATTATCCTCGTTTTGCTTTTGTTGATGTCCATCTTATACCTTCCTTTGAAAACACTGTCCATTCCGATCAACTGCTCTTCCAAGTCCTTTGCTGTCTCTGACAGAATTACGAAGTCATCGGCGAACCTCAAAGTTTTTATTTCTTCTCCATGGATTTTAATACCTACTCCGAACTTTTCTTTTGTTTCCCTTACTGCTTGCTCAATATACAGATTGAATAGTATCGGGGAGAGGCTACAACCCTGTCTCACTCCCTTCCCTCCCGGGTTCGATTCCCGGCGGGGTCAGGGATTTTCTCTGCCTCGTGATGACTGGGTGTTGTGTGATGTCCTTAGGTTAGTTAGGTTTAAGTAGTTCTAAGTTCTAGGGGACTGATGACCTTAGATGTTAAGTCCCATAGTGCTCAGAGCCATTTGAACTCCCTTCCCAACCACTGCTTCCCTTTCATGTCCCTCGACTCTTATAACTGCCATCTGGTTTCTGTACAAATTGTAAATAGCCTTTCGCTCCCTGTATTTTACTCCTGCCACCTTCAGAATTTGAAAGAGAGTATTCCAGTCAACATTGTCAAAAGCTTTCTCTAAGTCTACAAATGCTAGAAACGTAGGTATGCCTTTCCTTAATCTTTCTTCTAAGATAAGTCTTGGAGTCATTATTGCCTCACGTGTTCCAACATTTCTACGGAATCCAAACTGATGTTCCCTGAGGTCGGCTTCTACCAGTTTTTCCATTCGTCTGTACAGAATTCGCGTTATTATTTTGCAGCTGTGTCAACACCTGCTTTCTTTGGGATTGTAATTATTATATTCTTCTTGATATCTGAGAGTATTTCGCAAGTCTCATACATCTTTTTCACCAGATGGTACAGTTTTGTCAGGACTGGCTCTCCCAAGTCTGTCAGTAGTTCTAATGGAATGTTGTCTACTCCCGGGGCTTTGTTTCGACTTAGGTCTTTCAGTGCTCTATCAACTCTTCACGCAGTATCATATCTCCCATTTCATCTTCATCTACATCCTCTTCCCTTTCTATAGCACTGCCTTCAAGTACATCGCCTGAGTATAGTCCCTCTATATACTCCTTCCACCTTTCTGCCTTCCCTTCCTTGCTTAGATCTGGGTTTCCATCTGAGCTCTTGATATTCATACAAGTGGTTCTCTTTTCTCCAAAGGTCTCTTTAATTTTCCTGTAGGCAGTATCTATCTTACCCCTAGTGAGATAAGCCTCTACATCCTTACATTTGTCCTCTAGCCCTCCCTGCTTAGCCATTTTGCACTTCCTGTCGATCTCATTTTTGAGAGGTTTGTATTCCTTTTTGCCTGCTTCATTTACTGCATTTTTATATTTTCTCCTTTCATCATTTAAATTCAGTATTTCTTCTGTCACCCAAGGATTTCTGCTAGCCCTCGTCTTTTTACCTACTTGATCCTCTGCTGCCTTCACCGTTCATCCCTCAAAGCTACCCATTCTTCTTCTACTGTATTTCTTTCCCCCATTCTTGTCAATCGTTCCCTTTTGCTCTCCTTGAAACTCTGTACATCCTCTGGTTTAGTCAGTTTATCCAGGTCCATTTCCATAAATTCCCACCTTTTTGCAGTTTTTTCAGTTTTTATCTACAGTTCATAACCAAGAGATTGTGGGCAGAGTACACACCTGCCCCTGGAAATGTCCTATAATTTAAAACCTGGTTCCTAAATCTCTGTTTTACCATTATATAATCTATCTGAAACCTGGCAGTATCTCCAGGCTTCTTCCTTGTATACAACCTTCTTTTATGATTCTTGAACCAAGTGTTAGCTATGATTAAGCTATGCTCTGTGCAAAATTGTACCAGACAGCTTCCTCTTTCATTTCTTGTCCCCAATCCATATTCACCTACTACGTTTCCTTCTCTTCCTTTTCCTACTATCGAATTCCAGTCACCCATGACTATTAAATTTTCGTCTCCCTTCACTATCTGAATAATTTCTTTTCTCTCATCATACATTTCTTCAATTTCTTCATCATCTGCACAGCTAGTTGGCATAGAGACTTGTACTACTGTCGTAGGCGTGGGCTTCGTGTCTATCTTGGCTGCAGTAATGCGTTCACTATGTTTGTACTAGCTTACCCGAGCTCCTATTCTTTTATTCATTATTAAAGCTACTCCTGCACTACCCCTACTTGATTTTGTAGTTATAACCCTGTATTCACCTGACCCAAAGTCTTGTTCCTGCTGCCACCGAACTTCGCTAATTCCCACTATATCTAACTTTAACCTATCCATTTGCCTTTTTAAATTTTCTAACCTATCTGCCCGATTAAGGGATCTGACATTCCACGCTCCGCTCCGTAGAACGCCGCCAGTTTTCTTTCTCCTGATAACGACGTCCTCTTGAGTAGTCCCCGCCCGGAGATCCGAATGGGGGACTATTTTACCTCCGGAATATTTTACCCAAGAGGACGCCATCATAATTTATCCATACAGTAAAGCTGCATACCCTCAGGAAAAATTACGGCCGTAGTTTCCCCTTGCTTTCAGCCGTTTGCAGTACCAGCACAGCAAGGCCGTTTTGCTTAGTGTTACAAGGCCAGATCAGTCAATCATCCAGACTGTTGCCCCTGCAACTACTGAAAAGGCTACTGCCCCTCTTGAGGAACCACACGTTTGTCTGGCCTCTCAACATATACCCCTCCGTTGTGGTTGCACCTACGGTACGGCTATATGTATCTTGAGGCACGCAAGCCTCCCCAACAACCGCATGGTCTATGGTTTATGGGGGGGGTAGTCATATACACTTCGTAATTTCAAACAAAAAAGAAAAATTCCTCTTGTCGTAGTCGCGACCGCTTGTAGGCTCGTCCACCGTATTAGTTCGCATTGATTACATAGATCTAAGCGATGCCTTATTGCTGCTCATTTGAAATTTAGGGAATCGTTGAACATGATAAGCAAAGTACTTTACTATACATAAACATTTGGTGTATTCTCTGAAGAATACTTTTCTACTACAAGCTTTTAATAATGATTAATTAACTGGTCAATAGTCTGGCTTAAAATTTCTCAAATTAAGATTTCGTCTGATGGTGGTCTCCTTGTTTTGATATTAGATTACAAGACCACGATAATTATGCGCATAAGATTAACGTTGCTTTATTCAAAGAGTATTTACGGGAGTCTTAGGGCAATGAAGACTCTCTCAATCGAATATCACTGTTTGGCGTTGATCACAAACTAACAGCTACTTAAAATAAAGTCAATATTTTCTCGCACAGTGACGCAATCGAATCACTTTACACAACTATCATTGTTTCTATGATATTTTAAAGCATACGCTGTGATAAAGTTTGTTTACGTGCCAGTATGTGCAACGCACGTGGTTTACAAATTACAAGAAGGCGAAGTTGTTGCTATGGGAACGTAAGTGAGGGTGTTAAGGAAAAAATTATGTTCACATTTATGTTATGACAAGCTAAATTAATTGAATATGTGTATTAAAGTGAAAAATAATATCAAAAACAATGGCGGTTCCAACTGGGGACATAAATGTGAATATACGTGCCCAAGAACTGAAGACATACAATACGTAACCACACGTTGTTGAAGCATAAACCACACTAACCTATTCATTAAACCCAGTTACAAAAAACTTCGAGAAATTATGTGGAAGGAGAAGGCTTTCTAAAGAATGAGCACAAGATGCTAGGATACCCATGTAGTCCTAAACGTGCCCTAAATCACCGAAATGCCATTATTCAAGTTACAGTTCAAACCTATGTTTAGCATTCATCAACTAAATACAGAGCATCAACTAAATACGGCCAAATTCTATCTCTAGATTCACTACACCTTTAGCATAAAGAATAAATATGGTGAAGGAAGACACTGGACACACGAAGCATACAGTAGTTGAGCGGTACAGTCGTACGTGCTTGTCATGAAATGACTGAAATAAGACGTTAGTGATTGCAAGTTTCTTTCAAAGTAAACATAGGCTCAAGGTCTTTCGGAACGGGCGTAAGAAATATTGTTCTGGTGGTGCTCACAAGATATGGGGTACCAAGTTATTTTGTATTCTCCGTACTCGCAATTAAAGTTCGTTAATTTTTTTGGCGGTCAATAATAAGTTAGTTATTTGCCTTGCCACTGATTGATTGATCCTGAAGGTAATGAGTCGTATTCTGTATTGTAACATAGAGCGAGGAACAATGCTGTGCCCAGCTGTTGGTGCATTAAAAGTGTGTCAAAAGCATGTACACTGCGTACATTTTCTCAAAATAAAATGGCGCAAAATGGCATGTCCACATACAATAAAACTACCGGGATGCAGTATGACTGCCGAACGTATTGTGAGTACAGTTGAACATCTCATTATGTGCTATAATACAGAGACCACTATTATAATACAATTACTAATAAATTGGGGAATTGAACGTCCTTTGCACATATCTTCATAGGTTGCTCTCGTAGATCGTCAAATAATCTTCTTGGTTATCGCTTGTAACACACATGAAGTACTATTTTGTGAAACTAAGCCCTGAATTGGTTCTACAATATTTTTTTATTATTTTTATTAACTTTGCTTTTGCTGTTAGTAAAATTTGAATATTCAGCCTTTTTCCATATTATACCTAATACAGAACCAACTGTTCTTCAGAATTAGGTACGGGTACCTAAAGTAACAAATAATAATAATAATAATAATAAATGCAGTAACTGCCGCACATGGTATGTGTCACCAAGTGGTTGACACTCAGTTTAATCATGTCAACACTGCCTGGATGGAGGACCAGAGGATCTACGAAATCTTCCATTTTAGGTCGTATTCAAAGAATTACAAAACTGCCAACTAACTATTCAGTGTATTTGCTTCTGTAACATCAGTAGCTATTTCCATGGAAATTAAAACTAGCTGTGAGTCCTTCGTTCTAGTATTGCTACCTTAATGTGAAAAATAGAATTTCCTGCAGAGATAAGAATACTAGTATTCGACATCAATATGTCTACGGAAACAAAAGGTTGTTTCCACGTAAATACAAATATCAGTTGGTTAGTGTGTTCATGTATCCTACAACGATGTCACTCTCAGTAATCAGATGGACATAACAACTAAAATAAGTGCGTAATGTAGAAATTCGGCAATTGTGACACCTGCAAACAGTGAATAACTGGTTATGTACTGCAGTTATTTTATCCTACCTCAGTTATTTTATCCAACCGCTTTTAGTCCGTCAGTGTCAGAATACAACTGGAAAGCGATCACTTCGGTGTGGGTTGAGCGAGTATGAACGGCGTGAGTATTTGCATCTGACTGTTAAGAAACTTTGTGTGCGACTGGCTCTTGGTGGCTTTTTTTAAAGTGCGAATTGACACACCATAATTTCACAGGCAATACTGAACCTACGACTTATCTTAGAAGAAAGATTAAGGAAAGGGAAACCTACGTTTCTAGCATTTGTAGACTTAGAGACAGCTTTTGACAATGTTGACTGGAATACTCTCTTTCAAATTCTGAAGGTGGCAGGGGTAAAATACAGGAAGCGAAAGGCTATTTACAATTCGCACAGAAACCAGATGACAGTTGTAAGAGTCGAGGGACATGAAAGGGAAGCAGTGGTTGGGAAAGAGGTGAGACAGGGTTGTAGCCTCTCCCTGATACTATTCAATCTGTATATTGAGCAAGCAGTAAAGGAAACAAAAGAAAAGTTCGGAGTAGGTATTAAAATCCATGGAGAAGAAATAAAAACTCTGAGGTTTGCCGATGACATTGTATTTCTGTCAGAGACAACAAAGGACTTGGAAGAGCAGTTGAATGGAATGGACAGTGTCTTGAAAGGAGGGTATAAGATGAACATCAACAAAAGTAAAACGAGGATAATGGAATGTAGTCAAATTAAGTCGGGTGATGCTGAGGGAATTAGATTAGGAAATGAGACACTTAAAGTAGTAAAGGAGTTTTGCTATTTGGGGAGCAAAATAACTGATGATGGTCGAAGTAGAGAGGATATAAAATGTAGACTGGCAATGGCAAGGAAAGCGTTTCTGAAGTAGAGAAATTTGTTAACATCGAGTATTGATTTAAGTGTCAGGAAGTCGTATCTGAATGTATTTGTATGGAGTGTAGCCATGTATGGAAGTGAAACATGGACGATAAATAGTTTAGACAAGAAGAGAATAGAAGCTTTCGAAATGTGGTGCTACAGAAGAATGCTGAAGATTAGATGGATAGATGACATAACTAATGAGGAGGTATTGAATAGAATTGGGGAGAAGAGGAGTTTGTGGCACAACTTGACTAGAAAAAGGGATCGGTTGGTAGGACATGTTCTGAGGCATCAAGGGATCACCAATTTGGTACTGGAGGGCAGCGTGGAGGGTAAACATCGTAGAGGGAGACCAAGAGATGAATATACTAAACAGATTCAGAAGGATGTAGGCTGCAGTAGGTACTGGGAGATGAAGAAGCTTGCACAGGATAGAGTAGCATGGAGAGCTGAATCAAACCAGTCTCAGGACTGATGACCATAACAACAACAACAATTTCACAGAATATGTGGACACCGAAAGCGAGCTGCTCCTCATACTGAGAAGCTGCAACGTAACGCAACCCCCCCTCCCTGCATCACCGTTTGTGACCCGCGCCGCCCATTTCCGGCCTGCGGCAGCCCGGCAGGGGGTGCCAACCCTCGTCTGCCGTCACGCTTTGTTGAGACAGGAGCGTGTCCCGAAAACAGGCAGGGGGTGGCGCGTGGGCTTTACAGGGTCGCACCCGCGGTTTGGGTAGGGGCGCCCCACCCAGACGACAGATGTGGCCTCGAGATTCAGGTAACGAACTTGAAAACGTTTTTGATACCCATTTTCGTGTAATTCATGGAAAGCACTCCGTCTTCAGGCCACGAGTGGCCTACCGGGACCACCCGACCGCCGTCTCATCCTCAGTTGAGGATGTGGATAGGAGGGGCGTGTGGTCAGCACAACTCTCTCCCGATCGTTATGATCGTTTTCTTTGACCGGAGCCGCTACTATTCGGTCGAGTAGCTCCTCAATTGGCATCACGAGGCTGAGTGCACCCCGAAAAATGGCAACAGCGCATTGTGGTCTGGATGGTCACCCATCGAAGTGCCGACCACGCCCGACAGCGCTTAACTTCGGTGATCTCACGGGAACCGGTGTATCCACTGCGGCAAGGCCATTGCCTTCATGTAATTCATGTGAACACGGATATTAAGGAGATGCCTTATGCAAAGCAAGGCTTTGTTTCTTTCTTCCCATAAATGTTTTGCCCCAGCTATGGCATCGGAAATGACTCACTATTTGGATACTACCAATATTCACATTTGATCACAACTGGTACAACAAATGGTGTTTTCCGAGTTTGGTTTAAACTTGTTTGTGTCCATCTTGCTTTCATTCTCTCGGAAAGGGATCTTACTCGATCGTCAGACCAAGCTGGGCCGGTTTTTTGTGTCCAGTCAACTGCCCAGTAAATATTTGAACCCAAATTCTTTTCCTGGCCGATATAGCAGTTTGTGTTACTCCTGAATTCTTCAGGTCTTCTTGTACTGTACTGATGCACTTTACTGTTTCAGTTTTACCTTTACTCGACTTATGTAAAATTCCGATTGGCTCTTACGTTCAGGCGTTAGGTGAAGTGGGGTAAGCAGCTATGGGATTATTTTAGGAAAGCACTTATTAACGAAGTAAGTATTTTTCAAAAACACAGTGACATCAATAGAATGTTAATCAATTAATAATAACTCAACAATATTCTGTCCAAGGCTAATGTTTATGTAAAAATGGGTATAATACAAAAATAAATAAAAATTCTCCGAAGCTTTTCAATATATAAGTTGTTGTCTTCTTCAGTCCGAGGATTGGTTTGATGCCGCTCTCCACGCTACTCTGTGCTACTCCTACTATGTACTCCCGCAACCTACATCCTTCTGAATCTGTACTCATCTCTTGGTCTCCCTCTACGAGTCATACCCCCACTTACCCAATACTATACTGGTGATCCCTTGATGTTTCAGAATGTGTCCTATCAATCGATCACTTCTTTTAGCCAAGTTGTGTGGCAAATTTGTTTCCAGAGTTATGTTCAGTACATCTGCATTAGTTACATGATCTACACATCTAATCTTCAACATTCTTCTGTACCTTCTTTCTCTTTTTGTCTAAACTGTTTATCGTCCATATTTCAGATCCACCCACGGCTACACTCTAGACAAATACCTCAAGAAAAGATTTCGTAATACTTAAATCTCTATTCGGTGTTAACAAATTTCTTTTCATCAGAAATGCTTTTACTTGTGATTGCCAGTTTATATTTTATATCCTCTCTGCTTCGGCTGCGCAAATAGCAAAACTCATCTACTACGTTACGTGTCTCGTTTCCTAATCTAATTCTATTAGGACCACCTGATTTAATTCGACTCCATTCCATTATCCTTGTTTTGCTTTTGTTGATGTTCATCTTAAGTTCTCCTTTCAAGACACTTTCCGTTTAATATCTCTTCCAGGTCATTTACTGTCTCTGATAGAATTTCAAAGTCATCGACAAACCTCAAGGATTTTGTTTTTTCTCCCTGAACCTTAATCCCTTTTCAAGATTTTTCTTTGGCTTCCTTTAATCGTTGTTCAGCGTATACAGGGTGGTCCATTGGTAGTGACCAGGCCAAATATCTCACGAAATAAGCATCAAACGAAAAAACTACAAAGAACGAAACTTGTCTAGCTTGAAAGGGGAAACCAATCGGCGGTATGGTTGGCCCGCTAGATGGCGCTGTCATAGGTCAGACGGATATCAACGTCGTTTTTTTAAAATAGGAACACCCATTTTTTATTACATATTCGTGTAGTACGTAAGGAAATATGAATGTTTTAGTTGGACCATTAATTAGGAATACATACAATGGTACGCTTCTCAGAGTAAAAATCCTCGGAAATAACCCAGCCTGCGTGATTTCCGAGGTAACGCTTCCTCGTTCCTCTCTGCTCCGTCCAAGATTTTCAGGGTTCTTGAAGTATTATCCGGTTATCCTTCCGGCCCACTACAAGACCGACCGGCCGCCGCTGTACTGTGCTTCAGCGCTCAGAATCCCCGACCTGTGCGGGCTTTTCCACACAGGGCTTGAGTTACGCTTGCCGTTTCACTTCCACTGGCGTTCCAACCTCTACTAGTATATGCAGTCATTCATCTACATCTACATTTATACTCCGCAAGCCACCCAACGCTGTGTGGCGGAGGGCACTTGTCGTGCCGCTCATTATCTCCCTTTCTTGTTCGAGTCGCGTATGGTTCGCGGGAAGAACGGCTACCGGAAAGCCTCCGTGCGCGCTCGAATCTCTCTAATTTTACATTCGTGATCTCCTCGGGAGGTAAAAGTAGGGGGAAACAATATATTCGATACCTCATCCAGAAAAGCACCCTCTCGAAACCTGGACAGCAAGCTACACCGCGATACAGAAAGCCACTCATGCAGAGTCTTCCACTTGAGTTTGCTTATCATTTCCGTAACGCTATCACGCTTACCAAATATCCCTGTGACGAAACGCGCCGCTCTTCTTTGGATCTTCTCTATCTCCTCTGTGAACCCTAGCAGGAACGGATCCCACACTGTTGAGCAATAGTCAAGTATAGGTCGAACGAGTGTTTTGTAAGCCACCTCCTCTGTTGATGGACTACATTTTCTAAGGACTCTCCCAATGAATCTCAACCTGGCACCCGCCTTACCAACAATTAATTTTATATGATCTTTCCACTTCAAATCGTTCCGTACGCATACTCCCAGATATTTTACAGAAGTAACTGCTACCAATGTTTGTTCCGCTATCATATAATCATACAACAAAGGATCCTTCTTTCTATGTATTGGCAACACATTACATTTGTCTATGTTAAGGGTCAGTTGCCATTCCCTGCACCAAGTGCCTATCAGCTGCAGATCTTCCTGCATTTCGCTGGAATTTTCTAATGCTGCATCTTCTCTGTATACAACAGCATCATCCGCGACACTATCTACTAGGTCATTTATATATATTGTGAAAACAATGGTCCCATAACACTCCCCTGTGGCACGCCGGAGGTTACTTTAACGTCTGTAGACGTCTCTCCATTGACAACAACATGCTGTGTTCTGTTTGCTAAAAACTCTTCAATCCAGCCACACATCTGGTCTGATATTCCGCAGGCTCTTTACTTTTGTTTATCAGGCGACAGTGCGGGACTGTATCGAACGCCTTCGGGAAGTCAAGGAAAATGGCATCTACCTGGGAGCCTGTATCTAATATTTTCTGGGTCTCATGAATAAATAAAGCGAGTTGGGTCTCATACGATCGCTGTTTCCGGAATCCATGTTGATTCCTACATAGTAGATTGTGGGTTTCCAGAAATGACATGATACGCGAGCAAAAAACATGTTCTAAAATTCTACAACAGATGGATTTCAGAGATATAGGCCTATAGTTTTGCGCATCTGCTCGACGACCCTTCTTGAAAACTGGATGTACTTGTGCTCTTTTTCCAATCGTTTGGAACCTTCCGTTCCTCTAGAGACTTGCGGTACACGGCTGTTAAAAAATGGTTCAAATGGCTCTGAGCACTATGGGACTCAACTGCTGAGGTCATTAGTCCCCTAGAACTTAGAACTAGTTAAACCTAACTAACCTAAGGACATCACAAACATCCATGCCCGAGGCAGGATTCGAACCTGCGACCGTAGCGGTCTTGCGGTTCCAGACTGCAGCGCCTTTAACCGCACGGCCACTTCGGCCGGCCACGGCTGTTAGAAGGGGGGCAAGTTCATTACGCCGTTTTGATAATAAAGACACTGCGCCACGTTTCATGTGACAATGTCAGTCTTCTTTAAATATACGATGTACAACCTATAAAATGATCCCCAATTCCGGTTGTAAATCACGGCAAAGTATGTAGAAAAGTGCTTGTAAGGTGCGAAATTATAGCCACCTTACAAAAAAACTAGACCAGTGGTTAGCTACCTTCGGTGCCACAGGACCCCGGTTCAGTTTCTGGTAGCTTTCTTCTGAGGTAGGAAGGTACTCGAACAGGGTCCACAGATCCTCGTAAGGCCAAATGAAGATCTCCTTGAATAAAGAAACGGTGGCATCATCAGTAACGGCTGGAGGGGCTGACTGATCACATGTCTCACTACCATAGGTAGCTCCTCGGACAGCCTTGCAGGCCGGTCGAAACAGACCTAAGTCCGTCTTCACACGCAGCCAATGAGAGGCGGGCTTCACACGACGCCATCCAGTCGCGCTGCTGACCGTCTCTTGACATATCGGGATTGCTGCTCAGTCATCTGGTAGTACGGTCCTCTAGGTCAAACTGATGGCTTGAGATGGAAGTCAATACAGAAGATTTATTATGTGAAACTGAAACATATCCATAGATATGCAAAACGCAGTCTGAGGAATATTGAGAAAACTGCAGAAAATTATAGTTTTCGTCGGAAGTTAGAGGCAAACTTTCTTCAGAGAAGACGAAGATTGGTGGCATCACTCGCATTTCTTCCCGCTTGTGTTTTCGGCTGACATGTCATATAACACGCAAGTACTATCTGTTCACATTCTAAAGACCCACAGCGCGGCGGATGTCGACAGTCGCTGTTTCAATATTCACTTGTTTCCGGTCACTAACAACCTTACTTCTGATTTTCTCGCAGCCATATTGTATCCATCTTAATCTCGCCTCATAATGAGTGAGTCTCATGCTACTGCTTCGTTGATGGTGACTCCTTCAACTGTTCGTGGAAAGAGAGCAGTAATTCGCAGCCAAGCTCGATGTATAATGATGAATGTTGTTAAATGTTGCAATAAGGAAAATAGCAGAATAAATTACGACACCCGCCTGCTCAGTGTCAAGATCTGAGCTGGTTCATGCACTGGGAAAAGCGTTTCGAGCATAAAGAGACTCTTGAAGTTCACAAATACTCATACAGGCGAATCTCCAGGAAAGAAGAAGGGGTTAGTTTCAGTAATTCTTTTATGCGACAGTCCTAGTCCTACTCGGTGAGAATTATTTTCTTATGTGCATTACATTACTGTCAGATCACTTTACATAGAAATAAAACTATGTATCAATTACGTGATGTATTTTTACATAACTTAATAAGCAATGCTGCCTGTCTTTCTTTTCTTTCCTTAGAAAGGTTGCTGGTAACGTCTATGACTGACTTTTATGCTGTGCATAAAGTTGTCCCAAGTTTCAGGAAACTGTTACCAGTGCTACAACGCAAGATTAGTTGGAGATGGAGCCGGCCGAGGTGGCCGAGCGATTCTAGGCGCTACAGTCTGAGACCGCGCGACCGTTACGGTCGCAGGTTCGAATCCTGCCTCGGGCATGGATGTGTGTGATGTCTTTAGGTTGGTTAGGTTTAAGTAGTTCTAAGTTGTAGGGGACTGATGACCTCAGAAGTTAAGTCCCATAGTGCTCAGAGCCATTTGAACCATTTGAAGTTGGAGATGGAATACAGCATGTCAATGGAAAGTGTTGAAATCAATAGATTTCGACTGGAGAAATATTCGGAATAATAGAACGGAGCTAACAGAACGAGATGACATTCTGGACTGATGTTTCCGATCCTCGTCGAAATGAAAGGAATACGTGAAGCAAGTAAAGAATTTTTTTATCTAGACGAGACTTGGTTCGACAGCATCCTGACATTTGGAAAATTATGGCAAGATAAAGAGATAGTTCGGGAACTCGCTCAAAACCATTAATAATTGCAAGAGCTGGTATCGAAAATGGATTTACCAGAGAAGGCCAGCTACAGTTCTGGAGTAAATCCTCACACGGTAACTACAACGGCCAAATGAACACGAACTTTGACAAGTGGTTTCAGGAACTGGATTTGCCAAACCTTCCTCCACATTCGGTGATTTTCATGGAAAATGAGCCGCATCAAAACAGGCAGCCCCAGAAGACACAAACGAGAAGCGATACGGACGCAGTAAGATCGACTTGCTGCAGAAGAGAAAATCAACTGCGATGATAGCAAGAGGAAAAGGAGCTTTCTTCGCCCTGAGTGAAAAGCACAAAACAACTGAGAAAACGTATGCCATCAACGAAATGGCCATAAAGTCGTCCGCTTGTCACTATAGAATAGCGATCTCAACGCAGTTGAACTTGCTTGGGCAAAAGTGAAAAGACATTTTACAGAACGCAATGTGACTGGGGATATTTCCGGTGAAACCTCACAAAATCTTGCAGACGCCTGCCTTCAAAGTGTCACTGCAGAGGGCTGTAGACAGTACTGTAAAAAGGTGGCACGATTAGAAGCTGAATACTGGACGAACGATGGCATCGTTAAAGTTGCCGTCGATGAAATACACTATGTGATCAAAAGTATCCGAACCCCCCCGAAAACATACATTTTTCATATTAGCAGCATTGTGCTGCCACCTACTGCCAGGTACTCCATATAAACGACCTCAGTAGTTATTAGACATCGTGAGAAAGGAGAATCGCGCGCTCCGCGGAACTCACGGATTTCGAACTTGGTCAGCTGACTGGGTGTCACTTGTGTCATACGTCTGTACGCGAGATCTCCGCACTCCTAAACATCCCTAGGTCCACTGTTTCCGATGTGATAGTGAAGTGGAAACATGAAGGGTCACGCACAGCACAAAAACGTACAGGCCGACATCGTCTGTTGACTGACAGACCGCCGAGAGTTGAAGAGCGTCGTAATATGTAATAGGCAGACATCTGTCCAGACCTTCACACAGGAATTCCAAACCGTGTCAGAAGCCACTGCAAGTACTATGACAGTTAGGCGAATGGTGAGAAAACTTGGAT